>NC_048298.1:74040523-74764127 GCF_013100865.1 Trachemys scripta elegans
GAGTACTTGTGGCACCTTAGAGACTAACAAATTTATTAGAGCATAAGCTTTTGTGGACTACAGCCCACTTCCGAAGAAGTGGGCTGTAGTCCACGAAAGCTTATGCTCTAATAAATTTGTTAGTCTCTAAGGTGCCACAAGTACTCCTGTTCTTCTCCATGTGTTGGCGTCTTTAAATCTTGTGCAGAAGTTATGGGCTTGATGCAGGAATTAGAGTATGAAATTCTATGGCTTGTATATGCAGGTCAGATTGGAACATCACAATGTTCCCTTCTGGCCTTAAAATCTATGATAAGCCAAAGCAGAAATATTAAATGGAAGACAGACACCTTAAAAGCAGTCATGGAGAAAGGATTAGGAGGTATACTAGACACTTAATTAGACATATATTTAGTGTGGCAAGCTGAATGAGGTAATACCTTTTATTGGGCCAACTTCTGTTGATGAAAGAAACAAGTTTTCAAGCTACACAGAGCTCTTCTTGAGATCTTGGAAAGGACCTGGAGATAGGGTTATCATATGTTCGGATTTTCCTGGACATGACCTTTTTTTTGATCCCCCAATCTCCGTCGGGCAGATTTTTGATATATGAACAAATGTCTGTGATTTTTCCTTGCTTATCTTTTTTCCAACATTGATTCTGGTAGAACTGCAATTCCCAGCATGCCCTAATATTGGCATGCGTGTTTACTGGTTTGCCACTATAACAGAGCACGTCAGGGCCCCCTTTACTCCTGCCTCTGCTAAGTCCCCAAAGTCACTCTGAGACCCTGCTGCAGTTTATTCACACATCTTGCAAAGACATTCATGGCTATTTGATGAGCAATCAACCACTGCTGAGAAAGGTATGCTCTACAGAGAAATCTTCATGGGCACAATAGGAAGAAGCGCTGTAGGAAAGGATTGACTGTGTGTAAAAAGGTATTGTAGTGGGGTAGACACCCGCTCCTGGCTTGAAGGGCTTGAAATCAGCCCTGAAAGAGGGCTGCAGGGGTAAAAGCAGCCCTGGTGAGGGCTGCAGCTCTAAAAGCTGGGCTGATTGGGGAAGCAGCTGCAGCTGGGCCACACCCCAATCAGGCCCATCTGGCTCCTATAAAAGACAGTGAGCCAGGAGCCCATTCAGTCTCTCTGCATTCAGAGGGAGAAGGGCCTGGCTGTAGGGAGCTTAACCAGACACCTAGATTGGGAGCAGGGCTGGGGGAGGGCCAGAGGTGCTGGGAGCTCCATCCTAGGAAAGCCCCAGGCTGCAGGCCTGGCAAGGTCTAGTAGGTGTAAGGTTGCAGGGGGCAGCCCATGGGTAGGCAGAGGCAGCAGGTCCGATCCCCTTTGCCTATGATGAGTGGCTGATACTGCAGTCTGCCCCATTTAGTGAATGGGGCTAAATGGAGACTGGGCAGTAGCCAAGACTGAGGCGAAGTGGGGGTAGTGGGTGGGGGTTCCCCTGGGAGGGGGAGACCCAGAACTGTGGGGGTACTGCCAGGAGGCAGCACCCAGAGAAAGGGGCACTGGGGTCCTGGGAGGGACACGGGACCAGTGGCAAGGCGGATCACTGGCCTGCAGAGGGCGCTCCAGGATGCTGGAAGAGCTAATTCCCATGGATGACCAGCAGGAGGCGCTGCAGGGGTGAGTCCTCATTGTTACAGGTATATTTAAATTTGTTTTACATTTATTTTTGAGCCATTATACTTGTTATTTAGATATTTAGATATTCAAAGTAGAAAGAAACTGAACAGTAGAAACTGTACCCACCTCCTCCAGCTTTCCCTCCCCCTATTTGGGAACTTGAAATATGGTAATCCTACCTGGAGAAGACCTCTTTGTAAGCTTAAAAGCTTGTCTCTTTCACCAGCAGAAGTTGGCTCAATATAAGATATTATGTCACCTACCTTGTCTCTCTGATATCCTGAGACAAACATGGCTACAACAACACTGCAAACATATATATGGTGTGTGATATTTGCAGCAAAAAAGGCAAATGCAAATTTGCTCTGTAAACACAACCATCATTTTATGGAAAGGAAGGATAACCAACCTTCTTCAGTGTATAATTTGGTGGTGGGGGCACCCCCAGAAATTTTTCACATGGTACACACTACACACGGCACCCCCGGGCTTTCAACCCAAAGTTTATTTTCCAACAAAACTTCCACCTGGAGCAAGGAAACAAAACAGTCACTCACTAAGAGCCATCACTGAACTTTAGGAAAAACCCCATGGTGTCTGCCTCTATAGGGGTCCCACTGTCCCTCTTCCAACCATCTCCCACATGTGGACACTCACTGCAACTTCCCATACTTATACCAGGTCTCAAGGCTTTCACTGAGTCAGTCCTGAGGGCCAAGCAGAGGGACACAGACAGCTGGAAGCTGGGTGAGGCCTAGCGGGCTCCTGGGTCGGGAGCCCTGGGGCAGCAACTGGTCTCATGGCAGCTGTGAGGAGGAGCAATGCTAGCTTCCCTGCTTCACATTCAGGTTTGGCCCTGTGGCCCTACATCATGACAAGGAGGTCAAAATTGAGTGAGTGGTATTGCAATCTGGTGCACAGGGGTTGCAGTGCCAGTCAGGTCATGATAGAGGAGCTGTGAGGCCAAATCTGAGCAGTGCTGTGACCTGCATGCACTAGGTGGCAATACCACTCACTCAATTTTGCTCTCACCGCCCCCTCTCAGCATTAGGGAGGGCCAAGCCTCAGTGGGCAGCGTGGTGGCCAGTGCTGCTCCTTCTCGCCACTCTGTGGGGCCAGCTTCTGTCACTGCCAATGGTATACACTGCATATGGCTGTGGGCACCACTGTTTGTGAAAATGCCTACACAACCAAAAGTAGTAGCTTTGCATAGCTGCATTAGAAATGTAAATTACATTGTTTGTTTTCTTTTTAAGGTAAACAGAAAATATTCCCATTTAAGAGTTGAGCATACAATTATAATTCACTTTTCCCCACCCTTTTTTATTGTGAGCAGTTTCTTTAGTCTGGTGTAATCAAACAGAATGACAGACCACCAACCCACATTTAATCTTGTCTGCATAACCTCTTTGGCTGTCAGGACTTTTCATTTTCAGCAACTCTGTGAATATACTGTGTTAGAGAGACTGTCTCTGTGTGTCCATGGCAAGACATTTACGAAGTCTGATTCAAAAAAGCCCTATCAAAGTGCACAGGCAGCAGAAATGGCAACCTGCAATATCAGGCTGTGGTTCATCATGACTCCAAGCCATTCCCCATGACTCATATTCAGTAATGTGGGTGGTCATTTGACAAGCTATCTACAGCAGTATTACTAATGTATGGATACTTTTATTTGAAGTTCAAAGAGGTTTTCCATCCATTACAATTAAATCAGTCGAGGAACAAACTTATTTTTAAATGAAATTTAGCCTAGTGAACACTCCCCACTCTGCAGCGTGTTTCCCATGGAGACAGTTAGCTTTCATGAGGATTGATTGAGTTACCTATGTAGCTAGTTGAGGAAAGCTATCAGCAAACATCTCCTTCCCAGGAGTCCCCAAAAAACCCAGCTGCCAAAGCAAGTCCAATTTTTCTCCCTGTGTCCTGCCAGTGTTTAAATAGGTCCATTAGTCACAACACTGTGAGGGAAATAGCTGACCTGATTTACAGAAGGGCTTTGTTCTTGCAGCTGACATTGACTTTGTAGTCCTAATATCAAAGTCAGGTCTCACATGGGTAAGATTGTGCCAGAGGAGATGTTCCAACTACTGCTGATTGATACATCCCCATATGTCGTAACTGCAGGAATGGGATTTCACTGGATTTGAGCAGTCCAAAATGTTGGCATCAGTTCTCATGGGATAGAGTTTTTCTAAATAAAGCTTTTTTTTTTTAAACGATGTGCTAGGGGAGTGTTTCCCCTGCTCATGTAGACATTCCTCCACTAGATATTATTGAGCTAGCACGAGTATAAATAGTAGCATCGCCGCAATAGAAGCAACACAGGTATGGCTGAAAAGTGCTGAGTACGTATCCACCAGTTTCAGACTACCCGTGCTACTGCAGCTACACTGTTGTTATGGAGTAGTGCATGTACACGAGCAGGGGAATCACATCTCTAGCTTGGAGTGTAGACATCACCTTAGAGAATCTTATCCCACAGTTCAAAATTAAACCAGAGGGTAGCCTCAATAAATTGATGCCAATTTACAGCAGCTGAGGCTCTGGTCCTATGTAGTTGTAAGGGTTTTGTATGTGAGCTAGATGGAAAATTGGAAATGTTTTGGCCACGTTTTTTGCAGAAAATGTCTTTCTTTTCACAGAAAAATACTGACATTTGAAATTTCCTATCAGCTCCTAGTTTATGCCTTTTTAAAAAATGACTACATTAAAAAAATAAAATAATTAAAAAAAACACCTTTTCTGACCCTGATGCAGAGAGAAATTCAAGGGTTTCTTTTTGGTCTATAGTCAGCTAAATGAATAAATCCTTTGCAGTATTCTCATTGTGCTTCTGTAGATATTCCGTTGAATTTGAACCAAATCTGGAAGTAACAGTGCCAATTTACTGTGGTAAACTGCTCAAGAAGAAAACCCCAAATAATGCCCCTGATGGTTGCTTTCCCAGACTCCCATTATGTTATGGGATAGTGTTATGCAACATTCCTTTTATCTCTGCTTGCTTCAATCCTCTTTTTATGCAACTAAAACCCCAGGAACCGAGTTATTTGTATTATGTGGGTTTTGGCTAACACTAAGAGGACATAATGGATAAGGATAATTGTTAAGCATACAGTGGTGTCTACTGCTTGATGAAAGCAAATATTGGACCAGGTCTGTCTTCCTTGTCCTACTGCCCAGCAGCTGTGTGATATTTTGTCAGATGTGAGAGTATAGACTAGAATTAATGCTGATTATGAACATGTGGGAAAAATCCTGGAAACTAGTATTGCAGCAGCAGCACTGTATGGACATGGAGGAAAATTGACACCCCTTTTGACTTTGCTGGACCTATCCATAAGAAATTAATATGCAGTATTGTTAATAAATGTTAGTGGATATTTTTTCATTTGATAGTTTTATTGCATCTCTCAGCATAGACTTTACATAGACCCCAGTACATACCTGCTTTTCCCTTTTCCTCCCTCAGGGATCAAACTATAATCTGCTGCAGCTCAAACATCAACTATGATCATCATTGTTCATTTATCTTATTATATGAGTAACTAAAGCCCCCAATCAGGATCAAGGCTGCATTATGCTGGACAAACATAGTCCCTGATTCATCCTGGTGTTACACTAGTTCGGGGTTTTCAAACTTCATTGCACCGTGACCCCCTTCTGACAACAAAAATTACTACACGACCTCAGGAAGGGGGACTGAAGCCTGAGCCAACCCAAGTGCTGCCACCCCAGGCTGAAGCCCTCAGCTTGGGATTCAGCCCAGGGCGATGGGGCTCAGATTTTGGCCCCAGCAAGTCTAAGCCAGCCCTGGCAACCCCATTAAAACAGGGTCCTGACTCACAGTTTGAGAACTGCTGCTCTAGTTTCAATCAGATTGAAATTGGAATCATGCAGTGATAAATCAGGGCCTCAGAATATGAGAAGGCTTACAGTCTAACTAGACAACACAGATAAACAACTCCCACAACATGTCAAAAATACGTGGTAAACTATCCTTCTTTTTCTTAAACTATATTGGACTAATCCATCCCCCTTTCCTCCCACACACTGACTTTTCTGTTGTCAAGATGGCCCACCCGGCCTGCTACACCATTGCTGATCCAAAGTACTCTCCTTCTACCGTGCTTCACCACAAAGATCATTGTGTGTGTTTTGGTGGGGGGATAGTCTACATGCAAAACTTTTCACTCTAGTGTAGCTGCAGCTGCTCTTCCTTAACCCTTCTGTGGAGGGGAGGGGATGATAGCAATAAACAAGAATAGAGATCACTTTTAAAAAATCAGTGGGCATGTTGAAATGCTGCACATAACAATACTTGGCATTTATGTTGTCTCCCCTAGGGGGGGACATGTCACATTTCCACACCAAAGAACAATAAAGAATTAGGTCATCCCACAGCCTTGTGAGATGAGTTTTTATCCCTATTTTATAGATGAGGAAACTGAGGCACAGAGAGGTTAATTTACTTGTCCAAGGTCACATAAGAAGCCTATAGCAAAGCTGGAACAGAACGAATATTCTCCTAACGCAAGAATAGCCATACTGGGTCAGACCAATGGTCCATGTAGCCCAGTATCCTGTCTTCCAATAGTGGAACAGGAATTCATTGAATGATCCATCCCCTGTCATCCACTCCCAGGTTCTGGTAGTCAGAGGCTAAGAACACCCAGAGCATGGGTTTGCATCCCTGACCATCTTGGTAATAGTCATTGACGAACCTATCCTCCATGATGGACCTATCCTCCTAGTTCTGTAATATAACCTTTCTTCTATAACAAAGGTTAAAACGTACCTCCTTGCTGTGCTATTTGCACCACAAGACAAATGAAAGCTTTCTGTTTGTTTATCTGTGTGCAAAACTGAATTCCATTCAGTATAGTGACATTATCATGGTTATCATCCATCTAAAAGTCCTCAGCCTTATGTCACTCTCAGATGTACATTCATCATATGGCATCTGCATGATAAAGTACAGTCAGGGAGCAGCCATCAGGTGCTATGTGTAATCACCATAATTGAGGATGTAAACATACATGTAAGTTTCCTGTTATCAAAGAGCGAAGAACTTCTTGATCTTAAGAGCAAGGTCAGAGGGGAAGAAGGATGGCCAGGTGGTTAACACACTATATTAGGGATTTGTGGTTATAATTCATCGTTCTGCTATGGCTCATCTAGGCTGGTTCAAAAAGGCCATAGAGTAGGAGTTGTAGTAAGTGAAGGCAACATAGTAAAGGCCTAATGAAGGCCCAGTATGAGGCCTGAACCAAACTAAAGTAATGGTCAAGGCTTTGCTAGCATAGAAAGCAAAGTTAAGCTGTGAGCAAAAGGCAGGCCCTGCTCACAGAAGTTGGCAAGGAAAGGGCTGATGTTGCAGAAATACATATTCATTTAGTATAGTTATAGTATAAACATGGTACCAAGACATACCATACCGGAACATTCCACAGATAACAGGGAACAGACCGACCCATCCCAATGACAGGGGCAAAAGGGTAAAATGGTGGATAGAGTTGTTTTGATCGAACCAACAGGTACAAGGTGCGAGGCGGCACCTTACTGCATAGAGGGGTTGTACCTTGCTACGTAGAGGGGTTGCACCTCAATACGTCAGGAGTGATGTGTAACTTGTTTGTACTTGTGTATAAGAATGTGTCCCTGGAGTGGTGTCTTTGTCCGGCCACGGGGGCAGTGGAAAGTCCCGCCACTGAGCCGGGTCCTTGCCAAGAGGCATCTATTAGTAGTATGCCCGGTAGACTAAGTAATCTACGGGGAACTGCAATTGTGTCCGAGATCGCAATAAACCTGGCCGAGGTGCCTTTGTATCTTAGTAGACTCTGTGGTTATTGGGGATTCTCGTCGGGTCTGCTGTGTCAGCTATCTGCGCAGAGCTGGGGCAGCACACAGAGGGAACACACGCACGCAGCCGAGTGATATCAACAGGAGAAAGCAGAAGCACCACACCGGTAGCCTCTCACAACAGGAGTGAAGTGAGTACCTTGAGAGTACCTCTGGCACAGGGGTCTCCAATGCCTGGTCAGCTCTGCATCACCTCTGAAGCAGCCCTAGAGGACTGCATGTGTTTTAGAGATTCCACACCCCATCAAGGCTATTGAAGCAAGGACCCAGCTTCCCAAGGACACAGCTTCTTCCCCATGTTCTGATGCTAGTGCAATCTGGGATTGATTCCTAGCTCTGACACAGACTTCCTGTGTGACCTTGGGAAAGTCATTGAATGTATCCTGTACCTCGTGCCCCCATCTATAAAGTGGAGATGACATGCCTATCTCGTAGGTATATGCTCAGATACTACTGTAATGGGAGTCATTCAATTCCTAGGTAGACAACAGTAATAGACTCCTAAGATGTACAGCACAGAATTCACAGCTTTGAGGGGTAGGGAAGCAGGGGAAGATTAAAATGGTTTCTAAGCCACCTATGTATGCTCCCAGCCTTGGATTGCTGCAGGGGCTGGAGTGGATCCTGTCGTAATTTTGGCAGCACATAGCTGAGCTATGGCAGCCTGCCTGATGTGCCCTGTGTAGAGTTGCCACCTCTCATGTATAAAAACCTAGGATATCTGGGATGATCCTGAGCCCACAAAACTGGCCAGCTGGCAGTGTGTACTGAGCACCCTTACAGATTTCCCTCACAAAAGGGATGATCCTGGAAAAATCTGGGCAGATAGCAACCCTAGTTCCATGGGTCACAGCACTGTTTGGAATCTCTGCAGTGCTGTGTACTGGGGCCCTGTCCCAAACATGGCCCCACCTCAGTATACGCCCTATGCCAGGTCTCATGGAAGGTAGCCTCATGGCTCTGACTGCAGCACCAACACTAGGGATATACACCCCCAGCTGGATACGGGGCTTTTAGGATCACTTTTACCTGGTGTGAAGGGGCCAGGGTAGGGGTGAAGATCTTACCCCTGGGATGAAACCTTAGCCCCACTAAAGTCAATGGCAAAACTGCCATTTTCACCTCCAGAATTTTAAAAGGGGAAGTTAATGGAAAATACAATACAGGATGCCACCTATAACACCATGCTTCAACCTCATTGCACATATGGTACGTAGTCTGTGCCAAAGGTCTGTACAAAAGAGTCAGAAGAATTTATTATATTATTAATAGTACCATCATTGGACAGACAAAGCCCTTTTTTAATGCAGAAAGGAAATTATTGAATTCTTTCTAATAACGTTGATGATGCATTTACATTGGTTCAAGATTAGACTGTCAACTTCATTTAGGGGCCAGTGCACTGACAATGAAAAAGATACTGGCATGTATCGCATAATTTGGCTAAAAAATTTGACAAGGGTGTCAGAGTGGTACATGAAAGATTCAAAGAGGAAAAACATAGTCCTATATGGTTATATAGGGATATGTTCTGACAGGGTTTTAAGCCGTATGATGCCCATTAAAGTCAACAGAAGTTTAAAGCTTAAACCCCATTCCCGCTTTGAATGTTTTCCTGCTAGTAGCATGTATGTGAAGCTACTTAGGTGCGTAAGTGAAATACATAGCTAAGAACATCCTATCTTTGCCCTTGTGATCAGTAGTTAATGACATGAGAAACTTCATTTGCTAGTTTTATTTTGCATTGCTCAGTTCCTCCTGAAATTGCCCCTTTGACTCCATAGTTTTGGAAGGAGGGAACCCCACATTTTCATGAGTGCTCAGTTTACTGGTTCGCAGCACTGCTGTTGCATTCTTCTCCCCTTTTATGACTTCTTTACTTCATGTGTCCAGAGTGCCAAAGTAGTTCATGCTTCTGTTCCTGGATTATCATTGTTTCTAAAATGCAATACCGGGCAATTGTTAGATTTTTCAGAAGGGCTGGGCACTGGCTAGGCTATTGTAAATGCTTTGGGCTTTGTGTTGTAAGGCACTGTAAGCGTTAAGTACAGGTCTTGCCACACCCAGATACAGTACTGATTGTAATACTGCCAGGGTAGCTTCAAGAAACCACTAGATCCTGCTGGAACCACACATGTTTCTCATTACTCATTACACCTGCCTGGCCTGCACCAGAACACAACCGGCTAGAGTCTAGATTGGGGAATTTATGCCATGGCTCTCTATAATTAGATGCACTTGGATTGTAAGCTCTTTGGGGCAGGTACCGTCTTTTTATTCTCATCTTTGTAGCGCCTAGCACAATACGGTCCTGGTCCATGACTGGGGCTACCACAATAATAAATACACATTGGTGTGGATCTGTATGTGTCCCTGAAGAGCACCAGTGAGATTGCGCCTCAAGCAGAAAAGGTACAGGGGATGCACTCTGCACCAGCTACTTGGTTGCTACAGACAGTCAATGGGATAGATCAGTAATGGGTCATAATAGGATAACTGACACTCCTTTTCATTTTATCAATGTATCCATTTCCTTTTACCTAATTAAACAAGACCCAGTGAGAAAACAGCCTGTGTTCTCAATTTTTGGGAAGCTTAAAACCTTGGGAAATTTTTTATTTCCTTAATTATCAGAATAAGACAAACTACCTCTGGACCTCATTATTATAGTATTCAGTTTATCAGTTATTAATTTTGATCTCTTATTCTCCTCTGCCTTTGCATCTTCTTGTCTTATCCTCCCAGCCTCCCTTTTAACTGTGTGGACTGGCACTGTTCAGTAGTGATTTCTGATGTGGTTTTGGATCTATGCAGAAGACTGCATTATTTTGCAGCAGATGTCAGCATAGTCTGACTATGGGCCTGGGCTGTTCCAACTGAATCTGTGGCTAACCTCCCATTAACTTCACTGGCACAGGGTCCCTGTATTGTTGCCAGAAGCAGTCAGTGTGATCCTATTCTGACTCTAGCAAGCATCCAGTTATTTGAACATTCTCCATGCATAGAGTGTTATTGAGAGATCAGTTCACTGTATGAAGATAAGTATAAAATCTTATCTGATGAATCCTCTGGAAGCTGAGGACACTGGATGTGGATAAGTCCTGGAGAGCAACTTCATGCATGCTGCCATTTTTCTTCAGTTTGTCGATCAGAAGAAATTGAAGAATCGGGCACAGCTGTAAGTCCCTGATGTTGTAAGTGTGACAGTTTAGTAGGCTTCAGATAATAGTTTCTGGATATCTATGGGTGATTATTCATTAAGCCCTTAATCACTTGGGGATATCAAAATGTTACTTTTTCACTAACCATGCCCGTTCATTTCTACTCTGAACATTTGTTACACTACATAGTGAGTTTTTGTTACATTTATCTTTGGACGAGTTTACGAGTCTCTCACTTGGACTATGCTCAAACCATCTGGTAATATTATATATATATATAAATAAATTTGTGCTGGTAGCCAAGTCCAGGGTCTTATTTAGACCTTATCATAGATCTCTGAAAAATGGGCTTCCTAAGCTAGAGGCTGCCATCTTGTAAAGGAAAAGTAGTCATTCCATATTATGACTATTGTAATCAGAGGCCAGGAGCACATTCATTTATTACACAGAGAGAGGAAATTCTTCTCCAAGTCAGTTCATCTACAGTGCCTTGCAATCAACCACAAAAAGTCAGTGTGTGAAAACACGCCATCTAAATTTAGAACCAGGTCTATTGTTACTTTAACTTTGGTCTCAGCTCAGTTCCTAGAAATGATTTTGTCTTAACAGAAAACTTGGCATATTATGAACTCAAACACCAATGCAAGCGAAAACCTCAGATAATGTACACTTGAAGGCAATTTATTAAAATAGACTCCTTAATGTTCATTGTGCACTGAATGGGTTTGGAGGATATGATCTGAGGCTTCAGTTGAGCAAAGCACGAAGCATTTGCCTAACTTCCAGCACACGAGTATTTCAACTGAAGTGAATGAAGCTATTCCCATACTTGAAATTAAACAAATGCTTAAGTGTTTTGCAGCCTCAGGGACTTTAAGAAAATGTTCCTAAAAAGGTATGGGGCTCGGTTACCCCCAAGAACCATTCCCATCTTCTGAATTCCCTCATGCACACTCATCACCTCTTACTCTTCTTCTTAACCTCTCACTCTGCTCTGACTCTTTCCCTTCAGAATACAGACATGCTTTAATGTCTCCCATCTTAAAAAAAATCTGCCCTTGACTCCACTTGCCTTTCTAACTACTGCCCCATCTCTCTTCTCCTTTTTATCTTGAACACAGTTTAGTCACTGGAGTTCTTCTCCTCCAATTCCATTCTAGATCCCCTCCAGTCTGGCTTCTGCTCCTTTAACTCGATTGAATCCACTCTCATCAAAATCTCTAATCACTTCTTCCTAGCCAGCGATCAGAACCAATACTCTATCCTCATTCTCCTTGACCTGTCAGATGCGTTTGACTCCCATCGACCATACACTTCTTCTTGAAATCTTGGCTTCCATAACTCTGCCCTCTCCTGGTTCTCCTCCTATCTCTCTAATTGCTCCTTCAGCATGTTCTTTGGAGGATCCTCATCATCACCCCACCCCTCCAACTTTCTGTGGGGATTCAACAGGGCTCTATTCTTGGTCACCTTCTCATCTCCCCTTCCATCTTATTTTTGGCTAATGTCATCTGCAAACATAAATTAAATTACCATCTCTGTGCTGACAACTCTCAGTTCTACCTCTCTACACCAGACTGGTCTCTTTTTGTCTAAATTAAAATCTTGGCCAGTCTCTCTGACATCTCTTCATGGATGTCTAGTCATCAATTCAAGCTCAACATGGCTAAAACAGAACTCCTAATCTTCTCCTCAACCTTTCCAAACTTCCTCCCTACCTCCTTTCTTGATCACAGTTGACAACACTACCATCCTGCCTGTCACTCAGGCCTGTAACCTCTCTCTAAGTCCTTGGACCCAGGCTATGCCTAAAACTTGCAATTGCTTTCTGCAAACATCTCTAACGCCTAGTCTATACTTGGGTGGGGGGGGTGCGGGGGTTGACCTAAGATACACAACTTCAGCTACGAGAATAACGTAGCTGAAGTCGACATATCTTAGGTCGACTTACCTCACGTCCTTATGGCGTGGGGTCAACTGCTACCACTCCCCCGTTGACTCCGGCGGGTAGTATAGACATACCCTTAGACAGCCATTCCTATCCATCCACACAGATAAAACTCTCATCCAGGTTGTCATTATCTCACATCTCAATTACTGCAAAATCCTTCTCTCTGGCTTTGACAGAGGCAATCTTGTCCTCCTCATATCCATTCAGAATGCTGCTGAAAAGATCCGTTTCCTAACCCATTGCTTGGAACATGTCATCTTTGTCTTTGAATCCCTCCACTAGCTCCCCCTTCTCTATTGCATCAAACATAAGCTTCTTGTCTTTGCTTTCAAGACCCTTCCTGGCCTATCTCCAGCATGTCTATCATTTCTCATTCGCTAATGAAAGGTCAGCCGCTGCCTCCAGTAACCCCATGGTGCCGGCCTCTATTGCCTACTTGGTAAATTTTTGAACAAGCACTTTTGTGCTTTCTCCCATCCTGCCCCATATGCTTGGGAAGAGCTCTTGTAAACATCAGCAAAACTAACACATTAGCCTTCTTCAAATCCTTCCTTAAAACTCTACTGACCAACTCATTGCTTTTTTGTACGCCCCAGTTGTCTAGTCTGTATTCATCTGTTGTCTTATGCTTAGACTGTAAACTCCTTGGTGCAAGGGCTGTCTTTTTGTTCTGGGTTTGTACACCACCTAGCACTAGGGCTTCTAGGTGCTATGGTAATAATAATAATAATTAATTAATTAATAATTCATCACTCAATCACTGCAATTTTGGAGATAGAGTTACTCCACTGTCAAATCACAATAATGCTGTGGTGAATCAGGCCCAGGGACTTTACCAATACAATGTTTTAATTTTTACTTTTCTCAAGTGCATTAAAGTTTTCAGTGCTTTCATGTAGTTTTTTCTCTCATTAGGCTTAAAATTTAGAGCATCACTTACTTGTTGTTTATCATAGTTATGTTTTCAATTCAGCTGATAAAATAATTTTAATATGTTGTATTTCTTTGGCTGCTTTCCTCTGTCATTGCCTCATGACAATTTGGGATGCTTTAACAGGAGTGTCATGTATAAGACCTGGGAGGTAATTGTCCTGGTCTACTCGGCAGTGCTCAGGCCACAGCTGGTGTATTGTGTCCTGTTCATGGCAGCACACTTCAGGAAAGAGGTGAATAAATTGGGGAGAGTCCAGAGGAGAGCAACAAAAATGATAAAAGATTTAGAAAACCTGGTCTATCAAGAAAGGTTAAAACAACTGGGCATGTTTAGTCTTGAAAAAAGAAGACTGAGGGGGACCTGATAACAGTCTTCTAACATGTTAAGGGCTGTTACCAAGAGGACAGTGATCAATTGTTCTCCATGTCCATTGAAGGCAGGACAAGAAGTGATGGGCTTAATTTGTAGCAAGGGAGATCAAAGTTAGACATTAGGAAAAACTTACTAACTAGAAGGGTAATTAAGCTCTTGAATAAGCTTTCAAGGCAGGTTGTGGAATCTCATTTGCAGGACATGTTTAAGAACTAGCTGGACAAACACCTGTCAGAGATGGTATAGGTTTACTTGGTCCTGCCTCAGCATGCGAGGATGGACTAGATAACCCCTTGAGCTCCTTTCCAGCTGTACATTTTGATTATTTATTTGGCCTAAGAGCCTTGTCCTTTTACCACCTTGATTACACCCTCAATCTCATATCCACCAAATCATTCACTCATTCTGATGTCACAGCCTCAGAGTTCCCTTCCCATCACCTTCTACATTTTCACCTTCTGCCGTTGCTTAAGTGGGCTTCCTTCACTACAAATTTCTTCTCTCCTCCAGCTCTGACATGTTTGTTACTCAACAGCTCTACTTCTTCTCCTTGGTAGGTGCTACTCCTGGGGGAATTCTATGCTAAAAAATTCAAAGTTCTGCACCAAAAAAAAAAAAAAAAATCTGCAAAATTTGGCGAATTTTATTTGTCAAAATAACACTACATAATCACACCAGTTTCAATTATGTTGGCAATTTATTTCAAAATGCCTGTCAGCAAGTATGTCTGTAACCATACAGACACACACAAACATTCACCCATGAGAAGAGAGTTAAAGAAACCCCTATGACAACCTAGTTCCTGTTTCTCTGACCTCTCTCCGCACTGAGCCTAGCTGGAGGGCCAGACACCCACAAACACTCCACCCCAGAGCCCAGCGGCTGGGTCCCCTCCAGACAATAAACCCAAACCTCCAACCCTGCCCCCGCCCAGAGCACAGCCCTGCCCGCCCCCCCAGCTCACATGCCTGCATCCCCTTCTCCTCCAGGAGCCCAGCTGCAGGGCCCCTCTAGCCCAGTTACCCGCATCCCCTCCTGCCAGAACCTAGCCCTGAGCCCTCCCTCCCAGACACCCGCACCCCCTACCCACCCAGAGCCCAGCCACAGGGCCCCCCCAGCCCAGACAACCCACCCCCTACCCCCCAGAGCCCAGAGATCCAGAGGGATAAACAGCCTAATTCTGGGTCCCAGGCTTGTGTGGAGTTTCCTGCACGCTGCCACCTCCTTCCCTCAGGGTGTGCAGGGAACTGCAGCTGCTGGGAATGTTCCAGCTCCTCCTCCCCCTCCGCCTCTCCCCAGTAGTGTCTTCTATGTGTAATCTTGGCTCTGCTGGATCCAGCAGCCTCTAGTGACAGCCAGCAGCACTGCAGCCCATTTCTGTGGGGAAAGGAAATTCTGCGCAAAAAGCATTAAATTCTGCAAAATTCTGCACTGTGCAGAGGCGCAGAGTTCCCCCAGGAGTAGTAGGTGCTTATCTTTGGAACTTCAACATCTGTTTTCAAACTTTATCTTCCTGCTCAAACCTGCCACAGCTTCCACTGCCAACAATCTGGTGAACAGTTATCAGTAATGATGAAGAAAGCCAGGGAAGAGAAGTTTATCTTTCAACACATGCATTTGAATTGGTTGTGGGACATCCAGGATGACATTTCAAAGCTGGCATAGATGTGGGATGGCACAGAGCCAGAGGTATCTTTGTGTGGTTTTCCATTGAATGACTAATTCATGCTAACATACTAATTTTAAAATTATGGGATGGCTCTAACTATCTTAAGGCTGTATCCTTTGCCAAAGCCCCTCTCCCTGTTTAATAAAGAAAGAGCTTGTTGCTGACCTGAGGCTTGTATATTGTATTATGAGGAAGGCCCTACTTGAATTGTGGCATGATTGTCAAAAAATTGCAGCTGAGTTGCGGACAAACCTCAGAAAATTGTGGAAAAATAATAATGGACTTTATTATTTGCAATAATAAAGTCCATTATTACTTTTCCGCAAATTTCTGATGTCAGCTACCCAGCACTGAGAGCAGGGTGGGGGTGGGGAAGGAGGAGCGGGCAGGGCTGACAGTAGGAGCTCAGGGTTGAGAGTGGGGGCTCCTGCTGTTGGCTCCTGCTGTCGGCTGCCCAGGGCTGACAGCAGGGGCCCCTGCTCTCAGCCCAGGGACTGCTGGGGCTCCCACTCTCAGCCCCATACATGGCGGGGCTCCCGCTGTCAAAATTGCAATGGAAGGCTAATATTGCAGAATCCCCAGTTTTCCACATTATCAAAAGTTAAGTAGGGCCTTAATTATGAGTCTCTTTCATTCTGATCACAGGTGAACATAAGGCATTAATGGGACGTCTATGTGCTGCAAAAGAAGTGGTGCTGGTAATTTAATAGGTGGCACTGTCCCTCCTGTGTGAATGGGAAACATTTCATACCCACTTTATCCACAGGTGCAAATGACTACACAAGGTGTGAGGCAACATAGGAGAAGGCCATAATATATCAGCATTTAAACCACTACCTTTCTTGTGAAGCAAATCACCCAAGTTTAGATGAATCACTATGTGAGCTGCACTATTTCTCAGTGTCCGCCCTCCTTTCCCCTCATTGCATCTTTCAGTCTTTATGACAGAAAGGAATGAGAAGCAATACTGAAGTGTTCTTGGTTAGAATCCAAGGGTTGGTCTACACTTACCTCCGGGACCGGCAGTAAGCAATCGATCTTCTGGGATCGATTTATCACATCTTGGCTAGACGCGATAAATCGATCCTGGATTGATCCCGGAAGTGCTCGCCGTCGACGCCAGTATTCCAGCTCGGCGAGAGGAGTACGCGGCATCGACGGGGGAGCCTGCCTGCCGCGTCTAGACCCGCGGTAAGTTCGAACTAAGGTACTTTGAATTTGCGTACCTTAGTTCGCAGTGGAGGGTTAGTGTGGAACAGGCCTAAGAGGTTATCTCACGTTTGCTGATTAGTTTGCTGACTTCTGTACTATCCATTTCAGATTTGACCTCTTATCATGGTGGTAATTAAAAAAATTCAGAATATCAGAGCAAGAAGCTGATTATCTACCTGGTCATTATTGCACTTCAGACCTGAAGGAAGACCATTCTGACACAGAAAAAAAGATAGTTTGTCCCTATATTTTTAAGCATTACAGGCTTATTGCCCATTTCTTTCTTAGACATAAAATACAAATACTAATGAAAGCAGTTGAGAACACAAAATGAAAGTTTTTGTTTTTGTTTTTCCAGTTCTTGTTTTATAGAAACCTATTTTCATTCTAAAATGCTCACTGTTGCTGTCTGATTAATAGGGGATGTGAATGTAAAAGTTTTTTCCCAGGCAACAGTCTCATGAACCTTGCATCTCATCAACACACTTTTGGAATGTCAGCACCCTCCAGTGGCAGTCGAACTGACTCACACCTTATGTGTTTGATTATTTCATATTTGCTTTTTACACACCATGAAATCTAGCCCAATGTTTTAGGGGTTATTGTTAATTTAGTGATTTTTTGGAAATTGACATAGCTAAATTTATTAGTCTTTCAAAAAGAGTATTAAGAAGGGAGCAAACTTCAGTTTATCTAGATATACTGCATCTCAGCTGATAAATATACAGTTCTCCCAACATTTTTCCATGATCAGTAACAGAATGGTAATTTGTTCTCTACAGAACCATTTTAGTGCAAGGCTGTGAAACAATTTTACAAATACTCTCCTTCCTCTGGCACCGTCACAAACATAACTGACTCATGGCTTCTGTGATTGCACCACTACACACACAATCCGCCTGAGAATTCTAGGTCATCATCAACTTACGTCAGTGTGCACCCTGGGCTTCTTGCGCATAAGCTGCCTGCTCAGTGGGCATTCTAGACTAAAATGCCTCCTTCCCTTCTAGGGATCCTTCACCCCTCTGGGGTATCCATGGCAAAATTTCTGTGGGATCAGTGAAAGGATAGGAACAGAGCCACAGATACAGTACGGTCCTTGGACTGTGGCCCGTTGCCCTCTCTGCTCATTGCCCAACAGCCCTCTACCCAAGGATGTGGAGGAAATGTTGTGGCGCATGATTACATTATATTTAGACGTGGAAGGATTCGATTTTTATCAGTAAATGTCAATTTCATCATACACACAAAAAACAATGAAAACATATTTTCATTGATGATCTTTAAAATGTATAAAGGCAAAGTAAGAAAAATGCTGCATGAGAAATCATTGATTTAAGGATATTTATTTTGTATATTTTTATGTGATGTTGACAATCTCTCTTTTCCTAAAGCTTCAGTTTTTTGACTGTGTCTACTGTCTTTAAATAAATGTCTGACTCCCTCAATGCCTGATCCATCCATAATTTCCTGAAACTGTTGAAAATTAAAACTTATAAACATTAAAAAAGCTTAAAAATAAATATTGATATCATCCATTACAATTATAAACAAATATTGAATTCTGCCAAGCCTAATTATATTGATGCCGGCCTTTGATAGCTTTCATTTGTGCAATCAGACCACAGAAAGTATATCCATTTGAACTTTTGCAACAATTTATAGTGCTAATATATTTTCACTTTCCACGTGGATGATTTGTCTTTGGACCTAAACGTATTAGGTACAAAGAAGCTTTTCTTTAATTTGGGGCATGATTACCTTGTGTAATGATTTTTATTTCTTTCAACAGACTTATTAATTAATAGGTTGGCATAACACTCCATGCCTTCCAACTTCTTGATAGCTAAATGTCTGAAGCCTTTCTTTTCTGTGTTGTCTCCCTTTCTTTTCTGCATTATATTCCCCTACGCCTTTATGCTTTTTTTCCACTTCTGGCAGAGCAAGTAGTGACTAAAAATACTGAAGTAATCTGAAATGGAGAGATGTGAGAGAACTGGACCAAGGCCCCAGTACATCTAAAACAATCTTCACTCATTGTGTTGTCATTTCTCTGTGGATGGAAATTCCATGTTTGAATAATATAACAGTAGAAATATACTACCGACCACCTAGCCAGGCATGGTAATGCTGATTGGGAGATGCTTAGAGAGATTAGAGAGGCTACAAAAGCAGAAAACCCAATAATAGTCGTGTATTGTAGCTATTCTCATATTGACTGGTTATATGTCACCTCAGGACAGGATGCAGAGATAGCATTTCTAGATATAATTAATGACTGCTTCTTGGAGCAGCTAGTCCTGGAACCCATAAGGGGAGAGGCAAGTTGTGATTTATGTCTAAGTGGCACACAAGATCTGGTTCAAGAAGTGAATATAGATGAACTGCTTGGTAATACTGACCATAATGTAATTAAATTTAATATCCTTGTGGGGGAAAAATACCAATGAAACCCATCACAGTATCATTTAACTTCAAAAAATGGGACTACAGAGATATAAGGAAGCTACTTAAATGGAAATTAAAAGGAACGGTCACAAGAGTGAAATCCCTGCAAGCTGTGTGAAAACTATTTAAAAACACCGTGATAGGGGTTCAAACTAAATGTATACCCCCAAATAAAAAAAACAAAAACAGTAAGAGGATAAAAAGTGGCACCATGGCTAAACAGCAGAATAAAAGATGTGTATAGAGGCAAAAGGGCATCCTTTAAGAACTGGAAGTCAAATCCTAGCTAGGAATGTAGAAAGGAGCATACATACTGAGAACTCAAGTGTAACAGTATAATTAGGCAAAAAAAGTATTTGAAGAGCAACTAGCAAAAGACACTAAAACTAACAGCATTTTTTAAAAATACATTGGAAGCAGGAAGCCTGACAACAATCAGTGGGGCTGTGGGACAATCAAGGTGGACAAATTGTTGTGGAGAAGCTTAATCAATTCTTTGCATCAGTTTTCACTACAAAGGATGTGATGGAGACTCCCACACCCGAGGCCACACTCTTTTTTGATGACAAATCTGAGAAACTGTTCCAGATTGAGTTGTCAACAGAGGAGATTTAAAAACAAATTGATAAATTAAACAGTAATAAGTCACCAAGACCAGATGATATTCACCCATTCACCCATCAAATACGAATGGCAGAACTACTAACTGTGGTATGTAACCTATCCCTTAAATCAGCCACTGTACCAGATGAGTTGAGGATAACTAATGTCATACTGATATTTTAAAAGGGCCCTAGAGGCAATCCTGGCAATTACAGGCCAGTAAGCTAACTTCAAAATGAGGCACATTGGTTGAAATGATAGTAAAGGACAGAATTATCAGAGATAGATGAGCATGATATGTTGGGGAAGAGTCAACACAGCTTTTGTAAAGGGAAATCATATCTCAACAGATTATTAGAATTCTTTGAGGGTGTCAACAAGCATGTGGACAAGGGTGATCCAGTTGCTATAGTGTGGGCTTTCAGAAATGCTCCCACATCAAAAGGTTCTTAAGTAAAGTAAGCAGTCATGTTATAAGAGAGAAGGTCCTTTCATGGACCAGAAACTGGTTAAAAGACAGGAAACAAAGGGTAAGATTAAATTATCTGTTTTCACAATGGAAAATGGTAAATAGTGTTGTCCCCCAGGGATCTATACTGGGACCAGTGCTGTTCAACATATTCATGAACGATCTGGAAAAGATGGTAAACAGTGAGGTAGCAAAGTTCACAGACAAAACTAAATTACTCAAGATAGTTAAATTCAAAGCTGACTGTGAAGAGTTACAAACTGGATTACTGAGCCACAAAATGTCAGATGAAACTCAATGTTTATAACTGCAAAGTAAAGTACATTGGAAAACATAATCCCAGCTAAACATTCTAAATGATGGGGTCTAAATTGGCTGTTGCCACTCAAATTGGAGTCATTGTGAATAGTTCTCTGAAAATATCTGTTCCATGTGCAGTGGCAGTTAAAAAAGCTAACAGAATGTTAGGAACCATTAAAAAAAGGATAGATAAGAAGACCGAAAATATCATAATGCCACTATATAAATCCATGGTATGCAGTTCTGGTCACTCCAACTCAAAAAAAGATATATTAGAATTGGAAAAGGTACAGAGAAGGGCAACAAAAATGTTTATGGGTATGGAACAACTTCTGTATGAGGAGAGACTAAAAAGACTGGGACTGTTCAACTTAGGAAAGAGACAACTGAGAGGGGAATATGATGGAGGTTTATGAAATTATGAATGGTGTGAAGAAGGTGAATGGGGAAGTGTTATTTACCCCTTCATGTAAGAAAGAACCAGAGGTCACCCAATGAAATTAATAGTCAGCAAACGTAAAACAAACATACAAAAGGACTTCTTCACACAGTGCATAATAGATCTCTGGCACTCATTGCATGGTGATGTTGTGAAGGCCAAAAGTATAACTGAGTTCACAAAAGAATTAAATAATTCCATGGAGGATAGGTCCATCAATGGCTATTCACCAAGATGCTCAGGGAGGCAACTCCATGTTCTGGATATGCCTAAACCTCTGACATCCAGAAGCTGGAACTAGACAATAGGGATGGGTTACTCAATAATTGCCCTGTTCTGTTCATTCCCTCTGAAGTGTCTGGCACTGACCACTGTCAGAAGACAGGATACTGGGCTAAATGGACCATTGTTCTGAACTAGGATGGCCAGTCTTATGTCATTATTTCCAACCTTTCTGACAACACAGAATGATACTCCACTCTCATGTCTCAGTGGATTGATGTTTCTAGGTATACAGTGATGATTTAAATTCCATCGTTTTCCTGGAGCCTTATTCTATCATTTGGATCTTTTGTCTTTTATTTGGTTATGTTATATTTACCTCATATGAGGGTATTTTTTGTTCTATCTCCACTAATGGCTAGCACAACAAAAATCACACGCTGAGGCAAACTTCTGCGCAGAGTAATTCAACAGATTTCAATGGACTTTCAGCAGGGATTGAAAAAGGCAGTGTATATTCATGTTTGGCTTGTCTCCTAGGGCTGGGATGTTGCACAGAATCTTTTAAACTCTATTTTTAAGGTGACTCTTTGAGGACCTCCACACTTACTTGCACTTTTCCAGCAATGCTTTTGTTTTTCAAAGGACTCAGCTTCAACAGTGGAGGCTGTTTAGCAGCAGTACGCACCAAGCATTTGAATGGCAGTAGACAGGATGTGTATTAGAGCACAGGGATTCCTGGAGCCCACAACATTCCATGCAACCGGTATGGCAGGATAATCAAAGTATGGTTGTTGGCATGCAGCTAATCAAGAGTTAACAGTGTAAATGTGTGGCCATTTTAAGGAAAGGATAAATATATTACAGAAAGTAGATGAAACAGGAGAAAGAGTTGACAGATTCTCTTGATAGCATGGCCCTTACCATGCTGGGACAGTCCTTCACTCTGTGATTATGATTGCATTGACATCAGTTTTGTATTTCTGGAATAGGCAAAGGGAATTTAACCAGGACTAAGGATATTGTGTTAGGGGCTGTCCCATGAGAAAGAGTAGTTCTGTTGACAGATGTTAGTATGATCATCTTCATTTGTTCAGCTGTGACGGAGAGTGCCCGTCACCGCCAGGATGATGCCTCTTCCTGCTCATTCTGGGGAATAACTTGCAAGGTCGACACTCCTTCCTGCAGTTGCACACTGTCTCTCCATCTCTCTCTCTCTCAGTGTCTGCAGCCGCTCTTTCACTCCACAAGCTGCTGCTGCCTCTTTCTAACACAGCATTCTGGCAAGGTTACCATCTGTGTTGTCCCCTTCTGGAGTACCAAGGTCTTCCCTCAGCAATCCTGGGTAGTCTTCCCATTCACTGCCACATAGCGCTACTCCCTGTGAGTGGCATGGGAACCCGGTCCTGCCCTTTACTCCAGGTTCCGGTTCAGCGACCCCCAAGCCAGCAGTCAAGGCCTGTGTCCTCTTAGACCTTACTGCCTTTCCCTGAGCCATCCTGGCATTCCCCCTCTCTGTAGATGATAATACATTCCTACACTTCTGCTGCTTCCATGTGGCAGGTTTGGGCACATCTCTACATTTTGTACACATTTCCTCTAGGTCTCTTGCTATTCTGCTGTGGTATATGTGACATTATCTGATAAAATATGACCATGTAGGCCATTGTTGCTGCCACTGCTATATAATTGCAACAAATCTTGTACAAGGTATGTCAAGTAAGGTGTCTATGGAAAGGGTATGATTTGATTAATATGATTTTGCTATTTGTATGCATGTATCATTTTTGTATTTGAAGTTATGAGTATTGGCTCTATACCTGTATTTTAAACATTTGCTCCTGTGGTAATGCCCACAAGATATTTAGCCTGCACATCTTGAAGGGACTATTCGAGTTGAGTGGCCCATTAAAGAACACTTAACTCACAATGGAAGACGCCCATCTACGGACTTTGGACTAATGGACTTTCCTGCTGTGACTAAGCGAAATCATGCATGGACATGTGACTTGCCCATGTGACTCCAAACACCATCTTGTCACCTGTAATTTTCCACAGTGAGAACAATGGGTTTCCCTTCACTTGAGAGAAGCTATAAAAGGTGCTGGAAACATCTCCATTTTGCCTCTTTCCTGCTCAACCTTCTGGACTATGGACTTATACTAATGGGAGCATTCTAACCAAAGGACTGCGGACCTTCCAATGATTTGGAAGCAACCAGTACATATTTGATTCCTTTAAACAATTTTCTCACCTTTCTTTCTTTTTATAAACAAACCTTTAGATTTTAGATACTAAAGGATGGACAACAGCATGATTTTGGGGTAAGATCTGAGTTATATATTGACCTGAGTATGTGGCTGGTCCTTTGGGATCAGAAGAACCCTTTTGTTTGATGAAATTGGTTTTAAATAACCACTCATCTTTAAGTCTAGTGCCTGGGTGTTGAATCAGAACTGGAATGCCCACGGAGACTGCTTTTCTGACTTCTTGTTAGCCAGTGTGGTGAAACCAAAGTTTATTTTTGTTGCTAGTTTGGTATATCTTATGGGAGAATAACCACCAGTTTTGGGGTGTGTCTGCCCTATTTCTCAGCAGTTTGTCCTGAATTTGGTATTCTGAGTTGTGACTCATGGAGGCACAGTGACAGTACACAATTACTAACATCATCTGTTGACCACAAAGATCTTTGATGAATGACCCTTTTGAACTATTTCAGTTGCCCTGTGTAAGTTCCAACAGGTAAGCTAGGGACATCCCATAGACCACATTTTATGCAGATAAGAGGCAGCACAATATTCAAAAAGGCTAAGTAACCTGATATGTTTTTTTCTCTGAGCCACTGTTAGCTAAATTGAGAAGATGTTCTTCTTCATCATTATTAATGAAAATTATTTCAGAAGATCTTAAGGGGGGGAGGGTATGGGGTGGAACTATTCCGAGACGAATAATAAAATAATATTTTCATGGGCATGTTGTATGTTGCATAGCTTACTCTGGATCTTTATTTTCACATGCAAGTATTTTATTCTGAATCACACACTGTTGTAGTACAGTTTAAGGCTCAATTTTGAGCCACCATATGCACCTGTGCAAAGAAATAAGCAAACATAAGGCTTACTTATGTGGGCTACCAGAAGCACAGGTAGCAGCAGAGAAGCAAAGCAACCTTCACAACTTCCTCTCCTATCCATGTAGACATGAAGAGGGGCAGTCAGGGATAGGATGAGGATAGCTGCAAGTCAATCCCAGAGGAAGTGGGGGTGGGAGGAGAACAAGGTACCAGATAGTGGTTCTGACTTTCTTGCATTCCGTCCCAGAGACACAATCTGATTCCTTGTTCTGCTCCTGGCCAACATAGCCATTCTCTACTCTTTGCTCAGGACTTGTGGCAAAAGCAGAATTGAGTCTATAGTTTATTACATGCCCCAGGGAACTTATATGTCTGGATTTGTAAAATGCTATGTAAATTTACAGGGCTACATAAATTATTGTAGTAATAATAAAAATCCTTATTCCTAATGCAATAATTTAATGAAAACATGACCTCCCAGTTAAACATATTTTTGCTTTTACAGGCTTTGAGCACCTCTCTCCAGTTTGTGAACACTGTTCTTTCAGCTGGCCCAGCTGATAGGCAAGAGTGTTACACTATAAAAAAAATATCAGGAGATAACAAATAAACATCTTTTTTTCACTCTCTTTATTCATAGGTTAAAATGTAATGCCATACAGTTCTTAACGTTTAGTCACTAAAAAAACCAAGGATTTCTTTTTGCATAAACCAGAAGCAAAACAGAAAGAGACTAATTAAAAAAGCCATCTTGCTTCAAGTTTTGAATCCATTACATACAGTATTAATATACATATTTACATTACAAGTATATTATATAAATATAATATATATGTAATCTTGTAACCACAATAAATATCAAGAAGGTTTTTTTAGGCACACAGCATAGAAAAAATGCAGAATCTGCACAATCCTTAAGAGTCTTGGAGTGACTCGCTCTTACATCATTTTCACACTGAAAAAGAAAATATTTTACATAAAATATACAGCCACAGCTTAAGCAGTCCTCAGTGAACTGGGAATCTTTCTTGTATTCCCATTAGAAGCCTCCTCCTTGGTTTTCTAATACTATTTTTCTATACAGCTGTTACATAAGAAAATAGTTTGCAAGATTTTGTACTCAGCTAATAGCCTAAGTAATTATCAGTGCTAACAAAATAAGTACAGCATATCTACATAATGTATATACAATTGTGTGAAGAAATATGGGTTTGGTGAACTATTTTGAGGCTCACTTCTAATACTTGGAAGTTAACCTGACATCAAAAAAGAGATTTTCAGTTAAACCAAGTCAGAAATATTACATCAGTTGAGAAACTGCTGCAAACTGAGGTAACAACTGTACTTTATAGACATAAAGCTTTCAAATTAAATTTAAAAAAAATCTTTGCTATCTTGACAGACCTAGGCCATCACTGATTTTTTTGTGTGGTGTGTATTCCCTTCAACACTCAAGATAGTCAAGTCCAAAGCAGACTGCAAAGAGTTACAAAAGGGATCTCACAAAACTGGGTGATGGGGCTACAAAATGGCAGATGAAATTCTATGTTGATAAATGCAAAGTAATGCACATTGGAAAACATAATCCCAGCTATACATACAAAATTATGGGGTCTAAATTAGCTGTTACCACTCAAGAAAGAGATCTTGGAGTCACTGTGGATAGTTCTCTGAAAACATCAACGCATGTTGAATACTTGAATACTGCATGCAGATGTGGTTGCCCCATCTAAAAAATATATATATATTGGATTTGGAAAAGGTTCACAGAAGGGCAACAAAAATGATTAGGGCCATGGAACAGTTTCCATATGAGGCACGATTAACAAGACTGGGACTTTTCAGCTTGGAAAAAAGACGACTAAGGGGGGATTTGATTGAGGTCTATAAAATCATGACTGGAGTGGAGAAAGTAAATAAGGAAGTGTTATTTACTCCTCATAACACAAGAACTAGGGGATCAGCAAATGAAATGAATAGGCAGCATGTTTAAAAGAAACAAAAGGAAGTATTTCTTTACACAACACACAGTCAATCTGTGGAACTCTTTGCCAGAGGATGTTGTGAAGGCCAAGACTATAAAAGGGTTCAAAAAAGAACTAGATAAATTCATGGAGGATAGGTCCATCAATGGCTATTAGCCAGGATAGGCAGAGATGGTGTCCCTGGCCTCTGTTTGATGGAGGCTGGGGTTGGGTGACTGGGGATGGATCGCTTGATGATTGCCTGTTCTGTTCATTCCCTCTGGGGCACCTGGCATTGGCCACTGTTAGAGGACATGGATGGGCTTTTGGTTTGACCCAGTATGGCTGTTCTTATGTTCTAATGCAATATAAAACCAGACGATCAATCCAAAGGGAATTTTCACTCTGTATGTACCGTCATGATATTTTAAAGACTGTAGCTAGGGGACACCTGAGATCGCACTCTAGTAAGTGAAGCAGACAACTTCTCTTAGAGAGCCAATGTTTAGTGATACAGTATAAACAAAAAAAAGTGATTTTGTTCTCTAGCTACAAGTCAGACTCTGGCATATCTGGCATATCTGCCATTAGATAGCCAATACCATAGCGTCCATTGGGAGCAGTATCCAGCGTTGGGGATCCAGTCTGTTTCCGGTATATGTTTTTACCAAAATTTGGAGATGGCAGCTCACTTGGAATCTTCCCATGAATCAGACTTGCATCATCTCCCTCTAGATTAACAGGCTCCTTTATTATCCGTCCTCTTTTGTAGGATACAGCGGCCAAACTACCAGAGCTATCATCAATAAGATTGCAGCGGCGGACTATGAAGACTATAGGGACTGGAAGTATGGCCAATATCATCAGAGATATACAG
This sequence comes from Trachemys scripta elegans, assembly GCF_013100865.1. NCBI lineage: Eukaryota > Metazoa > Chordata > Testudines > Emydidae > Trachemys > Trachemys scripta. Next base: position 74,067,703 of record NC_048298.1, read on the forward strand.
ACAATCATTCCCCAGGGTGGATAGCTCAGGAACTCCTCAGTAGCCTATGCGGGCCAAGAGAAACACAATTAATACATTGTTACTTAATAAGAGACAAAGCTTGCAATCCTAACCCAGACGAAACTCCTATTCATATCACACATTAACTTCCCCCAAATTTTGATTAGCAATCAACCCCAGATTTGGTGTTGCTACATGAGATGAAATAAGCACTAAAAGCAGTGCTAATATTGCAAAAAACCTAGAAAACAGAACATTACCAATTCTTTGCTGAAAAACCATATAGCTAGATTTCCTAGAAACTGAATGTCCTTATCCCACTATACTAGACAATCATAGATTGTTCTATAAAGTAGCAATTCACTGATATGCTGTTCCAGCTTCCAGGGGGAGTGGCCATGAAATGCCTAATCTGAATATTCAGTTCTATGATAGCTGATGACAACAAAGTGGTGAAACAACTGATGCTAGCTCAGTGCCACCACCGTGTATTCTGCTTTAATTCAAACAAACAAACAAACAAATGCCTTAACACCTCCCCCTTTCACCCTCTCTCACACATGCAACCTAACAAATCAGCACTGACACAAAGGATAAAAGGGAAGTGTCAGCCAGTGACTACCTTTTTTTGGAAATGAAAGAACCAATGCTATATTAAAGGTAATGATGTTTTTGTATTAGTATAACTAGAAACAAAAGTGGCCATGTTTACATTTGTAATGAACTATATGAATTACAAAAGTGTCTTTTCATGGGCTAGCAAAAGCACTTTAAATACATGTTACATTATTCTGGCAATTACTTACCTTTTCTTCAATCCATGCATTGTAACCAGGAGGACTTAATCCCATTTGGACAATACTAGCTACCAGCAAAAATAACAATACTACAGGGGAAACATACTTCCACATGTAGTAATAATATTGGTTTGGAGAAAAACCAAGCATATCCTTTAGGTCCTCCATAAATCTGGGGAGAAATGCACATTATTATTAGTTCAGAAACTGAGGTTTTGAGTGTATGTAGTTGAGACATATCAGCTAATTTGCAACAAGAGGCACACCAATAAAGTGTAAAAATAGAAATATCTCCACTTAGATCAATTATATGGTTTACAAATAGTACCTATATTAATAATGGGTTGAATCAGCTCAGATCAAGTTCACTCAGAGTGCTAGAAAACTTAGGTTTGAATCCTGATTAAGCCACAAGCAGAAATGAGTGTGATTCCTAAATGATGTTAGGGCAATATTTAGTTCCTGGTGTGTCACAAATATAGATTAGATTACCCTAAAATAAGTAAGAAACATATTTTGAATGTTGATGAATCATTGTGAAAATCCACAGTATTCAGCTCAGAAAGATTTAACACTGGTGTTTAGGGGTGATACATTAGGGGAAAAAAACCCACTGTTATAAGTTTTCCAACCCATTCTTGCAGCTGTCTGCTAGTTCAAAGATGCTACCCCAAACCAGTATAAGTGTAAAAAGAAATATTACCCTGAACCCAACGCAAAACCTACTGAAGTGTTTATATTGTGCTGGGATATCTATTTAGGCGTGTGCCATTGCTTTTGAATTCACATACAAGTACGGCACCAGAAAGAACAAAACAGGTGTTACAAAACTAATTCGGAATTCAAGTGTGCTATATATTATAATAAATTACATTATCAACAAGCTACCATTTTGCACCTTATCAGTTGTTGAATGACTGTGTGAGGTCTTGACTCTGCCACTGTGCCTTCATAGTGCAACATATGTTTTGAACCAAGCCTATTGTTTTAGGACTTCTGATGAAAAAGGACACATACTCCAATGCCAGCAGAAAATGAGTGTGTTAACTTAGAACTGGTTCCTTTTGGGTTTTGTCAGCAAACTCTGATGGCATTTTAACACTTTTGCTGTTTCATTTCCCTATTTGAATGTTACTGTAACAAAATGCTTCTACTGTAATTAACGTTGTGGAAGAAATGCCCCATGCAAGATTACTATGACATAAAATCTCATCTAATTCCTGGAAACATACCACTGAGAATATACTTCATTGTGAGCAAAGGACATAGTTAAAACCAGTGAAAATAACCGATTTCACAAATGGCTTTAACCCTTGGTATATAGCTCCCCTTTCTCCACCATAGCAAACATAAGCTACTTGTCTTCACTTTTAAGATTTTTCATGACCTATCCCCACACTACCTATCATCTCTCATATACGGTCAAGATGTCATCTCCTGCCTCTGATCTGTCAATGATGACAGCCTTCATCACCCACGTGTTACATTTTCAAACACTTTCTTACTTTTTCCTATGCTGCTCCTCATGCTTGGGAGGTGCTTCACATAAGCATCCACAAGGTCACCTCCCTCAAACTCTCCTTTGCTGTGATGCCTATAGAAAACTTGAGGGTTAGGTGCTGTGCTGAGACTGCTGCCTATCAGGCTGATCAATATTGTCTCACGTTTCCTGTGTTCCCCCGTCGGTCTGTATCCACCTGCTGTCTCTTTTCTTACACTTAGATTATTAGCTCTATGGGGCAGGCACTGCCTTTTTGTACTGTTTGCCCAGCATCTACCACAATGTGGTCCTGACCTTTGACTGAAGCTCCTAGGCCTGATAATTAATAGCTACTTGTCAATGACAGTTTGAGTGCTTTCGATTCAAGTGGTCTCTGCAAATAATATTGGGTTCCATACTAAGGTTAGTGTGGGGAAATATACACCATCAGTGATGTATAGAGCTTAGCAATGAGTTCACAGGTCAGTCTGAATGCTGGACTACAGTACATGCCGTGGCTCATAGACACTTTCAGTTGAATCATCAGGATACCCCGTGGAACCACTGACAAAGTAATACCTTGGACTGATAAATCAAGATAGGAGACAAATGCATTTGACATATGTAGGGTCAATGCTTCGAGATTATTAAATCTGAGTCTAGATTTACAACAAAGCCATATTCTTTTCATCATCTGCGCTGACTAGTTGATTGAAACTGTTTCCTTTGAATTTGGATCTGGGTACCCTGATCCATGCCTGTGACACCTCAAGACTAGATTAATGCAATGCATTTTGCATGGGACTTTATCTTGACTCAATCTAGAAACTTTAGCTGGTGTAGTATGCAGTAGCCAGTCTAGTAAGTAGTGCACCTTGATGAGAGTGTGTGACATTAGAGTTCCAGGATCTGCACTGGCTGACTGTTGGTTTCTGTATTTTTAGTCTAATTAATGTGTTGATTTTGACCTAAAAAGCCTTAAATGGGCTGGCGCCTTCCAACTTGAGAGACTATCTCTCATGTCATATTGTCAAATAATTCAATCTGTCAAAAATCATATATTGTTCCTCACCCACTACTCTAAGTATGTTTAGCTCTTCTTGAAATCCTTCCATTGGCTTCCCCTTGCTGTGTAGATCAAATTTATACACCTCTTCCTTGACTTCAAGACCTTTCTCATCCTTCCCATCTCTCTGACCTTGTCTCTTGCCACTGACTTCCTCTTCTCTGTTGCACTGGTCTAATCAACCCTCTGTGTCCCTCTACTACTCGTGCTTGAAGGCCTTCTTCCATACTGCCCCCATAGATTTAGAACCCTCCTCCTACGCTGGTCCAATATATTCTCCAAATCCATCCTTAAAAATGCACTTCCCTCAGGAGTCCTACAACCACAGGCTCACCCACCCTGACACCCATAACCTACCAGAAATAATGTACCTACACACACAAGAAAAAAACAACCCCAAGATGAAGACTTGATTTCACTCTTCAGTTCATCATTCCCCTTCCCTTCTCTGTTTTTGTATGCTGCCTAGATAATTTGAAAGCTCTTTGGGGCAGGGATCTGTCTTTACCTCATCCAGTGGGCTGCTGATCCTACACAACTAAAACAATAACAAGGATAATGATGAAAAGCATCAACATATTAACCATCACAGAAAGGAGCAACTCCATTTCCTGAACTTACTTGTCTATCCCATAAACTTGAGAAATGGCAATATTCTCCAAAATGACCACAATAAGTAGAGGCAGAGTAGCAGAGTAATCATCAAACATTGTGACAAAATAATTTCCAGAGCGCTGCACAAAGATCAGGCCAATTAAAAACGCCACCAGACAGCAGATGACTGGAACAAAGGACAGAAATTAGAATTGTAACCATAATCATGCATCAGAGAAAGAAAGGAAGGAAGGAAGAAAGAGTTACCAAACATCAAAATAATTACTGTTTTGCTTTATTCTAGGCTGACACTAGTTTTCCCTTCTTTTCTTCCCACCTTTGCACTGGCACAGTAAAGCCATCAAAGGAATCTTAGCCATTCCCTAGGCAGCAAACAGTCAAAAATTTGAAGTAATTACTAGAATGTAAGGCAGCCCTGATTCAGCAAAATAAGTTCTTTGCTGAATCAAGGACTATTTATCATTAGACACTTAAAGTGAATGTAAGGGTAGAATCCAGGAAAACAGTACGCTTAATGCAGTGCATGCTGTGAACTGGTCCTTAGTTCTCTCTTTCCATCAACTAAAGTTAAGTGCGTCAAAATTTTAGACCAATTTTTTTAAAACCAAACAACTATATAGGTTTACTAGGTAGAATCATTCACTGCCACTTTGATTCAGATTGCATTCACTTGCCATGGGAACTATTTGCATTTACTTGCTTTCAGAGCAACAGCATCATAATCTTTTCTTCTTCTAAAGTCCAGCAGGAAATCTCCATCCCAAAGTCAATGAAATTCAGTGATGAAAGTCAATGGGATTTCTGCCATTGGCTTCAGTGGGAGCAGGACTGGACCCTACAATAGTAATACAGTGAGACAAATTCTGGAAGAATTTGAAGTTGGTTGTACTCCGAACAGATAAGACTTGTAGGATTGGCCCCAAAGTGTAACAGTATCCCATAAAGGTCACTTGTTATACTCCAGCCAATATATGTATTGACTTAAGTACTGTAAGGAAAGAGAACAATAATTTTGTAAATACGGTCATATAAAAATAAATGTATCTTTTTTTATCATGTAGCCACAGTTGTTTACTTTATTAATGTCTTTTGGAGAAAAAAGTTTTAAATTAAAGCATTGCAGAAGAAACAGCTATTAAAATAAAAAATGGATGTTAACCATAGCATTCAGGGCCCAACACAAATTGACAAAAGCAGGGAAAGTTAGTGTGGAATCTTCAAAAGGCCTCAGCACTGGCCTAATTGCTCCTACTGAAATCAATATGAGTTATCCTAGAAACTTCAGTGAAACAGATTTAGCCCCATACTGTGTGCTTTGGAAAATCCCACCCTCAGACTTTAGATTATCCCTGAATCGTTAACTCTTCCCTCTGTGCCTTCATGTTGTAGATAGCCAGAGTATGCAATAATCTGTATATGGAGACTCTGATGATAGCACTAATGTCACTGAACACATACACCCCTAAGTATTTAAGCATATGATAAGTCTCAGTGAAGGCAATGGAGATTCGAAGATACTTGAGTGCTTTGCTGAATCAGGCCCATAATGCTGCAAGTTACAAATGCAGGAACCACTTTAATCAAAATTGCAGATGTGTGGGTATCTATGACTCTTCATGCCAAATTCTCCTGTTGGTGTTTATGCTGTGCAATTCAACTGGCATTGGATGGGATGTAATCCAGGGTAGAATTTGGAGATTAGAGATCAATTCTGAAAACATTTTATTGTGAAGTGCTAAAATTGTATTACGTGGCAACAAGGCATTCATATACACATTCAGAACAAGTAGCTAATTTTCAAACTATATTAATGTTACACGAGTTATTTGATAGGGTTTTAAAGAAGCAAAAGAACTTAAGGACTGTGTTTCAGAAGTGGTGAGCATTTCTATTCAATGGCTCAGCACTCATGAATATCTGCTGATTAGCCTTTGTGAAAATTGTAAGGCCCTGATCAAGCAAACAGCTGAAGCACATGTTTCCTTGTTAACTAAGTCCTCCAAGGCCAGATTTTTAAAGCTATTCAGGCACCTAAGATTTAGACAGGTGCCTAGTGGGATTTTCAAAATTGTATAGGAGCCCATGGGAGCCCAGTGCATTACTGGTCAGGCCTAACTCTCAGTAAAAAAGTATTTTTTATGAATGGTGGGTGCAGGGATGCTATCTTCCTCATAAATATCTGACATAGGACATTTCTGGCAGTAGGCAATCAGAGTGAGTGGGCAATTTGCTTGGTCCACTGTGGTAGTTCTATAGACTTTCTGAACTGCAAATTTCATCTCACCGTTTATTTCTTTACCTCATTTTTTTTCTCTATCCAAAGAAAAGATTAGTAAAAGATGGTTAAGGATGCCCCATTAATCACTCATAAATCAGGACAAGCCACTATTAAGGCTGCATGTGAAACTTTCATTCCTCTTTGTGCATAACTTTTAGCATTTTATATTTATTTTTTTCATTCTTTTCTATTTACACTGTCATACTTATCTATGCTTGAATGGCGAACATTTTGCGGGACTTAAGAATGACTGACTTTAAAGGAGCTCACAATGGAAACTGTTATACAACTTGAATTACACACAATAAAAATTCTTTATGGAGCTATGTATAGGGGGGTGGGGAATAGAGAGTACAGACTGGTCTGCAGTTACATTACACTATACTATATTCTATGGTGCAACTCTTCATGCCAATAAAAACATGAAATACCTCTTATTCTTCTCCAAAGAAGGAGACCTATTTTATTGGGCTAATGAGAGATGAAAACTTGTAAAACTCACCAGTAAGAATTTCTTTCCTCACTTTGAAGGTATCAACAATAGGTGTGATGATTCCTTCAATGGTTCCAAACATACTGCCAAGTCCCAAATTTACCAGCATGAGGAAGAACATCACTGACCAGAAAGGAGAAGCAGGGAAGTGGGTCATTGCTTCTGTAAAGGCAATAAAAGCTAAACCGGTGCCTTGAACAGCCTGTCAATAAGAAATCCACATGAGATGATTAATGGAGACAACAAAGCAAACTGTGAGTCAAAGTAACAGTGGGTCAGTATTTATTTACATATTTTTGTAAGCTTGCGTACACAAATTCTGCCTCCCACTCCAGGCACCAGCTTGGCAAGCAGGTGCTTGGGGCGGCCACTCCGGAGAGGGGTGGCAGGTCCAGCTATTCGGCGGCAATTCGGCGGACGGTCCCTCACTCCCGCTCGGAGCGAAGGACCTTCCGCTGAATTGCCGCCACAGATCACTATTGCGGCTTTTTTTTTTTTTTTTTTTTTGGCTGCCTGGTGCGGCCAAAACCCTGGAGCCTGCCCTGCTCCCACCCATAACATTGCATTCTCTAAATGTTTGAAAATCAGGCTCATTATATTTTATGATCTCAGATCAGTATATCTGATCTCAGGACCATAGCATACAGTAGCTCAATGCAGAGACACTGATTAGGGGCCTGATCCAAAAAAATCTGATTGGGGCTTTAGATGAGGCCCATCTGTTTACAGATGAGGCTGTTCAGAAAATAAAGCCAATTTTAGATATACAATATTGCATTCTTTGTATTTCACAGTAGCAGATGGCTAATAAAATACCTACTCATTCATAATTTTTGCATTGAAGACACAAATATCATTCTAACCTTATTAAGCTCATCTTCGATCTGACAGGATTTCAGGCCAAGAGCAGGAAATTCTTCTTCTTTAACTTTTTGAATGATGTCATAAACTAAATTGTAATCATCTGCTGTAATGCTAGAGAAATTAATATGATGGGGGATCATATCCTGGCTCAGATTGCCTATTTTCAAAAGATTTAAAATCTTTTCTGAATTTCTGTAAAACACAATGAAATAGTGATAATAAATCAGAGGATTTCTTGTGTGAATTCCTAAGTGAAATATACCATAAAAATGAAGGAAAAAAATGAATATTCATACTGGGTAATGCATTTCTCATTTATGATATTTGCTTTGAAGCCCAGGACAGCAAACACCACCAAAGTTGCCAGTACAGAAGTGAAAAAATTGATGAAGGACACCAGAACAGCATCGAAATGGCAGTTGTTGTCTCTCTTGTTGTAGCTTGAAAAGGCAATGACTCCACCAAATCCAAGCCCTAAGGCAAAGAACACCTGAGTAGCAGCTTCTCTCCAGACCTTGGGCTCCAGCATTATTTCAAGCTGTTTGAAATTAGACACAATATATGTCAGCTACAAAATACAGTACTTCTTTTGTATGGATAGACAACATACAATCCTGTAAGATAACCCACACAAACTAAAATGCTAAAGCACAAATTTATTTATATAGTATTAGAACAAAAGCTGAATATTAATTCTACCACTGGAGGAATGTATGGACCAAGATTTCCACTGGCTTTACACCCAGTCCAAAAGGAACATAATGAGGCACTGTTGGCCAGCTATGTTCATTGTTAAAATAGTAGCTAGTTTGTACCCTGGTATTGGAGGCCAAATTGTAGTATGTTTCTAGTTTAACTGGGTTAATTGATTTGAGTTGCAATTGTTAAGATATTTTGGGATACAATTCCTTTATAAAATTAAAATAAAGTATGTTGAAGATTGTTTGAATAGCAAAAATGAATTACATGAAGCATCATATGGAATTCTGTTGTGTTAACAAGAGAGAGTTCTGTGAATGCACTTACATTATAGTCTGTGCAGAAAGATTCAATGAGCAGACTAAACTCTGGCCACTATAATCTTTGCTGATATCTGTGGGTCAAATTCTGTCTTCAAATATACACATAAACCTCTCACTGACTTAAACAGATCACATATCCAAGTGAAAATTTGGCCCTGCACTGAAATTTGATTGTAAATTCCATTTGCATTGCTTCTTTAGCCAATCCAATTTCAATGAATGCCTTTGGTGAAACTAGATAATTTATACTGTTTTAACCTTGGATCTACCCAATTAGTAGATCACAACAGAATAACAACACTGTCTAGTTCTTATATGTGTTGTTTTTCTTCCATAGATCTCAAAGAAGGTCAGAAGTTGATGGTTATGTTGGACGTATTAGATTTGTCTACTGAGATCAAACTGAACCATACCTTCATAAGTATGTTATGAAATTATATATAACATTAAAAGACCTTAATTTTGATGACATACTTTGTATTTAAATTTCATTAGTTTTATAAGAAAATAAAAGCATCAAAATAGTTACATTAATTTATTGTTTTTCCTTACTTTAAGCAAAATATGCCTCAAGTTACTTTAATACAATTTTAGAAAAGTTTCCAACTTCCTGTAAAAACTGCAAGATTATATATATCATATGTAAACTGTAAAGGAGCTGTTTTCATAAATCTAATTCTGGTCCTGGAAGTCCTGACAAATGGATCTTTAGTGTGAAGGTGGAAATATATATTTTTCTGTAAAGATGCACAGTACTGTAATTACAAATGGTACAAACAGATATGCCGTACTCTACAGATACACCTCTATCCCGATATAACGCGACCCGATGTAACACGAATTCGAATATAATGCGGTAAAGCAGTGCTCCGGGGGGGCAAGGCCGCACGCTCCGGCAGATCAAAGCAAGTTTGATATAACGCGGTTTCACCTATAACGCAGTAAGATTTTTTTTGGCTCCCGAGGACGGCGTTGTATCGGGGTAGAGGTGTACTTCAAATGTTGTGTGTATCTATCACACAATCATTTCTAGTGCTTGATCACTAGATGGAGCTAAATATACACTCTTAATTCCTACCAGCATGTCAGAACATTTTTTTTCACATTTTTATTTACTCTGTTAATATAGAGCATTTTCATTTCAGTTTTTGTGCAGTATAAGGAAACATTTCTCCATATACTGTGATATTTCTCCCCAAGTAACTGACTTTAATGGGCTTTGAATCAGGCCCATATATATTTCGTTTGCTACTCTATCTACATCAAGCCAATGTTCAAGTGACAATCTTCTAGTTATATATACTGCAAACAACATTATCCTCTCCTGTATTTACACCATCACTCGAGAGTAATGAAAATCAGGTTTTGAGACACATATCTAGAGACCAATAGAAAATATTAAGAATAAAATTTTTCTTTAAACATTATTTACTTGAACAATTTTATTACTAACCTCTTTTAATTAAAAAATCATCAGTATTATTTGTAATGTACTCATAACTATGTTTAAATCATGATTGGCCAACTCCTAAGAGATGCTGAATTCCTTTTGCTCAGTGGGAGCTGGGGAGCTTAGCTTCCTTCAGGATCTGGCTCCAGAGTGTTTTTATGATTAAAAGAAAGATAGTCTTGTGTTTGAAGCACTGAACTGCAAATCAGGAGCTCTCTTTTAAAGCACTCAACTACATCTCAGGAGCTCGCAGTTCAATTCCTGCCTCTGCTACAGGTTTCCTGTCTGACCATGGACAAGTCTCTTAATATCTCTGTGCCTTGGTTTTCCATCTGTAGAAATTGGGATAACACTTCCTCACAACCACCCGGCAACTGCCTTGTCTATTTAGCTGGTAAGCTAATTTAGGGTACGGACTGTCTCTCACTATGTGTTTGTACAGTGCCTAGCATAATGGGCCTGGATCTCAGTTAGGGAATCTTAGCATTACTATCATGCAAGTAAAAAACAATATGATTGCTAACACAGGTCGTTTTAACCTACTGATGGTGCTCCTGACATTCAAACAAGGGGTAACCTTCTTGTTATTTTTCTCTGGCCACGATAACCCCTTCAATTTTATCATATATTATTTAATATTCATCTGTGAGGGCCAGTCCTGCTTCCACTGAACTCAACTGTAGAACTGACTTGTACAGAAACAGGAACAGAGCCCGTATGTGTTTCTGAGCAGGTAGGCTCTAAGGGCTTGATCCTGTGCCACTGAAGTCAATGGAAAATGTCCCATTTATTACAATGGGAGCAGGAGCAGGCCCTGAAAGAAGGCTGCTAAGCCCAGTGTTTTATTATTCAGAGAATTCATAAATGAACAATTTGCCATTGAAGCCATAAGTGCACATTCAATGGAAACTAAGCACATACCTTAGGTGTAAACATGTGACGAATTCCATCCATGGAACCATTTAAGAGCAGTCCTCTGACTAGAAAGCATATAAGTACCACATAAGGGAAAAGGGAACTAAAATACATGATCTGAAAAACATTAAAAGAACATTAAAAAGACATGCATGGCGTGGTTTTTTTTTCAGAGTTTCATTTTCTATAGTCAGTGTCTTTTCATGGTACAATTGCATGACCAAGATTAAATTGCAAGACAGACTCTCTGTTCCCCTCTATGGGGCAGAATGGAGCAAAAGTAAGGTAACATTGCTCAAATGGTTCCCCAAATTGCAGAAAAAGTTATAGTACAACATCTGGTCTGGTTGGCTGAACAACACAGAATTGGGATTTCATGGAAATCCAATGGGTATGTCAGTCCTGATGAGAGGAGTGGAGAGCAGCCACTCTTAAGGACTTTGCTTCTGCTTCTAAATGTACTCTGTTTCAGGCAGAAATCAAGATGAAGAAAGTGGCTGCTTTTTGCAGCATTGTTATAATCTGCAACTTGTACTCCCTTTGGAAGAGGGATAACAGGTAGCCCAGTGGCTTCACCCCACCAAATAATGTGTACTGCCAAGAAGGAAGGGGAGCCCAAAACAGTGTGCAAATGCCCCAAAATCCATGGGATTTCAGCCATGTTGCATAGGGATTGGACCATTCCCCGTCACCTGAAGATCACATCTCACTGGGCGAGTAGGCAGAGAAGTTAATACACTTTAGAGCCCTAGAATACAATCCAGACCAACTTTCTGAGCCAGGAGAACCCTACTCCTACACTCTACAGCACTGATGCAGCTAAGGACCAGGTTTTTACTTTATACTTGAGGGCTGACTTCATTTGGTGTTACAAGCATAAAGCTTAATTTTCTGAGGTATTTGTAACCCCTTGTGATAAATATCTTTTTGCTTTATTGTTAACTTATCTGATCTCATATTGGAAAGAAAACAGTATCCAGTAAGTGAAATGCTATCTTTCATTCCTTATCTGTTCTTGAAAAGGCTAGTAAATGGGTTTGGTGCTTGAAAAACTCAATCGTTTTATTATGTGTCAAAACAGGCCACACTTAAATAATTTCTGTTACTGAAATATGCTAAAGAGGCATGTGATAATTCCCCATGATCTGATGTAACATCCTATCACAAGATTTTCTGATTGCAAAGAACTGGGCAGATGATGCTATCAACAATGAGGTGCCAGAACCAGCCAGTCTTAAGGGCAATTGTTTTTTTCTTATCTGGGGCTGTATGTAGAGGAAAGATGAATTCCCTTAAATTTGGCTAGTATTTTATAATACAGCCTGACATTATGACTCAGTCCTCTTGCCTCCAGGGCAGGAGATTATGGGTGGAAGTTCTAGGTGAGTACTTCCAGTCATGTTAAATACAAATTTTGCAGATTCACTTAGGATCAGGAATAACTGGAGGACGAACCTGGGGGGAGGATTATTGCCATTGCCACCTTCTAGGTCCACCCCAAAATGCCCCTCCATAAACTTCAGACCTTCCTGCAGCATTCCGCAGGTGTCTTCTTTCTAAATGCTAGTTAAGATAGCCCGATTTATGACCCAACCCTGTTAACATTTACACTCACATGTAATTTTATTGACAGTCCCAGTTTTAAGAATTACTGTGATGCATAAAATTTCCACTGAACCCTGTAGGTGCCTAAACTCACGCGGCACCTAAGATTTTACTGTAAAATTTCCTTAGATGCCTATGACTCTGCCTCTGAGAATGTACACTGCTGCTTCACTCTAGGCGCCTATCTCCCACCTAATCCCCAGAGCGATTCACATATCCCGGGAAGATTGGCTTTTTGTCTCCTCAGTCATGTGTGGGGCCTGATGGTGGACAGCCTCCAAACACAGCTAATGGATTGGGCCCCTCAGGTGAATTTACACAAAACAGACAGGAGAAAGAGGAAGAGGACAACTTCCCTCATAACATTTAGCCCAGTGATTAGAGTATTCTCCTGGCACGTGGGAGACTCACAGTTCAAGACCCACTCTCCCTGAGGAGGTGAAGGGATTTGAGCAGGGATCTGCCACTGGGCTATGGGATATTCTGATGTGGGAGAGTTCTCCTCCTGAAGCAGTGCACTCTGGATAATTAGTCATTGACACAGGAGGGCTGGGTCCTCAGTCCCCACCTCCCAGTGCTCTCACCACTGGACTATAGAGTCATTTTCATGCTTGTCCTCTCTTTTACTTTCTTGCTGGCCCAAATGACTCTTTGACACAGAGAGCACACATGAGAGAGAGTTCAAGCATTAGAATTACTCTGTAGCATCTATCGCTCTCCTCCTCAGCAGCAGCAGCCAAAGGGGATGGCTAATCGAAAAGGTTGAAAAGGAACAATGAAGGCTTCCAAAGGGAGCTGTATCCAGCCCTCATGATAAAGGATGTTACAGCAGCATGGACCTCTGTCAGACAGGGGATCAAAATGATAATGGATCATAAGGAACCAATATACCATCCTGTAAATGGGCATGGATGTGGTAAGAGCCATCTCACCTCTTTATCTGATACACAAATGTATGCACAGGTATCAGTGATGCAATAAAACAGAGGTGAAATTACCTGCATTATTTATGTCACAAGAAAACAAAAAGGGTTCTCAGACTTCAACACTCCCTCTCTTTTTATAACCATACATTATGTCTACAGTTTTAATGCTTAGGTACCAACAGTTCTCTACCCGAGATTATAAAAATGCTAGATGAGTCACAACCTTTAGTCTGCCCATGCAGATTTTATGAGAGGGTAGGCAAAGGAAGTGGCAAGTAAGAATGTACAGAAAGTAAAACACTGTAATTAAGATAAAGAATATACTCACTTTGCCTGAAGACTGAATGCCTTTGATCATTGCCAGGCAAACCAGAATCCAGGCAGCCAGCAAGCACAGAGTCATTTTCCAGTTCAGACCCCCACTCTCTGAGAGAGAGTTGGAAATGTTCAGTGCTTCTCTGTACCAGTAATAGGTGGTAGCAGAGCTTTTTTCACACTCAGGCTCCACAACTGGCAAAAAAGTCAACAAATCATTATTGATCTTTGGACGTTGGGTAAAAAGTACCTTCACAATCTTACAGCAAAGCATCACAGCAACCTTGAATTAGTTCTTATATATTTTATTACCATGGGGGCATCATTTTAAAGTCTATTAATATGAAAATATCACAGTTCAAAGATGGAATCTGAGGCCTACTGAATGGAAAGTTTTGAATACGGCCCTTGAAAAAATACCCAACTGTACTCCCCAGAAGTGAAATTCATTTGTGCGCAGAACACCAACCCAAAGCCTATGAATCATTTAAATCCCATGTAAGCCCTCAAAATAGGACTTTGAGTAGTGCAAAGGCCTTGGACATAGTTTTCTGCACAAAGTTGAATTTAATCAATTATGCATAAATTAGACTTTTTGCATTATAAAGCTGTGAATCATGTGCCAGGTTTTCCATTATCATTATGGAAAGTAATTTACTATAAAGTTATTCTGAAATGTAGATGATGTTAATTTTTAAATAAATATGGTGAAGCCATTTTCAAATAAGGGTGTGTGATGGGATGTACTAGGCCTTCATGGCCCCCTGCTGGAGGCCCCACTGCTCTGCTACACCCTACCCCAGGAAGCAGCAAGGTGGAAGGGAAAGGCAGCAAAGGTGAGTCCTCCAGGCCTGCCTAGAGAGGCCTCACTGTAGAAGCCATCTTGGAAGCTAGAGAGACTTGTCCTCCAATGGCTAGAAGGACAAGCAACAGCCAATCAGAGCCCAGCAGGCTTAGATAAAAGGAGCTGCAGGGCCTTTGCAGATCCGTTGCTGGATGGGACCAGAGGAATGAGGAAGGGGGCTCCTCTCTAGCCAAAGGAGCCTGACAAGTAGCCAGAGTTTAAGGCTGGCTGCACATACTCTTGAGATTGCAGACATTGGCCCTGAGATAAAGCCGGAAGGGCCTGGGAGGAAGAGGCCCAGGGAAACCGCAGCAGAGGATTGGAGTAAGCAGTATGTGGCTGCTGTGTATAGAGTCCTTAGGTGGGCCCCCAGAGGAGGGGATGTGCCTGGGTTCCCTTATGGGCCACTTGTAAAGTGGCATAAATGCCAGGAAGAGGAGAGGCCTTATCTGGGAGCCCAAACAATGCGCCATATTTAAAGGGCCCAGAGCCAGGGCTGAAGACTGAGGGCAAATAGACTGTTTAGTTATTGGACTCTTTAATACCTGGAAGGAATTATTTTGGACTTTTTGACTTGACCACATGGCCAAGCTACTGAAGACACAGCAAGGTTGGCCAGCAGCATGCAGGGGTTCAGTCACTAGGAGGTGCTCAAGAGGTGAGTGCTCTTTTACAGGGTGCCTCAACAGAATATCCATATCTTACACACACACACACACACAGTCTGGCAGGTAGGCACATAAATGACTATTTTACAAGTCAAAATAATGATTTAATGATACCAAAGTGTTAAAGCACTTGAAAACAGGGTCCTATATTGTTCTGTTGAACTGAAAGTGGTTATGTGTATTACAGTAGTGATATTTTATAGTACTGTAATGCTACTATGAGTTTTCCAGTAATCTTATACTTATCAAACAGAATAGTTAAAATGTATTTTAAAGGATTTAAAAAAAAAAGACTTATAAAATTCACTTACATTTTAAAATGATAGCATTTCTAATCTAGCTCTTGAATCAAAATAGCTTATGGAGGAAAGAGGTTTATTTTAAATCTAATTAATACAAAGGGCAGATCCTGAGCTGGTATAAATTGTCCTAGCTCCATTATGGCTAGTACACGTTTGCCTGGCAGTTATGAAGCTATGACAACTTATATGAACTGGGGATCTGCCTCCAGGTATTGAAGAAGCAATCAAAACTGGGAAAAAACTTCATAAAGAAATTATTTGCAACATTTCAAATTACCCTGGTCATCTTCTTCATGCAGAAAAAAAACCCCAGCACACACTGAATATTTAAGATAAGAATAAAAATTAAAAAAATCAAAAGAAATGTTTCCTACTTCTAGGTGTATGGTCAGATCATCATGAGGTAATCAAATCCTAGGTATAAGGAGCACTTAGTTGTGTTTCATAATGTGCCAGGATAGGATTATGGCATTATGAGTATAAACCAATCACTAATTCTCTGATTCCTGCTTATTTATGAGTCAGACATAACATTGTTTAACTCACTGGTTCTTTTGGGCTTTCTGTTGTCTAATTTCATTAGGACACTGAACAAACATGCCACTGAAATCATTACTGGAAAATATAATCCAAATCTTATCAATGTACAACTATGTCTTCAAAGAAAACACCTTGTTGTAGCCACAGGGAGCTTTGACATACAGTATTAAATATAGAAAAGTTTCCTCTGAGATTACATCTTCGAAGTCAAAGTAAATATAAAACTCACTATTAAAATTAGAAAAGTATATTTATAGTTTAGCCTATAACTTTCCTCATCAAAACATTTCCTAAGAGGACAGCATTCAACCAACCCAGTTACCCTTCAAATGACCTTTTTACATTATTAGGCCTTTTGCAAAGTCTGCCTATTTGTCTTAGACATGAGGTGGTTTATTTTTCTTTTTATGCATCATAATGCCATATCTGCCTTATTTTAGGTTTAAAATCTAGTCAGTGTTTCTTTCAATGAGGTAAAGGAAGTCTCAGGACAATACTGACACCTGTACAGACCAGACATCTGTCCCTGAATCCTCCTGTCAATATTTGGAATGGTTTGAAAAAAACATTTCTCTCCCCTTGTACTGTATAAAAATCTCAGATGAAGCTAAAGTGATAACTGAAGCATTATATAGGGGAAAGAGGGAAATGGACATGGACGGCGAGTATAATATGCCAACTCAGCCTCCCATGGGGCAGCCACTGCTGCTGGACGCCCTGTTGCAGGTTTGCTGGAGGATGTTTTTGCTTGTTATTATGCCCCATGCAGGTTCTGGGGTGGCTGAGAAGATAGTATCTGCTACTCAGCTTCCCGCATTGATCAGTAATCACTCTGGAGTCCAGGGATATTACTGATGAAGCCAGGAAGCTGAGTAGCACATACTGCCTCCTCAGCCTCCCCGGAACCTGCATGGGGCATATCAAAAGCTCATGTTCTTTTTACAGAAGAGACACTTTTTCCGCAGGGTCGCTTTGGGTTTGGGGAGGCACAGCATGGCTGCAAAGGGCGGCTGACCCATGGCTCCTCTGGCCATGAGGGTCTTGGGACTCTGGGGCAGGTGTGTGTTGGGGGGGGCTCAGGGCTTCGGCTGGCCCGGAGCTCCTCTGGCAGAGGGGGAGGGGCTCCTGCAGGAGAGGGGGGCTTGTGGCTCCGGTTGTGGGGAGGGGGAAGGGGGTATCGGGGTACCATCCGCAGGGGGTGGGAGGTGGGCAGAAGAGGCAGAGATGGGGGCTAGCCTTCCCGAAGGGGGGGCTCCACCTGCCACCCATGGAAACGGACTATACATGGCATGCTGTCAAATATACAAAGCAAAATAACTGAAAAATACACAGAAAATATATCTTTTTCTCTAGTCTCTTTCAGTTACATTAATCTTAGGTGTTACTTAAAGAATAGTAGGTTAAAAAAAAGTAGGGCTGTCAATTAATCGTAGTTAACTCACGCGATTAACTCAAAAAAATTAATCATAATTAAAAAATTAATCGCACTCAGTGTTAAACAACAGAATACCAATTGAAATTTAATAATATTTGTGGATGTTTTTCTACATTTTCAAAAATATTGATTTCTATTACATCACAGAATACAAAGTGTACAGTTCTCACTTTATATTATTATTTTTTATTACAAATACTTGCAATGTAAAAATTATAAAAGAAATACAGTAAAAACTGTTTTGTCCAGCATGTTAGGAAGAATAGGGGGTGCCGGTAAGTGAAAAATGCTGGTTATCTAACAGGGAAGGAGTTTGGGTGGGAGAGGAGGTGTGGGGAGCGGGCTCTGGGAGGGAGTTTGGGTGCAGGAGGGGGTTTGGGGCACGGGAGGGGGTGCGGGGTGCCAGATCTCGAGGCTGCTCATTTGGAGTGGCTCCCTGCAAGCAGCGACCTGTCCCAGCTGCTCCTAGTGGAGGCACGACAGGCAGTTCTGCACACTGCCTGAGCCTCCACCCGCGGGTACCACCCCCGCAGCTTCCATTGGCTGCAGTTCCCAGCCAATGGGAGCTGCATTGCTAGCACTCAGGGCAGGACAGGGGCAGCGCGCAAAGCTGCTTGCAATGCCTCCGCCTAGGAACAGCCGGGACAGGTCACGGCACTCCCTCCCACGGCCCAAACCCTCTCCCACAACCAAACTCCATCCCAGGGCCTGCGCTCCACACCCCCTCCTGTGCCCCAAGCCCCTGCTGGCCCCACACCAACCAGACTATAAACTGGAATTTCAATGAAGATCAGAAATGCTGGTTTATAGAGCTTCCCAGCTGGAGGTGTGCTGGATAAAACAGCTTTTACTGTAGTATTTTTCAATTCACCTCATACAAGTACTGTAGTGCAATCTATTTAACATGAAAGTGTAACTTACAAATGCAGATTTTTTTGTAACATAACCGCACTCAGAATCAAAACAATGTAAAACTTTATAGCCTACATGTCCACGCAGTTCTACTTCTTGTTCAGCCAATCGCTAAGACAAACATGTTTGTTTACATTTATGGGAGATACTGCTGACTGCTTCTTATTTACAATGTCACCTGAAAGTGAGAACAGGCATTCACATGGCACTTTTGTAGCCAGCGTTGCAAGATATTTATGTGCCAGAAATGGTAAACATTGACATGCCCCTTCATGCTTAGGCCACCATTCCAGAGGACATGCTTCCATGCTGATAATGGTCATTAAAAAAATAATGCATTAATTACATTTGTGACAGAACTCCTTGGGGGAGAACTGTATGTCTCCTGTTCTGTTTTACCCGCATTCTGCCATATATTTCATGTTATAGCAGTCTCGGATGATGACCCAGCACATGTTCGTTTTAAGAACAGTTTCACAGGTGACTTAACAAAATGCAAAGAAGGTACCAATGTGAGATTTCTAAAATTAGCTATAGCACTCGACCCAAGATTTAAGAATCTGAAGTGCATTCCAAAATCTGAGAGGGACGAGGTGTGGAGCATGCTTTTAGAAATCTTAAAAGCGCAACACTCTGATGCGGAAACTACAGAACCCGAACCACTAAAAAAGAAAATCAACCTTTTGTTGGTGGCATCTGACTCAGATGATGAAAATGAACATGCATCGGTCCACTCTGCTTTGGATCGTTATTGAGCAGAACCCATCATCAGCATGGATGCATGGACACATGTCCTCTGGAACGGTGGTTGAAGCATGAAGGGACATATGAATCTTTAGCGTATCTGGCACATAAATATCTTGTGACTCTGGTTACAACAGTGCCATGTGAACGCCTGTTCTCCCTTTTAGGTGACATTGTAAACAAGAAACGGGTAGCATTATCTCCTGCAAATTGTAACCAAACTTGTTTGTCTGAGCGATTGGCTGAACAAGAAATAGTACTGAGTGGACTTGTAGGTTCTAAAGGTTTACATTGTTTTATTTTTGAATGCAGTTATTTGTTTTGTACATAACTCTATGTTTGTAAGTTCAACTTTTATGATAAAGAGATTGCAGTACAGTACTTGTATTAAGTGAATTGAAAAATACTATTTCTGTTGGTTTTTTACAGTGCAAATAATTGTAATAAAAATAAATATAAAGTGAGCATGTACGTTTTGTATTCTGTGTTGTAATTGAAATCAATATATTTGAAAATGTAGAAAACATCCAAAAATATTTAAATAAATGGTATTCTATTATTGTTTAACACTGCGATTAATCATGTGATTAAAAAAATTAATCATGACAGCCCTAAAAAAAAGTTGTTGTTTTTTTTAAATGGCAATAGCCAAATATAGGGTCTGACTCAAAGCCTATTGAAATCAGTGCAAAGACTGCCCTTGACTTCAGTGGATTTTGCATCAGGCCCAAAGTGACTGTAAAAAAAAAAGAATATATCCAAGACTTACATGTATGAGAAATATTTTTCACCAAAGGACACTGATCCCATGGCAAGGGGTGCTGAAACGACTGAGAAAAGTAAAACAAACTCCATCCAATGATCACATTGTAGTAGAGGGCCACAAAGAAACATACCTGAAGGATAAAACAAGATATTTTAAAAGTTTTATTGAACAACTGCATATCTTAAGTTAAAGTAAATAAAACAAGCTAAATCTTGCACTACCTAAAATTGAGTAAGGAATGAATAACAGCTCTGTGATTTGGCCCTTGTGGATATATTTAAAAGTCCAATATTTTCCAAATTCTTGTTTTTTTCTGTGTTTATCCTGCATATCTTGCTAATATTTTAGCAGACTCTTTCTCCCAAAAGACTAATATTTTTATATATTACAATATGAGTTTTACAGATTTTGTAAACATTGTAAATTGGCCCTGGTGCTAGGACAAAAATTATTAACCTTTGGTTAAAACTGAGCAGAAAGTCCCAATGTATTTCATTGTGATGCTCTGGAGAACATCAAACTATGTAAATTACAAACTTACTACACAGCTTGCAAATCCAATTCCACCAAGCGTGGGGCTGATGTAATTCCATACACCAATGCTTCCTCGTCGGATTCTCTGGCCCACAGAAAGCTCCAGGAAAAAAAGTGGAATCCCTATTATCATCAGCAAAATTAAATATGGCACAAGATATGCACCTATGAAAACAAGAGGACATCAATCACTATTAGGATGAGGAAGAGTCTTCTAAGTCGGGGCAGGTATAAATTTCTGAAAGGAAAACAAATAATGGATGACCACAAGTGGCTGAAGTCTTTAATGTGTGTGTGTTTTTTCCCTTCAGTCTCCATTAAAAAGATTAATTGTGACTAGATGCTTAACACAATATTAACAAGTGAAAAAGATTACCGACCAGAATAGGGAAAGAACAGATTAAAGAATATTTAGATAAATTACAGGTTTCAGAGTGGTAGCTGTGTTAGTCTGTATCAGCAAAAAGAACAAGGAATACTTGTGGCACCTTAAAGACTAACAAATTTATTTGAGCATAAGCTTTATGGGCTAAACCCCACTTCATCGGATGCATGCAGTGGAAAATACAGTAGGAAGATATATATACACAGAGAACATGAAAAATGGGTATTGCCATACCAACTGTAACAAGAATAATTAATTAAGTTGAGCTATTAGGTGAACTATTATCAGCAGGAAAAAAAGTCTGGGGATAGACAAGATGATCGCTCACTGTCCCTTTCAGCCCCATAGTTCTATGATTCTATTAAAGCAGCTGATACCCTTCCAGTTTTAATCTCTGCCTGTCACTTGTAGAAATGGTTTTCCATCATACAGATAGTGTAGTATTCATTGGAAAATGCCCATGAATCTTTTAAAATTTGAAAAGCCATGAAATCTTATGTTTACAATGCATTTTCTGTTAAGTAAGTGCATATCATTTCGAGCCAAACCTTGCCAAGGAGTGAGTGCTCTCTGACCTGGCTACTTGATTGTGCTAGATTTTGTGTGCATATAACCACACTCATCAGAGTAGTAGTGATGTAATCACATGCTAAATCAACCTACCTTCAGACACTGTGTGTGTTAACTGCTATCAGAGCAGCAAAAGTGGACATTTTTGACCTATACAGGAATTGTGTGATGTTGCAAAAAACTTGCAGTGAGATTTAGGCTCCTAAGTTCCTAAGTCACTTTTGAAAATAAGACTTAGCTGTCTAAATTTCTTGTGCCTTCTATTGGTGAGTGGAGCAGTGCTTAAATAACTTTAAAAACCAGACTTAACTGACTAATGTTACCCAGGATGTCTGTACTAGAGCAAGACCTGAACCCATGTCTTCAGCACCCCAATCTACAAGCTTAACCACAAGGCTCTAAAGTTAAGCACATATTTAATTCCTGTGCTGAATTGGGGCCCTTTTGTAGACCAGTTGTAGGTTGGAAGATTTATCAATTAAACCAATGGGCCAAATTTACCCTGGCATAATTCTGCATTGTTTTATACCCTGTGCAACTCTGTTACTTTCAGTGCACAGGTGTAGGTCAGCATCAGGGTGTTCCAGATGTCCCGATTTTAGAGGAACAGTCCTGATATTCAGGGCTTTGTCTTATATAGGTGCCTATTACCCTTCACCCCATCCTAATTTTGCACACTTACTATCTGGTCACCCTAGTCAGCATAGAATCAGAACAAATATGTTTTGTTTCAGCTTCTTGCAGTGTCATCCTCTCACTGTCACAAATTGGAATTATATGAAAGCATTCTTTCCAATGCATGAAAACTTGGCACATGGGTGTTGTAGCGTACATGACAAATGAGGATAATTCCTATTCAATTTGGGCAACATTTGGCCATATTTACTAATTGCATCCTAAATTAGCACACTACATAGGTAAAAGTGGCTCTACATGCCAACTTTCAAGATAGCCCTTGAGTGTCACAGTTTGGTATGTTTCTGTATTTTCATGCAAGAGTTCTGTTCTATATCTTAAAAATATTTTTCTGTCAAATCACAGATGCAGCATTTTATGTATGATACCCTGGCTCATACAGTTAGGTCACTTTTAACAGGACCTTCTTTCTGTCACTCACTGCTGGTATGTGCTGATAAATCTAAAAAGTATATTTTCAGATTTATTTAAATTATTGCTGCTGACATTTTTTTCTCTAAATATTAAGTATCTGATTCTGGTCCCATTGAAACCAATATGAGTTTTGGCATTACTTTGAGTAGGATTTGGTCCAAAACTTTGTCACCTGCTTTCTGTATACTCAGCATCAGGAATCATTGGTCTGGCAGCCAAAGATGTGAGCCAGCACATCTTAAATGTCTAAATTTATGCGAGTTACAATAAATCGAGGTAGACTATCTAATATTGCAGTTTAGTGTCCTACTGGATTATATATTCTAAATTGGTTTGTTTACTCCTGTAAGAATATTAATTTTGCATACACATATGCACACACACACACATAGGTATTAAAAACTACTAAATGTTTCACTCAAGTGATCTTTCACAGTCTTAATTTGTTCAGTTACAGCTAGTAATGCTATGTTTAGGGTTGAAACTAGCCTTGAGCAATTAGTTTTAATGGAATGAGAATTAAACTTGCAATATACTTCAATATACTTCATTGCAGCACGCTCATAAGTTCTCACACTCAATAATACAGTTCAAACTAGAATTTGTAAAGTTGAACTTGAGAGAAACTCTTATAGTCACATGTGATAACTTGAAACCATCTATTACAGGTTATTGATCAAGAATTCATTAATGAATCCATCTGTACTCAGACTTGGAAACCTAAAGAGTGTCTAATTTGTACTTTATTTTAGTAAGATTAGTCAATGGAACTGTGGGTTTGAATTACTGATCACTAAAATTTCAGCATTTATTTTTTTCATAATTCTCAGAAATGACAGCTTCCTTTTTGTGTTATCAGTTCACAACCTATACTGTTCAATCTGCTGATATTTCAGTTTGAAAATACAGGCTACCCCATTAACAGCCCCTGATGTGTTTCCCGTCAGTACAGGCATTTCAACAAGTAATGATGAAGTAGACTCTATAGCTTTCCTGCTGCTGCTTATACTTATCAGCTTCCTCATCATTACTTGCTCTTCCTACTCTTTAGCTCAACAGGAATACAGAAAGGATTGACATGCTAAATGCTAGGAAAATCAAGAGCTTAAAATTCACCTTCATGGCAACTGAAGCCCGATCAAGCTACTAATAAACACATACAACTCCCATGGGACATGAATGTGTTTCGCATGCTTCAGGATATGATTATCGTAAATATACTTAATATTAGCAGAATAGGTAATCTGTATTAGTTGTTCTTGGTATCAAGATGAAAATTTTAAGCAATTGATTTTGCTGGTATTTCCCCTAGGGAGAAAAAGGTCTGGTTTGCCATTACTTGTTGGACTGAATGCAGTGAGTGGAACCTTGAGAGCTGTTTAATTACCACTGTCAGTCGAAAGGAGTTGAGAATCTTTAGCACGTCACAAGATCAAGCCTCAGATATTCTGCATAGCTCTAAGTATTTGGCCCAGACTTAATGATGTATGTTCAAATATGTATATTCAAAATAAAGTTTTAGAATTTAACGTATAAGGATTAATGTCCAGATTTCACTTTCTATGCCTATTTTCCTTTTGAAGCTGCAAGTTGTAACATTAAAATATGTGTTAATATAGCTTTATAGTTCAGATCTGTATATAAAATATATTTGTACTCTAATAAAATTATCTATAGTAATATGATGTTATTGTCATATTTTCTGACCTGACATCCCAAACTATCAATTTCAGAATGCTTGGATTAAAGCTGTGCATGACTCAGCACTTTAGAGAAAGCTGTGAACTGTAATATAAAAAATGTGTGATTAAATAAAATGTATCACGGTCAAATATGTGCATGGAAATAATCAACTCCAAAAGCACTCCAGGTAGAAAAATACTGTTGACGATATTTAAGAGTTTCCTAGATCTGTATTTTGTGGAGTTCCTAATGTGAGTATATGACTCAGCAAGTCCTATGAAGTCTGCCTAGTGAGCCAGTATTGCAAATCTTGGTTAGACATCATTTACACCATCATTCTTTATGAAAGTGTGATGCATGGCTAGAAAGGGTTAAACATCCTGCAAAATAAATAACTCTCAGAAGACATGTGGTCAGATAATGTTTGTGTTTTTGTGTATTTACATATGTATGATTAGGGTCAACGACGTAATCAACAGTACCTGTCTATGCTGTATTCTGATAATTCAGAGGTCAAAAGAACATCCTATCATTTAAATGAATTGTAAACACAGGATATCTCAGGTTTCAGAGTAACAGCCGTGTTAGTCTGTATCCGCAAAAAGAAGAACAGGAGTACTTGTGGCACCTTAGAGACTAACAAATTTATTAGAGCATAAGCTTTCGTGGACTACAGCCCACTTCTTCAGATGCATATAGAATGGAACATATATTGAGGAGATATATATACACACATACAGAGAGCATAAACAGGTGGGAGTTGTCTTACCAACTCTGAGAGGCCAATTAATTAAGAGAAAAAAAACTTTCGAAGTGATAATCAAGCTAGGCCAGTACAGACAGTTTGATAATAGGTGTGAGAATACTTACAAGGGGAGATAGATATCTCAGTATTCATCTCTCTTTGAAATGTACTGTGAATGGTGGAGGAACAAGCAAATGGCCTTATGTTAATTCATATAGCTAAGTAGCGGTGATGGACCTCCTTCAAAGTCACCCTAATTACGTTTTGTTCCCCGAGGAATTCTAACTTGTCAAAAGACATGAAATTGTATAAAAGATCCTTGGGCCCTGATTCTATCTTCTCAGATCTGCTTAGGCTTCATCAGGGGAAGTTTGAGTCCCAAGACTGAGGTCTCAGTTATGCTGGTACACCCTGAATATGAGATTTGGACATTGAACAATAACCTATGAACTATTCCTGAAAGAACTCTTTGCAACTACAAAGTTCACCGTCTCGTCTATGAATCTGAACCTCAATCAATTTAACTCTACATCTGTATGTATAGTGATCTTTTAACCATACTCCCTCTCTTTTGTTTTTTAATAAATTTTAGTTTAGCTAATAAGAATTAGCTGTAGCGTGTATTTGGGTAAGATCTGAAACATTCATTAACCTGTGAGGTAATGTGTCCGATCTTTTGGGATTGGTAGAACCTTTCTTTTTATATGATGAAATAAGGTTTTTCAGAAATTTTCATCATGGGTACCTGAATGGAGGCCTAAGGGGAACTGTGTTGTTTGGACTTCTGAGTAACCAGTAAGGTAATAAAGAAGCTGTTTTATGCTGGGTTGATAAATCTAAGTATTGGAAAGTCCACCAGCTTTATGGGGATTGTCTGCCCCATTCTTTGCAGGTCACCCTAAATGAGTGACCATAGCTGGCTCCCCACTACGACCCTGGTCACAGTAAGTAAGGTGTCCTTAATTGACACTGACATTATTTTATCCCTGTAACCTTGATATCACTCCCCCCAACCAATTTCCATTTTCTTTCTTTCTTCAGACTATAATGAAAAACAAACATTATAAGAACTGTCTCCATACCAATGTGTGGATAACATGGTGTGCTCTGTATGTCAACAATATGTCCGATGCTAAATATGAATCAAAATACCAATAAGCTTCTATGGAAGAGCGCAAAGAGGGAGCAAGCAAAAAAAGGTCTCAAACCCCAAAGTCAGAGAGAGAGAACTAGTAAACTAGGGAGTCAAACTGAATAGGGAGATCTGAAACCAGAGAAGGGAAAAGTGTTTGGAGGCACCCAAGTCCCATCGCCCAGTTAAAGAACAAAAGTTTGGATTAGACTAAAGTTTGTAGGTCAATAAATATTATCATATCGAAAAAGCTGTTCTATTGGAAAATCTACATGAAGGTGCCTTGCTATATAATCAGAACTCATGCAGATACTTTAATCAAGTGATCTCAGTGCAAGTTTGTAGAGCAGTTCTGACAAAGACATTTCAAACAGGCTTTGTGAAATTTATGCAAAAGCACTCTAATTGCAATGCAAAATAGATTGAACAGTCTTAAAATCTGGAGTGTGCAAAAAGAGAAGAAACAAAACCTATGTTTGAGTATCCATTTATATCAAAGTCTCCCCATCGTGCTTTATTGTTATCTTAAATCACCAGGAAACAGATCAATACATTTCTCATTCTTCTCTACTAGTCAGAAGTTAACCTTGTCTTCAAAATGATATAAAATAAGTAAAGAAAACAGACTGCAGTAGGCACTGTTAAGCCATGTATTCACTGGCCCAGCACCTGCAATAAACATAACAACTACCTATACTTAGAATAGGAGATACCATGATACTGCATTCACTTCGGAAGGACAAATATTGAGCTCTTAATGTCAACCACTGTAGATTTATTTTCCCAGACCACAGCACAATCCCAGATTTGTATTGTTAATTTGTGTTTCATCTGGATTAATTTGGCAAGCACAAGCTGACACAGTACTTGTAAAGATGTCTGACCATATCAAAACAATCTTTCCTTGCTCTAAGGAAAGCAGCTGATAGACTGGTGCTGCTGGTTCACAGAATTAAGCAATGAGTTTGCAAAATTCATAATTGACTAGCACTAATCAAAGCTTCACAAAATAACTATAAGTTTGATAAACAGACTATTGTAAAGCACTCTGCATGGGACTGCATCTCGATACCCTTTGGAAACTGAAATGGGTGCAGAAAATGTCCACTCCTTTACTGAATGTGAATTAGTTTAACTTGTTTGTTTGCCAATAAGGATACAGGATCAGCCCTACCCTACCCATATACTGCCTACAAACAGCCCTTAAACAGAAAGAATATATGGCTTTCAAGAACACTATATCCAATTTCCACTTTCTCAATCAGAACTTCCTATTTAGCACAGAGACAAGGAAATGAGTCAGATTCCACAGGGACCCAACAATTTAATGGTTCTAGCTCCAGAATAAAGGTACAAATTAAAGTTAAATGAAGGGTGGAAACTCTTCCATTGTTTGAAATGAATGAGAGCTATGCAGCTATGGAATGTGGGCCATTGTGACCACAGGTTGGAATTCAAATAACTATTTTAGGCCTGATTCTGTAGCCTTTAATGGCATCCGTTGCCCCAGTCTGTACATTTTGAAGGATCTGACCCTAAATGTCCACCATGAATAAAAGTTCTTGTTTGTTTTCAATTCTCTAGAACCTTCTCATTTTTTGTTCAGCAAATATGGACAGATTCTTTCTCAACTCAGCTGAGCAGTCAGCCATACCAGGGTGTGGATTAATAGGCTATTGTTGCATATCTTGAAGGAAGGCCCCAACTCGAGCCTCACAATGTATCCAAGACATGTATAAACAGACAAGTAATATGCAATTTGATGTGGTTTCTTTTTTATGTGAAAGGTATTAAGAAAAAGTGAAGCAATTTTATATCCTAGCACAGTATGTTCTTCTAACATCTAGATTAACTCCTTTTAGTCTCATATTATACACTGTATGATTAAAGTTCTTCATTACCTATAGAAACTCCATTACATTCCCATAATATTTTGTTCTGGCAAAGAACTGATCATGATCAAACTATCTAGGAAGTAGTGATCTAATTAAAAAGGACCTGACGCTCAGTTATGCTAAGTCTTCATTTGGTCCTTAAAGTGAGTGTGCATTACATTTAAGTCCATTTTAATGCCCCTTTACACTGCCTGACTGATGTAAAGAGGCCTAGCCTGACTGAGAATCAGGCCCTAACTATTTCACATACCACAATCTGCCCACGAAAATAACAAATGAGAGGACCTTGCTTAGCAAATATTTAAGTTAAAATAAAACAGTTACATGAACAGGGAAATTCTACCACAAAACACAAGGCCAAAGAAGCTTATCAGAATAATGTACTGCTTCCTTCAGCAGATTTGTCTCTCTAAAATAAAGATGGGGTGCTTTCTTCTCAGAAACACTTGCCAAAATTAAAAGATAAATTTGAGACTCTGGAGAAATTTATCTGGTTTTTACAATGAAATCAGCAAGGCAAGTTAGTAAAAACCGACCCTTACCTCCACCATTTTTCTGACACAGATATGGGAATCGCCACACATTTCCCAACCCTACAGAAAATCCAACTTGTGCCAGAATATACTGAAGTTTGCTGTTCCAGGCTGGTCTTTCATCTTCTACATCTGACCCCTCTTCAACATCTACATCTTTATGTTCTTGATCATCAACCAGCAGTTCACTCTTCTTAAAGGCATCATCTGCAGAGTCTTCATTAGAGAGAAGATCCTTAACTGACTCGATAACCTCATCATCTAGTTCTCTTTTTACCACCTTGCTGTTCTTAGGCATTTGCAATAAAGAAAAGGTGTAAGTGGGTCAGGTTCAGTTCAGGCAGGCTGACAAAGAAAGCTTTCCTTTGGCTAAACCAAAAATATTGGTAATTCACTGAACAGCTAGACTGAAGAGGATGTCAGATTAGTCCTTCATACAGAGTGTTCAGGAGAAAGAAGACTTCTGGTTCTAAATGTTTGAACTATATATACCTGTGAAATTTAAAGAAGAATAAATTATTAAATTATACAAGAAAATGTAATTAGGAAAGTTATTTGCTCATTTATCTATTTCAGTTTATTTTCACATTAGGTTACAAGAAAACTCCTAACTCATCTTTTGGATGGTTGTTTTAATTTGCCTATAGACTATAATGATAGTTATATTCTTCTCCTTATAAATAAAATGTCAGAGAGATACCATCAATATGTGGAGGTCCAAATTCTGATTTACATTAAGTTATGATAATCCACTTGACTCTACCTTTCAGATTTCAAGCATCCCTTTAAAATATGTTTCACTCAATTATTAAGAACTAGCATGTGTGTGCTGAGTCTAGCAGCCTGCTAGGCAAGGCTGAGAACTTCTTAACGAGGCTTTGATTCCATAAGTCCTTTAGCACCCATCAACCTTAACCACGGGCTTTCAAAAGCCTGCTCCTAAGCAACCAGAGGAGCTAGCGAACAGGAGCGGCTAACAGGGGAGTTTTGCAAGGGAGTTCTCCAGGTGAAGGAGGAGCGATTATGTGACCCTTGGGGTAAGTTGGTTGTCTATAGTGTGTGTGTTTGTGGTGTGCTTGCTGCTTGATTGAAATATACCGTGTGGTCTCTTTGTTTGGGAGACGGTGAGCTGACCGTGTGTGTTCTAAGCCTAGCGGCCTGCTAGGCAAGGCTGAGAGCTTCTTAATGAGGCTTTAATCCCTAAGCCCGTTAGCACCCATTAGAAACAGCTAACAAGGAGTTTCACAAGGGAGTTTAGAGGACGGAGTGTGAGCCAGGGGGCTAGATACACTTAACATTCTTTAAACTTAAAGCCAAGCACCCCCTGATAAAAACAAAACAACAAAGGAATGAGCTGCAGCTAATGCAGGCAGAAGTCCAGCAACAGAGTGGGGGCTATCCAGTTTACATGTGTAAAATAAAATTAAAAATCTCAGTTCAGAATTTCTATTTGACTTGTGGCTAAAAACCTGAAATTATTTTTTTTATTTTTTTTTCTGGAATTTATTTATTAAAAATCTTAAAGGGGGCAGCCTAAATTTTCTGAAATTGTTTCCTGAAACTCAGACATCAGTAAGATTTTCAAATTTAATATACAGAGAAGTGCTGTTGCTTTAATAGTGTGGACAGCCTATATTGTGTGCATAACTATATAGCACAAGAAATGTAAGAGCCCCCAACACACATTTTCAAGGTAGGGCTTTCCATTTCTTTAGAGTGAGCTGAAACGGTGCTTTAGATACAATTATTTTGGAAAAAGAGGATATCTGAACATAGGCTGAAATGTCTGACAACCTGTGTTTTTAAAAACCCTTCCCTTTTGAACATATATATTTTAGCACAGACATAAAAAGTATATATAATTATGCTTTCTTTTAACACAATAAGCCATTTAAAAAGACATTTGGGCTTGCTTGCAACTGCTCATAAAGTATTGTAGATATATCTGAGTAGCTATCCGATTTCTGGGGAAGTGCTTTGGAAGGAATTTTTCACTATTCTCATAGGGTGAAGTTCAGCCTACTGCAGAGGATTGGTATGAAGCCATCTGGACAATTTAAACCCCTAACAGAGGTCTTATAATTCAGGCTTAAGTGATGTGAAGAGCTTAGTGCAGACCCTCTGAAGTAAGTAAATTTACCCAAAAAGCCTAATCTTGAAGTCCCAATTGATGGGGAATCATGTTTTATATGATGCATGAAAACTCCTCTAGCCTTTGGACGTCAGAGTTTCTGTAGCAGCATCTGGCCTCTAGTGGTAGGGCTCCACTGTAGTCTTAATGCCAGATGACAGCAATGAAGGGAGTTATTTTGCCCCAGACCTCAGCCTGCAGCTAATCAAGAGGAGTGTTTGCAGAAACAGAGCTGGATTCACTGTCAATGTAAGTGCTATCATCTTGAGTGGGGAAAGCCTGCAAGATTTGAGGGAGATAATGCCATGGAAAATGGTATGACCCAGGTGTCTCATCTCCTGCCCATCAGAAATTTCCCATCCCTCTTCATCCATGGAGTCCAAAATGTAGGAGGGCTCCTGCATGCTTCAGGAGAGGAGGGATGAGCACATTAGCACATATCTCCACCTCTTCCATGAGTCCTGCCTGTTTGTGATTGTTTCTCTTCCTCTAATATGGTCATCCTGACTGGATGATTAGATCTTTTTTTAAGAACAAGTTCCCATGTAGATAAAAAGGTTTTTTTTTAATAACAGCTGAATAATATTAGACCCAATGCACTCATAACTGTACTTGCCATGTTAGTATAAAGGCAACACACAACACTACTAACTGTAACTGACAATTCATATAGGCTTGTGAATGCAAAAGAGTGGACCAAGGGAAATAAATGCAGCAATAGAAATCCAAAGCTCACTTCAGCAGCATTAGAAAATGCAGTTTCTCAATGAATCTAGGTCAATGTGTGCACTGCCTGCTTTGCTACCTGAGATGAACCTACTGAACGGATGTTGACTCTTAAAGAGGTAAAACAAGAACGGGTCGTACATATCTGTTTGCTACTATGGTACAAAGCAGCATTGCCAATGACGTGCGCATATTTACTTTTATCATAGATTATGTAACAAAGCCCATGCATTGGAAGAGAAATAAACAAAACCTATTTGTATGCTTGCCTTGGTAGAAAAACATAAAATAAACACTTGTTAAGTAGAAAAAGGGAGAATAAAGAGTATTTGTTTTCAAGTCTCTAGAGGATACTGTAGACTATAAATTAGTCTCAAAATGCCCTTTTAAATTAGCATTAATGAATATATTACTCTGTATTCCAAGTTTCACATCCTGATAAGGCACCCACCAGTCTCCCATGCACAAAACAAAAGTTTTCTACTCCTATTTTGGTCTCCCTAAAAGTGGCAGCAAGGTTGCTCTGCAGGCCTTCTGGATCACATGCCCCAGAGGAGTATCCTGGAGCAGGGTCTTGAAGATACCATTGGTGTATGTATGCCTCCAGGTCTGAAATTGGCTCCCATGTACAAGCCACATTACCCCTTTAATTTCTACTTTGGCAGAAATAATCTGCAAACGGGTGACAAAAACTGTACATGGGGTGACTGCTGAGTAGAATTTTTTCCACACTTTAAGTTAAGGGGCATTCTGGCATGTGTTGAACTAGAAATGGGGCCTACTGAGGCGCCAATTCTGAAAAGTACTTAACCACGTAATGAACTAGCAGCGAACACAGCAGAGGTTGGTGGGAGAGTGGGGGTGTTATATAAAAGGAAAAATGAGAAGAAATAGTATCATACTTTTTGTTGTTTATCTCTGTATGTTTGTTTATCTTGCCTTTTAGGAACAGGGTGTGACTTCTGTTCCAGTGGTTATTCCAAACTTTAGCAACCCAAAGACCCCCATTTTGATTTTTAAAATTTTCATGGACCCCCAAGCCTCCTGCTCAGCCCCAGGCCCTGCCCCCCCACTCCACCCCACCCCTTCCCCCAAGGCCTCTTCCCACCCCTGCTCCACCGCTCCCCCTCCTCTTCCCTGCCTTTTTCCATTCCCTCCCCCAAGCGCACCTCATCCCCTCTCCTCCCCCTCCCTCTCAACGCCTCCTGCATGCTGGGGAACAACTGTTCAGCGGCACACAGGAGGCATTCAGAGGGAGGGGAAGGAGTTGATCAGTGCCCCCGAACATGATTCCACCCCCTCCTCTGAGCGCGCCCTGTCCCCACTCCTTCCCCTCCTTCCCAGCACCTCCTGCACACTGCTGAACTACTGTTCCCCAGCATGCAGAAAGTGTTTAGGAGGAAGGAGGAAGAGTTGATCAGTGGGGCCCCTGGAGTACCCTCGCAGACCCCTCAGGTATCCGCAGACCTCCATTTGAGAAATGCTGTTCTATTCTATTGTGTGTACAGTGCCTAGCACAAAGGGGTCCCAACCATGACTGGAATCTTTAGGTGCTCTCAGGATATAAATAATGAATAATAATAACATTTTAAGTACATGAGTCGTCCCATTGAAGTCACAACCATAATCATTAGAGACATAGGTGTTTCCACTGATTTTTCAGTAGTATACCCTTGAACTATATTTTAAGCTTCCAGAGAATGAAATAGACTTCTTAAAGAAGACTTTCAATTTTAAAATGTAACCTATAAGAGTAATTTCTTCTAGAAATAAATGTGAATGATGGAACAAGCAATCTTTCCCAAAGATTAAAAAACTAGAATAGAATTATTTTCAAAAACCTCTGGCAACTGTATGGAAGTGAAATTAAAAATAACAAAAACAGTGCTAAGTATAATTGCCCCTTCTAGTCCATTTCACTACTTCACTGAATGACCAACATGTCGTATTCAAAATGTTCTGAATTCTCAGATGCTTGTAGCTTCTACAGGTTCCCAGATTAGATTTTCCTTACCTCATAAGCCTTTTGGGAAATTTTTGCCTAATATGTAACCTCATTCAATATCCTCTAAAATTAGATCATGACCATATGTTTAACTATCATCTTGTAATGAAAGCAAAATAATTCCCAGCCTCACTATCTTGGCGCCATATAAATTAGCCTATAATTTAAATTAATCTCTCAAAAACTTTTAATTTTAAGGAACAAATCTGAAGAGGAAAATTCATAAATGTTCATTTCTGAAGTATCTGAAGTATTTCTATGCACTGTTGGGGTATACAGGAATTATGACAAGTCCTAGCTTCTGCTACTTCTTTTTTTATTATTATTATTTCTTGCTTTTCAGCTCTTATACATATAGTAATGGGAATGCTTTTTTCATATATGCTATGTTCAATCAAAGATCAATATGATCAAATTGCCAGCCACTTTTGCCCTTCTATAATTTCATGTTCACCCCGTATATCTCATTGTAAACTATGCATTATTTCTTCCCTTTATAAAACAACCTGAATTGCTACCTCATTTCCTCAGCGCCTTGCTGTCCATTTAAGCAAATGGACAGAGCATTATATGCGACATAACTAATTTTCTAAAGAAAAATCAGATTACCCCCAACGATTTATGTGATTTATTCCAGAATGGATCATTTAGGAAAGAACATATGCCAAGAATGTTACTTGTCACAATAGGGCAAATATTATGGTAACTCATGTCCTGGACCCTCTGTCAAGTTAGATTTTCTTTCATCAAGCAGTTAGGTTCCCAATAAAAACAGAGAAAGTTGCAGCATAATGTGATATGTATTGTAGCAAGTCCCTAAAGCGAAAGGCATATGACAACCAGCAATAACATGCCGCAACAAAAAAGATGGGGTGTCTTTTCTCTTTACTTATCTGAGACAATAGGCATTTGTAAGGAAATGCTACCACCCCTTCACATTTTGTATGAGCCATTTCCATTCTGTTCTGTCTGTTTTAAATCAAAATGGGGGTCTTCGGTTTGCTAAAGTTTGAGAACTGCTGGAATAGAAGACAGACCCTGTCCCTAAAATAGTCAAATAAAACAAAGAATACTTTAAACCAGTGATTTTCATAAGGCTGAATACAAAGAACCTGTATGTTGTACTAAATGTTGGGCTTTATTATCTGGAGTCCTGGATGTAGCCAAAACTACTAAGCACTCTGACATGAGTTTTACTAGATTCTAAGGCCAGAAGGGAACATTGTGATCATCTAGTCTGACCTCCTGTGTAACACAGGCCTTCTGTTTACTTGGAGTGGGTTGGTTACTGATTAGGATGTAGTAATATGGCAAAATACAAAATGTGACTCCTGATGGACAAACAGGGAACATGGTGTTACCCATCCCACCCCTAGGGTATTTTCCTTTAAGTTTCCTTGGGATGGTACTGTAATGCATGTGTAAGTGCTGTAACACTGCACCCCATATTCTTGACAGTGATACCTTTATGATATGATTATGGCATAACTATGATGTATTTTATGCAAGATAGATTTTATGTGAGATATCTTTGGAAAGGTTATGATTTACTGAATATGATTATCCTATGTGTATGCATGTGTCATTTTTGTATCTGAAATTAGGAATATCGTCTATGTATCTATTACAAATGTGTTTAAACATGGGGAATGCCCACTAGGCATAATGCACTCAGTCTAGATGTTCTGGCTGGGAAGTACCCATTCAAGTTAATGAACCATTAGGAAAAATGATAGGCCTTAGGAAAAGTTTATCTCCCACCTTGGAGCCCTCCTGGGGACACTGTAAACAGCCTCTGACTCATGGCTGCCAGGACCCCACAGGGACAGGTGACCAGGTCACCTGGTACTGGACTCCATCTTGGAATACCAATGATTTTCCACTGACTGGCGTGGGAAGGAAGCGTAAATACAAAGGGTTCCCACCAGTTGCAAAAGCTATTTAAGCGATGGGAGTGACATCAACGAGGGTCTTCACCGACTCCCCACCCCAAAGAGACTCTTGAAAGCACCCGAGGAACAAGGACTGAACTCAGGAGAAGTGCTGGACCCAGGCTAAAAGTGATTTCAAGCCTGTGAAAGGAACACCTGGGGTTTTTGAGCTGCAAGCAAGTGCAACTAGTCCCTTAAGAATCTCTGCAGCCTGCTTGTTTCAACATTTAGGGAGAGAATTTGCTACTCATATCCAATCTCTTTAATATATTAAGCCTAGGTTGTGTTTTTGTTTATTTGCTAGATAATATGCTTTTATCTGTTTGGTATCCCTTATAATCACTTAAAATCTATCCTTTGTAGTTAATGAACTTATTTTATGTTTTAATCCAAACCAGTGTGTATTTGACTAAGGTGTCTGGCGAAAAATCTCAGTTTGGTTACCACAAGTGTGTATGGTCCTCTTCATATTGAGGGAGAGGCGGACCAGGTGTTAAACCCATATACTGGCCAGATTTGACCAAGGAAGGATGGTACCGCTCTGGGGTCCTAGGCAGGGCCAGATTCACTTTTTGTGGGCTCGGCGCCAAACATATTTTTGGGCCTCCATTGCAGAAATAGGGCATGTGATGGGAGGCGGTCCACAGAGCGAGGGGCTGGTAGGCGACAATGAGGTGCAGCGCAGCGGGAGTGGCCCCACTCAGCCCAGCACAAGGGCACTGTTTACAAACCCACAACTACTAGATGCACACTGACCGCCCAGCCCTGTGCTGCCAGCATGCCCCTTCCACGCTGCCCCCCTGCCCAGTGCCCTGCCCAGCACCCCCTCACCCAGAGACTTCCCCCACAGATCCCTATGCCCAGCACCCCCTTCCTAGATACCCCTCCCGCTGACCTCCCACCACAACTGCATAGCACCCTGCACACCATACCCCCTGCCCAGCTCCCCCACCCACAGATCCCCTACTGTCCAGCACCCCCTTCATAGTCCCAACATCACAGCTGTACAGCACCCCATATTCCTGAGAGAATTCTGCATCAAATTCTGTGCATAATATTTTTAAATTCTGAATATTTTTTTTTACAATAAATAAATGTGGAAGCTCCACCATGGCAGTGGGGAGCACAGGCCACTGGCTGCATGGAGGTGGGAGAATACCCCGCAGCCTCCCCCGGCCCCTTGGGACAGGGACTTGGCAGTGAGGCTGAACCTGACCCTGACACAGCACAAGGGCCATGCCTGCCACAGAAACACACTGGGGCCCTGCCCCTTTTGCGCCAGGCACACCAGATGTGGGCAGGGAGGCTCAGCCCGGCAGCAGGATCCAAGTGCAGAGGGACTTAGTGTGGGGGTATTCAGATGGGGGTAAGAGGGTTCTGTGGGGGACAGTCTGGGTGCAGGCAGCTCAGTGGGGTATCTGGATGCACAGGGAGGTACCAGGTGCAATAGGGTCTGTAGGGGGGACCAAGTGAAAGTGGTTGGAGCTCAGCGGGGGATAGGGGGAGTCTGAGTGCAGGGGAGGTGGGGTTCATTTGGGTGCGGATCTAAGTGTAGGTAGTTAGGGATCAGTAGGGAGGGTATCTAGGGGGGGCTCATCGGGGTGGTACAGATGCAGGGGAGGTGGGGTATCAGGGTGAGGGTTTGATGGGCCTGTTTAACAGGGGAGCCCCAGCTGCTGCCAAGGGGATCCTCATGCTGGGCCCCCATTTCCCTATCCCAGGGATCAGAAACCTTTTCGGCACGCGGCACGCCAGGGTAAACCCCCTGGCGGGCTGGGCCAGTTTGTTTTTCTTGCCGCGTCCACAGGTTTGGCCAATCGTGGCTCCCACTGGCCGCGGTTCACCACTCCAGGCCAATGGGGGTTGCGAGAAGCTGCGGCCAGCCTATCCCTCGGCCTGCGCCGATCCCTGCAGCCCCCATTGGCCTGGAGCGGCAAACCGCAGCCAGTGGGAGCCGTGATCGGCCGAACCTACGGACGCAGCAGGTAAACAAACAGGCTCAGCCCGCCAGGGGGCTTACCCTGGTGGGCCGCATGCCAAAGGCTGCTGATCCTTACCCTATTCCCTTCTCTTCCCCATCCCATGCCCCTTCCCCAGCACTCCATCTCCTCCCCATCCCACCCCCTTCCTTCCCCACTGCCTCTGTCCCCTTGCCCTGCTTGCCCCACCGCGGGCACTCACTGTTGTACAAAATGAAGGATGGCTCCCAGCACACAGAAGGGAGCTCAACAAGCACTAGGACCCAGATGGTGGTGTCCAGCTGCAAAGTCCAGGGAGCTGAGTAACACCTTCTTTTTTCAGCCGGGCTGCGCAGCTCTGCAGTCACAGAGTAGGTATGCTCATTCCACCCCCTTCCCCAAGGCCCCGCCCCCACCTCTTCTCTGCCTCCTCTCCCCAGCGGTGAGCATGCTGCGGCACCGCTTTTCCCCCTCCCTCCTGCCAGCAAACAGCTGATCGGCAAACAGCTGATTGGCGGCACGGAGGGGGAGGGTGGGAATGCAACAGGCTGTGAGAAGAGGCAGGGGAGGGGGAGCTTGGCTGCCCTACTGCAGCAGGAGCCTCAGTGCCAGCAGCACTAAGCTTCTGCCCCCCGCAGGAGAGAGCGGAAGGCGGAGAAGAGTGGGCCTGGCCGGAGCCCCCCTAGAGTGTGGGCCTGGTGCCCGGCGCCATAATAAATCCGCTACTGGCTAGGCTGGTGGTTAGAGAGCCTGTGTGTGAGTGCAGCTGGGTGTGTCCCTATCTGTGTGAATGCTGGTGAAAGTGCAGGCTTGGAGGGCTTTGCAACTTGTCACAGCAACACAGTGTGAGCGAGAGAGCCCAGGCTGGTGGGTCAGAGGGCTCAGTGGTATCCCAGTTCCAGGTGGCACCCTAGGGGTGCCTACTCTAGAAATGGACTGTGTTTGCATTATATATTGGAAATAAATCTCACAGGGTTATTTTTGGTTTTATCTTCCAAGTAGTGAACTCCTGAGTTTGGTATTACTGCCAGATAATCTGCTGTGTTGCCATATTGGGCCCATTCCTGGCTACCTTCTAAGCAGGCTGATGAAGTCATATAGTACTGACTGATTTAGACCATGTCACTTATGTGTCCACTCTACTTCTGTTATCTAACATTAAGAGGGGAAAACAGTTCCCCACTAATAATACCATTACAAATGTAGTTAGGAGCTAATGACGTTCCAACACAAGGTACTATAATAGACTCAGCATTTCCCTGTAACCATTTTAAATCCTTCACCAAACCACATTGCTTTTGGGGTACATACTACCAAAAATGCAGATTTGGGAATAAGAATTTTTTGGAGCGTAAACAAAATAGCATCAGCTCCACATCATTGCATGAAAGCTGAGGGAACCCCCATCTGGCCAAATGCAGAAGAGCTAACTGAGCATTGGCAAGCAGTGTGTTAATGCCTTGCTCAGACCTACAGGTGCAAAGGGTAAAGTACTGTGGCAGGGCTTCGGACTTGAGGCCCCGTTAGAGAACATCTAGGACACTCTATAAAAGTAACTTGCAGTGTCACACACAGTTGCTATATGGTTGGGTTTCAACCACAAGTTGAGGTTGTTGTTTTACTCCCTTCTTACTGACTGATTATTTGCTTCCAAAAATCTATGTGACACAAACCACAAGAATAAAGTCTTGGGGGGGAAATCATTGTTAGTGAAAGGCTTTGTGGTGTTGCTGGACTATGGGGCCTACTCCACCAGCTCCTACCTCCTACTATATTAATTAGTCCATAGCCTGGAGTTACACATTTATAGATTTAGGACAAAATCAAGCCTTAAATATGTTCATCATTTTAAGGTTTTCCTAATAGGACATTCACTTCATAACCCCAGATTTGTCTTGTAGCAACCTCTGTAGTTTCTTGAAGGCTTACAAGATACTAACTGACAACAAAACAGTTTTCACAGTGCAGTTTAAAAGCAAAAAAATAAATAAATAAATAAAAAGCAAACTTTAGTTCTAATATAAAACTTGCTATAAAAATATTT
This sequence comes from Trachemys scripta elegans, assembly GCF_013100865.1. Classification (NCBI taxonomy): domain Eukaryota; kingdom Metazoa; phylum Chordata; order Testudines; family Emydidae; genus Trachemys; species Trachemys scripta. The sequence continues at coordinate 74,107,122 of NC_048298.1, forward strand.
CAACTCAGTGCAAGTTTAAAGGGACAATTAAAAATCTTGTATATTTTTAAAAAGCAGTGGGTCTACTATTAATAATACCTTACCACTGAAAGGATATCTAAAACCTAATTTTCACATCATTAATGCTGTTTGTTTAACTTTTTTATTGCTACACTTGATCTGGACAATGAAAATAAACTTGTCAGTTTAATTTTTGTTTCTAGTCAGTTTTACATGGCCATTCTCATACACAGGCTGTTGTTGCATCGTTTAGCTTGGAAACACTATAATAGAGGATTTTTTTTTTAAATGGGGAACGAAATTTTGCTTTGGAATTTAACAGCAACAGAAAACCACGGAAACCTTTTTTCGCCCTTTTGCTGTGTAAATCCCTGTTTTTAAAAATCTAAATTTGGTCTTAAATCGACTGGACAAGTGCCCCTTTGATGTCTCAGAGAACATAACAGAATGGAAATTGCTGGTATAGGTGATGTGTGACCCAGTTAAAAATATTTTAGAACAAAATACACAAATAGGAACATGTTAATAGTAATTAATAATCTGATGTAGCACAATCAGAATTCTTTGGAAATCCCCTCACCAATCATTTATAAGCAAGCCTTCTAAATTAAAACAATACCCAGCTAGCAACTGACTAATGATTATCATCTCTTAGACACGTTTTAAACTGGTTAAATTAAAATGTTGCCTTTTCTTTCAATATCAAAACCAAGAGAATCATGTTGACACTTGCATTGTCCAAACTATGGGCCCAATCTTTCTCCCGGAGAAGACAGTGGGAGCTTTATTATTTACTACAATCAAGGCATAATGGGTATGTCTACACATCCCATGGCAGCAAGACTCCCAGCTCAGGTTGACAGACTCAGGCTCACAGGGCTCACGCTACTTTGCTAAAAATAGCTGTGTAGGTGCTGTGGTTAAGCTGAAGCCTAGGCTCTGAAGCCAAGAGGTGGGCCCTTGAGGGTGTGGGCCTCAGAGCCCGAGCACCAGCCCAAGCTGTACCTTCAAAACATTGGCTAAATAGCGATTTTTAGAGTGCAAGCATGAGCCCCACAACACTGAGTCGATCGACCTGGCCTGGGACCTTGTTGCTGCAGGCTGTATAGACATACCCAATAAGTCTAGATTCAGAAAAGAAAGTAACCTGCTTAGATTTTATCTACATTAGTTACTTATATGACCCCCTCCCCCCATCACCAGAGTATCTGAGCACCTCACAGTCTTTAATGTATTTATCCTCACAACACCCTTGTGAGGTAGCGTGTACTATTATTATTATCTTTTTTAAGATGGGGAACTGAGGCACAGAGATGCTAAAGCCCTGAAGCAGAATTCTCAAACTATGCAGGGAAATGCCTTTCTCAGCAGCGGGGCCCGATCTCTGAATATGCCCAAGACCTGATACTGTCAGACCCCACAGCAGGAGAGCCAGATGCAGGCCATTCATAGATGGAGGGGGCAGCACAGCACCCACTCAAAAGACAGCCAGAGACTCAAGGAAATGTAGGACAACTGAGAGGTATCAAGCATGAACTGGAGGCAGGGAGATGGTTTCAGCTGCTAGAGCATTGGCTATTGAAGTGGCCGAACTCCAGAAGAGGGTTCATGGCTGAGGATCCCTAGCACAGGGAGGCATGAACCAGATCAGACACTTAGGTGCCTAAGCCCCTCTTCTAAGCATTTTACTCCTGGCTATCTTAGGCAGCTCCCAGCTCAGCTTTCTAGTCTCAGATGATCCCTTTTTTAGGCACCTGACTCTCCCCATGCATTGTATGGGGAGGTTGAGTGCCTAGCTTCAGGCTGAAAATTCCCCTAGGCAGCAGGCTGCCTAGAGGTTAGTCATTGCAATGCTGAGTGGAGGAATGCCTAAGTACCTTTGAGGGTCTGGGCCCAAGTGACTTGCCCAAGGTCACACGGGAAGTCTGAGGAAGAGCAGGGAATTGAACCTAGGTCTCCTAACTCCTAAGCTAGTAACATAACCACTGGACCTCTCACATTACTGTGATTTTGTTAATGACCAAATCAATATTAATAACTTCAATGGGGAATTTAAGCTTGAATGTACTCCTTAATTGTCTTAGCTTCACTGTATACAAAGTCACAACCTTTCTTTCAAGTTCACAGCCACATTCAGAAAAGCTGGCACAGGCAGATGGGAAGTATAACTCTGGACCAGTCAAGCATATTGCCTCTGATGGAAAATTCACCCCTTACTAAGGCTCCGAAAGAGATGGGAAGAAGCTCCGAAAGAGACTGGCGTGCTCGGGGGAGGGGGCGGAAAGAGGCAGGGAAGAGGCATGGCGGAGCAGAAGCGGAAAGAGGCGGGGTGAGGGGGCATGGGGATGGGGCCTGGGGAGGAGCAGGGTTTGAGCACCCCCTGGGTAGAGGGGAAGTTGGAGCTTATGATCTGTATTGCTATATGGGTAAGAAACCTGGACCCTCTTACAGGGAGACTTGGAGCAGCTAGAGGCATTACATATGCACTCTCAGCGCCAAATCCTGAGCATAAAGCAGTTTGACTTTGTGCTAAATGTCATAATCTTGCCAAGATTTGGCCTTCCTTCAATAGTTCTTTACATTAACAAGTGGTTGTGTATTCTTTTTGGCCATGTCAGCAGGAGAGACAAAAACATCCCATGCTCTCAAATTTTCCATTGAACCATGAAGGGAAGCATGCTCTAACCTTACCTGGCACCACCCACAGGGCCACCCCAGAGATGCATGGATTCACAGGACTGAGCCAGATCTGGGAACTTCACTACACGATATATGGTGTGACTCCACCAACCGTGGTCACTCTGGCTGGCACAACAGTCCTTGGTAGACTACAGACATTTAATGATGATGACAGACAGATGGAGTTTGTCAGGAGGCAGACAGGAGTTCAAATTTCCAATCAGATGCCTAGGAACTTCACCAGTGGGAGAATCTGAATAGATACATTCTCTAAGCAGCCTGGCTAGACAGCTTTTTCCTGCTGGTCCTGCCCACTTAGGGCGGTTTCACTGCCACCCATTCCTGCTCTTTCATAAAGAGTTGTAGCAGCTTTGCACTGTCTTCCATCATACCAGAGACCATCACCAATATTTAAATCCTTTTTTTAGCATTTAAACTTGAATCTGACTCAACAATCCTTGTCAGGCTTATCTGGTAAGATGTATATATTAATATATGAGTGCAACTTATTGGATATGGACTGTTTTCCAAGCGCTGTCAATTATGTAGTATGAATAAATAATTAAAAAGTGATGGTGCTGGAGACTTTCACAATCAATAGGGAAAAACATTCACAAAACATCTGTAGACTTGCATACAAATTTGAAAGTAAAATGAACATAGATGACCCAGAAATCCTATAGCTGTAATCACAGCATCAGTCTATATGCAAATATATATGTAAGGCAATTTTAGTTTATAAAGTACAGTAGAATATTATTACACTGATTGATGTAACTCAACAGCAAAGAGCCATAGCAAAGACCTATTTTGTTTACACAAAGTAAAACATAATTGTTTTTAGATTCATAGCTTTCAAAAGAGAACATACTATGATTTGAAAACATATAGCTCCCAACATGCCTTTAATGGAAGGTGTATTGTAATGTGTTTTATTTCTTTTTTATTTTATTTTTATATATTTTATTTTGTATTTAATCAAAATTAAAAGCATTCATCAAAAAGAAAGTGAAAGAGTCTAAATACACTAATTAATACATTATATTTATTTGGTTTCGGCCCATTTGGACATTTACGTAACGGAAACAAAGACAAAATGAAGTCATCACTTTTTAAAGCTTTATAAAAGACTAGCAACAAACACCAAATAGAGCAGAATTTCTCTTGTTTGTTTGAAAAGTCTCACTTAATCATAATATAATATACTATTCCTACACATTCAAAATAGAAAAAAAGAAAAATGGAATTGATTTCCTTTTAAATTCAAGATTACTCTTTAAGAGGAGTAAGACATTCATGCTCTTAGAGCTCAATGTTCCTTTCAGGGGTAGCTCTATTCATAACTTTGCGGAGCTAGGGAAAGGTGGAATGCATGGTGCGAAAAGGTATATAGAGTTCATGCCATATTCTCCTAACTTTGTGAAGAAAGTGCCAGAACAGTTTAAAGTCCCGTCTGCAAGGTGTTAAGTGCCTTCTTCTCCCATTCACAAAATGTCCCATTGACTCCACTCCAATGAAGGATAGTGTAGTTCAGCAGATAAGATACTGGACTAGTCATCAAGATTCTATCCTCACTCTGCCACTGAACGGCTTTCTGACCTTGGTCAAGTCACATCTCCATGCTTCAGTTTTCCCATCTGTAAAATGATGATGATACTTACCTATCCCTGAGATTTATGTGCAAAAAGCTCTGAGCAAAGGAAACTTGCAGGAGTCAATTCAAATATAGAGCAGGACAGTGGAAGCTGATGCTGGGAGAGGAAAAGAAAAAGAGCAGGAGCAGAGGGCCTTGCTGAACTGAGAAGAAGGGGACCAGTGCTGCTGATAGGACCCGGGGGAAGATCTGAAAGACATCAGTTCTGACTGGGAAATAGGAATGGGAGGGGAAAGGTAGCAGGATTGATCAAGTTTTGGAGGCAGACTGTGATTGTGAAGAATGGCTAAAGTTGGTGAAGACCTGTTTGCAGGGAGCTAATTACACAAAAGAAGAGCTACACTACATTACAGTACTCTGTTTAGTTGACATTGAGCTGCTGCTGCAATGCAGCAGCATATTCCTTGTAGGTATCCAGAGCCTGCACTGTCTTCTTCCTGCCAAGTCAAGCCCATTGTTACTGTTCTGCACCCTACAAGATGGAAAAGTATAGGAGTGGCCATTATGCAGCTCCTCAGTAGGAGCTGCATGTTATAGCATTTTGCCCTGGTTAATTAATGTAGTTATGCATACCAAAAAGTTAATACAAGTTTCCCATCATAAAACTGTTATACAAGTGTACATTAAGAAATTTAAATCTGTTAGGAAAACACGGCGTTCTCAGTTTCATCCATATTGTCTCTAAGGCTAGACTCCAAAAAATATCAACCAGTGTGGTAGAAACAGATGAGGACTCAAGCTGCATCTGACTTGATCTTTCCCTTCTGAAAGATGTGAACTCACCCGTATAAAGAGGGACCCAGTTCTATGTGTTCCCTTGTGATTCTACATGAGATGTGCAGGAATATAACATAGAAAATGTGACATTACAATCTTGCTTATTGGCTCAGAAATGAACCTTTGGTTTGGAGGCATGAGAAATAATGAGTATCTCCCCCTTAAATGCCTCCACCCCAATTAAATATTTTGACCCAGGCAAAATAATTTAAAGACTCAGGGACAAATTTACCACTCATGTAAGTAGGTACATATCTATTGACTTCAGTGAAGCTATGCTTGCTTATTTTAACAGTGAATATAGCCCTCAATTCCTAATAAATGTTCTTCCTGGCATCTCTCTTAGAACAGGGACTTCTTTCCCAATCTCAAATACAGGCCAAATAAGTCCTTCATTTCTCCTTCTTGTTCTCTCATCCCGACACTCAGGTCCATTGGAGGATACTTTCTGGAATTATTAGGCAAACAATATGGCTTAGCTAGGGGTCGAAACTATTCTTCACAGAATAATCAAATAGTTGGTTCATTAACTCAATGGCAACTTTCTCCTTGCAAATCAGTGGCATGGCAGGGACTTATATTTGGGGATCTCCAATTGGACATCTGGGGAATATCAAAGATAATTTTATTTTTGAATTCTTGAGTACCATTTTTGTTCTGAATTTGTAGGTTGTCTCTAATAATCATCTCAATTGTGGCCTGAACAGATCCTAATTTTATCTCTTGTACCTATAATCTTCTCAGCAGATTCTAAAGACTTCTCAACACTTGTCACTGTGACAGGCAGAGATGCTCTCTAGTGCCCCCTTCAGGGCCTCTCCCCACCTTAGTCTGCAAAGTTCTTAACTGGCTTGCTGGTTCCTGAGTAGTCAATATTTTCTCCTGAACCTTGGAGGACTGGCTTGTTGATCGCCTGTTCTTAGAAGATTTTCCTTGGGCTAGGAGTTTTGGGCACTGATGCCTCCAGCAAAGGACAGAGAAGCCTAATAGACCCTATCACACACCTCCGTCCCACAGAATAGGCCTATTGGCCCAATCTCCCTCCTCTGCAATAATGCCACCCTCCCAGAAAAAGAAATCTGCATTCTGATGCTGTGAACCTGGCAGGTGTATACAAAAGGCATAGGGTTCTAACTCCAGATACCACCAAGTAATGTGAGGGTTAGTGTCTTTCAATGACTGCCACTTTTTGAGGGGGTGCCTTCTGGGTTTCATTGGGAGGTACCCCTCATTTTGGGACTTCTCTGGGAGCCCCCTGGGCCTTTTCTAGTACCTCAAGTTGACTCCTCAGGAGGTTGGGGCCAGGCTTCACCAGACAAGGGCCATTCACTCTGGCTGGACCAACCTGCTGCCATAAAGTCCTCTGTGAGTTGAACTGTCACCATGCTGAGATTGTATCAGCATACCCAGGTTTGGATGGCAGTTAGCAGAATATCTAGGTACTGTTCGAGCACCACCACCTCCAGAATCTTGGCTGGACAGTGGGATGCCAGCTGGAGCTGGCGGGCAGCTTAGTTCTTTAGCCGCTAAGCCACAGCCTGGGGTTTTGCCCCCGGTGGGAAATGTTCTGTCTAGAATTTTCTTCGGCGATACCCCTCGTTGGTTGAGACAGTAGCTTTCAGGGTATCAGAATCCTTTGCAGCTTCATCATCTAAGGACAAGTAGGCCACCTGGGCTTCCCTAGTCAGAAAAGGGGCTAGTCGTGTGGCCCATGTGGCCTTCTCCCATTGTGTGGCAGTGCCTATCAGCTCAAACATAACAAAATATGTCTCAGGGTTAGCAGCAGGTCCCAATTTGGAAAGGACAATACTGGGGCTGGCTGAGTCCCTTCAGAGTGGGAGCAGCTGGTGATCCATTCCAGTATTGGCTCCTGAAACTGCTGCTGCCATTATTGCTTGCTTGCTGCTATTGGGTGGCTCGCCAAGTCTCCCGCTGCCCTTACGGAAAAGCTGCTGGGCCTCTGCCTGGACCTGCTGCTGCTGAGCTAGGAGTTGTATGATCTTCTCCATGGTTCCCCTTTACAGAAAAAGTCAATCCCATTTCTGGGTCCAAGTTGTGGCAGGCAAGGCTGCATGTGGTACTGGAGCTGCTCCATACCTTAGTCTGAAAAGTTGGCCACCTACGTGGGGTTGTAAGCTTGGCATCAAGTTCTAAACAAAAATAGCAACTCATGATTTGGCTGTCTGCGCCTTTAAACAAGAAGGGGGGAAATTCCTTCAAAATGCAAATGCTTAGTTGCAGTGCTTAGGGCAAGCCCCTGGCCCGGTTAGCCCTGATGAGCTCCTCCTCTGTCCCAATGTCACCCAGCTCTGCCCCTGAGCAAAAGCAGGCTAGCCTTCTTAACTGGTCTGCTGGTTCCTGATCGGTATTTCCTCTTTTAGGCCTCTGGAGAACTGTCTTGTTGGTTACCCAGTCAGAGTGGATTTTCATTGGGTGGAGAATGTTAGGGCTCTGTGCCTATGTCCCTGCCATTGAGCATGTGCACTGCTGCCTCATTCTAGACATCCAGATGGTTAAGCCCCAGTGTGATGCACTAACTGAAGGAAGACAGGCCTCCTCCATCTTACTCACCTGTGGGGCCCAATCCTGTAGGTGTGCAGTTCCACACAAGACGACTTCCCTCATAACCTTTAGCCCAGTGTTTAGGGTACTCACCCAGATGTGGCACACCAAGTACAGTATGTTCTGCTGCTATTTGGTGGTGTGGGCCCAGGTCTTTGGAATGTTGGTGTTCAGTTATTATTATGGCAGGTTGCTAAATTTTCCCTGAGGAATACAAGTGAAAAAGGGAAAAGGAGTTAAATCTGTATGAAATTTCAGAGGACAAAAGAAAAATGTACTTCTCTAGCCTGAGTGCTTCTCCATGCAAAACTTCAAAGGCCTGCTGCAAACAGTGGATGTGTTAGCGTTTCTAAAAAAAGATCACAAGAATCTTTTATAATAGAAGCTACTAGGCAATGTAAATATAGTGATTGTTACCAACTCTGCCGATAAGGACCAAAAGTGCTAAAAGCTTGCATTAAGTAAAGCAGTTTTGTCACCCATCTTAATTCACTCAACTGTAAGTAATTTCAGAGTAGATTTTATAAAACTTAATATTTAATTGGTGAAAAGTTCAGATATTCTTTTGTATTAGAGGGGATTAAAATGAAAAATGTAGTAAGTGGGGAGAAAATAGTCTCTGTAAGTAACCAAAAATAATTTAACAACATAACAGCACCTTCAGGGAACTACGTAGCTGCCAAATCACTTGCCTGAAATATTGCTCCTGATACTTAAGTCATGAGATAATTACCAAAAGAAGAGGATGACAAAGAGAAATCTGATAGGAAGGAACATGAAGGGACATATTTTACTTTAATATTAAAGGATGCCAACACTTTTAAAATAATTTAAAATACAGAGAACACAAATTCAGACAGGAAATAAGGCATAGGTTTTTTTACAATGAGAGTAATTAACCATTTGAACAACTTACCAAGGCTTGTGGTGGATTCTCCATCACCAAGAATTTTTAAATCAATACTGGTTATTTTTCTAAAAGGAATTATTTTGGAGGAAGTTCTATGATCTATGTTATACAGTAGGTCAGACTGGATTGTCCCTTCTAGTCTTGGAATCTGTGAATCAATGAATCAGCTGTATTCTGCAAAAGTAACTTGGCATTGCATCAGCAATTTCTTAATTCCACTGTTGGTGGCACATCTGAATTTCTATGAGGGGACCCAATTCTGGATTCTAAGACCAAAATCAACAGGAAGGCTCCCCTCACTTGTAGTGTAATATTCAGCTCCCAAGGCATTCTGTGTGTGTAAGGAGCTGTTTATTTAATAGCTCCTATGTATAAATTCAATCCTTCAATAATGGCAAAGAAGTCCAAAATGGAGAAATCCTGATTTGGGTTTTCTAACATTTAGTTAACTAAATTTTCATTTTAATGCAGAAAATATCAATCTAAATGGTGTCTGGGAAGTAATTTGCAACATACAAGGATTTGAGGGAAATTTTGTCATTTGTATCAAAGGGAGAAAGTTGTCTGGAGAACATATCTGAGTGCACAAGCATAACGGCTGATGTAACACATGACTTATGAAATCACTAGTGCTAATTTATTCATTTTTGAGGGAAAAAGAAATTGGGAGAAACCAGCATCTTTATCCTCTATTAACAATAATAATTGCCTCTTAAGAGGAAGACTGTGTTTTGAAAATAGTTAAGGTCTCTTATAAACCAATGCTACTACACTCACTGTGATTGATATGTAGCAATACTAAATACCAGATGGTCTAAAATGGCTGATCCACATGGTAATATAAAACTTTGACTGCAAAATTTAACATATAACATTAAATTATGTGCAATGGAAATCTACATTCCTTTGCATCCCTAAGGGCAGGGAGACGATGAGACCTTTTAAAAATCCTATGTGCTTCCTCAACCGAAACAAAGTACTGTATGGCAGAGAAATGCTGAACCTCTGCATGGCTGGCAGTTCATTCTCATACTAGCAACAACCAAAGGAAAATATTGCAGGAGCATATAGGCAATGAGGAGGATTATCAAAGGAATCCAGTAGCGCAGAGTCCAATCACAGCATGAAAATAACAGGCGTGAATCTCCCCTCTCTCTGAGATATATTGTTGTACGTGTGCTGGAGAGAGGGGATTAGCCTTAAAATGCGGGAGGAGGAAAAAACCCAAGACCGAACAAGATTGGGGAGAGATCCTCATTAACATACCCACCCAAACATGGCTGACATCACAGTAGACCAGCCTTGTGTATCCCCCCACCCCCTCCCAGCCAGACTGGGATTCGGAAGGCGTGGGAGAAGGAGGAATACGCACTGGCCATGACCATTGGATACACAGAATGAGACAGCATCCGGACCTCTTCCTCCTCACTGCCGATAAAATGATCTTAGATCCCGGCCCCTCGCCCCCGCCTCCAAAATAATATGACAGTAGCCTCATCTGAGCAGATCCTGCCTTCTGAGGATATTTCCCTAAACGTTTCCCCCAATTAAAGAGAGAGAGAGAGAGAGATGCAGATTTGGGAACCGCTACAGGCGCAACCGGCGCTATTCATCCTCTTTCATCCCCTAGATAGCTTAAACGATTAAGATCAGGCAGATTCCTCTTAATAAGCCTCGGAGCCACCGAAATAGCTAAATCCAGAAAGGCAGCTCTCCAGATTAAATGCTCCCTGCGCTGCAGACACCCAGGCAATCAAGGCGTTTTACATAACCCGCGGGACCTGAAAGAAATGCTTTTGATCCACACAAGGAAAGGAACTCCCCGCCAAAAGAGAAAGAAAGAAAACCCAACCCCATCGAATCAGAGCACAAGGCGCCTCTTTCCATCTGGCCACACTATTGTTTCCCCAAGAACAAACCCGCTTCCCTCCGAACAGGCGATATTCAGTCTAGCAAAGAGAATCTCCCAGGGACTGATGTGACAATGCCCCTGGCTTCTGCGAGAGGGGAAACACCGGGCGGAGAGAAACCACTTCCCCTCCCCTCCCTTCCCCTCCCAGCACATAGAGATAAGCGGGGGGAGGGGGGACTCTCTTTACACCCCCAGCGTGAGCTCTCCGGTGCCCACAAACCCCACTACTGGTACTAACCTACCAGGCAAACCGTGCCTCCGACCATGTGTTTCTTTCCATCCTGCCAGATCACGACCCACACAAGATGGCTTGGGAGCACTAAAGCCTAGAACATCCTGTGGGGACTCCTGCTGATTCCTCTCCACCCCTCTCCCCCCCACACACACACACTCGCCCCAGACATGCCCCCTTGCCCGGCAGTGCAGCCGCCTTACCTACCTTTCTTTGGGGCGTCCGGCGGGGCGAGGCCCTGCAGCGGATGCTCGCTTCGCCTTGTGTGCTTGGAGTGAATGAATGAGCGTGTTTGTCATAAGGTTTGTGTGCGTGGTGGAGAGCGAGATGCAGGCGCACATGTGCCCAGCCCTCTATGCAGCGGCGGCTTAAAGGCGGACACACACACACACACACACAAAAAGAGGGGGGGGCGGCGCCGGTGGAAGAAGGTGGGCAGGGCTGAGCAGGGGGAGCCGCACCTCCCTTGACGCAGAGGAAACTCTGCAACACCCGCCCGCAGTTGCATCCTTGCTCAGCCAGCGATGGGGGTGATGGGTGTGGGAAGGTGTGGGGACGGGGGCCCAGTGCTCCATTCCACAAGCGTGCCGCTGCCTGGTGGTCCTTAACCCGGTTTGTTTGAGGCTCTGCTTGATCTGAAGCCTGGGCTGTTTGTGTTCAAGAACTATCAGCAGCCCCCAGCTGGCCCCACCCTGTCTCCAGCGCTGGAACGGCCCATGGCATCTGCAGTATGCTCCTTGCCCTGCCTCACAAAAGCAAGAAGCACCTTTTTCCACCCTCTTCCCCTCTGCTACCACCACTGCATCCCAGTGCACACATGCAAGGTACCTGTCTGCCTAAGGGTTATGGGAAAGTGAAGCAGTTATGGCTCTTTCCATGCCCTTGGCCCAGGCCCAGCGCTTCCATTGCAATCAGGCAGGATGGAGAGTTGGGATCTATAAGGCAATGGGTGGGAGGGGTGTGTGTATTTCTGTGTGTTTTGTGGTTGACATGCTGATAGAGGAAGGGGAGGGGGCGCAGGGGTGGAGAAACACAGGAGTGAGTAGCTAAAAAGTACATGGAAAGGGAAGGGGATGTGGAGGAGGTGAGCTGGGTGGTGGGGGAGCCCAGGAGCAGGTGAGGAGCCCAGCTGTATTTTGTAGACTTGGATAGGATGTATGGTGGTGGTGAGGAGTTGTGCTGGGAGTTGGGGACAGGACAATTAATGAAGGAGAGAGGAAGAAGAGCTCTCTGAGGGATGGGAGAGTAGGAAGATGGAAGAGTGGAGGTGAGGAGGTGATTCGGGAAATTAGTGAGATGGAGGCATGGGAATGAGGATCTGATCATACATTTGAAAAATTGAGATGAGGAGTAACAATGTATGAGTCCTGCAGCCAGGCTGTGGATGACTTCTAAAGGACTGCAAAATGTTGGAGGGGAGACATTAATTCGGTCCTCTTGTGCATACACATTATAATACAGTTTTTAATTATGTGATCACATACTGTTTTTCCCACAGGACCCTTTGCTTCATTCAGTACACAGGACAGACAGTGTTCACTTAACGAGCAGCTATGGAATATTTTGTTTTTTTCATCACTGTTCAATCTGTTGTCCTGGACCTTATCTACTGCACACTATTCAAACTCTGTTATGAAGCTCAAATTATTAATTTCCTCTTGGGCTTTCAATGGTGTTTATTAGTATAGTATCTGAGTGCTCCACAGTTAATTTATCTTCACAACACCCCTGTAAAGTGATGGGGTGGTATCCCCATTTTACAGATGGGGAGCTGAGGCACAGAGAGATTAAGGTAAATTTATCTACTAATTTTGGGTGCGCAATTTGAGACACCTAATACTTGATTTTTTCAGAATACTTAGCACTTTGAAGCACAGCTCTCAATGACTGCAGTGGCATTTGTGAGTACTCAGCACTTCTGCAAATGCAGCAAGTCGGACCTCAGGAACTCAAGTCAGGCATCCAGAAAATGAGGAGCACATAGTTAGTGCTAGTGACCACCTCTGAAAAGTTTGGGTTAAATGACTTGTTTAACATCACACAGGAATTCTGTGGCAGAGGCAAGGATAGAATCCAGTTCTCCAGGGCAGCAGCCCACTGCTTTAGCCATGAAACCATCCTTTCTCTTCCCTTAGTCCCTTCCTCATTCACTACACAACCTTCAATTTCTGCAACAAATGAGGAGAGGCCCTACAGGCGACAACCTCCTTTATTACATAACTCTGATTCATCCTTGCAGCAAGACCATTCTATACACTGAATAAGACAGGAGTCCTGTGGAAAAAAATCATATGTGATCATATTATTAAAGACTGTATAACAAGGCATAAACACAAAGGGGATGAATTAAGGTAATACAGACAACTTCAAATCTAGCATTTCCTAACTTTTGAGTGCTTGACTTTGCAACTTCAATCGTGTTTTTAACATAGTTTTTCTGTGTAATTTACTAGGTTTTTAGAAAATCATATTGAAAAAATAGAAATTCCATTGTGTGGCATCATATTGACACCCGCATCAGCAAGGTTGGAAACTTTATATTCACCACATATACCTTTACCACTTGAGCTAACTGAGCAACTAATAGCAATAGTATGTTATCATCCTTTATATGGACTAGCACTAGTGAGGAGTGAGACACAATGATGAGACTCAAGAATCTTGGGTTCCATTCCAAGCTTTGGAGGGAAATGTGCTCCAGTGTGCACAGATTCTTTTGTTCATTTCCCCAAAGTTTGACCCCTTCCACCCCATCCCCTCTAACTTGTCCCTTTCCTAGTCCTGACTGTTCCCTACCCCAGGATCCTTATACCAGGCCCATTCTCATTGTCCACCTAGTCCTAGTCTCCACTCCTAAGGCTTCTCAAACCAGACCCAGTCTCCTTGTTTGGTCAGTCCTAATCTCCCCCTTTCAGCTTGCTGTCAGAGTCCAAGCCTCTGCCCCCCCCCCCACTTAGTCCCAGTTTCCCCTCCCACTCCAACACCTTGTCCCTAGTCTCCTTGTCCAGACAGTACCAGTTCCTCCATCTGGCTCCTCATCCAATCTGTCTCTCATCTTCCATCTCACTGGCTCACAGTCCCAGTCTTTCTCCTTGAGCTCCTCATCTGATCTCAACTTCCTCCTCCACCCCTTCCTGTCTCCTTGTCCCAATCAATCCCAATTAACCCACACCTCAGCTCCTTGTCTGCTATGTTGCTCCTCCTCCTTTTCCTTTCCCTCTCCTACTGATTTCTAGTTCCAGTCTCTCGTGCTCCCTCCAGCTTTCATCCGATCTCAGTGTTCCCCACCAACAACAGCCAACTGGTCTCCAGTCCCCCTCAGTCTTGTTGTACTCACTGTTTCCCAGTCCCTGTCTCCTTGCCCAACTCCCCCTCTCCTCCCCCCAGCTGTTTGTCTCCACCTCTCCAAATCCCACAGTTTCCACCATACACACAACTCCAGTCCCAGTCTCACCAGACTCACCGTTCCATTCTACTCCTTTCCTTTTCCCCTGGTCCGGTTTTTGTCCCCTGTGCATTTGAGTCAGTTTCCTCCTCCATCCAGTATGGCAGCAGGGGGGTCATTGAGAGCACAGGAGAAACAGGTTCCTGTTCTCAGTTCTAATGTCTGGCCCAACCCTGACCCCGAGCAGCTGGGAGCAGCTTTCACAGGTACAGCTCTTCTGAGCCCTCATAGCCCTGGGCTTGAGAGAGCATGATCAGTTGCTCTGTGAGGACAGCACATGTGCAGTCTGGTCAAACATAGGAGCTGGGAGGGCTTGGAACATGCATAGTCTGGTCACCACTTTATGTTGTGAGAGGTTCAAGCATGTTCAGAGAGGGAGGAATCTTCTGAGATTTTAGCTGATAAGCATCAGATTGAGCATATGCAAACTGTAATTTTTCAAATGCTTATAACTTGGCCAAATTTGGACAAATTTTCATGGGTACAGCAAAAAGCACATCCATGACAGAAAGGAGACCCCACTACCAAATTTAAAAACATGCTTCAAAACAAGGGGCTCTAGAGCATTTAAAAAAAAGGTTACCAGAAGTTTTTAACAAGGGGGAAATAATGTAATTTTCTCCACCATTGTTCTGGGAAAAATCTGAACCACTTTGTCTTAAATTCTCCAGAAATATTCAGCCTGAAGCACGTACCTAGCTTGGAAAACTTCAGCCTGAATGTTTTGTGTTTGACAAAGTTATAAGCAACAGAAAACAGGATCTTATAGTGGGAAATGCTGCACAACCTTAATGACATTTAGAAAGTGCTACCAGCCCTGCCTATAGTGTGTGTAGCTGTGTGCATAATTATTGCAACTACTTAAACCTAACATATACAGTGCTATGTTTTCTCTAAGTGGAATCTTCTTTATTCTGTTTTTTTTTTAAATATCCTCAGAGGCATTTTTTCTCTTTCTCTCACTCTCCTTTTATAACTTTTATTTTGCAAAGTGACTTACAAATTAAAACAAAAACACAAAAAAAATTTTGTAGTATTTTTACAATGCAAGAACAAGTCAGATATTTTTCATTACAAAGGTTTATAAAGTTGCTGTTTTAGGAGTGCTGTGTTGGTCAGAATGTTTGAATGGAAACTTAAGTCCATTTTCTTACCTCATTTTCCTACAAAAGGTTGTCATGAAGGTTTTCTGTATTTTTTGCTGTTGTTGATGGGCCTCCTCACTAAAGATTTCCACAATCCACATCTAATTTAATTTTCAAACAAATTCTGTACATGTTTTTGTAACCCCCTCTGGAATTGGTTGTTCCTGACATATTATTCTAAGCCTCTAGGAGACTTGCCCCTGAAGTACAGCAGCAATGGCTACAGAGGTTCAGGACTCGCTTTCCCAGATTGCCTAGCATACAGGGAGGTGACAGAATAAGCTGGAAGCTACTACCAGAATCAGTCATAAGCCAGAACTCAGAGACAAATGGTTTGTTTTTATTTTGGGTTTTGGCTGTAGTTGCAGTGGAGAGGAGATTGGAAAGGGGAGAGAAGCATCACTGCCTGGGACATCCCCATTAAGCTTCCCATTTCTACCAAAATGGTGGTTACTGGGTCATTGAAGGATGTCAGCGTGGCAGAGACCAGCAACATGGGAGGCCAAGTCAGGGTACCAAGAGCTAGACTAATTATCCATACTCCAGAACAGTGTGACGGGATCCCCGGGGTACAACCTGGAACTGGGTTACTACTGTGCTCCCTTAACTCTCCAGCCAGGACTATCCCTCACAATGCTTTGCTGGTGACAAGCAGCAAACCCCTCCGGGTGCTGTTATAACTCAATACAATAACATGTGAGTAGTATAAGGGTCCTACCGTCAATCAAACCCTAACCCCGCCCCTTGACCCTTTAAGCCCCGCCCTTGACCTCTTGGTCCCTCCCATCTGTCACCAGAAGTCCCACCCCATAGGGGTATTACTTCCGGGGTCAAGGTGCCACCTGACCGGAAGCAAGGTGTGTCATGTGACCCCTCTAAGAACTCCTCCCACCACCCTCTACCAATCAGGAGGGGTTTTGTCCCGATAGGACTGCCCCGAGAGGAGATTTGGACTAATCAGGGTGACTTCTGGGTTGAGGTGACCCCTCCGTAAGTGAGTTGTGTGACCCCACTAAGAACTCCATCCAAGGCCCTCTGCCAATCAGAGTGCAGCATCATTACCCCATAAGTCCCAGCGCCAGACAGAGGAGGCGGCCATGTCTTACCAAGGACATGTGTTTTCAAAATCGTGGAAAGGCTGCTGAGAGGAAACATGGACTCCTTCACCACCGCCGTGAGAACTTCGGACTTTGTTTTAGCCCCGAGGGTCTTTGACCATCCGCGGAGAAAGGGCTACATCAGTGACAGTTCCGAGGAGGAGGGAGCGAACGAGGGGAGCCCTTTGGTCCAACCGTTGCTGGATACGCTGGAACCCGACCCCAAAACCCTCATGAGACACTCCGATGAGCATGGCGGTCTCTCTTTGTCCACCCCCTCAGAGGTGGAAGGCGATCGCGGCTCGGGGGAGTCAGCGGTGAACAAGGCGAACGGAAAAGACGGCATTCAGGTAAATGAATGATTAAGAAGCGGCGGTCGAGGAGGGGTGGGTAATGGGTTAGGAACCAGGGGCTGTGTAAATTAAAAAACAAGCAGTGGGGGTGCTTACCCAGTTTCTTTTCTGAAAATTTCTCAACAGCTCGACAATGCCTTTCCAGAGAACCCAGAGGCCCTGGACAGCGTTGCATCAAGCAGCGAAGATGAACCGGGTCCACCATGTTTTTGCTCAATGCCAGTACAAGTTGTTGAAGAGGACTCTAAGGATGATGGCTATGAGGAGTTTAGGAGGCGGCTTGGCATAGAACTAACTGAGCCAGTGCCTCATCGTGAGCATAAAAAAGTCATGCGGACTATTGTATGTGTTGCTGTTTATGCTATCCTTAAACACTGCCTTAGGGAAAAGCTTTTTGAAGATTGTGAGGGCTGTGTCATAGATGCACCAGGCCAAAGGCACCATAACTGTGTGACTTGGACTTCAGTGGATTTAAACTGCAAGCTCCAGGGCCTGTGTGCTGAGCTGTGTTTGGAAAGCTTATTAAACACTATTATTGCCATAGGTTATGGTATGCAATGTCTGTGCCTAACCCAAGAACATTTAGCGCAAGGGGTGACCTTGATAAATGCTGTGCAATTCAGTGCAGACCCTGACCGTGTTCTAAAGAAAATGACCAAACCGGAAGATGCCTGCATACAATCTTATATTGACCATCTAGTCCGCACAAAGAGTTACAGAACCCTGCTTAAGAAAAAGACTATTTGTAAGAAATCTAAAAGGATTAAGTTAGAGAATGGTGAGGGGACAAACATGCGATATAAAACTTGGTAGCTGTAAATTTTTTTTAAAAAGGGGGATTTGTGATTATCTGTGTTTTGTTAGAAGGCCTTTGTCCCTTAAGTGAGCTAAAAAGTTTTAATGAAGCAGTTTGGTTTGTTTTCAAGGAGCTGTATGTTTTTTAAAATAAAAAAATAAATTGTGAGAATTAGCTCTTGTGTTTTTGTGTGTGTATAGCAAAAAGCTGAAATGTATGTTGTGGGAGAGGGAAAAAATCTTAAAAATGTGCTTACAATAAAACAAACAAGGCTAGTTCAGACAATAGAATTAATATGGAGATATACCTATCTCATAGAGCTGCTTTTACTAGCAGGACCAAATATTGATTTTGCCCCAGATCCCTAAGTGGCCTTCTCAAATCTTGAACTCACAACCCTGGGCTTAGCAGGCTAATGCTTAAACTACTGAGCTATCCTTAGTCTGTTGAAGTGAATGGGTTTAAGCACCACCCCTCCCCCCCCAGACAAAATGGTTTCAATACCCCAGATCACAAAAGGGAATGCTATGGGTGGGGTGATTAAATTAACCTGTTAGAAACTATGTTGAAGTCTGTTTGAAACAATGGGGCTAAGATGGTATAAAAACCTCAGGTTTGCTAGAACTTGTCCTTTTCAACAGAAAACTTTCTTGGATAGCTGCTGGACTGTAAAAAGAGGTAAGACTTGCTGTCTTTAACTCTGAAACTATATATTATATAATGCCACTCTTTGCCCATGCTGTCTTAGTAAATAATGGTGCCTATGTTTATTGCAGTGTGATCTGTTTAGCATGGAACCAGTAACTTTAAACTGCATTTCACCACCAGGCCAAGGTAAAAACCATTTTAGCTATAGTTGTGCTTAATACAGTTGAATTAAAAAAAAAAAAAAGTATTACACAGGCTGCATAGGGATTTGGTGGTAATACAAACTAACATTTTTGCTTGTTCTTGAACCTGAAGGCCCAAGCACACATGAGGGGGAACAAAACAAGCATGTGCCTGCAACACTTTATCCCATAGTGAAAGGTAACTTTATTTATTCATTCATTTTGCAACTGGCTTTTAAATGCATGTGGGGTTTTTGAAAAGTGTATGGCTGCAAACTTGGTTTGGTGTGTTTTATAAAGCTGCTGGTGTGTGTGTGTGTGTGTGTGTGTGTACAAGATGGTTTCATGTGTTTTATAATAATGTTGTTTGCTCCACAGTACAGTTGAAACATGAGACATCCTTAGACCAGAGGGAAAACAAGCTGGGAAAAAAAAAAGGAAAGAGACAGCTGAAAAGGAAACTTCACCAGCATCAGTGACAGATGGATGGATGGATGAAGCCCTGTAAATATATTTTGCTTATTGGTTTGGTTGCTCTATAAGGTTTTGTATTTTATGTAAATACATAGGTGTGGGTGAGAGAGATGGTAAAGTTCAGTTTTTGTAAAATATTTTTTTTTCCTCCCTCTCATAGGCCTGGGCAACTTTTCTGACAATGCTGTAGTCAGAGCTACAAGGACATCTCCTCCAGAACTGCCAACGAACCACAAATCTGCTTTGAGACCCTTAACAACGCAAAACAGCACAAGAATGCAGCTGAAGTATCCGGGCGGGCCAAACCTCATATACGTCAAGCCCAAGGACAAAACAAAAGACTCTGGTAAAAAACAACCATGCCACCACAACTCCAGTTCCTCAGCGGCCACCACCACACCAAGCACTGAGGAAACTGAGTGAAAATGCCCACATTCACAAACCCGGAGCATGCGCTCTAGGGGTTGTGAATAAAAAAATCAAGAACTGACAAACCATTCTCCGAAAACCATAAACTTGTCACAGCTCCCCCATATTCTAGTATTTGGGAAGGGTTTGAGGCTTCTCTCAGAAAAGTGATGGAGGCTGTATCCTCGGGTAGTCTAAAAGAACGGGATTCTAGAAAGAAATGGGAAAAATATGATGCTTTGTTAAGAACCATGCTGAAAAACATAAGGGCTGGAAAGGGGGGCTCTGAGCAGGCATGACTAGTCATGAAAAGGGGCCTGGGTAAAAGGGGCACCCTCCAGGGTACACATCAGCTTCTGTGTAAACAAAAGGGGGGATAGCGCTTGGGGGATAAACAGATGGCTGCCAAAAAGTTCCAGGCCCAGGTTGTTGAGAAAATTTTAAAAAGGGCTAAAGAGGTAATGAGGAAAAAAAACAAACCAAGAGATGCCCCCTACTGGAGGCTCTCAAACTGGCTTGTCTGAAAATGGGGAGGCGGAATCAGACTCTGGTTTAGCAAATTCCCCAGAGGGCTCTCTAGACGGGTCCTGTTCTACTCCCAATGACCCTCATGAAGGCGCCTCAGTCTGACTCTCAAATAGCATCTGATGTAGAAGATACCGCTAATGATCCCGTAGAGGAATCCCCAAGTAACCCCGAAAATGCCGAGGTGTATATGGAGAGTGAGAAGTTGGCAACATGAATTATCCAGATTTGGGGGGTCGGTGTATTGTGAGGAATTTCGTTTTGTCCAGCTCAGCAGGTTGCTGAAGCCATACATCGGGGAATACAGTTAGTGCTCGATGACATTAATGGTAGGGTAGGCCCTGATGATTATGTTCAGTTACGTTTAGAGAGTCGTAATTTAACTAACTCTTTGTTTTCGGTCAAAAGAACTAGGGATGAGCTGTCTGCTGAAGATTTCTTAAATCAGACCTCAAAATTGCTACAGAGCAATAAAGAGTTGCATGTCGATGGGACATAGCGCCTCGTTGTGACAGTTGTAAAAAAACGGGTGGGGGGCTCGTAGAGTTTTAAATTCTATCCTTAATAGTCAAATTATTCATAAAAAGAGTGTTTAGTAGACCTGACTTACACTGGTACCAATTTGTGTTTTGCGGGTGGGCTTTTGGCCGTCATGTCCGATCATAAACCTACGGACGTGGAATTGTTAGAGGTGAGAAAGTTACATGAGAAACTGAGGTGGTCAGATAAAAAAAGCTATACTCAGTGACGTAGCAAAGTTTGAACAGCATTTAGGAGTTAACGTGCAAGTGGTGCTGTATACGACAAAAGGCAGCTGGGGCTTTTTTAAAATGGGGGGCACAGTGTACCAAGACTTACTTTATCTTGTTGCACGATGAGCTTTACTATGGGGTTTTGGATGTGTAAAAGTTGTTCAGAGCGAAAAGTTATTGTGAGTTTTGCCACACGGTGTACAGCCACGACCACTCTTGCAGGTATCGTTGCCGCCTCTGCTTGAGCGTAACATGCTCAGACAGTGTGGGCGTGCAGCAGCGGTGTCCTAGCTGTAGACTGTATTGTCGGTCCAAAGAGTGTTTAGACAGACATATCGACTGTGCATCAAAAAAACAAGTTGAATGCCTGTCTAAAACTTTGTGTGAGAAGTGTCAGTCTTATGTGGATGAGCGGCATAGGTGTAAAGGGAGACGGTGTAAGCAGTGTCAGGGTTTGATCGTTGGTGATGTAGACAGTCACCTCTGTTTTATGGACAGCCTTAGAAAGCCCGAATCTTCCAAAAAGTATATATTTTTTTTATGATTTCAAATGCACGCAGGAGACCGGGTTGCACACTCCCAATTACATTTTTGCTATGTCCCTAAAGCCAGAAAAATCCTGGGAATTTAAGGGCGATGAGTCTTTCTGTGTTTGTGAAGACCTTTATTGGCAAAGAGTTTCAGGACTACATGTTCCTAGCACACAATTCTAAAGGTTATGATGCGTACTTCATTGTTAGACAGTTACTCAAGGAAAAGATGGGCCTAGAACTGATCACTCAAGGTAGTAAACTAATGTGCATGGTAGTTAAGGCCCTGCGCATTCGTTTTATAGACTCTTTAAACTTCTTGCCCATGAAGCTTAGCAAGCTACCGCAGGCGATGGTTTGAAGGGTGCAAAGGGTATTTTCCACACTTTTTTAACATGTTAGAAAGTCAAAATTACGTGGGGCCTATGCCCGGTATGGAGCACTATGGTGTAGAAAGCATGATGCCCAGAGAAAAAGCAGAGTTTCTCGACTGGTATTGGGACCACAGCTCTGAGGCATTTGACTTGCAGAAAGAGCTCGCGTATTACTGTCAGCAGGATGTAAAAATTTTGAGACAGGCCTGTATCCTATACAGAAAAGAGATTATGAAAATTACAGAGAAGGGAGATGTAGTAGAGAGAGAACCTGGTAAATTCACAGAGATAAAACTGTGTATAGATCCATTCCGGTACATAACACTGGCATCTGTCTGCATAGCTATGTATAGGTTTGTTTTTGGAGCCTAACACGGTAGCTCTTCTCCTTCCAGACAACTATCACAGGCAGAAAAAGATATTCGACCCCAGCTATTCAGTGGCTGTTGTATATCTCTCACAAAGAAAATATACAAATACGGCACGCTTTACAGGGTGGGGAACTACAAGTAGGCCCCTACTTTTTAGACGGTTATGCCGCTGTTGATGGGGTACACACAGCCTTTGAGTTTAATGGGTGTTTTTTTCCACGGCTGTCACCTGTTTTTGTGAAAAAGCACAAAATCCTATGACGGGGACATATTTTGGGTTTCTTTATTACAAGATGCAGCTCAAGACCGACTATCTGAAATGACTTGGTTTTGTAGTGAGGACTCTTTGGGAGCACGAGTGGGAGGTGATGAAAGAAACAGGGAGCTTGCAGACTTTTTAAACCGAGCCCAGTTACCCCAGCCTCTCGTCCTTAGGGATGCTCTTTTTGGGGGGAGGACAAACGCTATCCGCCTATATTACAAGCCTAACCCCGGGGAAGAAATCCACTATTATGATTTTACCAGCCTGTACCCTTTCGTAAACAAAACCAAAGAATACCCTATCGGACACCCTGATATAGTCTATGAAAATTTGGACCCCTTGCAAATTATTCTGGAATTGCAAAAGTTAGTGTACCCCCAACGAGGCCTCTTTTTCCTATTGTTACCTGTTAGAGTGGGTGGCAAGCTTATGTTCTCACTATGCCGAACCTGTGCAGAAACCGAGCAGCGGGAGACATGCACCCATACTGACAAGGAGCGGGCCATCCTGGGGACTTGGTGCACGGTGGAATTGAACGTGGCCATAGCGAAGGGGTACACGGTGGCTAAGATCTATGAAATCTGGCATTTAAATGAAAAATCTGAAACTCTTTTCAGAGTACATAAAATTACACCTCCACCAGAAACAAGAGGCTTCAGGGTATCGCAGTTAGTGCACAGACGAGGAAAAACAAAATAAGTACGTTAGCGATTTCTACCAGAAAGAAGGCATGCATTTACACCAACATGAGATCAGATCAAACCCTGCTAAATGCCAAATCGCTAAACTGTTTTTAAATTCTCTGTGGGGTAAATTCGGCCAAAGATCCAACCTACCCAACACCAGCATCATGAGAGACCCTGACGAACTCTTGCAGTATGTGTTCTCCCCCAATTATGAGGTTTCATCCTGCAAGTCTATCGATGATGAAACAGTGTGCGTGTCGTGGAAGCACGCAAAAGAACGGTACTCGGTCTCTGGCAATACCAATGTTTTCATAGCCTGTTTCACCACTGCTTATGCCCGCTTAGAATTATACAGCCTCTTAGACGGTTGGAAAGAGCAGTGCCTGTACCATGACACTGACTCAGTGATATTTGTGAAAAGGGAGGGTGACTGGAATCCCCCTCTGGGGGATTATTTAGGGGACTTCATGAGCGAAATCCCACCAGATCAACACATCACCGAGTTTGTGTCGGCAGGCCCGAAAACCTATGGGTATAAGCTGTTGGGTGGAAAGGCCTGTATGAAAGTCAAAGGTATTACCCTAAACATAGCAAACTGTGAAAAGATCAACTTCGACAGTTTGAAAGATCTAGTCCTGGACTATTGCATGGGTCTGCAAGAAAACACCTCAAAAAAGATTGAGGTGCAGCAGCCCTCTATCGTAAGAAACAAAAAACAGTGGCAAATAGAGACAAAAACCCTTAAAGACACAAAGTGGTTTACAACAAGAGGGTCCTAGGAGAAGGTTTTAAAACCCTGCCCTACGGCTTTTGGAAAAAAAGGATACGAGGTGGAAACACCCCTTTCCTGCAATTCTCACGGGGCCTAGCAACTGCGGGAAAAGTTACTTTATAAAAAACGTGTTGGATAATGCCAAACACACACTGTCTGTTATACCTGAGAATATCGTGTGGTGTTACAGTTGTTGGCAACCTCTGTATAAAGAACTGCTTTGTAAATATCCCTTATCAATTTTGCGGAGGGGCTGCCTGATGCTTTTGACGATGACAGTTTGTTTCCTACTAATAAAGTAAATATGATTATCATAGATGATCTGATGAACTCGGCTTGTGAAAGCGATGAAATCGAGAGCCTTTACCAAGTACGTGCATCACAGAAACCTGAGCATTATGTATATAGTTAAAAACGTATTTTGTCAGGGAAAAAAGAGTCGCACGATTAACCTAAACACAAAGTACATGGTTCTGTTCAAAAACTCCAGGGATAAATTGCTAGGCTCACTCGGCAAATGTACCCCGGCAAAGCTCAATTCTTTCTAGAAGCTTTTGAGGATGCTACCAGAAGACCTTATGGCTACCTGGTGGTGGATTCAAATGCTTCCACACCAGAAGCTTATAGACTAAGAACTGGTCTTTTCCTTCCAGACTGGCCGGTGGTTTATACTTTGAAAAGAACAACAGCTGGGTATAAAAAGAGATGTCTTATCAGCAGGCCCCTTTAACAGCCGGGGCTGCTGACCGAAAACATGTCTAGCTGCGTAAAGAGAAACCTGAGCCTTTTAAAATTACTTAGCAAATCATCCCCACAGCAAAGGAGGGCTATACTGTGTTCGGCCTCTGAAGATCTAGTAGCGGCCATCCCAGAAATAGCGCTCAATACCTTAAAAGGAAACATACCTTTAACACAGAATCAAGTGTGGGTGCTGAAAAAGAAACGAACGCTTATAAAAACTTTGTGTAATAAAAGGGTTTCACTTAAAAGAAGAAATCATCTGGTCAAGCAGTCTGGGGGGTTTATCGGACCTCTGTTAAGTTTTGCTATCCTTCTGATAACGGGGCTTTTAACTAATCGATAATGGAGTATGCAGAAAAAATGTTCCTGGTGCCCAGCCACCAGTTGGAGCAATTAAGGGCTCCCCTCCAGCAGAGGAAAATATCGGAACAGTAACTCGCTTACTGGATGCTGAAATGAAGTCTGTTCTTCAAAGAACTGACTTGGCCGAATACGAAAAGGCTAAACTTTGCAGCACCTTGCTTCAAAGGTACTTAATGTACGGTAAGCATAGCGATGTGGATAAAGGGAAAATAAGTCTGTTTCTACCCAAATGGGAACAAAGTGTGACTGCGAAACCCCCAGAAACACCAAAGAACTCACTCTGTTGCTCAGGAGGTGTTGGATAACGTAAATAAGCGTTATAAGAAAAATGCAATAGTATTGCTAAATAAGCTGGGCCAGGATAAAAATCTCTCTTCATGGAACGATAAAGGGTCTTTTGTGTACAAAGGCTCTGTAGTTAATCTTTCTAACATGCTCGACTTAGTCAGGGCTGTCACCCAGACTTGCTCTGTTCCTAGCAGACATGTACCTAAAGGATGGGATGTGTTTATGAATGCCATGGCGGAACTGAACGTAACATCTTCTGTCATGGGCAATGCGGCCAACAGAGATCTTTTGGAATGCCTCAAGGCCTTGACAGCTGACACCGGGGTGGATCAAGAAACCGTGACCCCTTTTTTGCCGTCTAAAAAACGAAAATTGGCTAAAAGAGCCGAATGGCTCAGTGTGAAACATTTTTCACATTCTAATTAAAAAAAAAACTGGTAATGTTTTGCTTTAAATAAAACATTTCTATAATTAAAAAAAAATCTGTATACTTTTTCCTCAATTGAGTTTTTTTTTTAAAACTCCACCAAACATCAATTGTCTTTAAACCCCTCACCTGGGGTGCTTTATTGGGTAACATGGCTATGAAAATCATTGCAAGATACACATGTCTGGGCTTGTTGAAACATGGTTTGAGCAAGGTTGGGCATACCCAAGAATTTAAATTTACTTTTTACAAAATTCATCACCATCCAGTCATTTTGCACTAAGTCGTTAGAATACAATTTTAAAATCCGATCAAAAGATAAACCCTTGCTATGAGGGTGTAAGAAAAACATGCAGTGATAGCCGCAGGCGACTGAGTGAGGGTCTTGTAATTGTCTATTGTGAAACACCATGTCTGTGGCATTTTTGTTTAAAAAATTTCATAATGCTTTTAGGAAACAACGCACTGTTCGGGGGGTGCCCATATGAGTCAAAAAACTCTCCACGGTTACGCTCCACCAGATACAAGGCAAGCCAGTGTTCACCCAGTTGGTTGTGTGGATGTGTGTTCACCACCAAGCCTAGGGGTCTCTGAGACAGCTTGCCTCCTGGGAGCCAATCGCAAGGGAACACATCTAAGAAATTCTTTTTTGTGTAAGGGTCTGTTGATAAGACACTTGAGAGCTGCACGGTGTCCATGTTCACATGTAGTCAAACAGAACATTTCTCCTCTGATTTATTTCAATGACATTGTCAAAACCCCCATACACAATCATATTGACAGTAACCAGTAAAGCCTTCCCAAAACATATTTCTGCTCTCAGGTTCCCAGTTTTAATCAGGGAATAGTGATCCGCGCATTCCTGGTCGGGAGACAGGTCAAAGGCAAACAAGGTGTAACCCTGTGCAAACTCCTTACGCTCGATTAACAGAGAACGATCTTTCATGTGTTTACCAGCTGTCTGTACCAAATTCATGTATTCTCTCACACAGCGTCCTGCCTCAAAGTCCGGTTGCAGAGGCTTGGTTGGTATCTGTTCACCATCCACATACAAGGCCACAAAATTAATATAATAATGTTTAAAATGAAAGGGATTTTTAGCGTAACTTCCGCTAAAGGCATCGTTATCCACAAACCCTAGGACAAGTATTTTGGATAACTGTCCCAAGAACAGGTTCTCCTGGTTACTGACCCTGCTGCCCATGGGGATGCTAAACACTTTAATTCCCACACGGTCCACGGGGTATTTAGCATTAGTGGTAAGCAGGGCCTCTGCGTGCCCCAGACAGACTCCTGGGGCCACCCGTACTTTCTTCACAAAAAGGGACGCTGATACAATGTGCAGTTTAAAGCCTTCAGCCGCACTGCCCATTAAACAGAAAGCACCATAATAGGGTTTTGCTTTTTTTAGAAACCTCGCTTTCTCCGCGGCTGCAGATGCAGCTTGATGATCACCTTGCCGAAGCGAAATGAGACATGTCTGTTCTGATCTGTCTTTATTTCAATGGTGATGGTGTCGATGTGGTGTTTACTGACAGGGACGTAATGAGGTTTGTCGTAGGTGATGGTAACAAACTCGTTGTTCCTTCCTCAGACAGGGACGCAGCGTAACAGGGGAACAGAAAAGTCCCCCACAAACTGGTGTTCTATGATATCTGTATGATATTAAACCTCCTGTGATGTCCGCTGAGAAGGGGAATTTTTGGACATTGCGTTTGTGGCCCAAACCCAGAATGTTAGCTAGCTCCCCGTCAGTAGAAAACACATACATAAAATCGGTAGATTTAAGTCTCACTTTTCCACGCACAGGGTCGTAGTTCATGACCACCTCAGGCGGTCTGGGATGACGAGCCACGTTGCTGTTCATATGCTCCAGTAATTCGGGTATGGTCGAGTAATAACCTCGTCGTAGGATGAAATTCCACGTTGTAGCTCCAAAGGTGATTTTGAAAGGGGTGTCTTCATTGATAGTATTCCAGCTGTGCGGGTATTGTATTTCCGCTAACCCCACCTCCCAGGCACCCGGGAGATCCAAGGGCTTAATTAGCCATATTGTAAAGTTCGAGATGGTGTTTTGGGGAAAAACTGCAGAACTGGCATTGCTGGGCAAAGTAATGTAAAACCCGCCATCGCTCATTTTTCTCTCTGTCTTTGCAGAAGGAATATTTTTTTGTTCGTGTCTAGATGTCACAGAGTTGAGAAGCTTCCACCCAGCTGTTAAACTTACCAGGCCACCCCAACCATTTCACCAGTAGCTGCTTTTTTCTCCCTTTTCCTTTCTCTGCTAGAACTTTTTCAATCCTGTAAATCCTGTCTCGTTTGGGGTTTACTTTTTGTAATTCTTCAGGGTAAAAAGATCCAGTAACTGCCTCACCCTCGTAATCTTTTAATTGGTATACAGGTCTCTGGCCCCTGGTTAAGGCTTCATCCCCTATGAATATCTCATCGGTAAATGTCTGTTCATAACCTTTTTCAAAAGCGCCTTTGGTTTTAGATAGTCTCACGTGGTCACCTTTTCTAAAAGAGGCAACAACCGGTTTTATTTTAAAACCATCTCCGTAAACCATTTTCCATACCTTCAGAGAATTTGAAGGGTTAACATCAACAGGTCTGGTACGTATAGTTCTGTGAAAGCTCTGGTTGTAACTCTTTATAAAGTCAGGTAAGACATCAATGTAGCGAAAGGTGTTATGGGCTGTAAAATATCTCCACATTCTAGTTTTTAAAGTTCTGTTAAATCGCTCCACAACCCCTTCTTTGACTTCATTATTGGTAACAAAATGGTGAACTCCATGCCGCTTTAACAATCCACTTAGAGGTTTGTTTAAAAATTCTTTCCCCCGATCGGTTTGTAATTTTTGAGGCATGCGACCTTCACTGAAAATAGCTTTAAAGGCCTTGGATACCTCACCACTCATCTTGTCTTTTAGGCCTAAGGCCCAGGCATATTTGGATAGAATGTCTATCACTGTTAAGATGTACTTAAAACCGTTGTTGTGTTTGGAGAACCGGTGCATATCCACCAAATCTGCCTGCCACTGCGCATCCACATCTAAAACAATGGTCTTGTTTCTTTTAAAATGTATATGAACCAGTTTCTGTAAAGTGTAAGCATCCTGGTCTGAAAGCCATGCTGTTACCTGTCTTCTGTTTAAAGTTTTACTATGCTTTCTGGTCACTTGAAAAAGAGGGTTGACCCTGCCGAAGCTCCCAACTTCCCCGGGGGTGTAATATATTTTCTTTAACAGAGCCGTCTATGTAGACATGACTGTTACTGGTACCGTCTTTTACTACCACGAATATGAAAGGGGACACATTCATATTGACACATTTAAATAAGTTTTATTAATTGCCTGGTTTAACACAACCTTTTACAGCCGCCTGTAAAAATGGATGCCATGACCCCTACCATAAGGGAGTCTCAGATGGTTCATTCTTCCATTTTGTCCTTTTTGGCTTGAGATCTGTGTCTCAGACATGAGCAAAAACAGCTGACACACGAAATATTTACTCCCACAGGGCTTCCAATGTGTAAATTCTTAAAGGCCTCTAAAAAGGCATCGTCGACCTGTTCAGAGATTTTCAGAAAAGAAACCATGTAAGCACCCTCACTGCTTGTTTTTTAATTTACGCAACCCCCGGTTCCTACCCCATTACCCACCCCTCCTTGACCGCCACTTCTTAATCATTCATTTTACCTGAGCGCCATCTTTTCTGTTTGCTATGTCCGCCGGTGCCTCCCCTGAGCTGCGATCACCTTCCACCTTTGAGGGGGTGGACAAAGAGAGGCCGTCACGCTCATCGGGCTGCCTCATGAGGGTTTCGGGGTTGGGTTCCGACATATTCATCAACGGCTGGGTCAAAGGGTCCTCCTCGGAACTGTAACAGATGTAGCACTTTCTCCAAACAAGTCCAAAGGTGGTCGGGCCTAAAACAAAGTCCGAAGTTCTCACAGGGGTGGTGAAGGAGTCCATGTTTCCTCTCAGCAGCCTTTCCATGATTTTGAAAACACGTGTCCTTGGTAAGACATGGCCGCCTCCTCTGTCTGGCGCTGGGACTTATGGGGTAATGGTGCTGCACTCTGATTGGCGGAGGACCTTGGGAGGAGTTCTTAGTGGGGTCACACGACTCACTTCTGGACGGGTCACCCTGCCCCGGAAGTCACCCTGATTGGTTAAAATCTCCTCTCGGGGCAGTCCTATCGGGACAAAACCCCTCCTGATTGGTAGAGGGTGGTGGGAGGAGTTCTTAGAGGGGTCACATGACACACCTTGCTTCCGGTCAGATGGCACCTTGACCCGGAAGTAATACCCCCATGGGGTGGGACTTCTGGTGACAGATGGGGGGGACCAAGGGGTCAAGGGCGGGGGTTAAGGGGTCAAGGGGCGGGGTTAAGGTTTGATTGACGGTAGGGCCCTTATACTACTCATGTGGAGCCCCACACTCAGCTAGATTGGCTCAGAGAGCATTCATGAATCACACAGAGAAATGCACCAGCATATCTCCCAAGACCCCAGCCTTGCACCCCAGAACTGAACGGTTTTGCCCTGGTCCGAAGCCTGACCACTGTAAGTTTATTACCCAGTCTGTCCCTCCCTCAATATGGAGAGGGCACACCTCTTAAACTGAGCTGAGATTTCTCAAGCACTTTATCCAAAACACACTGTTTTAGGTGAAATATAAAACAGATTTATTAATTACAGAAAGATAGATTTTAAGTGATTATAAGTGACAGGCACAAAGGGTCCGAGATAGTTATCAAAGAAAGTAAAAGGTAAGCGCACAGTCTAAATCTTAAACCTTATTAGACTAGGCAGTATTTGGATTAAGTAGTTTTTCTCACCCCACCTGATGGTGCAGATAGGTTACAGTTCTTAATACACAGGCTTTCCCTGTAAGCTTGGGTCCAGTCTCCTCAGATTAAGTCTTTGTCTTCCCAGTGTTCTTGTTGCTTCCAGCGAGGGGGGGAGAAAGGTGCCCTCGTGATGCCACTGTCCCTTTATTTATACTCTTGGTCCATGTCCCTGGAAAGAAACTAGCCCGGGCATGGTCTGGTGGGCCTTGCTGAGTCACAGGTTTGAGCAATCCCCATTGTGTGGTGCTTCTCTTACAGAATTGTAAATCCCTTGTTTACAATACCCTTGCTGATTAATGGTCATGTAACACTCGCCTGGATGTGGATCACCCCCTTTGTTGTCACTGGAGAACTAGCAATGGAGACTCACAAATGTACAACATATTCCAATAACAACCATACAACAAAATCTCATAACTTCATACACACTAATAATATACATATTTTGACAGAACAATGTGTTTCAGAAGATCATGATATCTTATATGGCATGATTTGTATGAAATATCACAACCATATGTGAATGATGAATATGAAGATTGCAGGATGCTACTTTGCGGCACAGCATGCCACAACCAGGGAGCCTCAGGATACACTCCTTTTCAGGTGAAGACATTGTAAGAAATCCCATGTCTATTTATGTTGTTTATGAGTTTTACATTGGACAATAGGCTCATTATTGCTCCGGGCCGGAACCCCCTGACTTTGCTGCCACACCCTGTATGAGGCCTTGGGCTTCTAGACTTTGCTGCCTGCCCTGCTTGAGGGCCTGAGCTTGTAGACCTCACTGCCCTGCCCTGCCTACAGGCCAG
This sequence comes from Trachemys scripta elegans, assembly GCF_013100865.1. NCBI lineage: Eukaryota > Metazoa > Chordata > Testudines > Emydidae > Trachemys > Trachemys scripta. The sequence continues at coordinate 74,138,154 of NC_048298.1, forward strand.
AGCCTCCTAACTGTGTCCTGCCCTGCCCTGCCCTGCCTGAAGGCTGGGGTTTATAGACATTACTGCTCTACCCTGCTGAGTGGTAGAGATCCTGGGACTAATTCACACCTAAACAGTGCCCTCCCAGAGTCCTTGTAGCAAGGGGTCATGGCCTCCCTCCGAGATGGACGGAGGGACAGCTGTGACCACCTTACAGTTACTTAGACCAATATTTTCATACTTGTGTCCCTAAAAGTAGGTACCTAAATCCATAGCCTGTAAAGATATAGGTACTGCTTCTTCAATATGTAGCAGGAACCTGAGCAGGAGAAAGCGGAAGAGCATATAAGGCTTCAGCATCCTCAGTGAAGCAAAGAAAGAGAGTAGTTTTAGGGATGATAATTGTGCTAATAATTTCCAGCAATATTCTTGAAAACCTTATTGGATTACATTTAAGTATCCCTGGAGTGCATTGTTTTGAATGCAAAGTTTGTGTATTATTGTGGATTTGGATGTAACTTCTCTATGGGGGAGATGTGGCCAATGTAAACCTTGGGAAGTGTTATGAGCTTCAAATGACTATTTTAAATAATGTGCCAGACAAGAAGGAACCGTTGGGACAAAGTTCAGTCAGTTTCCTGGGAAATACCAGAGAAGAGGTGAATACAGATTCCCATCTTTGGACCCAAACTTTTGAAGCTATGCCCTGAGGAGAAAGCCATTGCTTGCTGATTACCTAGTTTCTGAATCTGAAAATCAAAGGACCAGGCTATATACAGGAGAGACTCACTTATTCATGGATGTACTTCTTCTGAGCAAAAGCTGTTATGAACTTGTAACCACAAAAAAAAACCTGTGTCGTTTTTGAAGGACTGATCACCTACCAGAGCCCTTGTTGGAGCTGGGGGTGATCTCAGGTGGTGATGAGTTATTTCTGAGGTCACGTCTACACTACAGAGTGAAGTCAACTTAAGTTACGTGAATGACCATATGTCGCTTTAATAACATGGGTTGTGCATGTCCACATAAAACTCTTTGTGTCAATGGAGTGCATTGACAGTCGGTGCTCTTGCATCAACAGAGAAAGCATTGCATCATGGGTAGCTATCCCACTGTGCAACTCGCCACCCTCTGCTATTGGGAGCTCTGGGAATGGATCACAGTGCATCATGGGAGCATGCTCACTATTCCATGATGCAATTCTTTTCATCCCATTATTCCATGGGCTTCCAAATTCGTTTTGAGCTGTTTTTGAACAGCCCCTGTAAACTGTGTGCCCACCATCTCTGCCTGAAAGCCTGGATCCTGAACTGCTAACCAGTCAGGTGATGAGCGTTATGAACATAATGTGGATGGTCCTGCGGTATTTTATGAGATGTGAAACAGAAAATGAATTTGTGGTGCCTGCCCTGCTGTGTACAATGGAAAGAAACAATTCAAGATTGCTGCTGGCATTCACGGAGAAGCTGTACACAGTGGACCGTTGATATTGGGTTTGGGAAACAAGCACTGAGCAGTGGGAATCACATCGTGACACATGCATGGGATGATGAGCATTGGCTGCAGAACTTTCAGATGAGCAAATCCACCTTGCTGGAACTGTGTGCTGAGCTCACCCATGTCCCGTGGAGCAAGGACACCAGAATGAGAGCTGTCCTCATTGTGGAAACGCGAGTGGTGATCTCTGTGTGGAAGCTGGCAACTCCAGACTGCTACTGGTCAGTTGCAAATCAGTTTGGAGTTGGAGAGTCCACTGTGGGGGTTGCAGTGATGCAAGTGTTCAGGGCCATTAATCGCCTCTTGATATGAAGGACTGTGACTCTGGGTAATATGCAGGAAATACTTGATGGCTTTGTAGCAATGCGATTCCCAAACTGCAGCGGGGCGATAAATAGCACACATATCCTCATTTTGGCCCCAGACCATCTTGCAATGGAGTACATCAACTGAAAGGGCTATTTCTCCATGGTATTGCAAGTGCCAGTGGTCACTCGGGCCGTTTCACTGACATCGATGTGAGGTGGTCAGGGAAGGCTCATGATGCATGCATCTTTAGGAATATTGGACTATGTAGAAAGGTGTATGGGACTTTCTTTCCAGACCAGAAGATTCCAACTGGCCATGCGCAAATGCCCATAGTAATCCTGGGAAACCCTGCCTACTCCTTGCTCCCTTGTCTTATGAAGCCATACACCAGGAACTTAGACAGCAGCAAGGAGTGTTTCAACAACAGACTCAGCAGGTGCTGAATGACCACTGAATGTGCCTTTGGTTGATTTAAAGAATGCTGGCACTGCCTTTTTGGCAGGTTAGACCTCAATGTGGAAAATATTCTGATGGTCATAGCAGCCTGCTGTGTGCTGTATAAGATTTGTGAAACAAAGAGGGAAAAGTTTCCCCAGGGTTGGAGCACTGACGTGGATCAGCTGGCTTGCCACCTTGAATGACCCCTGTAACGTTTTCTTCCTGAATTTTAATTGTGGTGAGCAAATGTTATTGCCTACAGCCACTGTGTTTGAATTTTAGCAGCAACTACCATGTGCATGACACAAATAAAGACTCATTTTATTTCAAAGACTTCACTTTAATTAAAGGATAAAACATATATTTATGTATGTATTTATTTTGCAAACAGGGAACATGCCAATGAGGAACAGGCTCTCGGTTAAGGCTCTCTCAGCTGTATGTAAGTCCATCTTTCATCATGAAACTAGTCTCTAGGGGTAGAGTGCAAGATGAATGGGAAGACAGAATGGGAACATGAGAGGAATGTTTTGGATGAGTTTGGGGAGGGCATGGCACAGCATTCTTTATTGGCTGCAGGGGGGATGGTGCACAGATGTGCTCAGACTGCAGCACTATAAGTATCTCTATCTGGCCCTCCAGGTGCTTTGTCATCTGTTCCTGTCCTTCTATCATCTGCTCTTGCCTCAGTCTCCTTTCCAGGCTATCCAGCCTGAGTTTTTCATTAACTGTCTCCCTCCACGCTCTTGTTTCACTATCTGCTGTATCTGTTGACTGCAGCACTTCACATAACATATCCCCCTTACTCTTTCTGGTTCACCTCCTTATCTGATGGAGGCACTTCATCGGTGTGCAAAGTTGTTCCTCAAAGGCACATTTGCAGAAGCCAAAGAAACAAAGAACAGTATTGTGAGTGCACTCACAGCCGTGAATCACAAAAGTTACATACACATCTTTCTCACTGTTGCTTGGTTAGCACACAGCTTGAGAGTCCCTAATAAGGTGAATTTGGTGGGAGAGGTGGTGGTGGTGGTGGAGGCAGTTGGAAGGGGGAATGGGCAAGAAGGGACAAAGAGTCTGGGTGGTTTGCGAAGAGGGTCACTACATGCACCTAGGGAGATTATTCTGAACATTGGCACTCTTTTCCACAGGCTAGGGAAATCAAACCCTGTATCTGACTCCTGAGGATAACCCAGGATTCAAGAATGGTTCTCTTGCATTCATGCGGCTTCAGACCAGATCTGTATATTGCTCGCCTGTGTGCCACTTTGGTCTCTACAGACATAATTGCTGGTTGGCGCAACAAAGTTTTCTACAGCAGTGGCAGAAACAAGGCAGCTCTGTCAAGGTACCTTCAGCAGAGGATTGCAGAGTACCTACATGAAAGTTTCCTAGAGATCAGTGGGATACATAGCAGGGTGCATCAGGAACAACAGGTGGCATTGGATGAGGAACTTGTGGAACTTCTGGCAATTCCCATAAAATCTCTCTGGCAGAGGAACCTTTGGGGCTTGTTCTACGATATTGCATCTGGCTGCACTGGGAATACCGGGACTGCTGGAATCTGTGAGTGGAGAGAGGCATTCCTCAATTGCAGCTGGGCAACTTGGCTCTGGAGGCTCTGACTTAACTCTCACATCTCAATAACAAACATGCCAGGGGTTTCCGTCTTGACTGCTGGATCAAACACAAAAAAGGGGAGTTGACTCAAACTGTCATAATTGCCAGAGAGCTGGCTGAGGTGGGAGCAGATGGAGCCTCTGGAACATGGGCTGGCTAGTGTGAAAACAGGCACGGGCTAGAGTAGGCTGGAGCAGGATCAGGCTGGAGCAGGGGCTGGCTAACAAGGAAACAGGCAAAGGTGAGAGCAGGAGCAGGCTGGAGCAGGGGCTGGAGCAAGTAGCAGGAGCAGAAGTCAGGACAGACTTGCAATAGGAGAGTCCCAATCAGATAGTGACATTGAGCAGACTGGAGAGACTGCTTCCCTAAGGAGCCTATATATCTGCCTTGGGATCACCTGGGTGGATCCTTGCCTGTGAATTAGCTGAACCCTGATTGAATGGTGTGGCCCTATCACAACACCTTCTGGTAATTGCCTCTGAAGACTCATCATACTATCTAGCTCAAATTCAAGGAGGTATGGCCATTTTGAATAGCTCATCATGTCCTTCCATCTTTCCAATGCCCCAGCCACATTCCAGCATTTTGTCAATGACATCTTTAGAGATGTTCTGGACCAGTTTGTAGTGATCTACTTAGATGACATCCTCATCTTGTCAGAAAGCCAAGCCCTTCATAACTAGCTTGGTACTAAAGTGTCTTCAAGAGAATGGCCTGTATGGGAAATCCAAGAAGTTTGAGTTTGATCACACTTCTATTGCCTTTTTATGTTATATTATTTCCCTCGACAGGATAAGTATGGATCCCCAAAGGTGTCTGCAACTGTGGACTGGGCAGCACTGAGAAACATCCACAATGTCCAGTGCTTCATTGGGCTTGCCAGCTTCTACCAGCGGTTCATTAAGAGGTTTTCAAAGGTGATGAGCCCAATTATCCACCCATCTAGAAGGACATTGCCTGTTTTTTGACACAGGAAACACAATCTGCTTTTGAACAACTGACAGAAGCATGTACATTAGCATCTATCTTAGCTCACCTGGACCTGAAGAATCCCTTCATTGTCAAAGCAGATGCCTCTAATTATGTAATTGGAACAGTGCTATCACAGCAACATGGGTCTCTGAGCATTCTCCATCCCTCCATCATGAAAGCTGACTCCCGTGGAACAAAATTATGAAGTCCGTGACAAGGAACTGCTGGCCATCAAAGCTGCCTTTGAGGAATGATGTCATCATTTGGAAGGTGTGCATTTTCTAGTTCAGGTATTCATGAATCACAAGAATTTGGAATACCCGTGAACTGTAAATGCTGTTAATTGCCACCAGATCTGTTTGTCCCCTTTTTTCTCCTGATTTGATTTCACCCTGACCTACCACCCTGGTACCTAGAATGGTAAGCCCAACAAATTATCTCACAAAGGCAAATATCTGGACAAAGGGAATAGACCCTCAGAGCCTACCACAAGCTTGAAGCCCTGCCATTTTGCTGATTTACTGTCTTTTATGAAGTCTTTCCTGCTCACAATCTGTTTGCAGTTAAATTGATGTCAACCAGTACAGATCTGCCCCCTTGTTCAAACTTCCTGGTCAAGAATGGGATTCTTTTGTTCAAAGATTGGATTTATGTCCCTGATAGTCAACCATGTTTGACAGGAGAGGAAAGTGATCAGGTACAGTCAGCGTGGATTCACCAAGGGAAAATTGTGCCTGACTAACCTAATTGCCTTCTATGATGAAATAACTGGCTCTGTGGATGAGGGGAAAGCAATGGACATGTTATTTCTTGACTTTAGCAAAGCTTTTGATACTGTCTCCCATAATATTCTTGCCAGCAAGTTAAAGAAGTATGGGCTGGATGAATGGACTGTAAGGTGGATAGAAAGCTGGCTGGATCATCTGGCTCAGCGGGTAGTGATCAATGGCTCCATGTCTAGTTGGCAGCCAGTATCAAGCGGAGTGCCCCAAGGGTCGGTCATGGGTCCAGTTTTGTTCAATATCTTCATTAATGATCTGGAGGATGGCGTGGATTGCACCCTCAGCAAGTTTGCAGATGACACTAAACTGGGAGGAGTGGTGGGTAGGAATAGGATATGGAGGGATCTAGACAAATTAGAGGATTGGGCCAAAAGAAATCTGATGAAGTTCAACAAGGACAAGTGCAGAGTCCTGCATTTAGGACGGAAGAATCCCATGCACTGCTATAGACTGGGACCGAATGGCTAGGCAGCAGTTTTGCAGAAAAGGACCTAAGGGTTACAGTGGAAGAGAAGCTGGATATGAGTCAACAGTGTTACCCTGTTGCCAAGAAGGCTAACAGCATTTTGGGCTCTATAAGTAGGAGCATTGCCAATAGACCGAGGGATGTGATCATTCCCCTCTATTTGGCATTGGTGAGGTCTCATCTGGAGTACTGTGTCCAGTTTTGGGCCCCGCACTACAAGAAGGATGTGGAAAAATTGGAAAGAGTCCAGCGGAGGGCAACAAAAATGATTAGGGGTCTGGAGCACATGACTTATGAGGAGAAGCTGAGGGAACTGGGATTATTTATTCTGCAGAAAAGAAGAATAAGGGGGGATTTGATAGCTGCTTTCAACTACCTGAAATGGGGTTCCAAAGAGGATGGAGCTAGACTGTTTTCAGTGATACCAGATGACAGAACAAGGAGTAATGGTCTCAAGTTGCAGTGAGGGAGGTTTAGGTTGGATATTAGGAAAAACTTTTTCACTAGGAGGGTGGTGAAGCACTGGAATGGGTTACCTAGGGAGGTGGTGGAATCTCCTTCCTTAGACGTTTTTAAGGTCCGACTTGACAAAGCCCTGGCTGGAATGATTTAGTTGGTCCTTCTTTGAGCAGGGGGTTGAACTAGATGACCTCCTGAGGTCCCTTCCAACCCTGATATTCTATGATTCAATGATACTCTAGCTATGTCACAACTCGCCCCATGTATTTCTGTCACTGGAAAATGATGAAGCTAATCTCACGCAATTTGTGGTGGTCAAAACTACATTGGTCTGTAAAATGTTACATAACCTCTTGCAATGTATCTGTTTGGCCAACTCCCCCTCCCCCCACCATGCCCATCTCCTGGGCACTTTGGTTCCCTTGCAACTCCATCACAACCCTGGTCATCTATCTCTATGGACTTCAACATCAACATCACCAGTTCCCAGGGCCACACAGTCATATAAGTCATTATATGAGGTGTTGATCTCCTCACAAAGATGTCTCATTTCATACACTGCTGGAAAATCCCAACTGTGGAGGTGACAGCCTTACTATTTTTTAATCGTGTCTTCAAGCTCCATGGCTTAACAGTGGATAATATGTCTGACCAAAGATCACAGTTCATTTCCCACTTCTGGTGGGACTTGTTCAAGCTCCTGGATGTTAATCTACAAGCCTCCTTGGTTTACCACCCCCAGACTGATAAGCAGATGAAACAAGTAAACAAATTCTGAAGCAGTATCTCCACTGCTTTATCAATGACCATCATAATGATTGGGTGCTACTTCTTCCTTTTGCTGAGTTCACATACAGTAATTCTGACTTCAAATCAATCTACCAGAGTCCTTTTTTTCCCTCCTATTCTGCTTTCGAGACTTGGTTTCATCTGTCCATATCGCCAGTTTCCCACATTCCCACAGCCTCCAACCTGGCTAAGTATCTGCACCATGTTTACAAAGAATTGAAAACCCACCTAGAATTAGCCAAGAGGAATTACAAAATATATACTAAACTCCATTTGCACGACTCCCCTCACATTGCTGTTGGAGATTGGGTATGGCTCTCAACGCAATACCTGGACACTGCTTATCCTTCAAGGAAGTTGGACTACTGCTATTTTGGCCCACTGCCAGTCATCCAACAGATTAACCAGGTGGTCTCCAAATTCCAGCTACCCAATACAATGAAGGTGCAATCAGTGTTCCATGTTTCTCTGCTGAAGTACATTGACAACTCATTTCCTGGATGGATACAGCCACTTCCTCTCCTCCTCGTGGTCCAGGGGAAAGAAGAGTATCTGGGGAGGCAGATCTTGGACTCCAGGATTCTTGGAGGGAAGCTCATGTACTTCATTGATTGGGACAGCTGTGATTCAACTGATTGCTCATGGGAGCCAGCCAATAATATACATACACCGAACATACTTTGGGAATTCCATTGGTCATACCCTAACAAACCAGGCCCAAAGATACCAGGAAAGTGTCTTTTTAGAGGGGTGATGTGAAGATTTACCTCTAAGCCTGGCTAAACTTGAGTTGCCTCTGAGCCTGAGTGTGCTTAAAACCAATGCGTCATATCTGAGTTACCTCTGAGGCTGAGCCTGCTTAAGTCTGATGAGTCCTTGAGTCCTCCCTCAGCCAGATGGTGTGGTGAGTGGCCAGAGGCTATTACCTGCAGGTCTTGTGATAGGCCTCATGCCATCTGAGCAGGGTTCAGCCAATCCCCAGATGAAGACCCACCAGATGATCCCAAAGCAAGTATATAGGCTCAACATCACTACCTAATCAGGAACACTCCCATTGGCAGTATTTTCAACAGACTGCCCTTACTCCTGCTACAACCAGCTCCTGTGCCTGCTCCTGCTATTGCTCTTGTTGTAGCCCAAGCCTGTTTCCATGCTAGCCAGCCCCTGCTTCAGCCAGACGCCTAGTGATTCTGACATCGGTAAGCATATTAGCATGAGTGTAGTTTCTTTCATTGTTTTTAATATGTTTTTGCCTTAAGAATAAATGTGCTTGCTTAGAAAGAGCTGTGTGGTAACTTATAACTGTGGGCAATTATGCTGTTTATGGCCTCTGCAGAGAAAGCAAAGCACAGACACTGGTGCTTTAGGCCATTTGGCTTGTTGGGAATAACACAGTTTAGGGTGTGATGCAGCCTGGAAAAATCCCAGTCAAGAGGGAGAGAGACACAGGTCTGCACCCAAGAAAGGTTATGGCCGTGGAGCCAGAAGCCTAAGAGTGGGTGCCCTTTATGGTTCACAAGGGGGGAATACAGGCACAGTTATTAGAATATTTTCATTGTTCAAATAAAATTTGTTGTTCACTGTTAGAAGAAAGCAAGTTCTTTCTTTGATTCTTTAGCATTGTCACCTTATGGTGCCTAAGTATTGGGTATGTAGTTTTAGGCATCCAAGTTTGACAATTTTGACCCAACTACTTTTTAGGAGAATTGATACAATGGGCCAATTGCTCATGTACATCCGTTTATTTGAGCAATTTCATTCTTTAGTCATATTAGAATAGCAAACAAATGCATGGAATTCAGGATTAGGAATAAATGAGGCTGCTTCCATTGCAAAGAATGCAAAAGTAAGGGAAATTGTTAAAACAAAATCCAATGTCACCTTTATACCAATCCATGGTAATCTGGTAAACAACATGTTGTATAAAGCATTCATTTTGTATAGTTAGCTCTGCTTGATACTCAAAAAAAGCCAGATAAAAAGGCACTTATTTTGAGTATCATTACCATTATTTAATACCATTATTTACACTGAGTAGCACTTTACTTTTAGAATAGGCTCATTGAACACAATGTGATGATTCATGTGGTTAACTCTCCACCGATAGGACCATGTTTTTGTACAGAGAATTTGAAAATATGAGTAAAGCATTCCAGAACACGCTTATTACATTTGTTGACCATATTTCCCTGAGAGAGGTTACTAGCCATCATAATGCTGCAAGTGCTTTCTTTAATAATTAAGATAGTATTATATCCTGTTTAATATAGTAGCTTCATCAAGCACTGGTGAAGTTGGAAATGTTAGAGTATGTATTAGAATTCTTTAGCAATCCCTAGAAATTGCATTTCAGGAGGATTAGCTTTCACTTCTTGTGCAATTCCTTTCCAATTAGACTTATTTTTAAAGGTGACTCAAAATAGGCAAAAAAGTCATGGAATCATAGAACCACAGGTTTGGAAGGGACCCAAGAGTGATCTAGTCTAACCCCCCTGACAAGATGCAGGGTTTGTTGTGTCTAAAAGTCTAAGCTAGGAGTGTGAAAATATTTTTAAAGGTCTCAATATTTCTAAAATTTCTCTCACAATGTTTGTGTCTTGCTTTGGCTTTTGAATGTCCTCCAACAAATGTATATCAAGTAGAAAAAAATAAGATAAGTCATGCCAAAAGTCAATCACAACACACAGGAAGAAAATGCCAGGATAGGGTAGAACATAAAATTTATTGCTTGTTGGAGATTTTCCAACAGATTTGAAGGATTTAACAGTCCCATATTTCCATATCTTTGACATGGCCCCTTGACCTAGTGATTATAAACCTCTCATGGTTTACAATGTTTCACAAGTTACAGAATTTGCTTTAAGTATAAGCCTGTTCTGATAACAGTTGAGTGATTCTTGGACGTAGAGAGAATTTTTTGCTCGGACAGCAGCGGAAAGATTACAAATCCTCCATAACGCAGACCAGGTTTTATTATGGTGCCTGTTTCCCTAGCATTTTTTATTATGATTTGTGGATCATAAAGAGAATAGTAACACATTAATTAAAAGTCTTGCAAATGTTTGCTCTGAGGTGAACATGTGGTGTGAACTAGATGTGAGCAATGCTGAGCTGCTGACACACTGTGACAGCACGATTGCAACTCCTTTCTGAAGAGCTGTGCTAGATGTTGAGAGAACTGACTTCCCTGGAGTGACTCCTGTACTGGTTATTGAAGCTACCTCCTTCCCCTTCCCTGTTGACATGTATCTCAACAGGCTTTGCTCACCATTCTTCTTCCTTCAGTGGTGTCCAGAGACTTTGAGGGAAACATGTTATTATCATTAGCGATGGCAAAGAAGAAAAATTGCTTTGTAAGATCAGAGAACATGTGGACACAAAGCTGGCAACACCAATTCAGAAGAATGAGAGAATTTAATTGAGTGAGATTTTGCAAATCCATCTTTTTGAAATTATGCATGGTGTGGACAGAAGGTATAGATAAAGTTAAAGTAACACTGAGCTACATATTTGATCATTCTTCCATTGATAGAGTGAAGCTTTGTTTTCTATTTCATTCACTTTAAGGGAAGAGTAACATAGAAAATATTTCAGTGGTAGCCGTGTTAGTCTGTGTGGCGGGGTGACAACTTCCCTTGCAGCTGGGCCCGCAGGAAATCCCTCTCCTGCCACAGGCTCTCCACTATATGGAGCCACCTGCTTCCCTCTTTCATTGTTTGGGTCCCCACCATAGCCCGCTCAGCTCCTGCGTGGGTTTCCCTCCCCATTTGGATTCTCACCATAGCCCTCCCGGCTCCCCTGTGGGTTCCCAGGTTTGTCTGGGGCCTCTCTACCCCCGACTGGTCTCTGTTTGGAGCTCCAGCTTTCCCTGTCCTTCTAGCCTGGGCAGGCTGAAACTGGGCCTCTTGGTTGGTGCTCCCCCTTTTTCCTCTTCGGGGGCAGCGCCTTTTTAGATGGCCCTCATTGTGGCACTGGAAGCACCTCTTGTGCCTTCCCTTGGCCACGGCCTTCCCCTTGTCTTCAGGCTCAGCCCTTCCCTCAGGGCTAGCCCGGGCCCTGCGAGTTCCATAGGGGCACTCCCTCTTCCGGCATCCAGGTTCCCCCCAAGCCCAATCAGTTTGGAGCCCCCCTGTTAACTTCACAGGGGGCGCTCTTCCAGTTCCCCCTTCTCTGGGGTAGGGCCTAGCCTGGGCCCTGCGAGTCCCCTGAGGGCACTCCCTCTTCATGTGCCCTGGTACCCTACAGGTCCTCTTCATGTGCTCTGGTTCCCTACAGGCACTTCCTCAGTTCCTTTCCTGTCCAGGTGGGGTCTCCATGCCCCAACCCGGTAGGGGCACTCCCATTGGAAGTGTCCATCGTCCACAGGCAAAACAACTTTTAGGTCCTGGCACCGGCCTCCAGCCCCTTGTGAGATCCATGTGCCCTCCCCCGCAGCAGCTGCAACAGTTCTGCTTACTGCTCGGCAAGCTGGGCCACACAGGCCCTCCAGTACCAGTTCATCTTTCTGTCTCCAAGTCTTTGATCTGGGCAATAGTCCCACAGTCCTTGCCTTGCCCTTTGTATCAGGGGCAGACCGCAGTTGCTCACATTCTTCACCATATTTGGTGGGGTGACGACTCACCGGTGCAGCGCTTCCTGCTGGTCGTCTCGGGAATTAGCTCTTTCCAGCCCAGAGCGCTCTCTGCAGGCCAGTGTCTCCCTTGCCATTGGCCCGGTGTCCCTCCAAGACCCCAGTGCCCTTTGCCTAGGGGTTCTGGGCACCACAGTACCCCTTCGCTCTGGGTCTCCCCTCCCAGGGGAACCCCCAACCCTCCAAACCCACCTTCTCTCAGTGGCTACTACCAGTCATCATCTAGCCCTTGCTTCCTGTTGGCAAGCTGCAGTCTGTAAACCACTCATCATCAGCAAGGGGGGTTGGACCAGCTGCCTTTGCCTATCTCTGGGCTGCTCCTCTGCAGCCCTAGTACCTATTTGTGGGCCCTTAGCTTGGCTTGCAGCCTGGGGCTTTGCTAGGCTGGAGCTCCCCAGCTCCCTCTGCCCTTCCCCAGCACTGCTCCACCCTAGGTATCCTCCTCACCTTCCCAGGCAGCCAGGTCCTTCTCTCTCTAGTAAGCTAGAGAGAATGTGTCTCTTCTACAGCCTCTGGCCCTCAGCCCTCTTATAGGGCCAGCTGTGGTCTGATTGGGGCATGGCCCCCCCTGTGGCTGCTTCCCTCAATCAGCCTTTCTCAGCCACAGCCCTCTCCAGGGCTGATTTTAACCCCTTCAGGGCCGGAGCAGGGTAATCACCCCACTACAGACTGTATCAATAAAAAAAACGAGGCGTCCTTGTGGCACCTTACAGACTAACAAATTTATTTAGGCATAAGCTTTCGTGGGCTATAACCCACTTCATTAGATGTCCGAAGTGAAAAATACAGGAGCCGGTATAAATACATGAAAGGATGGGGGTTGCTTTACCAAGTGTGAGGTCAGTCTAACGAGATAAATCAATTAACAGCAGGATACCAAGGGAGGCAAAATAACTTTTGAAGTGGTAAGAGAGTGGCCCATTACAGACAGTTGACAAGAAGGTGTGAGTAAAAGTAGGGAGAAATTAGTATTGGGGAAATTAAGTTTAGGTTTTGTAATGACCCAACCACTCCCAGTCTTTATTCAGGCCTAATCTGATGGTATCCAGTTTTCAAATTAATTGCGGTTCTGCAGCTTCACATTGGAGTCTGTTTTTGACGTTTTTTTGTTGAAGAATTGCTACTTTGAGGTCTGTTATTGAGTGATCAGAGATACTGAAGTGTTCTCCTACTGGTTTTTGAATGTTATGATTCCTGATGTCAGATTTGTGTCCATTTATTCACCTGCACATCTACCAATGTGATATATGCCATCATGTGCCAGCAATGCCCCTCTGCCATGTACATTGGCCAAACCGGACAGTCTCTATGCAAAAGAATAAATGGACACAAATCTGACATCAGGAATCATAACATTCAAAAACCAGTAGGACAACACTTTAATCTCTCTTGTCACTCAGTAACAGACCTCAAAGTGGCATTGATCATTTCCAAAGTTGACTGAAGTTCACTAGAGTGAAATGTTGGATTCTTCTAGCGTGGGGGACATTGAATGAGAAACAAAGAATCTGTGTCATATCAGAATTTTCTAAGAATAATCTTGGATAAGTTAAAAATAGAGTTTCCCCATAGAGAACCAATAAAGCACAATAGGGAGCCCCAACATCCTTTCAGAGGACCAGATTCTGGCGCTTCTTCACACTGAGTTGTACCTGAAATTCTCCAGAAACTGTTTTAAAAGATCAAATCAATGATAAACTAATCCTTATGACAACAATGAATAAATAACATTATGCAATATGATTGATTATAAACCACCCAAAGGATCATTTTAAATATGTTTAGGCAAATAAGCATACAAGTTTAGGTAGACTGTTCTAAAGTGACAATTTAGTACATGAAGAAGAAATGAACAAATCCTCGGCTTACAAACAAAAAAAAAAAATGAAAAAAGATGGCTGTGAGTGACAGCATCATGTTGATTATGGCCATCATTCTAAGGTCTATTGTGATCCGCGTTGGCCCACCTACCCGCTAGGGGGCGGTGGGGAGCTAGGAGGTCACTGGCCGGCCTGGGTCACGCCTCCGTCAGCGGGGAATTAGCGGCGGGGCGGCCGCCAGCCAGAGTCTGTAGCGCGCCCCTCAGGCAGGGGAGCGCCGGCAAAGGTCAGTAGCGCGCCCCTCAGGCAGGGGAGCGCCGGCTAAGGTCAGTAGCGCGCCCCTCAGGCAGGGGAGCGCCGGCTAAGGTCCCGGCGTGGCTCTGCCGGGTAGGGGAGCGCAGGCCCACCCTACACCACTGCGCTCCAGCCCAGGGCCCTGACAGTGGCAGAACGAGGGTCCCACCACTGGGTCAGCGGGGTCGTCCCGCTACATAGACTCACCGCTGTGCAGCTCTGTCCCTGGGCTACTTCCTACCCGATTGCTCGCCCGAATCCCTCTGGTCCCGTGAGTGCATCGGGGTAGTCTGCTGCTGGCAGCTCTGGCTCCCCCTCAGGCTCAGGCTCCTCCAGTTCCTCTGGATACTCGGCTGCTGGCAGCTCCCGCTCCCTCTCCGACTCCTCCAGTTCCTCTGGGTACTCGGCAGCGGGCAGTCCTGGCAGCCCCAGTCCGTCCTCCAGGTGAGGTTTCCACAGGTCCAGGGCCTCCCCTGGTGTGGCAGCAGGCTCTGAAGGGAGCAGCCCACAGTCTGTGTCTGCCTCCTTCCCTGGTGCTGCCCTAACTGAGCTAAGGGCCCCGCCCTTTATACTTCCTGTTCCACCCCTCCCCTTCCGGGGGGTGGAGCGAGCTTGGGCTGGCCCCGCCCACTCAGGCTGAGGGAAAGGCACTTTACCCTCAGGTTCGGAGGGAAGCCACCCTGGCTCCCTACATCTATAGTAAATCAAGAAAATGATTACTTCAGAAAATAAGGTTGGTAATTTACTTAATTGCATTCTTTTACACCAGAAAGTTTTATAGATTTCCCATCAGGATAGTATATTTCCAAGGGATTTTACAAAATTAAATCACTAAATTAAAATCTAACATTTCCCATTGCAATATGCTTAATTAACTTTGGCCCAATTAAAACTAAATTAATGTCAATCATTTTCATGACCTTTTAGCAAAATATATAGAAATCAAACAACAGTGCAGTATACAATTTAAGCATAATAAAGGACTTATCACACATATACTGTAAGTCTGGGAAACAATTAATTGTCAAAAGGATAAATAAATGGCAACAAGATTTTTCATCTAAAAGCATGTGGCAAAGCTCTTCAAGGAAAATTATATGTGTACGTGGAGCCAAGGTGAATATGTTAATGTTTTACCTGCTTTTGAATATTGTATTTGTTCAATTCTTGCCAGCAATGGAACTTAATACCTACAATTGTGTCGTGGGTTTGGATTAGTAGTGGTAATGGGATGGATCCAACATATAGTCTAGTATGACACTGTATGTTGGCATTAGATCGTGTTGAAGATCCAGGGCATCACTGAAGTCAATGACAAAGCTTCCCACAATGAAAGAGGGAAGCAGGTGGCTCCAATGGAGTTTTGTCATTGACTTCAGTGGAGCCATGATTTCATTCCCAGTTTCTATCTGCCGCTGTTCTTGAGGTAATCTCTGTGCTTCAAGGAGAAGTCTCAAAGGCTATAAGTCAATCCTACTGAGGAACTTGAGGATGCATCTCAACCTCAGGTCTGAAGCAAGCACTAAACTCAAAGACCCCGCAACAATCCTGTAGGTCATCATCACCAGCATCCACTATGCAGAATAATGATTGAATAGTATGGAATGCATTCTAGTTTTACCCTTTGTTTACTTATAGTTAGAGACTGCCTGGAACAGGAATTGTCTTTCTTGATCCTACATGGGACCTTCTCAATGAACTGTGGTATAAGGTGTTGTTTGGCTTGAGAAGCAACCACTGTTAAGTCCTGCTATCCATCATAAACTCGGGGCAAGCCATGACACAGACAATACTTTTGAAGTGCATTAGAGTGCATGTTGACTGGTCAAATCCAAAAGGAAACAGTCTTCTCCCAAGACTATGAGGCTGTAATTTGATACAAAATTTGTGGATTTATGGTGTGGTTTAGTGGTTCAAGGAGGAGACTGATGACCAAGATCTGTGTTTTATCCATAGGCACAGCCATTTTAAGGAATAAGGGGGATATGTACCTCCTCAAATGTCTACTATCCTATTGATGTCTAGTCTTTAATGCAGCTTGTGAATTTTCACTTCTGGTCCTTCCTTAGACCCCCATTTTTTAAATATGTTTATCTCTTTGGTTCTATTATTCAATTTATCACTTTGCTAGGTGGCCTAAGTCAACTCTTTTAGCTCTCTGTCCTCCAGTTTGCCAATCTTTCAAATTGGTATAACAGCATCTACTTCACAGGGCTGTTGCAAAACTATTAAATAATTAAAACCCAGCATGCTCTTTCATGCTGAATTAGCTGCAATGCTAAATTAATACCAACAAATATTGGATGGGCATGAATAGCACTGATAAATAAAGTCAAAGAGACCCTATGCATCCATAAAATGGTTTACTGGGCAATACTCCATGTTGTATTTTCTGTAACAGGATCACTGTTGAAATAACTGTTCCCCCCCACCCCCAAAATAGCTCTTCTATAACTAGGGAGTTCCGTAAAAAGTGGACATGAAGAATTAGACTCTCATGTTTTATTTGCATGTGATTCAAGCAACTTAAGGTTTGTTTACATGGGAAATGTTTTTCTCCTCACAATAACTTTTGTGTTTTTCAAATTAAAATGACCTGCATCCACATGTGACATTTAATGATTAAGGCCATATCAAAAGCTCTTAATTCTTGAGAATTAACTGTCCAGTTATTGTGAATTGAAAGTGGATTAAATCAGTTGTGGAATGAGTTTGTGTCGAGTAAGGTTCATGTGGATGCATCTTATTTCACAGTGATTTGATAGTCCTCCAACATCTATCCCACATTGCATTGTTTTACATCAGAATCAACCTGTCTCTTTACCTGTGTAGCCTCTACTGCTCTGGGGTCAGAAGCATGTGGAGGAATTTAAATTTCACCACTTTTGGAGGGGTATGTTCTGTGCCCCTGCTGTGGCCTGTCAGCTCCTACCATAGCCCTGGGGTTGGAGGAGATCTGTGCCCCCTGCAGCCCCGGGGCTAGAGGAGCTGTCATTTCCCACTTCTATGAAAACTATGAACTGGAGATTCTGCATGTTTTGTCAAGAAGTGCACCCTAAACAGAGACTCATCTTTGTAACTATAGTAAAGTTGATTGAACAGATAATGAAGGCAGCTGCCTTTGACTGCAAAATGAGTATTTGTTTAGCTGGAGTAAATGATCTCATAGCTGCTCAAGTCGAGGACCACCTAAGATGTTGCATCCCGTTTATGAGGACTGTGACGAAAAAGAGTGAGGGCACCAAAATTTCTTATCCAGCAACGCTTTGGCTTGAAAATGAGATTCGGCATGCAGCCAATACAGGCCAAGTTTTGGGGCTATCTAAGGTTTGACTTCATTACTGCAATCTTGCACACAAAACTGGCATTGAAATTCCACAATCCTGCATCAGTCGTAGACCAATATTCAAGGAAAAACTCCAGGCTCATATTGGGGATTTATTTCTATGTATTTCATTGCTTGATCGGACTCCTGCTGAGAGACAAGCACTCTTAGTTCCAGCCAAGTATAAATATGTACCTATCTCACAAGTGCCAGATTCCTGCCAAGATGATGAGATTCTAGCCCTATTTATCATCCCCAGGAAGTCATATTTCTGTCACTGGTACATGTTGTATTGAAAATTTGGGGAGCTATTTTGTCACACCCTTCCCACAAAGGTCTCTATGTCAATGAGGATAATGCAGCTGCTTGCATTCCAGATAGCTTATATATGTTCCTCCTCCTGCTGTATGAAGGCCAATCTCTTCCTGAGGGCAATGTAGATTAAGAGAACCTTGAGAAACATGAATCTGTGAAATTCAAGGTGCTAAGTTTAGCTCAAGTTATTGTATGTGATGTGAGTGGTGGGAAAAAAATGGACACCAAAGTACATCAGGCAACAAGGTCAAAACCACAGCTGCCAACTTTCACACGGTAAATAAGCACCCCGACTTTCACAATAAGCCAAAAATCAGGCTAATCCCATTTCAATACAAGTCCAAAACAAGCCAATTCCTAAGAACCACAACACTCTATGTGACTAGATCCCCCGGCATGCAGTCTGGGACTATGGTGGGCCCGCTGTGCACCCCTGACTCCTTCCCCCCACTTTCCGGGAGCTGATTTTAAAAAAAAAGAAGAAGAAGAAGCAACAAGCTACAACAAGCAACAAGTTACAAGCCAAACAAGCTACAAGTCAAAAACTAGCCAACAAGCAACTCACAAGCCAATTAAGCCAAAAACAAGCCCAATTTCTACATTTTTTTCACAGGTTTGGCATGTCTGGTCAGAACTACTTTTCAAATTTTCATCAGGCTGACCACTGCATTAATTAGGAAGCAATCCTAAAGGTGGACACACCTCTCACAGAGAAAACTCTGCAGACGATGGATTCTGAGAATGGTACCGTTATTCCTCCCAACCTGGTTCCCAGAAAGTTTGTTCAGCTGACAATATTGACATAAATGATGCTTCTTTGAAAGGCAAAATTACATTCCATACAACCTAAGCTGCTGCTTAGCCCTTATTTTTGAATCAAACAACAGCACACTCTGTGTCCCTAATGCATTCAACACAATCCTACCAGCCATGTAAGAAATGGTAAAGCTAAACCAGTATTCAAGGACCGTGTTTGCAAAGAGTGGTATGCTGAATCTGAAGAAAACTTCACTTTTGCAGTGAAGGCAAGAGCTTCTGATATGGCCTTTACCATTAAATTTCAAAATGAGAATATAAGATGTGGATGGACACATTTCAGCCAATTGCACTTGATAACAGAACCAGAAATAATTACCATTGGATACTTGCCAGTCAGTCAAGCTCCTGCTCATGATCTATACACCCTCAGTACTGTTGTATTGAGATGCAAACATAATTCATTAGTGCTTGGGCAGCAGTATGTGGTTCTAACTGTTGATGAAGTTCTATACTGTAAACAGGTGGAACTAAAATGGGACACACCAGAGTACAGATTGGTTTGTTCCATAAATAGGATGCATCCATGTTTCAATGAACTTTCAAAAACTTATAGGACAACAAACACAGGGTTCAGGGCTAGCAGATGCCTGGATTGGACAGAACAAGCTATGAATGGCAAGTCATATACCAGAGCAATGCAGGCCCATAAACTGATATTTCACCACTGTGGTGCCTGCTTCTTCCACAACTCTTGGACTTTATAGCAGTGCATGATCAAGAATTCAAAGAGGATATCATCAAAGTCAGTCATAGTCATATGGCAAATTCATTACAGTTTATAATTCACAAAGATTTCAAAATCTCACCTCCATGTTTGTGACAAGCAAAGGCGCAGGTAGTATGAACTTCAGGCTTTGGTGGCTGTACATGGAAATGGTGGCCCTACTGTCTCAGTCAAGAATGCCCAGAGGGAAGGAAATTGGGAGTTGCATCTTTTCACCTTCAAATCTATGCTGCCATTCTTCATGAGATATGACCACACAAACTATGCAAGGGGGGGTGCTGTAAAGGACTAGAGCATAGGCAGTCTGGCCTAGTGGTCACAGCTGGCCTGACGTCCACAAGTCAGGTAGTCAGTGAGCCAGGTTCAATAAGCAAGAGTCAGAGTCAAAGTGAGGCCAGAGATCAAAACTGGAGATTAGAAGTAATACCAGGCTGGAATCAGAAGGCAAGAGTCAGGGTCAGTCAGGCTGGGATAGGAGATCAGGAGAGATCTGGAGTTGCAGCAGGCCTGAAGTCAATGCAGTTACATAGACAACTTCCTGGGGCACCCTACAAGGTTAAATAGGGTGGTTGGTCATTCAGAGGGCCGCAGGATACTGGGTCCCTTGGGCAGTACTTCCTGCGGCACCCTACCTATTTTCTACAGTGCTCCCTGGGTGTGCCTCTGCACGGGTTTCTGGTGGCACTGTGTGAACATCAGCTGTCCCAGCCTCTGCAGAGCCAGGTTCTAGTGCCTGCATCCTTACTACCCCCCACACCTTCAGGGTGCCCTTCCTCTAGGTGGGTGTCAGACCTGGTTTATCCAGGTGGTCTTGGTGAAACCTTTTAACAAGCTCAGGGATATGGACGGGGCAGTGGGTCCCCAGGCGAATTCTTCAGGACCATAGCCCTCACAACTGATTAGGTTGTACAGTCTCCCCCTCTGCAGTTTAGAGTGAAAGATAGCATGCTCTTGGGCCTGGGCTGGCTGTTGGGATCAATCGGGAAAGGGGTCATCTGTGTAAGCCTGCAGGAGGGGTACATAGAAAACAGGATGTACCTTAAGGGATCTAGGGAGCTGCAATTTGAAGGTGAGAGGGTTGATTTGCTGAAAAATCCAGAAGGGTCTGAGGAACTGGTGGTCTAGCTAGAGTGGCAGCCTATTCATACAGAGGTATTTTGTGGCAAGAGAGGCCTTTTGACCCACCATGAGAGCTGGGCCTTCCTGGCCCTGATATTCTGTGTCATACTTATAGTCCCTTTTTTTTTCATCTTTGAGGTGGTCCTTAAGCTCCTCCTGGATATGGTGAATTCACTGGAGCCAGTCAGTGGCTGCTGGGTTGAGTGAGGCTGCTGGCAAGGCCAGGCAGAAGCGAGGATGGAACCCATAATGTGCAAAGAAGGGACTTTGCCCTGTGGGGGCATAGTTGATATTGTTGTATGAGAACTCAGCATAGGAAGAAGGGACAATCAGCTATCTTGATGGTAGTTGACAAAGCACTGTAGATATTGCTCTAATACTTGGTTCATCCACTCCATCTGCCCATCTGTCTAGGGGTGGTGTGTGGAAGAAGTAAAAGTGCAAACATCCATTAGCTGGAGTGCTTCACACCAAGAGTGTGAGACAAACTGCAGGCCTCAGTTCAAGGTGGTATGGTCCAGAAGCCCATAAAGACAAATCACATGAACCATTAGGAGTCAAGCCATTGTTTCAGCAGAGGGCAGGCAGTTACAGGGGATTAAGTGTACCATTTTGGTGAGCTGGTTTACAACAATCAAGACCACTGGGTGGCCATCAGTGTCAGGGAGTTCTACTATTAAACCCAATGTGATTGAGGCCCAGGGTCTAGGCGGGGTCTCCAGGAATACGAGGGTGGTGTGAGGGGTTTAGTGTCTTGGTATGCCCACACAGGTCACAAGAATCAGCATAATCCTGGAGGTTGGCTCTCATATGGGGCCACCAGAAGAAATTGAAAATCAAGCATAAAGTCTTAAGGCGGCCAATGTGGCTTGCCAACATAGTATCATCACAGAGATGGAGCACTTCTAGCTAAAGGGGGGGGCACCTCGGTGGCATGTATATGTGCTCATTAAGATAATTGATCCCATCCTGTGTGGAGCATTGCATTTTGGTTCTGACTTTTATTTGCTCAGGCTGTTCCATCACCTCCTGAGCTAACTGATCATCCCACGAAGCAGACTGGATTGGATCAGGCAGGTCTTGGTGTAGAAGGACAGTGTGTAGACAGTGTGGTTCTTGGTTAGGCTTCTTGCCCCCTTGGTAGTATTCCCCCTTTCAGGATCAGGTGTTGGCTCTCCCATTCCTGGTTCCTGGACAATAGGGGATGACAAAATCAAGCTGAGAGAAAAATAATGCCCACCTGAGCGGTCTTTGATTCAAGACTCAAGCCTTATGCAGATATTCATGGTTCTTATGGTCAGAAAAGACTTGTACTGGATGTGAGGTTCCTTCAAGGTGATGGTGCCACTCCTTGAAGGCTGATTGTGAGTAGTTCCTTATCTAATGTCTCATAATTCCATTTGGCAGGGGTGAGTGCTCAGGAGTAGTAGGCACAGGAGTGCAACACTTGCTGTAGACCATGCCTCTGAGAGAGTATGGCCTCAATGGCTACATTGGAGGCATCGGCTTCCACTGTGAATGCTTGGGCCAGATCCAGGTGTACTAGAATGGGAGCAGTGGTGAAAGCAGACTTGAGCTGTTTTAAAGCTTCGTGAGCTTCAGGTGTCCAAACAAATCTGGTGGCCTGGCGGACAAGGTTGGTCTTGGGAGCTGTGATGCTATCTTAACAGGTTACCAGCTCTGTAATGCAGCTAGATCTGGTCACAACAAAAGGGCAATTCACTCGTATATGAATATCAAAGAAGAGTTCAGTGTGCCAGTGCCGGGTTTACAGTGGTGCCAGTGGCTCCATGGAGCCAGACCCACGCTCAGAAGGGGCCCCAGCCTGGTCTGCTTGCACTGCGCCCCGAGACCCCGCTGGTTCCCCCTGCCCACCACTTGCTCCTCTCGGCCTGCCTGCCAGCTGGCTAAGGGCTCCTCTCCTTCCCCTGGCCCCACTCCCCTGCTCTTCTCTTCCCCCTGGCCGGACCCCAGTCTACCTCTGGCTCCAAGCAGTCTCTGCTTCCCACCACCCCTGGAGCTGAGCCGCCTGGGAATGGTGCAGAAGCCTGGCTAGTCTCAGCCAGTTGGGGAGCGGGCAGAGTGGGGGGCTTGGCTGGGCCCCTCCAGTAAAGTGGGTCCTGAGGGAGCCCGCCTGGATGATCGCGCCACTCCTGAGGGCCAGAGCAATTCCTGGCAATGGGGCCAGCCCTGGCTGCTCTGCCAGTTCAGCCCAGCAGACACAGTCGCCTCCCAGCAGGGCCAGTAAGTGTGGCCGGGAGTGGGTCTCTGGGAGGCCTGGGTGGGTGCTGGGCTGTGAGGGGGTGGGGAAGATGTGTGTGTTGGGGCACTAGGGAGTGGAGGGTTCTGTGGAGGATGCTGGGAAGTTGTGGTGGGGCTATGGGCATGGGGTGGTGTTGTGCAGGGCGCTGTACATTTGTGGGGCAGACTGAGGGGGCTCTGGCATAGGGAGTCGGGGAGGTGTTGGGCAGGGGGGCTGTGTGCCGTGGCATGGGCCAGCCCCCGATGGGAAGGGGCATGCTGGCAGCACAGGGCCGGGCGGGCCACTCTGCATATGACAACTGCTGGTTTGTAAACAGTGCCCTTGCACTGGGCTAGGCAGAGCAGGGCCACCCCTGCCATACCATGCCCCTGGCCAGCCCCTCGTTCTGGGGACTGATCTCCCTGTGCCATACTCCATTGCCCCCATGGGGGCCCACAAATATGTTTGGCTCCGGGTCCATAAAAGGTTAATCTATGTGTCAATACGTATCCAGGTCAGTTCACTTGTGCTGATAGAAATCAAGAGAGATGTTGATTGTATTGCTTTCGTCTGCCTGTATACTGTACTTAATTAGCCTCAGAGTGAAATATGTGTTAGTGTTTAAATGTGAATTTACTTGATGTGTAAAGCTGCATGAAAAATAATGAAGAATTGTTTCTGGCTATCACATTGTGTTTACAGTATGTTTACTCATTGGAGACTGGAGCCTTAGAAATTTAAATGAAGGAACATGTTGAATTCAAAGTGTGGGTTGTTGTGTGTACAACAGTTGGGACTCTACGGACCCATGCAGTGCTGGAAGCACTTTCCAGACTGTTTTCAACTCTAAGAAGGAACCATGGGAGCTATTCTGCATCTCTGATCTACGTGGCTGCTGTCAGGGGGTGTTCCAGATACAAGACAGGTCCCTAAAACTATTTTGGGCAACCCTGAGAGACCCATGGGAAACTAGCAGATACCACATCACTGCTATCCTTTGGACTTACAAACTTTGACTCGCCTATTATGTATTTTACCTGCTTTAACTTCTCAATAATTCTAATTTTTTTAAGCTAATAAATCTTTAGTTTCTAAATAAATTAGCTATCAGTGTTGTTTTTGGTGTGAGATTTGGGCATCCACTGACCTGGTATGAGTGACCGATTCTTTGTGGTTGGAAGAACCTAATGTGTGGTGAATTTTGGTTTTAATAACCTTTCATCATAAAGTCCAGTTTGCCTGAGTGGAAGATGAGCGGGAGAGCCTAAGGGGACTGTCTGTGACTCCATGGTAAGGCTAAGATAGTACTCCAGGAGTGCACACTTGTTACTGGCTTGGTGAGATCTAATTATAGAGTATACCACTAGTTTGGGGTATTACAGAGTTTTCTGACACTCTGACATAAGATTGGCACTCTCAGTTGTGAGCCACATACTAGGCACTGTGGCAGGAGCTATTTGCCCTGAGAAGTCTGGAATGGTGGTCAGAATTCGCAAAGCCCAGGAAGCACTGTAACGTCCGAAGGGACCTGGGCACTGCTGTACTTATCTAAATCCAGAAATGGGATTGTTTGGTGACACACTGGGGAAAAGGCATGCGGGGGGGCTTAATCCTATTAGTATTTTTCATAAAGTTTAGTGCATTCAAGGCAGTTGCTGAGAATAATCTGAATAGTGAGGAACCAGTGCTCTTCTGTTAAATAATGATTATATTTATAACAGAGGGCCAGATGTTTTCTCACTAATCAAAAGTCCTGTTTGTGTTGCTTAGTAGTGATTGGTTACTATGATCCCCTGTCTGAGATAACCAGGTTACTTGGTTTATTGGCTTCTTTCTGGGCATTCATCTGGAAGGATGAATCTGAGATTCTCTTTATAGTCTGCATTGTTAGATGCCCCACTTTTCTTTTCTGGACACTGAAAGCCAGATTCTGTACTGTACTTTTCAGGAGATCATCATCATCATCATCACACCGATAACCGCACTGGACATTGGGACACCATCACTGATGAGCAATCAACCAATTGTCTCCACCCCTCCACCTCCACCCACATGATTGTGTAACAGTGCTTGAATCTCCGCAAAGTCCATTACTGTCCACTCTTGTCAGTCCATCTCTTCTTCTGTCTACCTCTTCTTCATTTTGCCTGTACTGTCCCTTGGAGGATGATCTTGGATAGGCCAGATGATCTTGTTAAATGGCCATATCACTTCAGTTTGCACTTATTCACGGTTGTCAGGAGGTCTTCATATGACCCAGCATATTGGGTGATGATGTTAAATAAATTAATGGAAATATCCTATCTCCTAGAACTGGAAGGGACCTTGAAAGATCATCGAGTCTAGCCCCCTGCTTTCACTAGCAGGACCAAGTACTGATTTTGCCCCAGATCCCTAAGTGGCCCCCTCAAGGATTGAACTCACAACCCTGGGTTTAGCAAGCCAATGCTCAAACCACTGAGCTATCCCTCCCCCATGAGGTATTGTGCGCCTCTTCATTAGTGATGTGGATGAAGTAGGAGATGTCCGGGATTTTACGGAAGTATCTCATCTCTACTACCTGTATTTTCCGTTCAAGTTCTGCTGTAAGGGTCCATGTCTCATACACATACAGAAACATAGATGACCAATGCATGCAGCAGTTTCAGTTTGGATTCCAGGGAGATGTTCTTATTCCTCCAAATTGGCTTTAGCTTTGCCACTGCTGCTGCTGTTTGTGCAGTTCTTGCCAGAATTTCTGCCTTTGCTCCTTCTCAGTGATGATTGCCCCCAAATACTTGAACTGTTTCACTGTCTCCAGCTCTTGTCCACTGACAGTGATATGTGAGTTGATCCTATCATGTTTGTTTGTCATCAGCTTGGTTTTCTCTGCACTGATTTCCATGCCACATTTTGCGGAGGTTTCATACAATCATTTCACAAGGTCGGCAAGTTCATCTTCGCTGCCTGCCAGGCTGTCAATGTCATCAGCAACCAAAGATTTGAGATTGTTTGCTTCCCAGTGCTGACTGTGCATATGTGATCTTCTAGGGCATCAGTCATTATGGCTCCAAGTAGATGTTGAACAGTGTGGGTGAAAAAAGGCAGCCTTGCCGGACTCCAACAGTGGTGCAAAACCACTCTCCTATTGTGCCATTGACCAGAACTGCCCTACTGGCCTTGGCATACAGTAAGTCTTAATGGTAAGACTAAGCTTACAACCAACATTGTACTTCTTCATGGTTGCCCAGAGAGCTTTGTGCCATACTCTGTCAAATGCCTTCTTGAAGTCAACGAAGATGTGGTAGATGTCCTGCTGGTGTTGTAAATACTTCTCACATAGAACACAGAGGTTGAAAATCTGTTCTGTGGTACATCTTTCAGCATGAAAGCCAGCCTGTTCTTCAGTGATGATATTCTCCGCTTGTGGCTTCAATCTGTTCAATATGACTTTCAATATCACTTTGCTGAGATAGCTAATTAAGCTTATGGTCTGGTAATTTTGACACAATTGCAGGTCGCCTTTCTTTGGCACAGTGATGATTAGCGACTGTATTCATGTGGAGGACCACTCATCAGTCTGCTAGATCTTGTTGCAGATCTTGGTGAGTACATCTATTACTATTTCTCTCTGAATTTCATAAGTTCAGCTGGGATGTTGTCAATGCCTGTAGCTTTTCCGTTCTTGAGTGATTTCACAGCTGTCTCCACTTCTTAACGCAGTATTGGAAAGTCATTCTCCTTTATTGAATCTGGGCTGTTTAGGACACTAGGATTTCTATTTGTCTGGATTTCAAGAGATATTCATATACATAAGCCACTGTAAGGGACTGGTACGTAAGCAGTCTGGCTGGTCTAGTGGTCATAGCTGGGCTGGGGTCCACACATCAGGGACTGTAGTCAGTGATCTGGGTTCTATAAGCAAGACTTGGGGTCAAAGTCAGGCTGGGGTCTGAGACCAGAGATCAAAGGTAATATCAGGATGGATTCAGGAGGCAAGAGTCAGGGTCAGATTCAGGCTGGGATCAGTGACCAGAGATCAGGAGACAAGGTGAATTCTGAAATCACAGCAGGCCCAAAGTCTGTGTGGTTGCCCGGACAATTTCCTGGGGCACCCTTCAGGATTAAATAGAGTGGTTGTCCAGAGGGCCACAGGGTACTGTCACTTTGGGTCTCTTGGGTCATAGTTCCTGTGGTGCCTACTCTCCATGGTGCTACCTTGCTGTGGCTCTGCATGGCCTCTTCCTCTTGGTGCAACTGTGGGAATGTCAGCCACCCCAGCCTCTGCAGAGTCCAGTTCTACTCCCTGCATCCTTACAGGTTCCTTTTAAATTACAAAAAGCATCAGCTACAAGCTGAAGTGCTCAAGGAGTTTTAGCAAAGAAACTTTGTAGTCAAAAGATCATGTCAGAAGTTCAACCAAGTGGACCCTGATCAGAGTCAAAAGTGGCTTAGTGACATAGGAAAGAAAGGTGAATTTGTAGGCATCACTGAGATTCGCTCAGCCCTCAGCAGATGGGCCTAGTCTTACAACACAAGTGCCCATATTGAAGCAACCACCAGAGCCATGTTGCATGTTGGCTTGAATAACTAAAAGTTATTCACAACAGGGGAAGAAAGGCAAGAAAGAAAAATAACAATGAAGATGAGGATGCACTTTTTATGAACACTTCAAAGATTCAAGTCTTTTTCTGGGGAGGAACCACCTACTTCACTGCAAAATATTGCAACATAAAAGCTGACTAATGAAGTCATACAAGATGCACTGTTGAAAGCAAAGATCCTAGGACAAGTGCAACTTTGTGGCAAATGGCTTATGACACAAGAGGGGAGTCTGGACATGCACACAGTCATGATCCATCTCCAAAACATATTCCATGGAATATTAGGTGGAGAAAGAAATCAAAGGAAAGGCCTCAACTATGAAGGCAGACATATTCTTCAGACACTAATTGCAGCCTGTGAAGATGACAGGACTGTGAATTTGCAATAGATTTTGAAACATGTGTTAATGCCTGTTCCTTTGGCATTAGCACAGACAAATGACACTCTAAGGGCCTGTCTTCACTACCAAGGAGATTGACACTGCTGCAATTGATGCAGCGGGTGTCGATTTAGCGGGTCTAGTGAAGACCTACTTAATTGACAGCAGAGCACTCTCCAGTCAACTCCGGTACGCCACCTCTCCGAGAAGAGTAAGGTAAGTCGACAGAAGAGTGTCTCCCATCAACTCAGCGCAGTGAAGACACCACAGTAAGTCGACCTAAGCTATGTCAACTCCAGCTACCTTAGTCATGTAACTGGAGTAGCGTAACTTAGGTCAACTTACCCCGGTAATGAAGACAAGCCCTAAGAAGAGGCACAAAAGCAATACTGGGTGGTGTACTGACAGCCGATGTCCACTGCCCACCAACATTACCAATGTTGGGAAAAGCTATCTTGTGATAGATGCACAAACTTTGGTACAAACCATAGGAAAGCCTTCCAGAGCCAATACATTTGGACACCTTGCAGAAATACTTGTAAAAATCAATATTAGAACTGAAGCAGTCTTCCACAGAATAGACATTATGTTTGACAGGTATTACAAAGAATTTATTAAAGGTAATACAAGACAAAAATGCTTAACATACGCAAGACCCATCTGGGGAGTGGTGGAAGGCAGAAGGCCTCTTCCAAGTAACTGGATAATTTCATTGCATTTCCAGAAAATAAGAAGGACCTTGCAATATTTTTATCTGAACAACTAATGACACAGGCACCACATGTTAAAGTCATCATTCTGGCTGGGGGCTTTCAGGATTAGGCTCGAGTATGATGCTCGACAGCAACAGTTGACATCAATAAGCCGTGCACTCATCAGGAAGAAGCAGACACAAGAATGATTTTACAATGTGTCCACAGTGATACTGATCATGTGGTTGTTGCAGCCCAGGGACACTCATGTGCTTATTCTTTTTCTGGCTCACTGTAGCAAAATGATAGGTAGGTAGCTTAGGATGGGAGCTGGCACATCAAAGAAAGCAGTGTACTTTCCTGTTCATGCTATTTGTGAAAACCTACATTATGAACCCAGTGTTCTGGAAACTCTGCTCCCATTTAATACCCTGATTCGTTGTGATGCTACCTCTTTTATGGCTAGATACAGCAAGAAAGCTGCATGGAAAGCTTTTCAGTGACACCGTCAGTTCTAACACACCTTAGACTGGGTGATCTGAACTCGGAGAAGGTGAAAAGTGCAGAGGAGTTTATTTGAAAGACATATGGCTTGCCAGAGGTTCACAGCACTGACAAAGCACATCATTTTGTTCATATGCTTGTGGTCATCAGAAGCTCTGCCCAACAAATGATGCTCTTTTCTTCTAAAGAGAACTCATTTCCAGGCACTACTTTGGAGACAAGTCCAATGCCCAAATCCAATACTTCCTCTTCCAAATACAGTGGGTGGGAAACAGGAAGATAGAGGTCTACTGTCACAGCTCATGTCATTGCCACCAATACCAGCAGACTGCCTGGAGGCAGTAATCTGTGGCTGCACAACAAGGTGCAAAAGTCAGAGATGCAGTTTCAGGACAGCACAACTTGTTTGTACAGGAGCATTTAAATGTAGAGACCTGGAGCGAGGTTGTGTCAATGTTATACTTACGGGTTAAGGACAGTATTATCAAATAAATGGATGTGTCATAAAAAGTAAACTAATAAAATGTTGATTCAATCTATTATTGTATAGCAAAGTTTCTTGAAATAAGCACACATGTTAATGTTGTTCTAACTTTTGTGCATTAAAATGTTTTCATAATGTTTAGTCATGAAAATATTTTCACTTGTTTTAAAAATAGATGGTTTTAGAGTATGTCTTGTATTTCTTCTGATAGCTAAATCAGCTGTGTAAGCGAGTGCAGACTCACCCAGTGGCACCTCCTGCTGGTCATCCATGGGAATTAGCTCACCAACCCTCTGGAGCGCCCTCTGTCGGCTGGTGATCCACTATCCCTGGGCCCCCGTGTCCCTCCCAAGCCCCTTTCTCTGGGTTGCTGCCCCCCTGCCAGTACCACCACACTCTCAGGTTCTGGGTCTCCCCACCCAGGGGAACCCCCACCCACTAACCCCACCTCACCTCAGTCTGAGCTACTGCCAGACACCATCTAGCCCCACTCCCTGGGGCAGACTACAGTATAAGGCACTCATCACAGGCAAGGGGCTTTGGACCTGCTGCCTTCCTCTACTACCCGGTACCCTTGTAGGCCTTAAACCAGGCCTTGCAGCCTGGGGAGTTGCCAGCCAGGAGCTACTCTGGCCTTCCCCCAGCTCTGCTTCACTCCCAGTACCTTTTCTGCTAGGCAGCCAGGCCCTGCTCCCTCTCAGACCAGAGAGAGCCTTCTGAATGCCTGGCTGCCCTGACCTTTATAGGGCCAGCTGGGTCTGTTTGGGGCGTGTCCTCCAGCTGAGACTGCCTCCCAATCAGTCCAGCTTTTCTCTCAGCCCTCTCCCAGGGGTGACTTTAAGCCCCTCAGGGCAGGAGTGGATGTCTACTCTGCTACAAGCTGCTATACATTTGTTTCAAAGTGCTAACACCGAAGTTATAAGAGCCATGCTCTTTCATGGTTGTATAACATATTAAAATATTTCTAATTCCTCTTTCAGATATGAAACTGAAATTCAACAGCTTTATAAAAGGATGTGCATATTATTTGATCACTTTTATTACATTCTACAGCTTATTAATATTCAGCTGAAGTATGTTAATCCTGAATGAAGAAGAAATAAAGGTTTACACTTCAATGATTTCCATGTGTTCCTTTGTTCCTTTGTAGAGGCCTTTATACACAAGATACAGCTTGATAACAACCATATATGGATTCAGCCCACCCTCAATAGCTTAAAAAGACTTATCACCAATTTTTAACAAAAAGCACTTTTTGCAGGTGACATTTCTAAAAACTCAACTAGTTACAGCCATGCCCCCTGCATCTCCTTGGAACTATACAGGGGTCCTGGATTTCCTGGGCATCTGGGGAGAAGAGATGATGCTGGTTTCTCTTAATAACAGCTGCTGTAATAAGCATATATATAAGCAAATTGCTCTACAAATAACTGACAAGGGTCATTTGTGGAACGCTAATCAATGTTCTTGGTAAACAGTAATTTTTTTTATGTTTTTATGTTATTAAGATTATTTTGACATCATATTTTTTCACTGAGTGCTTTATGACGGTAATCTTGCCTGATTACTCATTGTTTTTGAAGAGCGATAATTAGAATAGGTGTATAAAATAGCTTGTGTTCTATACATTTTAAAGCATTTTTGATGCTTTTGTTTTTTATACAGAGGAACAGCAGTCTCTTCATTTAATGAAAAGGAAGAACAAGTACCACAGATCCCATTAGAGCATGAAAAACACATGTAATTGACTAAATATTTTGAAAATATTTCCCACTGTGAATAAAATGCCCTGCATATGCATCAGAAAGCTAAGATCAGAGTATAGGAGTCATAACATTTGAAGATACTCTGGGTTTGTAGTAAAAACAAATTTAAAATTGTTTTAAATAGTCTTGTTTTCAGTTTGCTGAAGTATGAGAAAGTAGCATCAACACTAAATCATTTAAATTATAACATCTCTTCCTTCATGTTTCTAATATTGCTACAAACTTTTAACCCAAATAACATTTTCCAATGATGTGTTGAAGAGCCATATCAAAAGACTTGCAGTGATCTAATTTGGATTCACCAAATCAAAAGTAATTATGACTACTCTTTAATCATCAAAAACTGATTGATTCTAGCTACTGAAGTGTCATTTCATTTTTTTAATATAGTAAATATGTCAAGTGAAGGATTGCATTAACTTTTCTTTAAATATAACTTAGATATAATGTCATTAAATGTAGCTACATTCTATCACAGCAATATTTGAATATAAGATTGAAATCGACCTAGAATCAAACCAAGTAGATTCTTATATTGGCCAGAGAGCTTCCCTTAAGTAAGAACTAGGTATAGAGGTTTGGTTTGATTTTTGTTATTATTAGACCTGGTCAGAAAAACTGACTTTCAGGAACACAGGCACATTTTTCACAAATAATTTCACAAAAATTAATCCTGTTTTTCGATCAATTCTAGAGCTGATTGAAAAGTCTTGAATTTTAAAAGTTTTGGACAGAAATAAAGGGAAGAATTTTGTGGGGAAAAATTCATAAACATAAAAAAATGTTCCCATTTTTCAACCAGCATTAATTATTATGAAATATAGAAAAGGAGAATGAGGTAGTTGTGGAATTATACAAGAATCGGTTTGTGTCAATTGTATTCTTCAGTGACTAATGGAATTTCCAACAACCTCCAAGTGCATAGCCAGGACATGATTCCCATCTCTGACTTTGCATAGACACGTTAAATCAATTTTCTTACAGTTGAGGATCAGATCTATAACTCTCCAGTTTACTCACACAGGTTACCAGAATACCAAATTGATGAAGACACAATTTACAGCCTGTAGAAATCAATATGGTAATATTTACTTGTAAAACCAATCAAATTTTCTAAAAATATATAGAAATCAGTTATAATTAAGATACACAATAAATCTGTAATTATTTTACACTAAAATGTTGGGGTCTTGTGCATGATGATTTAGATATACAGTAATCTAACATGGTTACCCTTATATTTAAATAAACTGATGTAGGTATCAATCAGACTTTAACAAGAATCTTATAAAAATTATTCCTAAACTCTGAAAAAGTTCTAACAATACAGTTCAACAGTAACACTGCAAAGGAAATGAACTTATGTTGATGGATAAAAAGCAAACCTTAAATACATTAAGCACAGACTTTAAGAGCCGGATCAAGGTCCCATGGAAAGACTACTATTGACTTACTCTGGATTTACAATGCTAAGAGAGCAGAATTGGGTTCATGGACTGTGAAACTATAGTTGAAATCACTAATGAGTAGACTATGATTTAAACTACCTGTCCAGACAGTATCTTACAACACTGTGTGTGCTATCTGGACTTAGTCTCACAGGAGTATGGGCTTGATTACAGGAGTATTTTGTGCTTTTTGAAGTCAATAACAAAACTCCCATTGACTTCAAAGGTGCAGGTCAGGCCTTTAGAGGGCATGCATACTTATTTCCCATCTGGGATAAGTAATGGGTAGAATTCCCCCCTGCACACACAACACATATGAGAGTGCCGCTGAGCTCTCTTCAATTTCCTGTGAGTATAAACTAGCAACAAATTACTCCCCAGGGGGAAGGGAGAAGAAGGGAGGAATTTGCACCTCAGAGAGGACTCTCTCACTCTCAATCACAGCACTTCCCAGAGCTACTTCTGAGGTGGTAAAACTTATGCACCAACCCTACTTAGGGCTGTGCCTAAGGGCGGAATATAACCCTAAGAGTACAAATACATAGAACCAATCTCCTAACTCTGAATTCTTGGGTCCAATATCTACATTATTGCTCTAATGGGTTAACTAGTTTGAAATTTCTCCCCTTCCTTTAAGTGAGGTCTATGAATCAGCGAGCCAAGAAGTGAGGAACCAGACAGGTATTTTCATCATGTTTTATGCTGCAAATCTACATTGTGTTCAAGCCATTGTAGAAAAGATTCTGTTTTGTATATGCACAAAGAGACAATTAGTGCTGGATTCAAATGAAAGCACCAGCAGGAAGGCAGTTCAGTTAGCATGAACATCTGTTGATTTTCCTTGTGCCTTATCTTTAAAATGCAACAGTCTTTGAGAACATGGTGAATGGGGACCATAAAACCTTGCAAAAAAATCCTTATCTACTTCATAGCGCTGATATTGTTGGTTTAAAATGCTAGACTAATGAAAAGGACAGATTTTATTTTTTTGGAACAAAACAAAGTGATCATCAAAAATATTGTTGATGTCCCAAGGCATCCTAATGAAAAAGTATTTGAATTATATCCCCATCCTGTATTCATCTGTAAAAGTAAGCAAACAGCTCATAGCCAACCATTTGTCCTTAACTCTGAGACGTGTTTATTCAGATTAGAGGCTGAGAGCCATAGGCTCTCATCCAGATTTATCAAATGGAATTGGTCACGGCTACTGAAATCATCTTGTTGTTTTTTCCCCAGTTGTTTTAAAGTGATTTATTTATTTCAAAAAGCTTTTCATTAAATTCTTAGGAGCTTGCAAAAAAAATTATTATAGAACAGAGCTCATTTCTATGAAAACAGGCTCATTACCATGCCAGCGGCAGAAAAGTGTTGACACTAGTTTCATGCTGGCAAATGAAGTCCCATGGAGTTTGTGTCACTCTGGCAGCCAATGGAAGAATATCCATGTGAACAATTAATGCTTTGCTTGCTTGAACAGCAGGACAAGTGCTGATCCACATATAGCAACAAGTCCTGGGGGATCAGTATAATACTTATCTCAATAAATCGGAAATGGGGAATATTGCAGGAAGTGATCTGGTGCAGGAAACCTAGTTTGTATATGTGCGCAAGTTCTTGTGTCCTGGCTTACATGAAACCAATAAGAATTTATGTTCATTTTGGTGTTTGCATGTACTGAATGGATCTTCCAAATACGTTTGAAGTTCTCTCCTTCTTCACAAGCTACCGAGACAATTTAGTTGCTTCAAAAAAGATAAAAGATACATATTAAAAATGAAAATAACTGGAAAATTACAAAATAAATATCTTCATTTCAAAAACCAGTAGAGATTGCTTGAATTTAACCTACCCATGTAAGCCTAATATCTTTGATTTTTATGTGGGCAGTGTAAGATATATGTTCTTGTGGTTTTTTTGTAAATAATATCAAATGTACATAACCACAGATCTTCAATTGGTACAGCTTGATGTTACTCGTACTAGAACTGCAACAATTTACAAAGGTGAATGTCTGGCCCTACATTATTATTGTACAATTCTAACTGGGTTTTGTTTGAGTATGTAAACACAAGAAAGGCAAATATTTTCATTTCCTACTAATATCACTTCAGCAGATTTAATTTTTTTTGTTCCTCCTTTAGCACTTATGATCCTGAATATACAACCTGTGATCTCGTGTGTCAATAGTTAAGATATCACAATCTTTTCTGAGGGCATATGTTCTGATGTCAGAAATATAAGAATTCCCATATTCCCAGAAAAGAGTTTATTTACATTTTAGGGAAACTGTATGAGGAAATGTAAAACCTTCCAGCCTGTGTTATACAGCAGGTCAAACTAGATGATCATTATGATTAATTCCAGTGTTAAAAAAAAATCTGTGAAAAAAATGGATAAAAATATTTGTGGAAAGCAAAAGCATTGTGAAGAGTACCTTGAATAAATATTTTTAATATTGCACACCAGAAATGATCCTGCAGCTATCTTGAAAATATTTATTTTATTTTCACAAATAGCAAATGATCATACCAACTCAAGTTCATGAAAATTGTTAATATGCTAATATTTGTCCACATGCACAATTACAAATAATGAAGAAATTTGTAAAATTCATACTCTGTTATTGGATAACTGCAGCCAGAAGAAATGGCAGCATTCAGATAAATTAATTGCAACAACTAATTTGATCATCACTAGAATTTACACTAGACCGAACAAATAATGCACAATTAATAATTTAGTAAATGAATGTCACCTTTTTTCCCCCTCACTAGTTCTTCATGAACAGGGCTCCCAAGCCAACTAGCGTATGGCTTTTGGCTGCATCCAAGCAGGTAAATAGACATGCTGAGGATTGTATTTCTCTGTTGTTGAAACCCTGTCATAGGTGCACAGATCCCATGCTGTGTCAGTCGCTAAAGGGTTAATAGGGAAACTGCCTGCCTGCTCAGCTGTGATTGGTGGCCACATGACAGCTGCAGAGATAAAAGGGCTGCAGAGTGGCAAGATGGCTGCTAGAAAGGCTGAGGAGCTACTGGAAATAGCAACCTTTAAATGCAGATAGGTGAGAAGCAGCTGACTCTGAGCATTAGACTGGCAGAGAGGTATGCTAGGAAAGCAGGCCAGAGAAACAGTAAGGGGTTTAGAGAGATTGGTGCTAACCATTTCATGCAGGGTCCCTGGCACTGAACCCAGAGAAATTGGTGGGGCTGGGCTCCCCTATCAAACCCAGCAAGGGAGTTTATTAAGGACTTGAATAAGTGAGGTATACATGAAGAGGCCAGGCACTATATGCCCTTCATCTAGGCTAGTTGGCCTCCTGATGTAGTGGGCTTTCTCACCCTGAAAGGGGAAAAAACAAGGAATGACTTGTCCAGAGGGCTGAGTTTGTACCAAAAAGAAATAAGTGGGCTAAATAGTGATTTGCCCATTGCAGAAAGAGGGAAATTGAGACAGAGTTGCTGTGTTGCCTGGTTTTGCTGCAAAGGGATGCTGATGATTTAAAGGTGACTTCTGATAAGCCCCCTCTCCCCCTGCAGCATTCCTGGTTGTCTCAAGGAGGGCTGGGCCCTTTTACCTTTCCCTAGTGGCCCTGACTGATCCATTCATAGACTTCAGGGAAGCTTCTTAGTCTCCTTCATTCAATTCCCTTAGGACCAGACTACTCCAGTCTGAGGTGAGCCATTCAGCCAGGAATTGAACTCCACCTGATTTTGTTTCTAAAGATCTCATTTATGTAGTATAGGTTCAGCTGTTAGGGCTTGCGATGTTCAACATAGGGTCTATCTGTGTATTTTGGTTCTAAGCAGGTAACCTATTGGGCTCAGAGAGGAATTTTCCTCAGGCTAGTCTGGAAGCTGGATGTGCTGTTCACAAAGCACTCATTGGACTGGGTTAAAGTGTTAGAGTAAGTGCAGTAATTGTTTGGACATATTAGGGCAGGGAGCCAGTTTAGTAATGGGGGAGCAAAAGCTGTTCACCTGCCCAAATCCCATGTATCAACTGGTAAGTTTTGATTCACGTAAAATGGAGGGCTTATAAATATAGTACAGTCTGGGGCATCTCTTGTGTTCGCCCTTATCATTCATGCAGGATGGAGGTGGCTAAGGGACATCTTGTTTGCTTTAATTTGTCTAGATTAATTGAGTGATGAATTTTAGTTTCCAGAGCATGTATAAGAAGGAAAAAATGTCAGTGGTAATTATCAGAAACAATAAATATCACGCTAGCTTCAGTTGAACAAAAGTCATAAATGATATATCCTCTGGCAATCAAAGTCTCAAATCAAAAATATTGTCACAACTTGCAGGGATGCAGGACTGATTCACTTTATCTGTTTGAGGGTAAACTCCTACCATTTAATATTGTATTATTCATTTTTTTTCCTCTAAAGTGGGAGGGGAAGGAATCTTTCTGCAAGCTAGGGGAGTGGAGTGGGAGTATTGGTGGCAGATGAAACCTGAAATAAAATGATGAAAATAAAAGTGAAATAAACTGGCCCAAGACAAGAAGAGATGTTCGATCAACAGTTTCCTCTATCATGTTCTTGTATGTATTTAATCTAATCCCAGGCCCCTGACAATGGGAGTTTGCTACTGCATGTGACTTGCTCCTCTCGTCCCCCCCAAGCATCTAAGTTAATTCAGAACACATTTCCCATCAATTTTCAATGGGATTTGGGCTCCAAAATCATTTCTGTGCTTCTGAAAATACTACCCATTGGCTTCTGTGGGGCCAGGATTTTGCCCAGAGAGAGTTATTCATAAGTATGTTCAAAGTGTTTGAGCTGTGAACAAAATTAAAGCAATTTTTCTTATATTTTGAACCATTTTACAAAACCTGGGATGTACACCAGTTGCTCCTTGCAATCACTCTTCCTCATTTGCTTACTTCAGAAACAGTTTGTTGGGCTGATGTAACATTTTAGAAAGATAGCATCAGAAATATACTTACTCTGTTTCAGAGGGGAAAATAGGCTTCTTGTGAAGTTTCAGATATAAAAAGGATTGTCACTAAAACTGAAATTTAAGTGTTACCTAACCACATTTAAAAACAACTACATAAACAACAAAAAGCTAAAAGCAAATAGGTACATTTAAAAATGGGTTAGAAAAATTGGCCACAGAAATCGTAGGAATGGCTCATATTATAAGACTAACATTTAACAGTATATTCAATACTTTCAGGTTTTCTTCGTTCATGCATTGTAGGCAACTTTAAATATAATTCAGTTGATTCTTTTATACTTTGTTGTTGTTTTAAGCCACAAATTGAGAAATGTCAATATGCAAATATACATTGACCTTGGCTTATTCAGTGAACAGAGAGCTATTCAACTAACAAACTTCGAATGTACTGTTCTGTTCCTTTATTAACTAAGCATTATCCAGGAATCTGATTAGCATTAATTTACATTAAGGTGTACAAACTGATTTTTAGTGAGTATTAATTCTGCCGTTTAAATACTTTATAAAATTCATAGTTTCATTTGTTTTGTTTGGGTGGCCTAAATTGGGCATCTCCATCATCTCTAGGATTTGTAGAGATATTGTATGCTACAGGGGTTCTCACCTTCTCAGTGAATTATTTGTGACGTCAAGTAATCAGATTCGTGGTCCTCAACTGTTCATTCTTCCACCTTCCATTTTCTTTATAGCCCTATTCTGCTTCATTCTTAGCGGCACCCTTGATTATGAATTCACCCTAGGAGCAGAAGGCACATCAGCCTTGGGACTATAATGTAACTTCATAGCTAATAATAGTACTGAATACATGTTCTTTCCTCTTACTATCCAACTATTAAAAAGGCCAAGAACATGTAGAGACAAGTGCTAAAGAACTTGTAGTGCTTAGCAGTAGTCCTGGTGAGAGTCCCAATGCCCATGTTATCTCCCTAATGCTCAGGCTGAGACTAAAAGAAACTATACTGTAGGAGGAAGAGTATGCCCACTTGCCCTCTGAAAGCAAGAGAGGAAGCAATGTACAAAGAAACCAGAAAATAAAACCAAGTGAAATTGTGCTGTGGGGCCATTTGAAAAGCCCTTGCTTCTTGTGGTTCCTTCAGCTAGTACAAGGCAAAATCAAATATGTATATTACCAACATATTTATGTATCTAAAATCATTTATATTTGACTGTAAAGTATCTCTCTCCTCTGACTCTTAGTATGTTACTTGTCTTTTTTGATTGCAAGCTCCTAGAGACAGAGACTTTGTCTTCATATTTATTTGTAGAGTAGCTATTTTTTTATTTGTAGCTATTTGTAGAGTGCTAAACGTACTGGGGGGCCCCACCTCTTCTGCTCAGCAATGCACAATAGCTTCCAGGATGAATACTTCAATCAGGTTTTTTTGCTCTGATCTTCTATTGTAGAATAGAGGAAGTGACTAGAGCTGGTAGGAACCTTTTCAACAAAACATTCTTTTGTCAAAATATGCTGTTTTGTCAAAGCAAAAAAAGTTTCAAGGAAATGTCTCAATTTCGATGGAGTTTTTGATGGGAAGTTTTCTAAGGACCATGATTCACTCTCCACTCAGAGAAAGAGAAGCCTGAGTCAAAAACCAACAGACCCTTTCAATCCCAAATGGGGTGCAATCAAACATTTTTTGGGGGAGTGGGGGGAGGGGTGAAATTGAATTGTATTAAAGGTTTTGTTTTTGTTCTAACGTGGAACAATTTTTTTTAAAAGTTGTCTTAAAACAGAACTGACATCCTCCAGCAAGCTTTTGAAACAAATTCCTTTGTGATTTTGATTATTACAGGTAAGGAGCCCTATCCTTCCAAGGTATGCAGAAAAGTGAATGCAGGCAAGAGACGTGCTAAAAATTGCACTCACACCATAGTATGCACATGCATTTCCTCCAAACAAGTTGCAGTGGCCAAGTGCACAGACAGCAAGAGACAGACATGTGGATTGCTCCCTGGTCACACATGTGCAGCTGGTAACATTGTGGTGGAGAAAAGGAATTGAACAATGGGCAGCTAGACAGCTACTGCAGTAGTGGAGTTGACACAATCCAAAAATGCAAATATTAGTGAGCAAACCATGCCTAGATTTAACTAGGCAAACCCCCAGAGGGGAGAGAGAGAGAAGTATTTGCTCTACAGAAAGGAGCACACAAATGTGTCCGCTAAAGATATGAGCAGCCATGGCAAGGCAGTGCAGACCAAGTACACAGCCACCACATACACATAGGCAACAGGGTGCCACATGGTTTGCTGGGACACTGACCAGATGACCTTTTACCATCTGTGAAGTGAGGGAACTCAGGATATAGTTGTGTGTACTTTAGTCCTTCAAGTAATTGCAGAGCAATTTAATGCAAGTTCTAACTTTTATAATTATTATTAATAAACACTTATATCACATTAATGTCCAAAGATCGTACTTGGGCTCAGGGCTGTATAGTGCCAGGAACTGTACAAACACAGCTGAAAAGACTGTCCTGCTTTAGAGTGCTTACAACCCAAGCCCCGTACCTCTGCATACTCCTGACCAAACAAGAAGCACAGCTTTCATTCTCGTGACCTTGCCCATATTTGCATATCCCACACTCCTTTTGCTCACTGTATAAATGACTGTGCCCACAGTTAAGCTGCCTGGCACCCGGGGCTAATGATCATTCCAGTAGCAGCTGGATTTTAGATGTGGGGAAAATGAGTAATGATTGTGACTCATCTTCCTGTTGTTGAGGAAGAGGGTTCCTATGGGCAGCCCCTGCATTCACACACACGCTCCCACTCGCAGAGTGATTTCCCTGCTGGCACTGTTATCAAACACGAATATAGCCAGCTATGGTAATAGGTACAAAAATTAAATATCAGTGTATTAGTGATGTGTCCCACTGCTAATCCATTTACAGCATGCCAGTTCTCACTAAAAGTAGCTTTACTTAGCAGCAAAGTGAAGCCATTGAAGAGAAATTGCAAAGAATAATTAAGAAGCAACATGGGGTGTTTTGTTTGTTTTGCTTCACATTTTTTTTCTTGCTAAGTATCCATTGAGCTTTAATTAAGTTTTACTCTGAACCTGGAACACTGTGGAATTTTTTCCCTCCTGTAATGAAAGCTTTGCTTGCCAGGCAAATTTTTACCAATTCACAAAGCGGTAATCAGCTGGTCATACAATGAAAGGATTATGAGGTGTACAGTGGCTGTAACGTGTATGAGTTTATTATCCATTTCTGAGTTCCATGTACAGATCAGGTATCAAATTATTAGGGACTGATTCTCATTTATAGTTTAAGGCCCCTTTACCTGCCAGAGTGGTGTAAAGTGAGAGTAAATGTAATGTATGCCCAATTTAAGGCCACTTTACACTGCCAGATGGTTGCAAAATGGTCTTAGTGTAAAAAAAGAATCAAGCCCATAATGTTTAACAGATTTAAGGCGGTCAAAGCAAGTTTGTAGCACAGTGATTTTGGGTTTTAAGATATTTGGCCTACAGAACAGAGATATAATTACCTTTTGCACCACTGAAAGAATTTGTTTTCAAATTCTTCATCGATATGTAATATCATTTTCAGCCTTCAAGGTAACATTAATAAAGTTCTGCACCCTATCCTCACTGTGAGACGTGGTTTCTGCAACAGGAACAAGTGAAGTGACCAAACATTATCAGATTATTATGCAGAAGTACTTGTGGCTCTGTGAAAGCTCAGAGAAAAGGCAGAACAGGGTAAACTACACTTTAAGGGTATATTTTCTTATATGATAATTACAGCACTTTAATAAAAAATCCCCATAATTATTCAAAATCATATTCAGCATTTTGATGGGCTTTATACTTTTCCAAGCACAGTGCAAACATTAAATAATTAATCCTCACAATTATTACCCCATTATACAGATGAGGAAACTGAGACTTGTCCAAAGCCACAGAATAAATCAGTGGAGGTATCAGAATTAGAAAGTAAGGGTTTGTAACTCTCAGTCCTATGCAGAGTCTACTATCCCACATTATTTCTCTGAATAGGAGCATCAAAAGGAATATTTCAAAGTATATGACAGGAAAGCCTAACTTATATTAGATGCTCTTCGTATTCTAAGCATCATGTGCAATGAAGTTGGATGTCATAATGCAGTTTGCTAACACTTTTTTTTCCATATGCTTCCTAGAAAATCTAGGGGAACAGTAACATCACAACTAACGTTAAAAAAAAAAATGAAGGAAGAATGAGGACACAAAGAAATACAAAACTGAACACCAAATATCTGCTTGAATAGAGTCAGCACTGATTCCAGTGAAGTCTGTCACATTTAGAATCTGTTTAACTCAATAAGTTGGGACGTATTTCCTGCATCCCCTATAGAGTCTAATAATAATGGTAGATGTAAATACCTATGAGAAACCCTGTGATTTAAGCTGCCCCGTGAAAGATCGAATGAACTATGCAGAGGTGGGGAAAAAAGGAAAACAGCCTGGACTTACCTTTTCAGACTGTATTATCACTTAAAACTGCCCATTTGTCTTCCTATTGAGGGTTGCAGCAAAAAAAGAAACCTCTGTTCTAGTTATTTTCTTTGTAAAAAGAAGAGAAAATGATGATGGCAACTTGATTTAATGTCTTTACAGTCTGGTGAACATGACCTTAGTTTACCCTCAAGCCATGCACAGGAAATGTTTCAGTGCAGTGAGTTGTTACGAATTCCCCTTCAATATGAAAATATTGTCATACTGTTTTCATGCAAATAGCTTATAAATTGCATAGTGCTGATCAGATCCTGCCTGATTTACCCTTAGGGCACAAGTGGGAAGGGGAGTAGGGGCAATTCCAATAGGTTTCTCAACTGGAGCCGTATATCAACTAAAATATAATTTTCAATGTCTTGCAGTGGGTGTGAAGGCCCCAGTCTTAATTTGTGCATATGACCATGGGCTATTTGATGTTACAATGGTATTTTTCCCTATATTTATATTTAGCTGTCTAATTAATATTCTTTTCTCTGTGAAATTAATTAATTAGCTCTCAAACACAAATAACATTTAAATTAAAGTTGTGTCACCCTTGATATATAACCCTCCCATTTCTTCCAGCTTCACAGTATGACTATAAAAATTTGCTCTAGGATGAGTCTTAGCCAAGGAGACACATTTTGATTTGGAGAAAAAAAATATTTCTATCAGGGCAAAAGAATGGAATCTGAATTTATTTTTGCAATGTGTTGCTTGAACTGAAATTTAGGAACCCATTGAGCTCTGAGAAGGCCAAGATCAGCGCGCAGACGAGTTAGATGAAGAGGGGAGAAGGGGCAGAAGAGAGAGAGAAGGCAAGGACTATGGGGCACCCGACCAAAATAAAACCTCCTTTCCTGATTTCCTCTTTTACAACATGCTGTATCAACCAAAATAGCACTACCCAGCATAGTCTCTGGTCACATTTCCTTCATGTAGCTTTAGAGTGTACAAATTCCAAACAAACCCTATAAAACTAAACCAATCAGGAGGTCTTATTTCACCAGAGCTTCCTGTCATAGTGTCTGGTCAGGAAACTCTTTAACTCTCCTTCTCATGAGTTTATAAGGGTCTGAGCCAAACTAAGATCAGCTGCAAATATGTGCTTCTACTCAGAGAGATTCCTTACGGAACTCTGAAGACTCTCGCAGGGATTTAACATTCTAAAAGCTGTCCACACTGGTGTCTGGCTCAAGGAGGCCCTCGTGCTCTCAGGGGATCCCACTGTAGTCAGGTGCAGAGGGGCTGTATGACCT
Organism: Trachemys scripta elegans; assembly: GCF_013100865.1. Lineage (NCBI taxonomy): Eukaryota > Metazoa > Chordata > Testudines > Emydidae > Trachemys > Trachemys scripta. Next base: position 74,181,322 of record NC_048298.1, read on the forward strand.
TCTCCAGAAAGTGCCAAACAACCTGTATACTGCCTCCTCTTCAGAATTCATTAATGTCGCATAACTATTTACTTTCTAACCCCCATTTTTCCCTTGCTCATCATTTTTGATTTTCTCCCTAGACTAGCTGCCAGCAAATGGGGCGGCACACACTAAGTGGCAACTTCAGCAGTTCGGGCAGCTTTTTTTTGCTTGGGGTGGCAAAAATGGTAGAGCCAGCCCTGGCCCTAGGCGAACCATGCAATTGGTGCCCCCACTCCCAACCCCCAAGGGCAGATCTTGGCTGAGGTTTTTGGTAAACTGGGAAATCTTTTCCCCCTTTTTTCCTTTTAATGTTTTGAAAGCATTTTTTTTAAACAGAGGCTTAATTATTTGGTTTGTCCGTCCGCCCATCTGTCCAACCAATGTTTCTGAGATCAGATAAAATAGACACGAAATTTTCAGAATAGATTTGTAGAAGACATCTGGATGATATTTCAGTCCGATTTCAAATAAAATGCATTAAAAATGTTAATTATGTTTATTATTACAAATCCCAAATCCTCCATTTTGCTATCCTGCTTTAACTGCCATTACCACCACATCCAATATAGAAAGAAATAAGAAAACTCTTTAATGAACTTTAACCTGTATTTACAAAATACTCCAAATAAAAAACACTCTGTGCTCTTAAAACATGACTTTTCCTGCTTTAAGTTTTGAAAATTCAGTCACTAGTTCTTTTAGATCCAGTTTTCCAGCTATTTCATGTTCGATTGACATTGTGGCAAGTCCAACAAGTCTCTCTTGCACCATTGTTGAATGCATTGTTTTAACTTTGAGAAGCTACTTTTCCCACTAGCTACGGAAACTGGCAAAGTTAAAAGAATGTGTAGAGATATAAACATGTTTGGAAAACTGTCTGAGTTTATTTTCACAAACAAACTTCAGTACTTCTTCAGGAGTGGAATGTTTCTTAAGTCATTTTGAAAAAGCCTGAAGCTCACTACACAAATCTGTAGCATCAATGTCTTTTGAATTTTCATGAGTCAATACCGTTTTATATAAAATTCTCTTATCTGTTTTGCTGTTTTCTTTTGCAAGCTGTGGATATCATATAGAAAGCCAAATACTGACTCTAACTGCTGCATCTGTTGAAATCTTTCATCAACAGAGTGAATAGCAGTATCAAGGACTGCGAAGTAGAAATTCACTTTGAACCCTTGTTTTGGGTTCTGAATGGGTGTGTCTCGTCCTTCATACAAAAACTACTGGTTTTTTTTGCCAAATGTGAACTGGCTCTGGTTCAAATTCTATTAGAAAGTCTATTTCTTCAGCAAGCTCTAGAGAATCTACCAGTGTTCTTTCAAACCCTTCATCATGTCTGAATTCCTCCAGAATATTTTTAGTTTGCTGCAGTTTTTGAATAGCAGAATGTATGTTCAAGTTCTTTTCCTGAAGCTGCTTACTAGTGAGATTAATCTCGAAAAGAATATAATACCACAAAATGAGTGAAGTCACAAATTTGAACTTGGAAAGGCCATTTGCAAGAGCTTCTGCATCTGAATGTGCCATGTTGCCAGATGATCCAGTAAAGGTAGTATCATCAGAAATTTCAATTAGAGCATCATAAATGTTTCCAAGTTCATAGCAAAGAGGCTTCAAAGCATCACTGCGACTCTCCCATCTTGTCTGACTAAGTGGTTTCACAGTTAGAGAATTCACATGGCGAGACAGAATGGTGTGTTGAGCCTGAGAAAAACACATAAATACATTGCACCAGGTCAAAGAAACTGCTTGCCTCCAAACACCATCTAGCACCATCATTGACAACCAAATTCAGAGAATGCACACCACAAGGAACGAAAAAGGCCCTAGGATTGATTTCCATCATTCTCCTTTGCACACCATTGTCTTTACCCTTCATATTACTCCTATTATCATAGCCTGGGCCACGTAAGTTTTCAACAGATAATGACATTGTTTCAAGCTCTTTGTAGAATAGTTTCAGTCATAAATGCTCCAGTCGTCTCCTTCAGTGGTAGAAAACCCAAAAAATGTTCCTTTATGAGCACTTCAACATTATCTTCATCTGTAGACTTTTCCATAGCCACAAAATGAATGACCATTGTCATTTCTTCAACATGACTCACATCTGGTGTACAGACCAATATTATTGAAAAGTATTTTGCAGAATGGGCAGCTTCTACAATATTCTTTTTAATGGCATTTGCTAGGATTTGAATTAGTTCATTCTACATATTTTTCTCCAAGTAATGAATCTGTGTTTCATGATCAGTTATTTTATGTAGAAGCTCCTTCAAGACTGGATCAAAAAAAGCTAGGTATTCAACACATTTTAAAAAGTTTCCATTACCTGGAGTGTATAATTTTTCATTTCTGCCGCGGAATGCTAAATTTTGCCCACTGAGAACTCTCACTAAAGCAATCAGATGCTCTAATATTTGTTGCCAATATTTTTCTTTTTCCTTGATCACACATAAATTTTCTTCGATAGTTTTTCCTTTTTTCAATCATAATTCAAGTTCTTTCCAATTTTGAAAACATTCCAAATGTTCTGTACTTCTTTCATGTGAAGAGAGAATTGAAGATATGTTTTTCCAGTCCTTCGAACCATTTTCAGTAAGTGATGTATCAATTGCTTGATTTCTAAACAACTTGCAGCAAAAGCAAAACACGGAGCCCTTAGACACTGAATATTATAAACAGTTTCGATGAATTTCTTCCCCATTAATGAGTTTCCTCTTGTAATGCTGAGCAGAGAATTTTCTTTTATTTCCATCCTTAGGGAAGGGAAATTCATGAACTTGTTCAGGACATGTTCCACTGTCATCACATCTGGGCCATGAAGCTGGGTCCCCTACTCTTTGTAACTTCCTCATCCTTTCTTCCTTCTACTTCATTTACTTCAATTTCTGCATGTCTCTTTGAAGCTGAATAAGTTTTCTTCACTTCTATATCAGTCTGATGCTGTGAGCTGCTTTCATCTAGAAGTAAGTTTCCATCATCTTGAGTTTCCAAACTGCTTTTTTGTGGATATGAGCTACCCTCATCTCGAAGTAATATACCTTCATCTTGATGTTCTAAACTGCTTCCATGCGGATGTGAGCTAACCTCCTCTCCAAATAAAATTCCTTCATCTGGATGCTGTGAACTGCTTCCATCTTTATTTGGATTAAAGAGAAGATATTTCAGGAAGGATCCCTGCTGTTTTGCTTGGTCCTTTTCCTTCTCAGCCTTTCATTTACGATATTCAGCTCCTGAGGTTTTTCCTTTTTCCTTTTTTCCATTTGAATATTGTTATGTACTGTGCTCCCATCTGCAAGCATTATAGCGTTAAGGATGGCTGACACACCCACCACATGGTTAGCGATTTAAACCACATTGCCACCATCCTAACACATCTTTTCACTGCTTAAAGGTTCAATGAATAGTAAAATACACTCACTTACCTATTAAAATAGTTAGTTACAGCGTTTATATGGAAACAAAATGACCTTTTTCGACGTTATAACCCGACACCAGTTGTTTGGAAAGTAATCCCCTTCCTCATGGTTACCCACTTGGAGTGTGGCGTCATCACTTTCGTTAAGCGTTAACACTGTTACTTTTCTATTATGGACCTTATTTATTACATGTGAACCAGTTATAACAAAGGAAAGTTCATAATTATACAGCCCAATAAAAATGCTAAGGTTTAATAACATTAAAGATACTCACAGTTTGGATTTATAATGCTGAAAGACATTATTCTTTATTCTTTGGCACCAAGAAACACAATTTTCCACAGTATTCACTCAATTCTTAACTATCTACGTGCGACATGTGTTAAAATGACCATTTGATATACATCAACTCATGATATATCCGCTCTACATGAATTTCTGGCTATGTGACCTTGATGTATATTCGGGTTAGGTGTCACTAGCATTGCAGCACTTGCCGCTGGCAGATGTTTCATTATGGCTGAGTTATTGCTTATCAAAATTGCGGAATTGGTCATCTTGACCCTACGTCACAATTTTTTTTAAAAATCGCTAAAATAGTATTTATTTTTGCAGTAAATAAAAGATTTTACATATTAATAAATTATCAGAAACGAATTATAATTCATATTCTCTCCGTATGCGCACGGGAATTGAAATAATGACATCTTCGTTATTTTATTTGTATTCTTTTCATCTTTTTCCTTTTTTTTTCATTTGATTTTTTTCCTCCAATTTGGCGCCCCATTTAACTTGGTACCCTAGGCGACCGCCTAGTTCGCTTATATGGACGGGCCACCCCGTCCCCGTGCTTGGCCTCTGTTTCTGTAAACGATGAGCAAAAATGACTGAGCCACTTTTGAGTGACAGGAGAGTAAAAGAAAAAAACTCACACTTCCCATTATAATAAAATGATTGCAACCTTTCATCTAGAACTGAGAGAATAATTGATTTTTCTCAGTTCAGTGGCTAAACTGAAAAATAATAATAATAAAACAATTGTTTTGAGTCAGCCAGAAACAAGATTTTTTTGTTTTGTTTTGTTTTTCCTTGCCAAAATGAAAAACCAGGAAAAAAAATTTCAGGTCAAACAAAACATTTGGTTTGATCCAAAATGATTTTGTTCTTAAATTTTGATTCTAGGTATTTATCGGTTTGGTTGGGTTTTTTATTAAGCTAAAACTAAAAAAAAATTTAAACTAAACATAATTTTGAAATGAGAAGTCAAAATGTTTTATTTTGAAAATGTCACAATTAAACATTTAGACTTTAAAAAAAACAAAAACATTTATTCTGCCAAAACTAGTGGCTGAATCCTCCCCAAATTTGTGAATAGTTTGTCAACATAAAACTGCATTTTTCAGCAAATCAACTATTTGTCTGAAAAATTCATTGAATGGCTTTTTTGACAGAAAACATTACCATGACCTGTTATTAAAGAGAAATGGCTGAGGTTTGAAAGCTGGAATGATGTATGGGTTAAGGAACAGTGTTGGCAAGTGCTAAAGGAAATTGGTTTTGATTTACCAACTACTAAGCATCTAAAAATTGCATGATAAATATGCACAGGTTTTTTTTTTTTTTGCTATTTAAGTGCACACTTAGCTGCTCATGCATGCTTAATGCATTGTTCCTAAGTTAAAATCCCATTTTAAGTTCATGGCTAGAGTTTTGAACATGAAGTAGCTTAAACTATTATGGATACCTTATTTCTTGGTGTCCTGGAGCCTGCCAGCCTGCCTATTATTGTAATCAGTATTCCAGAATTGGGTGTTGATTGGCAGTGGGAGAAACAGTGAAGAAGACTGGGAAGCAAAATAGCAAGGCACTCAGATAATGTGTGTATCATAAGAACTTAGAAAGACAGCTAGGTAGATAAATTGGCTTTAAAAGTTCATGATATATTGAAAGGCAGCATGGTCCCTAGATACTGCACTGGATTGGGACTCAGGAGACCTGACTCCATTCCTGGCTCAGCCACTGCTGTGCTGTGTGACCTTAAGCAAGTAATTTCATTTTTGGTGTGTCTTTTCCCTTTACCCATCCTTTGTCTGTCTCACCTATTTAGGTTGTAAGATCATTAAACCAAGGATTGTCTCTTATTAAGTATAATGTACAGCGGCTAGTAAACATGGGGCCTGGATATCAGTGGGGCCTTCTAGGAGTAACTATAACACAAATAATATGTACTCATGTACTTAAAGACTTTGGCATAATGCTAATGTGTAACCCACATGCTTACTTTGCAGTATTTGGTGGTTAAAAGATAAGGGAAGAAACAGTGGGGAGGATACATATATCTTGGTTTTGTTTTGAAGTACTCTGTGTGCCTATTAGCTGCTTGAAACTACATGGGCAACTTCCATTGTGAACATGCAATCTGGCAGGACACACAAAATCGCTCTCTGAGAGTGGCACCTGTAGGAATTCAAGGGGAGAGCGAGGAGTTTATAAATAGAAGGAGTGGGAGCCAGACTGCAAGATTCACAGGTGGAGCCAGGAAAAGGACTAGAAAGGTTTCCTGTAAGGATTGTGTTGCAGGGACTTTGCCAGTTTTGTTGGATTTAGACTGCAGGCTCCCTTGCCCCACTGTAGAAGAAGAGGACTAGAATTTGCCATTGCAATCTCAAGAAGAGATTGAAAGAGACTTTGGGACTATCATTTTCCCCACCAATTTCAAGGAACTGGTGTGCCGTACAGGGGGTTTGAACACCATTCCACAGAGACTGAGAAGGGGTAATCCTCCCAGAGAAGAGCCCTACGGGAGTGTACATATGTGCACATGTATCATTATATTTTGCATTTGAACATGTGGTAGTAACAAGGACTAAAAGTTGGGGGAACTGACCACCCCACTCGAAAATGTTACCTTTGGAAAGTTGTTATTGACAGTATCCACAAATGCTTTATAGGTTACAAGTACATTTATAGATTTATTTTAGTAAATATTTTCCTTTAGCAATTTTGTGCCACTTTCGTTCTCTCAGAGATTTAACACTGTATAATATAAAGAGAGAGATGTATCAAAATCCTGACAAGACTAAACTCTGGTTTGTACCTACAGTAAAGGGGAAAGAAATATCTAACCTAACCTAACCTAACATTATCATAGTGCTTTCCCCAGGCCCATTACACAGGCACATGGTGAAGGAGTTATGGTTCCTGGAGAACATGAACTGTGGTATTTCCTGACTTCAGAATGCTTCACTTTGCTTCCTCATCATCCCATTAACATATTTTTTTGGAATGGAATCATTTAATAAAATTGAGAACACTCTAAAAATATCACCTAGGGGCAAATCCTTCCTGTATATCCTCTGGTGGGGAGGGTCCCTTGGCAATGGAATCTGTTTACAGCCAAGGTTTGGAAGCAGCTAACAAGGCATGTGGAGTATGTTTGAGTGTGGGGTAGAATGCAGTGGAGGCAGAGTGAGTCTAGAAGACTCACCACTACCCATACTTCTGGTCATTCCTCTGATCGAGGAGTGCTGCAGAGGCTAGAGTAGCTCTGCTGCCCCCTTGCGTTCTCAGGTTCTGTAAACTTAAGAGGGCTTCTTCTCAGTGAGACACTAAGACTGAGTGATGGGGACTGGATTTGCCCCTTATTGCATCCACCTGCACCTGACCACCTAAACATCACCATTGTTTCCCAATCCACAGGATACCAGTAATGACCTATCAGCTCCATAAACCTGGCATTTACATTTAAACTTCCTGGGATTTATTGATTACATCCCAGCCTTTATATATATATATATATATAAATGAGCAATAGATTCAGTGTGATGTAGGAAAGGAGAAGTTATATGATAGATGAGAATGGGATAAAAGGGTCTTACCTTCAACCTCATCCTCTGTGCTTTACCTGAGAAAGAGAGATGCTTGATCACCAACTCCTTCTGCTCTATTCTTCCTCTCCACTTTGCATCTTCCCGAAGGAACCAATGAGTATACGGTAGCCAGCACTGAATCTTGCAGACACCAGAGCCAGAGTAGGTATCAAGTAGCAAACTCTGAAGAAGGTCGGCTCCCTGTTCTCTTTGGTGGGCTCTCTTAGGTTAAACATAATCTCCCAGCCATGATCCACAAGGGCCAGATGACATCATTCATGTGAATAACAAGTGTGTTTTATTTATGAATCTGCTACAATGTATTAAAGTATTCTTCAGTTCTCATTTTTCTCTTTGTCTCGCTGTAAAAGTAATGTATGTTTACAGTGAGAATGGAAACTCACAGACAGTGATGAAAGCATTGTGGTAAAGCAGCATCCTGTTAGGTACAAAAGGTTTTGAGTTCTATACTAGGAAGTTATGTTGAATGGCAGCTACTGTTGATCGTTGCTATATGAGGGTTTTTCCCCTTAATATTAATATTAATGGTGAGAGTCCGTCATCAATGCACCCATATGAGCAGTGACATTAGTGAGTGTTTCTACACATGAAAATGAAGGGCAGGCTTTAAAAGACATACTCAAGCAAAGAGAAGATATATTTTACTGGAAATTGGATAACAATTGTGTACTTTTAAAATATTCTTGTCATTGCTAATTACCCAGTATCTGAGTCAGCCTGATTCTCATTTACACCAATGCATCTTCACACTGCCAAAATACTGATCAGCCAGTTCCTATTTGCTCAGAGCATCAAGTGTTTGTGATTTCAGGGACTTTATAATGCTTAGGGTACCACAAGGAGAAAGGCAGATGTAACAGTCCCATGAACTTTAGACGGCTCTAGACTCCTCAAAATAAAATTGCCACTTCATTTTACAAATTTCACTTAACATTGGCAACTTGGACTGGATTCTTCTACAGGCAGTCTAAAAGGACATTCAGTACCTTGTGTGTTCAACTGAGTTTTATGGACACTGGCCCACAGCTGAGGCAGAATGGAGCCATTACTGTTGTTATTACTTGCTCCTTTATGGCAACAATGGGAAGGGGAAGTTAGATGACCAATGTCTTTAGTCATATGACAACAGATGATGCAAACAACTATGATAAATTTAGAGACAGAATATGCAAAATATATTTTAACCTGTAAAGCCTATAGAAAGAAATTTAAAGGGTTTGGTAAAAGAAGAGAGAAACTTCTAAGGAATTTGGTGATTGGTTAGGGCATAGGTCCTTAAAGAGCTGGGGCAGTGGAGGGGCAGGGATCTAAACTTCAAGGCGTTTTTAGATCTAATTGATATGGAGCAATTTTTCACAGCATGTCCAGAAGACCTTAAAGTTTGGTTGCACAGTCACAGCCCTACAATGGTGGCTGAAGCTGTGAACAAGGCTGAGAAATACATAAGCCACCAACCTGCTTGGGGTATTAGACCTTCACCCCCTGACAAAAAATATAAAGGGAAGTTGAATAAAATGGGGATAAACCAAGATAACTTGGATGTTAAGAAAAACAGGGTTCTCTGAAATCCTGCTGAGAACCCGATAATGGCTAGCATGGGCCCATTGTGCTAGGCACTGTACAAACGTAATAAATGACAATCCATGCCCTCAAAAGCTTACAGTTGAAATGATAAGATGAAAAAGACAGGCACTGGGGAGTGGGTTGAGAGGAGATATAGTAACAAATATAACAGGAGATGCATACTACTTACCCAGTCAGTAGCAGTGATTACAGTTCTCCACTTGCCTAGCTATCTGATAACAGCCTGATGTATCAACGTCGTTTTTATGATGTATTATTCAGTAAAATCTTTGTTTTAAAAAAGTTTCACTTTGTGAACATGAGAGAAATGAGCAAGCATAATTTGTTCAGTGTTTCCTTCCCCAAAAATCTACTGCCATAGTTAGATAAATCGAATTAGTACTAAAAGAGATCAAATGTCCCCCTACATTGGCAATAAAAGTGGTTGCACTATTATGGTGCAAGGTAAAGAACAAAGTACATCTCCAATCCTTCAACCTTGAGTCAACAGAACTCCTTGTTTAAATAAGAATTGGGGTCAGCCCATAGATGGTACAACTCAAAGTGTCGTATCGGGAGATGTAATATGGAAAAATGTAAATAAACTAAAGAATAGTCAAGAAAAGGGAACTTTACATCTTTGCTCTTGGAGGGAAGAAAAAGGTAATACAAAGCAAAAGATTAACCAAACAGCTTCACTGAAGGGAGTTGAATAGATATACATTTTATAATCTGTTTCTCTCCCCTTTTTCTGTCTTTTAACACAGTGCTATAGGAAGTTGATTGAAAGGCCATTTTTATAGAAATTATGGCTCTTGGGATCATATTGTCTTGTGGGATTTTGGTATAATTTGCAAAGGATATCAGGTCAGGTAGAAAAATTATATGAATCACCTCTATCTAAGCATTTGTCTGCACTGGGAAAATGAGTGGTGTTTTAATGTCTTCATTCACACATTTTAATCAACACATTTTTAAGCACTTCTATGCAAAAAGGCAGCAATGTTTATAAACATGTTAGCAGGTCATGGTTAACTCTGAATTCTCACCTAGAGTAACTTCATTTTCCCGGTATATACATACCCTAATGCTCTGTATAGGTCTATTTGCCTAATGCTTTTCAAGTTTCATTTTACCTTGAAATCATGTACCTAATATACTAGTTAACATGCTTTCAATCATGACAATTTTCCCTAGTCTAGGGATGCTCTAAGCACTCCTTAAAATGTAGGCTCTGTTTTTCATTATATTAATTTGAAGGATGCATTATTCATCTCCCGTTTGGCTTTCATAAATAGTATTTAAATGCTTGGCTTTTCTAATATACGAAGAATTTAATTGAGCTTTGGCTTTGTGTGTGTGTGTGTGTGTGTGTGTGTGTATGTGTTTGTGTGTGTGTGTGTGCACATGTGCTATTAAAAAAAATCCTGTACAGATTCTATAATTGATTTCTGTGCATTTTCCGTTTGAACAATGTATAGGAAATTTTGCTGTAAATTCATATTGGTCATTCAAGTTGTCATAATTCTTTGCTAGGGTGTCTTGAAAATTTAGCTATTTCACGGTTTTATCAATATTATGAGTTTAGAATAAAAAATCAACTTTCCAAATGGTAACTGTTTTCCAAAATTCTATCATTAATAGGATCATCCAACAGAGTAATCTTCTCCTTTGTTGTTAATGTAATAAGCAACTGCAATAGTTAAGGCAGCAAAACTATTTCTATTATAACCCTTCTTTTTATCCACTTATACTTTTCAAAACTTAACCCTTTGAGGGCTGAAATTTTCCATGATTGCGCTCTACTTGATGTTGTGGGAAAGCAAAAAAATAAACTTTCTTATTGAGGGACGGGGGGGATCTAACCACATTTTTGAAAAAGGCTACAGTGTAAATTATCAAAACTTGAAACTTTTGAAAATAGTTTTCAAGTGTCACTGAAAGAATAACAAGAATGAAGTTCCTTGTACATTAATTTTCTAACGGTAATAGCTGAGATATACATATTGCTATCAAATTAGCTATTTTACTGTGACTGATATATTGTGTTATTAGTAGGGCTGTCAATTAATTGCAGTTAACTCACGTGATTAACTAAAAAAAATTGAGATTAAAAATGAATCACAATTAATCGCATTGTTAAACAATGGAATACCAATTGAAATTTATTAAATATTTTTAGATGTTTTTCTACATTTTCAAATATATTAATTTCTAATACAACACAGAATACAAAGTGTACAGTGCTCACTTTATATTATAATTTTTATTACAAATATTTGCACTGTAAAATGATAAAAGAAATAATATTTTTCAATTCACCTCACACAAATACTGTAGTGCAATCTGTTTATCATGAAAGTGCAACTCACAAATGTAGATTTTTTTTGTTACATAACTCTCAAAAACAAAACAATGTAAAACATTAGAGCTTACAAGTCCACTCAGTCCTACTTCTTGTTCAGCCAATCACTAAGACAAAAAAGTTTGTTTACATTTATAGGAGATAATGCTGCCTTCTTCTTATTTACAATGTCACCTGAAAGTGAGAACAGGTGTTCACATGGCATTTTTGTAGCCAGCATTGCAAGGTACTTATGTGCCTCAGACACTAAACATTCATATGCCCCTTCATGCTTCGGCCACCATTCCAAGGGATATGCTTCCATGCTGATGATGCTCATTAAAAAATAATGCATTAATCAAATTTGTGACTGAACTCCTTGGAAGAGACCTGTATGTCTTCAGCTCTGTTTTATCTGCATTCTACCATATATTTCATGTTACACTGCTCTACAACCAAAATGCTTCTGAAATAAATCTAGTCAAACTTTACTAATTCTGGGTCACTGAGAATGAAAATGATGCTTAAAATTGTTGATTGGCTCTAGTTTTCAAGGTATGCTATTCGGTCAGTATATATGACACTTGACTTGGGAATGGCTGAGGATAAGTGAGTCATAAAGGGAAGGGATCTCAATTTAAACCAGAAATGACTAAAATACATCTTTGACTGGATCTATGAATAAATCTATGACTGGGTTTGGACAGTACTTGCTTTTTAGGCAAAACAATGAATGATGAAATCTGAAGCTGGTATTGCGTCATACATGATATGAATTGCATCATGTTATTCCTAGAAGTCATGGATGATGCAATCATAACGAAGCTTACATCACTCTGCTGAACAAATTACCCTATATCAGCTCTAGAAATCATACAGTGTCATGCTTTCTTATTTGTCGGTGTTTGATTTTGCAAAGGGACACATTTCTGTTTAGCCAAAGTGAGAGAGATGCCTCGTACTTGTGTGAACAGTGCAGATAACTTCTGCTATGTTTGTGGTGAAGTGACTTTTGCATCACAAAAGCGCAGTATAACCACTCTGGTTAAGAAAGCCTATCACCTTTATTTTGGCTGCAAAATTGGAGATCAGGACAAGAGGTGGGCCCCACACATATGCTGCAACACTTGTGCAACAAATCTTCACCAGTGGTTGAACAGGAAAAGGAAATCTATGCCTTTTTCAGTGCCAATGATTTGGAGAGAGCCAACAGATCGTACCAGCAATTGTTACTTCTGCATGGTGCCTCCAGTTGGGAAAGGTGTGTCAAAGAAGAAAAAGTGGACTGTGCGTTATCCAAACATTCCATCAGCTATACGCCCAGTACCCCACGGAGAAGGACTGCCAGTTCCTGATGCACCAGAATCACTCTCACTTGAGTCAGACAAGGAAGAGGATGAAACTTCTGGTCCTGAACCATCAATGTCACAGGACCCACATTTTCTCCCATCCTCCTCCTCTGAACCACACCTCATAACACAAGGTGAACTGAATGACCTTGTCAGGGATTTGGAACTACCCAAGAGTAAGGCAGAGCTGTTGGGCTCCACACTACAGCAGTGGAATCTCCTGGCAGGTGATGTTAGCGTTTCCATGTTCCGTGACCGTCAAAAGGATCTTGTCCCATTCTTCTTCATGGAAGGTGATCTTGTAGCCTGCAACAATATTGATGGTGTGATGGCAGCCCTCAACATTGTTCACGATCCAGATGAGTGGAGACTGTTCATTGATTCATCGAAGATGAGTCTTAAAGCTATTTTACTGCATAATGGCAATGTTTTGCCATCAATTCCAGTTGGTCATGCAGTCCATATGAAGGAAACCTATGACAACATGAAACAACTTTTGAGGTGCATAAACTATGACCGACATCAGTGGCAGCTTTGTGACGATTTGAAGGTTGTTGCTCTCTTGCTTGGTCTGCAGACTGGATACACAAAGTACTGCTGTTTTCTCTGTGAATGGGATAGTTGTGCAAGAGATTCCCACTACATCAAGAAAGATTGGCCACTCCGACAGTCATTGGAGCCTGAGAGGAAAAGTGTTCAGCATCCACCACTTATTGAATCAAGGAAGATTTTGCTACCACCTTTACACATCAAGCTGGGTCTGATGAAGAACTTTGTCAAGGCCATTGACAAAACACAAGCAGCTTTCAAGTACCTCCATGGAAAACTTCCAAGTTTAAGTGAAGCTAAGATAAAGGAAGGTGTCTTTGTTGGTTCTCAGATTCGTGAACTTCTTCGAGACGATGCATTTGACCATGCACTGCATGGCAAGGAAAAGACGGCATGGAAAGCCTTCCAGTTAGTGGCAATAAATTTTCTCGGAAACAACAAGGCAGACAACTACAGGTTGTTGTTGGAAAACCTCCTCAAGGCATAAAAAAGCCTTGGTTGCAACATGTCACTAAACATACATTTTTTGCACTCTCATCTAGATTTTTTTTCCACTGAACTGCAGAGCAGTGAGTGATGAGCACGGCGAGCAATTTCAGCAGGACATTGCAACACTGGAGAAATGCTATCAGGGCAAATGGAGCCCATCAATGCTTGCAGACTATTGCTGGACAGTGACAAGAGATGCTCCATTTAATGAATACAAGAGACAAGCCAAGAAGCGCCGAGTAGACACTGAATAGGACTAAACTATGTACATAATAGTTTTTTGCCTTTTGTTTCATAATAAATTTTATTTATATAACCCTTTTGCTGATTTTTAAAGTGTTACATAAACAGGACAGGTGAAATATTATCATGTAAAGCAACCATAAACACATGAAAAGACCTAGGTTTACAATTTATGATTAAAACTCTACTATCTACACAATATACATAGACATAAAATGTAAAAAAATAAAATATCTTAGAAACAGTAGCCAATCAGTTGTTTTAATTGTCATATTTGAATTCAGCACATCAAAATACATAATAAATAGCACATTTTATCTCTGAAGCAGACTACTTCTCAAAAATTGTAGACCAGTATTATAGGAGTCTCGGATGATGACCCAGCACGTTTGTTTTACGAACACTTGCACTGCGGATTTGACAAAATGAAAAGAAGATACCAATGTGAGATTTCTAAAAATAGCTACAGCACTAGACCCAAGGTTTTAGAATCAGAAGTGCCTTCCAGAATCTGAGAGGGACGAGGTGTGGATCATGCTTTCAGAAGTCTTAAAAGAGCAATAATCAGATACAGAAACTACAGAACTGGAGCCACCGAAAAGGAAAATCAACCTTCTGCAGGTGGTATCTGATTCAGATGATGAAAATGAACATGCATCGGTCCACTCTGCTTTGGATTGTTATTGAGTAGAACCCATCATGAGTATGGACTCATGTCCTATGGAACGATGGTTGAAGATGAAGGGACGTATGAATCTTTAGCGCATCTGGCACATCAATATCTTGCGACGCCAGCTACAACAGTTCCATGCAAACACTGGTTCTCACTTTCAGGTGACATTGTAAACAAGGAGCGGGCAGCATTATCTCCTGCAAATTGTAACCAAGTTTTGTTTGTCTGAGCAATTGGCTGAAGTAGGACTGAGTGGACTTGTAGGCTCTAAAGTTTTACATTGTTTTATTTTTCAATGCAGTTATTTTTTGTACATAATTCTACATTTTTAAGTTCAATTTCATGATAAAGATATTGCACTACAGCACTTGTATGAGATTAAATTGAAAAATACTATTTCTCTTGTTTTTATAGTGCAAATATTTGTAATAAAAATAAATATAAAGTGAACACTATATACTTTGTATTCTGTCGTAATTGAAATCAATATATTTGAAAATGTAGAAAACATCCAAAAATATTTAAATAAATGGTATCCCATTATTGTTTAACAACACAATTAATCATGATTATTTTTTTAATTGCAAGATTAATCGTGAATAATCTTTTTAATCACTTGACAGCATTAGTTGTTAGTTAAGGTTTTTGTGCTATACGTGGGTATTTTTAATTCCTCTGGAACTCAATGTATTAGGTTATTTTAATTGGTCATACATCAGGAACAGGAACACATATATAATGTGTTCTAATAATGAGTTTAGGAGCAAGTATTGCTGGCTGTGTTTTGAAGAATCTCCACTTTTTTTCCATGAGATAATTGATATACATCTGTTTGCTACTCGACGCCTGTCCTAGTTTGCTGTTAATTTTGAAACTTCCTTAAGCAGGATGTTTTCAACTTTTAGTTTCACGTTAACACAAACTCAAAGCATGACTATTCTGCAGAGATGAAAGGC
Organism: Trachemys scripta elegans; assembly: GCF_013100865.1. NCBI lineage: Eukaryota > Metazoa > Chordata > Testudines > Emydidae > Trachemys > Trachemys scripta. The sequence continues at coordinate 74,196,824 of NC_048298.1, forward strand.
GGTGCCTTTCTTATCTACTAAACTAACTACTTCCCATTATTTTCAAAGCAATTATCAGGGAAGAGAACCAGACTGAACATAACCATTCTGATTGTTCATGAGAATCTAGTTAGATCCAGTTGTCCGAGTGAATCTAAAGGAGTTTTATTCTTTGTGAGTCCCAAATTGATAGATCCATGCTGATGACACAAATATAGTGTGTAGATTTGCTTTATATCCTTCATGCTAGTATACTGAATAGATGGGATAAGGCAGAATGAACCTCTTCCTTTTAATTTTTTTTTTTTTTGCTTTTGCTTTTACTTTGGAAATATTGGCATATTAACATAGACAAGATACATGGATATATAATTTATAAAGTATCATGATCGCTACAGATAATATATTATGGCTATATTTTCAAAACCATGTACAGTTATTAGCAAAATTAGCTTTCTTAAGTCCTGTGCTAAAGATTTATCAGAATGGCCAGGTTCAAGAACTTTAAATGTTCTCATAGCCTGTTGATCTTAGAAGATGTATATGAACACCAGTGATGGCTTGTGCCCTATTAATACTTTAGAGTGTAAATACAAATACTTTTCATCTTTCTAAGCCATTGATGTTTATTAAATTGTTACAACAATTCTTAGACTATATTAAAGATGTAAGGAGCTTCCCAGTCAAAAACTTAGCTGTAGTTAAGACTATAAGTACATGGCAATACCTTAAGAGAAAACAGCTTCAATATTATTGAAGTAAAAAGGAAAGCTAGAAACTTCAAAAGTAAGATAAAACGTCAATAAAAGAAAATTAGTAGTATGGGGACCTTACTCTCCCATTATTCCTTCTCATCTTATACCTCAGTCTTTTACAGAACTTTAAGCCTACACTGTACCATGCTCAGTATGTTAATATATGTACTACTCAAATTTATGGTCTGCACTTACACAACTATTTTAGTCTCTTCTTAGTCTCAAGTGTACTTCTACACTTGTCCAAGGAATAAGTAAAGAGAAGTCTGAAAGGATGTTTTAAATGCTTGACATTTTCTTCCAAGGCAAAGGAATGTGGAATATTATTTAATATTAAATTGTTTTATAAAACCTTAATGGACTCTTTATTCCTTCCAGTAATCATAATCCTTTTTAAATGAGATGGCACCATTACATACAATAAATAATGTCCCCTTCAATGCAATGTATGTTAAAGCCAATAACAACAATACCTTGTTGTGCAGTTAATAGCTGTAATTGGCAGCAGTGCTGTAGCTCCTTGCCAAATTATAGTTGATAAAATATTCATTCTTATGTCTATCACAGGAGATTTCAATTACTGACTCTGCGCTCTTACCAGACTAACAACCACTAAATGTTTAATCAAAAATGATGTAGCACATCAGCACTATTATGTACAATATTGTTTTCTTCTGGTCAACATATAACTACGTCAGTACTGCTCTAAGCTGGTAGCACATTTGGTTTCTGGTCTAGAAAGCTGGTGGGAAGTCCCACACTATATGGCACAAGCTATACACAGCCTCATTGTAGGACAAGCCTAAGTCTCACCCTTTCCAAGGCAGGGATGCATTTTTGGGTCAGGAGTTGGGTCAGAAGGGTCAGCAGGTGGAGAGATTGGAATATCCCTACATATAGGCTATTCTTCAGGCTCTGCAAGGCCCACAGGAGCCCTGGTATCTAGAGCACCAGATGGGGCAGCCCATAGGACTCCATTAGATTGTGCTGGGGACTGAACCTATTCCCAGCAGCCCCAGGATCACAGAGGTACAAGCTGCCTTCCCTAACACTAGTGCAGGGATGAATCTGACCCCAGTGGTGACTTTACAATATAGGCACCCGATCCTGCTAATATCAACTGTTGGCCATCAAAGCCACCTTTAAAGAATGGCATCATTACTTGGAAGACACATGACTTCCAGTTCAAGAATTCACGGATCATAAGAATTTGAAGCCCCTGAGAACTACAGAGGTTCTCAATCAACGCGAGATCTGTTGTTCCCTCTTTTTTCTCCCAATTTGATTTCACCCTGGCCTATCACCCTGGTATCCCAAAAGGTAAAGCCAACACATTATCTCACATGGGTGAGTATCCGAACAAGGGAAATAGACCCATAGAGCCCTCCATAGTTTTGAAGCCCTGCCGTTTTGTTAACATTATCATCATCATGTTCCCATTACACCTCTGACATTTAGAGTGGTGATGAAGCTCCTCCATTCCCATCTGTTTCTGGCAAGTCTTTCAATGATTTGCTAACATACTTGTGCACAATGATTTATTGTCTCTTGTGAAGTCTCTCTTGCCTCATAATCCATTTGCAGTAAAATTGATGTGGACCAGTACAAATCCGACCCCTGATTTGAACTTCTCAGTTAAGAATGTGGTTCTCTTGTTCAAATATCAGATCTATGTTCCTGATGGTCAACCAGCTCTGGCCATATTTGGGCAATGTTATAATTTACCCCTAACTAGCCATTTCAGTCACTGAAGAAAGATGAAACCCGTGTCTCACAATTTCCAGGTTTTCCAACTGATTAACTTGGTGGTCTTCAACTCCAGCTACCCAATACAAGGAATGTACAGCCAGTGTTACATGTTTCCCTGCCAAAAACATACATTGACAACTCCTTTCCCAGATGGCTACGACAACTTCCTCTCTGCATCATGGTCCTGGGGCAGGAACAATATCTCATGAGGCAGATCTTGGACTCCAAGATTCTCCATGGGAAGCACATGCCGAGTGTCCATTGGAAGGGCTGTGGTCTTGCTGATCATTTGTGGGAGCCAGCCAACAACATACATGCCCCCAGCCTACTTCAGGCTCGAAGCTGGGGACTGATTTTTAAAGCTGGGGACAGAGGAAATTTCCTGCAGGTCTTCTGATAGGCCCTGTAGCATTCAAGCAGCATTCAGCCAATCCACAAGTGAGGACCCACACAGGTGATCCAAAGGCAGGTATATAGGCTCCCAAGGGAAGCAGCATCTTCAGTCTGCTGAAAATCACTACCTGGCGGGGAGCATTCCTGTTGCTAGTACTTTCAATAGACTGCTCCAGATGGCCCTTGCTCCTGCTCTAGCAATGTCTGTTTCCACACTAGCCAGCTCATTCCAGCCTGCATCTTCTCCTGCTCAGCCTGCCACTGGGCTAATCTGACACTGAGATATTTAAATGACTAGCAGCTCTGCAACCTGAAGACTTTGATGTTTTAACTACAATCCTGATAGTCACAGTGCAAATGTAATCACTAACACGGGTGGGTCCCATTGACTTCTCTTTCTTTTGCCCTTCCTTCCAAGTATTGAGTTCAGTCTCTGTTAACTAAGTTGTCTTGGCTCTTCAAATGCTGCCATTTCTTCCAATTTATTTTGAAATACTGGTTATTGATTAGCTGCACTAGTTCCTGAATTGAGACCAGAACCTCATTTTACTGTAGAATCCCACTGAGCTCAAACCAGGACCCACGGGTGAAAGAAATACTGCTCTTAAAATACAGAGGTATGCAAATACAGGGGTTTGCAACTGTAAATTGGGGTGAACCTGTGTGCCAGCATTTAAATGGGGAAGTGAATCTGATTAAGATGACGCCAGAGCTGTAGAAGGCACACAGTTAGACAGGTTGGTCCTGGTGTGAACAATGCAGTGTGGGATAGCAGCTGGAGGACTGCCAAGTCACTGTGAAATACAGATGTGTTCACGTGAACCTTCAACTTTCTACAATGGACTTAATCAAATTTCAAACTGGATTAGCCCGTTCACAATATCTGGCCAGTTAATTCTCATGAAGGGATTGCATCATGTGGACACAGTCATTTTGATTTGAAAAAAAGAATGAGTTATTGTAGGAAGAAAAAACTCCCTGTGTAGACAACCCCTAAGTTGCTTGGGTCACATGCAGACAAAACACAACATTGAGAGTCTAATTCTGCATGTCCATGCTGTACGGAATTCCCTAGTCATATAGACAAGCCGTTTTAGAGAAAGAACAGTTATTTCCTCAGTGGTCCTATTATAAAAAAGAGAATAGGGATATAAATGGAGTGCCCAATAAATCATTTTATGGATGCATAAGATCTCCTTCACTTTATCAATGCTATTTATGCCTGCCCAATTTCTATTCAATTTAATTCAGTATGACCACATAAAACAGCATGCTGGGTTTGATTATTTTATTGTTTTGCAGCAGCACTGTAATTTCACCAGTCAACCTGCACTCCAATGCACGTCAAATGTATTATCTATGTCATTGCTTGCCCCCAGTTTACTGTGGACAAGAGGACCAAACAGTGGCCTACATTTTCAAAGGTGATTAGTGATTTTTGAAAGCCTAATTTTTGGGGGGTCAAACTTAAATGGATCTGATTTTCAGAAAGTCCTGAGCACCCACCCTCTGAAAATCAGGCCTCAATTTTCAAAGGGGCTAATCTGTTTGGATTTTTTGTTTTGTTTTTTTATTAATATTTCAGCATCTTGATGGATCACAGGAACTGTGAAGGATTAACTGGTGCATACTGTGTGAAATAACCATCCTTTTGGCAGAGAGATGCTTAAGCATGCATAATTTATCTACTTCATATCAGTTTACATGTGCCCTTGTCTAAGTTTAGCATTGAGATAATTATAGAGGTTACTATGTTACAGATAGCTAATATAATTTACAATAAATATTCTGGTCATAAAATAGTATTCTCCCTCTGAGGAGGCACCTGTCACCTGACATTGTGTAGAAGCAATAATTCTGGCACAACCATCTTTCTTTTCCAGCTCATTTCTCTGATTCCTCATTAGACATTCAGAAGATGTCTCCCCTGACAATCCCCATGTGATGCCAAGAGCATGTGACTTTGTTCTTATCCTGAAATAACTGGAGAGAAAATTGTCCATGCCAGGAGATTTACATCACTTGGTACTCCTGCTCCACAGGAAGTCCTACATTTTAGGAGTCTCTCTGCAAGGGAATGGTTAGTGTATATCTGATTTATTTGGCATGCATCATTCACTTCCTGGAAAAAACAGAAATCAAGGCACTGTAGAACTGCACTTTTTAAATGGATTCCTCCCCCCCCTTTATTTATGTATTTTCCCCTATTGACTGAAAATATTTTAAATCTGGAGATAACTGGCTTGAGATGTCTACAACTGGATTTAACACATCTATATCACAGGCTGCAGTTTCTCAGTGAAAACGTCCAAGGCATGTAATTCGTTTCTTCTCCCAGGTTATGCTTGCTGAATCTTGTAGATTGAATGCTTATAAAAGCAATTCTCTCTGTGGCATTTGAAATCATCCCATGGATGTTAAAAAATGCCATCCTTCAATGTTGCCATTGTGTAAGGGATTTTCTGCTTGCTATACTCCATGTTGTTAAAATATGAAAATATTCTTTAGGGGTTTCTCTATCACACAGTTTTTATTATACACAGAAAAAGGATTTGGGCTCAGATTCATCAGAATGTTTCAGCTGCTTAGCAGTGCACCATAGTGACGCAAAGCAGCTGGAGTCTACTAGTGACTCTGTCCGTTGATCTTCTTTCTTTACTTTTGCATTGACGTTACAGAAGGTTAATCATATGAGCTTTCCTTTTGGGCATAAACTACTTTGATATGATAGCAGATGCTTTCTTAAACGTATTAAATAAGAGAGCTCCAAAACTATTAGGTATCAAAGAATTGTAATACCTACAGACCAGTGCAACCAGGAAATCCAACAAATCATTTTCTTAAACAGAATTGATGACTTATTTGTCAATTTTGCCCTCACTTTAACTTTCAAAACATTATTATTAATCATTTGTATTACAGTAGCACCTAAAGGTCTCCATCTGAGATCAGGGATCCATTGTGATAAGTACTGTCCAGGAACATAGTTGTTTGCAGTGTGGTCCTAACCGTGTTGGTCCCAAAATATGAGAGACACATGGTGGGTGAGGTAATATATTTTATTGGACCAACTTCTGTTGGTTCAAGAGAAAAGCTTTCAAGCTCAGAAGTTTGTCTCTTTCACCAACAGAAGTTGGTCTAATAAAAGATATCACCTCACCCACCTTGTCTCCCTCATGAGCATTACAGACAATCCCTGCCAAAACAGGTTTACAGTATAATTGCACAAGTCAGAAAAAGTGTAGACGTATTTTTATCTTAGTTTTATAGATGCAGAAAGGGGCACAGAAAGATTGGGAGACTTCCCTTAGGTAAGATATGAACTTATTCATTCTTGTCAACTCTTGTGATTTTTATCACATGACTCACAACATTTGTTGTTTTACCTAAAGCCCCAAACCTTAGAGTGTTGTGATTATGAGTTTCAGCTTTATTTTTTTAAGGTAAGTTTCTAGCTTTCATGGCTGCAGAGAAAACCTTGAGAATGTGTACGATGTGTACTATAAAGGCTGAAAAAGCAGAAGACAAATAATTGATCATTTTTTCAGCCATATCACATTATCAGATTATTTTGGGGGCCTTAACTCATGACCATTGAATGCTTGGGGCTGGCAATGCTGAAAGTCTGTGTGGAACCAATCTAGGATTGAAGCCAGATTTCCTGAGTCTGTGTTCCAGCTTTAACCACAAAACCATCCTTCTTTAGAGGAGGCAGCAGCTAGCAGAAGGTGGTTTCAGTCCATCACTCTCTGGTTTATAAGCCAAGGATGTTTCCACTGTGTCACTCTAATGCTGACCATGTAAACGTATTTATCAATTCATCCCCAATACAGGGGTATTGAACAAGGACTATGCACCACTCAAGTCCATCAAAAGCTCTCTGGTACATAAGGGATACCTACGCCTGTGCAGGCCTCTTGAACACTGATAAAGTTCACCTTGACTTCTTAAAGTCTTAGGTTCCAATTTTAGTATACATCTATTAATTTGGCACCCTCAGGTATTACAGGCAGGAGTAAAATTGCACCCACAATTTTATTGGAGATGGCTGCTGAATATTTAGGTTATTTAACATTTAGGTTATGTTTAAAAGTGGCATCCAAATTTGCATAGAAAACTCTGAGCATTCTCCAAAACTCAGAAGTGTTCATGCAAACAGGGTAATTAGATGTTTAAACTCAGAGGCCAAACTTGGAGTAGAATTTTCAGAAGACTGAGCAGTCAAAATGCCACTTGAAGTTAATTGGAACTGCTTCATTTCCGCCCCTCTCAAAGTTAGCCTCCACAGTTGAAAATTATCCTCTCTACTTTCTGTTCTCCTGACTCTCGCAAGGTTCATCATTACTAACACAAGACTAAACGTAGGTGTAGAAGCAAAGGAAAGTCCCGATCAGTAAATACTATTGTAGGTTCAAAGTTGGCAGAATAAAAGTTAAAAACAGAATGAAGTTTATTTTGACAGGAACACAGACATTAGATATAAAAAATGACCAATTAGCGTCTAGATCATGGGACGAGATGATAGGAAGAAGAAAAGATTAGTTCATGGGAAAGGACACTCATACACATTTTAAAATCAAATGAATGTATTAATTTACTGTAGTTCTCACAGGGCTAGGATGGGATCAGATCAGAAGTGGGACATTTGGAAGGGGTTGAGCATATTCTCTTTCAAGAAGTGGTCCTAGCAGTTCGAGAATCCTGATCTTGTCAAAGTTAAGCACATGCTTTGTTGAATCAGAGCTGCCATCTCTGTGAATTAGCTCCCTGTCTGGAAAATGGGTATTAAACTTACCAGTCACACACACATGTTCTGAGGATCAATTCATCAATATTCTGTATATAAATTGCTCAGATTCTGTAGAGATTATGGCCTTTTAAAAACCTAGTTTTTTTCTATTGTTCCTACAGTATATTCTTTACTGCTTTGACTGATACAGTTTTAAAATACTGCCACGTTTTCTATAATGAATACATATATATATGGCTAATGGCAATATAATAATTTAAGTCAAATGTGCTATCTTGTAATGGAAACATGTTTTTAGTTTCCTAGCAGCCAAATTACAAGGAATTACTCATTTTCAATATCTTTTTGATGCTACACCTTTTTGGAGGACCTGATCGTCACAATGCCATTGGAAGTGTAGCTCTCCAGCGTCAAGCTGATGGACATTTTATGCAGCCTTACGCTATAATACAAACTGAGCAAAGTTTTATGTAGCTCTCTACTTGTTTAAAAAAAAACAAATTAATACCAGGTACTGATTATAGGCCCAAAGTAAAAACATCTTGAGTCTGTTTAGACTAACCACTGTTTCAGTAGAGCTGCAAAACTTGATTGTTGGATTTTTCAAATCAGTGTTTATAGTTAAGAATATTCAGCATGGTAGATAAAGAATAGTAGACTCTCTTAGACATCCATAAGCACACATCAGTTAAGTATGTAAGCATTCTTAGCTCCACCAGAGCTTCATCACAGGGGGTGAGATAGAGGGCCCAGGATGCCTTTCAGCCACCTTTGCACTTCTCTGTCCACCAGGGCAGCTGGAGGTCAATTTGTCCCCAACATAATCTAGAATAGCTTTAGGGTTCCTCTAAATTACACTAGCCTTCAATGTTTCCCTGGGGGCCATTATGCTGGTTGGGGTTGTCAGATTAAAGTGTGCTCTGGCCACACTCCTGCCTGCCCCAGAAACATACACTGAAGGGTCTAGTAGAAGTAGGTGTAGAGTTGATCATACCAGTTGTATGCCAGCCTAGGAAATTCACATGCTGGAGGAATGTTCCACTGCTCATATAGATCAGCTTTAAGTTACTTCCCATCAATATAGTGGCAGAAAGAGACCTTAGCATCTGATCCACTGTGTGTACAATCAATGTGTACAAGTTATTCTGTGCAACAGTTGTGAATGTCCCATCAGGGCCAGATTGAGGGCTCTTCAAAACTCAGTACCTTTATAAACATAACATATAAAAACACTAAATATAAGAAAGAGGCTGCAGATTTGAAAATTGGAATCTTCAGAAAAAACTGCAACTTGGATAGCAGAGATATTCTTGTCAGGAGGATGAATTAAACTTAATTAACTACTATGGCAAACAGATTGGTAGTGATCCAGGTTTTCTTGGTACTCAGAGTAAAAGGGAACATAATCAGGGCATTTATCTGACCATTTAAGCCTTTACAACATGTGCACATTAAATGATCATTTGCCCTTTGTAGCTTTCACTTCTCTCTGTTAGAAACAACTTATGTCTGGATTTTTGTTCCTGTTTTATTTCACTGTTGGTTTGCAAGTGCAACCAAATGTCCATTTACAGATTGCATGGCAGAGCAGATGTTAGCCATGATCCTTTCCCTGAAATTGACATGCATATGAGTCAAGGTTGGCATCTGGTGTTTATTCAGGAGAACATAAATTTGTTAGCCTGACCAAGATTGATCAAGTCAGAATATTAAACAACTTTGCCTCTGGATCCATAATTATTGTGTTCCTATAAATATATGCTAACTATTGACACTATTCACTATATAGACATTTTAAATTTCATCTGACATACAGAAAAAGCACACGTGAATATTCATTGTGAATTCGAACAACACAAAAACTGTCATCCTTCAGGTTTAGTTAAGAGAGTTTAGTCCTAGATTCTGCTCCTTTAGTTATGCTGAATAGCACCTTACTCTGCAATTAGTCCCACTCAGTGCGACTGCTCACGGAGCAAGCTGCTACTCAAAATTATATAAAGTATACAGTAAGGATTTTTGTGGTTGTGGATTTCTTAAAGTTTATGGCAAAACATGTCTAGCTTACAAGCTTTCATGTTTTCAATGGTTTTGTTCGCTTTTTAAATGACACCTTCACTTTTTTTTTGGTTTCCATATACTTTTTTTATAACCTTCTGAGTTTTGCATTGAGTTTGAATGAACCCAAACACATTTGGCCTGGTTTGAAGAAACAATATATAAACTTAATATATTTTGCATGGGTTTGAACATAATCATAAATCCTCCTCAAAACACTTGGGGAGGGAGGATATACATATGAAATTTGGTCTAGGTTCCCCTCCTAAGGGCTGTGAGAACTCCTAAAGACTTTCAACAAAGCTGGGCCAAGTTTCACTGGTTTCAGGTTTGTAAATGAGTTTGACACAGCCCTAGTCAGCGGGCAGATTACAGTGAACATTACTGAATAAATATAGCCATCTTATGTTGTTTTTATTTTCAGATTGAGATACAGCATTTTTGTGGATTATATCTTTAAATTTCCCCATTGTTGGTTTTACTCTTTTCACTGTTACCGAGAGGCTATATCAACATCTTGAAAATAGTTTTAAAAGCAAACCCTTTCAAATGAATGAAATGCAAGGGTTTGGAAGCCTGGCTGCACTAGACAATCTCATTTCCTGGATCTATTTGGACTGTCCTGCATCACTGAAGAGGATAAATAAATCTATCTATTTTACTGTAGTTAAACTGTCACTTTGCTCCTTTCTTCCCACTGTCACTTGCAGAGCTGTTCTAGAATTGCCTTCACAAGCTGCAAAGAAGGACAATTTTCAAATGGAATTGTACACAGCTATCTTTCAATGACTGCATTTTGCATTGATCTTGTTTTTTCTCAGTTAGGAAACTAGACTAAAAATACTATGATTCACAGTTTATTATTTCACTGGAAATAGCAAGTGTCTGGCAAGTACCTTAGGCTTGGTCTACACTACCCCCCTAATTCGAACTAAGGTACGCAACTTCAGCTACGTGAATAACGTAGCTGAAGTTCGAAGTACCTTAGTTCGAATTAGTTCAAACTTACCTTGGTCCACACGCGGCAGGCAGGCTCCCCCGTCGACTCCGCGGTACTCCTCTCGGCGAGCTGGAGTACCGCAGTCGACGGCGAGCACTTCCGGGTTCGACTTATCACGTCCAGACTAGACGCGATAAGTCGAACCCAGAAGTTCGATTTCCAGCCGTCGAACTACCGGGTAAGTGTAGCCAAGGCCTTAGAATCATAGAAGATTAGGGTTGGAAGAGACCTCAGGAGGTCATCTAGTCCAACCCCCTGCTCAAAGCAGGACCAACACCAACTAAATCAGCCAGGGTTTTGTCAAGCTGGGTCTTAAAAACCTCTAAGGATGGAGATTGCACCACCTCCCTAGGGAACACATTCCAGTGCTTCACCACCCTCCTAGTGAAATAGTGTTTCCTAATATCCAACCTAGACCTTCCCCACTGCAACTTGAGACCATTGCTTCTTGTTCTGTCATCTGCCACCACTAAGAACAGCTGAGCTCCATCTTCATTGAAACCCCCTTCAGATAGTTGAAGGCTGCTATTAAATTCCCCCCACTCTTCTCTTCTGCAGACTAAATAACCCCAGTTCCCTTAGCCTCTCCTCGTAAGTCATGTTCCCCAACCCTCTAATAATTTTTGTTGCCCTCTGCTGGACTCTCTCCAATTTGTCCACATCCTTTCTGTAGTGGGGGGACCAAAACTGGACGCAGTTCTCCAGATGTGGCCTCATCAGTGCCGAATAGAGGGGAATAATCACCTCCCTCGATCTGCTGGCAATGCTCCTACTAATGCAGTCCAATATGCCGTTAGCCTTCTTGGCAACAAGGGCACACTGCTGACTCATATCCAGCTTCTCGTACACTGTAATTCCCAGGTCCTTTTCTGCAGAACTGCTGCTTAGCCAGTCAGTCCCCAGCTTGTAGTGGTGCATGGGATTCTTCTGTCCTAAGTTCAGGACTCTGCACTTGCCCTTGTTGAAACTTATCAGATTTCTTTTCGCCCAATCCTCCAATTTGTCTAGGTCACTCTGGACTCCATCCCTACCCTCCAGCATATCTATCTCTCCCCCCATCTTAGTGTCATTTGCGAACTTGCTGAGGGTGCAATCCATCCCATCATCCAGATCATTAATAAAGATGTTGAACAAAACTGGCCCCAGGACCGACCCCTAGGGCACTCCACTTGACACCAGCTGCCAACTAGACATTGAGCCGTTGATCACTACCCATTGAGCTGGACAATCTAGCCAGCTTTCTAGCCACCTTATAGTCCATTCATCCAATCCATACTTTTTTAACTTGCTGGCAAGAATACCATGGGAGACCATATCAAAAGCTTTGCTAAAGTCAGGATATATCACTTTCACTGCTTTCCCCATATCCACAGAGCCAGTTATCTCATCATAGAAGGCAATCAGGTTGGCCAGGCATGACTTGCCCTTGGTGAATCCATGTTGACTGTTCCTGATCACCTTCCTCTCCTCCACGTGCTTCAAAATGGTTTCCTTGAGGACCTGCTCCATGATTTTTCCAGGGACTGTGGTGAGGCTGACCGGTCTGTAGTTCCCTGGATTCTCCTTCTTCCTTTTTTTAAAGATGGGCAGTTTATTTGCCTTTTTCCAATCATCTGGGACCTCCCCCAATCGCCACGAGTTTTCAAAGATAATGGCCAATGGCTCTGCAATCACATCAGCCAATTCCCTCAGCACCCTTGGATGCATTAGATCTGGACCCAGAGACTTGTGCATGTCCAGCTTTTCTAAATAGCTCTTAACCTGTTCTTTCACCAGGGCTGCTCACCTCCTCCCCATACTGTGTTGCCCAGGACATCAGTGTGGGAGCTATGAAGACCGAGGCAAAAAAAGCATTGAGTACTTCAGCTTTTCCCACATCATCTGTCACTAGGTTGCCTCCCCCATTTTCCCTGACCTTTTTCTTGTTGCTAACATACCTGTAGAAACCCTTCTTGTTACTTTTCACATCCCTTGCTAGCTGCAACTCCAGTTGTGTTTTGGCCTTCCTGATTATACCTCTGCATGCTCGAGCAATATTTTTTATACTCCTTCTAGTCAATATTTTTTATACTCCTTCCTGGCCAAGCTTCCTTGTAAGCTTCCTTTTTGTGTTTAGGCTCACTGAAGATTTCATTATTAAGCCAAGCTGGTCGCCTGCCATATTTGCTATTCTTTCTGCACATCGGGATGGTTTGTTCCTGCGCCCTCAATAAGGCTTCTCTAAAATACAGCCAGCTTTCCTGGACTCCTTTCCCCCTCATATTAGCCTCCCCAGGGATCCTGCCCATCAGTTCCCCAAAGGAGTCAAAGTCTGCTTTTCTGAAGTCCTGGGTCCATATTTTGCTACTCTCCTTTCTTCCTTTTGTGAGGATCCTAAAATCAATCACCTCATGGTCACTGCTACCCAGGTTGCCACCCACATCTTCTTCCCCTACCAATTCTTCCCTGTTTGTAAACAGCAGATCAAGAGGAGAATGCCCACTGGTTGGCTCCTCCAGTAGTTGCACCAGGAAGTTGTTTCCAACACTCTCCAAAAACTTCCTGGATTGTCTGTGCACTGCTGTATTGCTTTCCCAGCAGATGTCAGGATGATTGAAGTCCCCTATTAGAACCAGGGCCTGTGTTCTAGAAACTTCAGTTAATTGTTCGAAGAAAGCCTCCTCTACCTCATCCTCCTGGTCCAGTGGTCTATAGCACATGCTCACCATGACATCACCCTTGTTGCTCTCGCTTCTAAACTTAACCCAAACTTTCTCAACAGGCTTTTCTCCAGTTTCATACTGGAGCTCTGAGCAATCAAACCTCTCTCTACATACAGTGCAACTCCTCCACCTTTCTTCACCTGCCTGTCCTTCCTGAACAGTTTATACCCATCCGTAACAGTGCTCCAGTCATATGAGCTACCCCTCCAAGTCTCTGTTATTCCAATCACATCATAGTTCTTTGATTGTGCCAGGACTTCCAATTCTTCCTGCTTGTTTCCCAGATCATTTTTCCTGATCACTTTCAGACCTGGAAACTAAGGTGTGGATCAGTGATGGAAATTTCATTGGGATTAGCTACAGTAAATTGTGCGTGAATCTACATGTTGGGGGCAGACCTGCCCTCCCAAACAATTAAATACTTCTAGCATTATGCATTTCTAAGTGAATATAATTTTCAGCATCTGAACATGCTGACAGCTCATAACAAGTAGCAGCTCTACTTGTATTGTGCATCTAATTGAGAGGAATATATCATTTGAAAATTGGCTCAGCATTGCTGTAACAATCTCATCCCAATCCACTGGTTCTTTGATGTCAAGATAACAGGCCCTTGTATTTTTCTATCTCTAAGTTCCATGAGTTGCTGGAAAAGAGCCTCATCTCATGACACCTTGAAAGATAGTTGCAAAAAAAAAAAAAATAGATTCTCCAGTCTGTCTCCCTGCAAACTCAGGATTGTTCCTTGTTTGGTTCAGTCTAGATTTAAAAGATCCCGGCTCTGTAAAGGTGAGAAGCTCCTTAGCACATTAACAATTCCTTAACCATCCAGTGACTCCTTAGGGTACTTGTAAATTGCCTCTTTTGGTAAGAGGCAAATAGTTCATGCTGTCTTAGGCCTGGCCAACTCTAGAAACTTTTGTGGGTGTAACAGTGTGAGGTAGGGGGTGATTTTTTGTAACACTTTTATACTGACAAAACATTAGTATAGACAAAGTTCTATCAGCTTTTGTCAGTATAGCTTTTATACTAACAAAAGCTCTTTTTTGCTGATATAAGTTGTGTCTACACAAGGAGGGATTGGGACACTGGTATAACTATACCAGCAAATCTTTCTAGTTTAGATAGGACCCTATGCTATTTCCATATACTGTATTGCTCCAACTGTAAACTATGGTGAACTTTTGCAGGTATCTGAACCATAGATTTATATCCCAATGTCAAAGCTCTTTCATTCTTTATCTGTATAGTAGGGACAAATGACAATATGTATCTGGAGACATATTTATTGGTATTTCTGTCTTTTGTGGACTTTAAGTCATCTGTGATGTTTTACTCAACTTCAAATTAATGTACTGGATGATGTTTCAGTCATGTACTGGCCTGGCCTGGCCCTTATGCACAATGTGGGGAAAGATGTAAGGTCTTATGTCTCCTGGTGTGGCCCATGTAAAGGCTGGGTGGAATTGCAATGCCTGTGCTCTGGAGAGTGTAAGGATTGTTCACTTCCTACTTCTGCAGAGCTGCAGCCAGGTGGGGGACATAAACTGTCCTACTAGACCCCTTAGGGAGGGGAGAAGCAGAAGGCATTCTGCTTCAGGCATTGTTTCTCTTCAGGCAGGGTTATTCTACACTTCTCCTTATTATTGCCCTGATTCAGCAAGGTACGTTAGAATATTCCTATTTTTAAGCACAGAGAGTCCCATTGGCTTCAAAAAAAGAACAGGAGTACTTGTGGCACCTTAGTGTGCCTATTAATATACTTACAGCTAGGCATATACTTAAATATCATGCTGAACTGCAGCCTGTGTGCAGTGCCACAGCGTATGTCTACATTAGATTTACCTCAGTATAATTGTTCAGCCTACAATGCAGCACTTATGTTTGTAGCCTGGAAAAAAACCTTAAGAAACATTCAAAGTAGCCTTTACAAAGGTGTTCGCTAACTTGAGTTAATTGATCACTTACCTCCAGGGTAAAAACGTCTAGTGCAGAGATGCCCTAAATGGCAAAATCAGGCCCATAATATGTAGCTAATCTTATAAACCATCAAATGCAGCTCTTTCTAGGAAATTTAAAACTGCCTTTTAAGTTTTAAATGACAATGTTCGGTTAGCTAAAATGAAATCCAATAGCATCACAAGATTTATTCTTAATACCTGGCTAATATAAATTATTTCTGGCAGGCCTCCTGATACAGACTGAACAGCTCAGACATAACTACAAGCAAATCAATTTTAGGAGAATAATCTATGATCTGGTCTGGTGTGTGCACATGCATCTATCAAAGGATATTTGTCACCCAGTTACCAATTTTTAAGCACAGGCTAAAAGAGCAATGTCTTCAGTTCAGTCTCAAAAGCCCCAGATATATTTACACGTTAACTCTTTCACCAGAAAATCTTTAAGATAGGAAGCTGAAAACAACAACAACAAAAGACCTAGATCCATAGTATTTAAGATGAAATTCTAAAGTAATCATAAATTGAAAGATGGTTACATTGTAATAACAACAGCAGTAGTAGATACATAAAAGGACAGCCACTAACTAAACTATGAAATATCAAAGCACAAAGATAGCAAAGTCATTCACACTAGTATATTATTAATCATCCATCAGCAAGGCATTTCCACTGAAAAAACTCTATTTTCTGGGTTACAATGAAACCTCCCTTGAAGGAAAGTTCAGGAGGGACAGTATTTTTCATTTTGTCTAGCATAATGGAATTCCAAATCTGAATGGTGTCCTTACCTGCTACCTTAATACGAATAGTTATCAATACTACTACTAATAATAATGATGACCATGATAGGAGGAGAACAACAATTGATCTGTCTCCTAGTCTTCCTTTCCAAAAAGTTCATCCTTCCACTATTATCCCTACAAATGTACACAGAGAGGAGTGCAGGACATTGGGTTATCTCCTCTAAACCTCAGTGCACTTGTTCAATTTTTTTTTTAATGAAATGACATATACCTATTTCCACACTCTGCACTGAGGTGAAATCCTCACCCATGCTACAGAATCTTTATTCCAGAGTGGCATAAAGGGACCCTAACAGCCTCAGATCTGGCCAGGGTAGGAGTCCCATGGTACAGGAAGTGAGGAAGACAACGGCCTCAAAGGACCCCTTCACAAGCCCTGCTGTAAGAGGCATATCAGGGTCACGTCAAGCATGGTAGGGACTTTTTCGGGGTGGGGTCACAGCATTTAGTACTGTGGAGATTCTCGGCTGTGGTGTGGTTCATAGGCACTCTGAGGAGGCTGCTCTACTGTAAGCAGGCCCTTAGGGCTATCTAAATTATGCCAACGCCTGCAGAGTAGCCCATAATGGAAAGGGGGCTAAGGTGGTTTAAAGAACAGAATCTCAGCCATAAAGTTTATTGAACACATTGTTGAACCTGACAACATGGGGTTTCTCTATGCTGAAAAATATAAGATGTAAGGGGACTGTTGCCCCCTTACTAACACTCAGTGGGGGTATTTTGGTTGGCTAGCTCCAGCACTAAAAGGGGAAGGGTCGATGGCAAATCAGGCGCCTGAGACTGACAGTCCCCGGGAACAATGGGGAGAGGCCAATGCTCCAGATCAGCCTGACTGATAGGGTGGGCAGGCTAATCAGAGACTCAGGAGGCCAGGGGGGTCCCGTCCTCCGTGTAAACTGGAATGGCCTGAGTCAGACAGAGTGGGCCCGAGCTAAGCTGCTGGAAGCAGAGGTGCAGCCCCAAAGCCAGAGCACAGCCCAGAGAGAGCAGACCTGCCCTGGGGGCAGAGCTGTAGCAACCAGAGCCAGAGGGGCCAGACAAGCAACCAGGTCAGAGCTGGGAGCAGAGTCACAGAAGCAACCTGCAGAGCCGACCTGTCCTGGGGGCAGAGCTGTAGCAACCAGAGCCAGAGGGGCCAGAGAAGCAGCCCAGGAAGCTGAAGGCAGAGCAGCAGCAGCAGCCGTGCTGAGGCCGAGTGGAGCTGGAGCTGGAGCTGGGGCTGCAGCAGTCCGGAGCCAGGTGTGGTGAGCAGCTGGAGAGAATGAGGGGGACCCTGGGCAGTGGGCACAGCGCAGGGAGACACCTCAGCCAAGAGGCTCTGCAGGCCAGGCTTGGAGGGGAATCGTAACCCTGACAGGACAGGGGCGATGCTGGGAAGAAGGGTCCTGCCACCTAGAGCCTGAGAGCGTGTGGTCACCTCCAGAGCAAGTGTCCAACCCACAGCGTCTCTGCAGCATGGCCAGGGCCTGAGAAGGGGGCCTGGGACCTACAAGAAACAAACTGTGAACTGCCCTGACGTTCCAGAGAGACTGTTTGTAATGTTCCCTGCCACAGAGCAGGGTGATGTGTTTTCCTTTAACCTTTCCCATTTTTCCTTACTCTTTTTTAAAATTAATTGCTAATTAAACAACTTGTATTTGCTTTAAATTGTATGAAATGATCAGTGGGTCAGGGAGGTGCCCAGTGCAGAGAGAGTACCCCGGAGTGGGGACACCCTAGCTCCTGTCCTGGGTGACCACAGCAGGGTTGGGAGTCAAGCCCCCCAGGAATCCTGGGCCCAGCTTTGTCAGAGTTTATGAGGACTCTGCCAGACAGGAGAGTGGAAGGGGAGTCCTCAATGGCAGGGAGGCCTCTGGGTAAAGGAAGTGGGAGCGAAAACGCGGATCCTTTCGTTAGGCCACTTCACCGGGGTAGTGCAGAAGCCAGGAAAGTTCCCCACAATAGCGGGACCATTCCCCCGCTTACAAAGACCTGGGCTCAAAACAGAAAAGGTTGGTTTTAAAGTAAACAAGTAAAAAAAAAATGGAACTGGCTCCTGGCCTGCCCAGGACCTATGAATCAGCAATGGCGTTCTCAAGCTACTTTTGCCCTCCTCCCTGTCCTTGGGTGTTGAGTTAAGTGTAGTTCAGAAAGATTCAAGAATCAAGGCCAGTGGGTCAAATCATACTTGGTGCAATTCTATTGTCTCAATGGAGCTGTACCAATAATGAATCTGCCTCTATTATAATAAACTTTGGGATTTTTTTAAAGTTACACAAGATTAAATGTGAAAAATGGCTAATTAAACTACATTTTAACTGATTTCAAAAGAAATAGCTCAACATTCGTTCTGGTCCTGTTTCCACTGAAATCAATGGAAAATTTTCCATTGACTTCCCTGGGAACAGAAATAGGGCCTAATTTTCTTGTACGCCTAAAGGTGTAATGGTGGGATTTTAATGATTAATTTCCAGCTTTAACCTGGAATTCCCTGCCTCCTGCTGGTTGTCTCAGGGGTTAACTCTGCCAGGCAGTGCACCCTCTGCTAGCGATGCCTCGCCTGTCCTTGTCACCATCTGCAGGCCTGCCTCAGTCTAAGTACAGCAGAGTCCTCTTCATGACTCGGCCCTCTGGCCATGTCACTATCCATGTTTTCCTACCATCAGGGGGTTCAGTGGGGCACCTCAGTTCTATAGTCTAGCCAGTTCCCCAGAGGCGAGTGGGGGAGGGTGGGTGACCTGGGCCCATCCACGACTCCAGGTTCCATCCCAGGGACCCTGTGGATAGCAGCCTCTTGCTGCAACTCTCAAACTTCCTTTGCTTCTGCTTAAGTTCCCTGGACCACTTCCCTGTGGCCCCAGCACCTTCTTCGCCCTCTTCTCTCAGGGCCTCGAGCCTGCAAGTTCCAGCAATTAGCCAGGAGCTCTCTCTAGCTTCTCTGGTCCCTGCTAGCAGCTGCTTTATATGAAATACTACCATCCTTCTGCCTGCTAGGAACCCAGTCCTCATTCCCTGGGCTTCCTGCAGCAACTTATGGCCTCTGGCCCTGCAGGTCCTTTTATGTGAACCGTCTGAGTCCTGACTGGCTGCTCCATTCATCCATTCTCTGACTGGCTGCTCCATGCGCAGCCTCCCTAGACTGCTTTTAACCCCTTGCTTTCCAGTGAGAGGTGAACCCACCATCACATGGACACACATCTGGTTAGTGCTAAGATAACCCCAACAAATTCATTGCCATTTGTGCCAAGTCTCCAAACAGGAAAGTAAAGTACAGTAACCTGGCGCACCATCCAGACACTAAAATAGATGTAGGCACAGTGATATTACTATAAACCTGTCACAGGTACAAGATGACAAAAAACAAACAAACAGGTATGGAGTTCCTCCACACCACAAGGGGTACATTTACACTGCACCTAAAAACCTGTGGCAGACCCATGACAGCTGATTCAGGCTTGCAGAACACAGGCCAAGGGGCTGTTTAATTGCAGTGTAGATATTCAGGCTCAGGATGGTGCCTGGGCTCTGGGACCCTGTGAGATGGGAATGTTCCAGAGCTCAAGTTGCAGCTCAAGCCTGAATGTCTACACTGCAATTAAACAGTCTCACAGCCTGAGCCTTGTGATCCCAAGTCAGCTGGAGCAGACCAGTGCGGCTGTCTAATTGTGGTGCAGACATACCCAATGGGAACATAGTGAAAATAGGATTTTAACTGTTGATAAGTTACAAATGAGGACAAAGCTGATAAAACTACCCCCCCTTCCCCACACACACACTTTATGGCTGTCCTATTTAGAAAGCCAGGCATGTGCTTTGCTGCACTGATTTGTCAAGTTGTTACAATAATGAGTAAATTATTTTATTTCTAATTGGCACTCATATGCTACTTGAGAGATCGTGTGATCCTAACACCAGCTTAAACAATTCAAGGACAAGCCATCCAAATCCATTATACATTGCAGTGTATCATGTGATGTGCATCAACCAGTTCTCACCCTCTGCATTGTTGCCCTTAGCAACAGAAAAAGCATGTGATGGTTCTTATGTGTTATAGCTGCCCTGCAACAGTGAGTGAAAGGATTTAAGCAAAATGAAGTGGACAGAAATATTGATTCAGGCGGCTGGAGTTTCCCAGTGCATTGCAGTGATAATGCAGGTTCATAATTCTGGGTGGGAAAAGGGAAAGCTTTCAAAAGAAACACTGTGGTGTTATTTTCAAGAATTTATTTCTATGAAATAGTCACTTTTATTTACTTTTTTTACAGGTAACTAGACCATTTTGTTCTTTTATCTCTGCGACAACATCGTGCAGGAGAAAGGAAAGAACGGTTAGGCATAAGATGAAGCTAATCAGAGTGATAAGCTAGGGACTGAGGGCTACCATCTAGCATTGCATGGATGCAACACTATCCAGGACAGTACAGAATATTCAAACAAAACAAAATCAAGTAGAATACATGTGCATATAATAAAATTAAAGATGTGAGACTGTGCATTATCCAGTCCTCTCTATATTTGAGAATAGGGACGGGATTGTAGAGAGATGAAATACAGCCTAAGAGATACTTCTCATGGGAGAATGTGGAGGGCTTCAAATCAATGTATTTACACCTGCAGTGCTATGAATGAGATGTAGACCACACTGTCCAATACATACTATGTCAGTCTGGCAATGTGACATGCTGCTTGCATATCCAACAGTCTCAAAGACATAAAACCATCAATCTGGTCTTTGGAATTAGGTTTAATTTAATCTAATGTCTATATTTCTGGAGATGGTTGAAAAATTTCCACTAGACCATTTTTCTGTTTTTAAAAAGCCACTTTGTCAAAAGCGAAACATTTTGTGGAAACGTGTCAATTCTGACAAAATTGTATTTTAAAAAAATCCAGCCTAGAGTATTCCAGTGAGGCTGAAATGCTTTCTTTTGACCTGTTGGAATGGAAGTTCTGATTTTGTAAACAATTTTTCATTTCAATGTTTTTATTTTATATTGTTACTCCTTTTGAGCTGAGTAGCTAGTCAGAATTCAGGGTCTTGTAGGTTGCTCCAGTTAGGAGAAGAAATGATGATGGGTTAAAGTATCTTTAATGCAGTTCTGTTTATTTGCAAGAACGTACAAAGTCCCATTTGTTTGAATAGAAGAGAAATCAAACAAACTAGAGACACATTGCCTGATCCCAGCACCAAACTTCTTTCAGTCAGCACACCCAAGAACTGTCTCTATGCTCTTCCTCGATATCATGCCACTGCGCTTGTTCAGGCTGAACTGGAGCTTCCTGCTCCACTGATTTCTCTGGTGCTTCTCCTGTGTCGTCTCTCTCCCTTCCCTCTCTCCTGCTTCTCTGTCTCCCACATACCCTTAACCATAACTATGGTGTATTGAAAACTAAACATTACAAATTGTTACTTTAAATTTGTAAGGGGTTTCCTGGCCCTGCTTGCAGGGCAGGGGGCTCTGTAGCGAAGCATGTAATCTGAGTCTTTGGCAGTCTTTCTTCAGCAAGGGATGATGAGTTATGCTTCTTTGCCTTAGGGAGCAGCCTGCTTTCTTCTTTCTGTTTTTGGCTCTTGTGTGTTAAGGTTCTAGATTTTAAGAAATAAAGTAGTGTTACATTAGAACCTTCCAGAAAATTAAAAACAATAAACTTCTCTGTATGCTGTAAACATAACTAACAGCAAAACAATACTCAGCAAAGCTCTCTGCTCACATTTTCCTATTCCTGGGCCAGTTCCCATAAGCTTTTGTTGTAGGTGGGGGCTGCTTACCTGTCTCATAAAGCTATTTTAGGCTATATCTACACTGCACTTTTGTTGGTAAAACTTTTGTTTGTCAGGGGTATGAATAAAACACACCACTGACCAACAAAAGTTTTGCAGACAAAAAGCACCGGTATGGGCAGTGGTTCGTCAGCAGGAGACACTAGGGTGACCAGCTGTCCCGATTTTATAGGGACAGTCCCGATTTTTGGGTCTTTTTCTTATATACGCTCCTATTACCCCCCACCCCCTGTCCCGATTTTTCACACTTGCTCTCTGGTCACCCTAGGAGACACCCTCCCACAGACAAAGGAACCACTGGTCATCACAGGTGGTTTTATTTTGCTGGCAGGCAAAAAAAATAATTTTTGTTGGATTTTTTGACTAGTTTCAGAACAGAAGAAAAAAATCGAAATCATGGAATTTCCGGCAATATGGAAAATCCTTTTTCTCACCAGTTGCACTTACTTTCTGACTTTGACATTTAAATAACTTGTAAGAAGAGAAGCTATACTTACATAGAAGTAAACGTATGATAAATATACTCAATATTTTTATGTTGTAGGTGATTTTATTATGGGCATGTATATTCACTTTTTGCATATTAGACACTGGACAGAGCCCTGTATTTACATCAGCCTTAAAAATTTGTGTATAATTGATGTGAAAAATACATTTGATAAAACCTTCTTATACCCTGAGTGAAAATACTTCAGTGAAAGGACGGTCTTATGGTGAAGGCACTAATAGTAAAATTTGCAAAAGTGCCTAAGTGACTTAGGTGATTTAAAAAATATTACCTAAAATCTGGGTTCTATTCCTGATTCTGCCACTTTGCTCAAATCATTCTCTCCATGCTTCAATTTTTCTGTCAGTAAGAATGGGGAAAATAACGTTTTTCTGTTATATTTTATTTTGCAAAGCAAAGTTAACCTTGCAGAATCAAAACAGATATTGCGCAACATTCTAAAGTATATTTTCCCTACTGCAGGACCAGATCTGCATATTAAGTGCAGGTACAGCTGTGCAAACACAAATCAAGGTGGAGAGAGGGTTTGTACAGGTGTCACTGATGCCATAGTCTAATAGTGAAGTTGCGCAAGTGTCACCAATGGCCTAGTTTAAGGTCTTTGTTACTGGTGAAGTGCACAAGATGAGAAGTGACCATTTCTTTGTTCTGTGTTTGTACAGTGCCTAGCATGATGAGGTATAGGTCCATGACTTTGGATTATGGTGGTAATAATAATAATAACCTGGCCTGGAATTCAGAGTTTGCCAATTTGGTAGCTGGAAAAAATATTATACTTCAAGCCAAGCATGTTTAATGTGAAAAGTCTTGCAACATGGAAATCTGTTTTTTTCAGAGTTGCCTTTTAGGCCAGATTGGCATTTTAATAAGGAAATTGTCTGACTTAGAAGTGTGATGCTTACAGCTAGTTCCTCAGTGCCATCATTACTGGAAGTTTCTTGTATGGGGGCTTACTTACGCTTTGCTTGGCTGCACAAAAGCCTGTTTGTAGTAAAAGTAGGGGGAGAGATGCAAATTTAAAATTAATCCATTATAGCCTTTTGCTCCACCTCTATTTGACACCAAGAAAGATGTGCAGGTGTGGTCTAAACATTTCTGGAACTCTTGTCTCAAGCAAATATAGTTTTTTTGTTTTCAGATTCTTTGGAAGGCAGACAATTCGGGTTGGGTGTTTGTGTTGTCTGGACAACTGATTTGATTTTTAAATATTGTGGTCTCCATTTCTGTAACATTCTCCTGACTTCATGACATCAAAAAGCTACAAAAGGCATCAAAAAGGAAAAATATCACATGATTGTTATAAATCTAATTGTAGTGAAAGTAATGGTATTCCAGCACTGGAAGATGGACACATGTCAAGAGTATGAGACTGGACCATATAATAAGGAAAGGCAACCTCATATGAGAGAATTTATACCTATATATAATATGTAGAGAGAGACTACAAAATGAGGAAGACAAATATAAGAGCACTTCTTAGGCTCAATACATCAATAATTTATTCTATTCTCATGCAGTGTTTCCATTTTCTTTGCATACATCTTTTTTCTACTTTTATGCCTTCACACCTTTTCATAAAGCCTGAACAGTTATTAATTCTTGCAAATCTGATATTTTTACCATAATATGGATCAGCTATTGTTAGCTCTATATACATTTGTTTTAACATTGCTTCATACTAATTCAACTGCCTATCTCTGTATATTTCTTTTTACTGGAAAAACTCTAAAATAAAATGTGAAGCAAAGAAATAACACTTGCGATATCTGGAAATTGTATTACTAGGAGCAAAAGATATTGTTAAACTTGCTATTGCTGAGCTTGGGTTTTTTGGGGGAAAACCTCTGTAGGAAATAATCTTCTGTGAAAGAACCACTGTTACCTGAACACACCCTGACATGCTTTCTTAATGTATTTCTCATAACTTAGAAATGTGAAGCTGTAGGCAACCCAAGCCAAAATAATACAACATAATTGTAATTTGTATTTGTATGGGCAAAGTACAGGCTGGGGTAGTTAAAGATTGTAATTATAATAATAGTTATTTATAAAGTCCCCATGCCAAACATTTCTGGGCTCCTAAAATCTATAGCTACAGTAAAATCAGTTAATAAAAAAGCCCATAGCCCAATAAATTCTAGCTTTTCATTCAGTATTTCTGAGCCTTTCTAGCAACTATACAGGTTTGCAAATCTAAAACTTTAGCTGTACCAGCTGTCAGACATTCTGGATAGCGCTTATCTATAAAGTTACACCTTCATTATCCATGGAGGTTTTACAGAGTGAAAAAGAATCTGGGAAAAGTACGATATTTGAATATGGGTGGAAGTTTCAGTAATTTCCCCAATCCTCTTCTCTTGAAGCTAGAGACTGTTCATAGAAAGTTTTAGCCCCAAATGTAAACTTGTCAGAAAATGAAGTTTAAAAGCAGAATTAAAATGAAAATATTTTGCAGCTTTAAGTTAGCGATAGCTATTGGGGCACTATAGTGTACTTGTTAAAGCACAGGACTAGGAATCAAGAGCTGGGTTCTGAGCCTGGCTCTACAAATGGCTCTCCGTGTGATCTCTGGCCAATCACTACAACGTTTTGTGTTGCAAGTCCTTCATCTGCTACAGGTGGATAATGTTTACAAGAACCAATCAAAACTTTTCTGTTTTGAAACTTCAAAAAATTGTCATTAAAAATATTTGCTAATTGTCAATCACCTCTGAGGGTGAGATTCTGTGCCGCCTCTTGTAGAAGGATGGCACTGAACTCACAGCCTGGCAAAAGGGGATTTTAAACCAGCTTTGTGTCTTCCCAGTACTCGGCTGCTCCAGAAACACATTATGCCAGTCTCCTGGGGCTGCTACACTGCCTGGCATCTCAACAGTGCTGTCTCCTGGGGCCCTCACACCCACCCCCTACATCATGGATTTTACTCAGAGGGTAGCCTTTTGGATGTCTCCCACAATACTTGCATCAGTGGAATCCTGCATCAGTGGAATTTTAGAGCACCTTTTCATCACTTCTACCCAACGTATACCGATGTGAGAGACTGTAGGCTTTGAACCTGTTTCGGCAGCCACCACACCACAGCTCTTCCAGTGGAGAAGGGAGACAGTAAAGTTTCAGCTCACAAAGGATCATACCCATGAAGCTCCTGATGGGGGAGATGTCCAGCCTCACTGATTGGCTGGAACTCACTACTTAAACCACAAAGAGGCACAGGGATTTGTCTGAGCAAGGAGGTGAATCCCTGGCTGGCTGTTACTGTGGTTCCTGGCTACTTGCCTGACTTCCTGCCTGTTCCTGGTTCCTGTTCTCCGTATCCCCATCTCTTCCCAGTTCACGCTTTCCTGCCTCACTTCAGGTCTTTGTTCCTATGCCATACCACTGACTCTGGCATTGACCACTGGCGTAGTATCTGACTCTGACCTTGGGAGCTGGCTCTGACACTGGCTCTGGTACCAGACTCCTGACTCTAACCATCAGGCATTATTGCCCATGCCCTGATCCTTATAATAGGCTGGAGCAGGGATAAGGATATCACCCTAATTATTCACCTACCTCACAGGGAAGTTGCTAGGCTTAGTTCTTTAAAGTTTATGAAGTATCTTAAGATTCTCCAGTGAGATGCTGTACAAAAGGGATTTTGTAGGAGTATTTTATGTCTTCTCTGTATGCCCCCACCTGCTGTGGTGTCACTAGCCCACCATTCAGCAAGGAGCTGTGAAGACACTCCACTCTTTCCATTGTACTACTTTACTGATGTCACAAACTCACCACTCATCAGAACGATAGAAGGAGAGCGGCACCAGTGAATTTTTTTTGACAAGTATAAGATAATGGTCCTATGATGTTGCATAATGTTTAGGATCACTTCAGGAAAAATAGCAGCTTCCTAACTGTTTTGGGAGGCAGTAGACGAGGGAACCAGCCCACTCATTTTTAAAATCTTCTGTGAAAACATTTTATAAAAGATCAGATTTGCTAACATTCAAAACGCCAATCTTCAGAAAGGTGTGGTGTCCAGCTAGATATATATGTTTTGTAGGATGCTGATTTGTTTAACTTGACGCAGCACCCTGAGAGTTCACATGGCCAGAAGCACTTCTCACCATGCAAAAGCTGTGAATTGTTTTTTGAAGTGAATATTTCTCATTTAAATTGGTATTTCTGAGCCTCCTGCTGATGGGCTCCAGTTTGCATAAACAGGGACCTCATTTCTGTTTTTTTTTTCATAAACATCTGCATTGGGAGGGGCATCTACAGTTCTGTACTCTATTTCTCTGTGTTATTGTAGATAGGCTCTTATAAAAACCCCAAGCCTTGTCTGGAATAGCACTAACTATGGAGATACCCTGGATTTGTTCCCTGCTCCCTTCACATTCGTTACGCTGAAGACTGAAACAATGCGGTAGCTCAATATTTCAGCTTTTCTCTCATCCTCTATTAGTTGGCATCCACCTTTGATGAAAATAGCATCAGCAATAAATCCTGTACCCTCAGACCCACCAACAGCCTTTGCCCTGGTGTGATCAATGAACCTTTCTGATCTACCCTGTCAGTCAGCAAGGACTCTCTCTTGCAACATCATTCTGAACCACACATTTCCACATAATACCAAAATGCTTTGAGACACAAATCTTTATTACATTCAGGTTCTAAATAGAATTCTACACACCATCACATTCAGGGTAGTTTCATCACTGGTAGGTGACCATCACCAGTAGATGCCAGCTCCAAGCAGGTTCAGCACAGCACTCTTAAAACATCTGAACTACAATGAATTTATCTGGTGAATCATTAGTAGATTACTATTTGAATTTCCTGTTAAATTGGATAATATACATCGGCTATGATAAATGGGATGATATTAAGGTAGTCAGGGGTGGTAAGGGTATGCAGACTTCTTGTAATGAAACAGCAGAATGAGACTCTCAGTGTGAAACCCAGACCTTCCTCTATTCATGTAGAAAGGGAATCCGGTACTTTTCTGACACCACCCCTTCCCAACACTCTGCAGAGAGTTCTCCATGGATTCCAGGATCTGCGCATGGATCGAGGGGGTCAAGAACAGGGCTGGAGGTATACTCAGGAAAGTAAACTTTTTTAATGAGCCCCTCCACACTGTGGAGCTCCTCTTAAAAGGGCAGCTATAGGCTAGGGAGCTCCATTGAGGGAAGAGGAAAGGAACCCTGGCTCTGATACAGTGGTAGAAGACTTCTGTGCAGATGGCCTTATGCCTCCAGAAGATTAGAGTCTGCTTGGTTTGGAAGTCAAACCTTCTTCCACAGAGAAGCAAGCACCCTCCACCCCCATAAAGAATTCAGAGAAAAATTCTGCAAGGGTTATCTCATGGAGTTTTCCCTGTTTGACTCCTGGGCCCTCTTCTTGCAGAAGGTGTGATCTGTGCCATATTTCTATTAAATTAACCTGGGTAGCTGCTATGGTTACTTTCTGAAATCCCCAACTATTTGGACTTGGGCCACTTTTCCTTTAAAACTATTATTATAGTAGCGGATGCTACGTTTTTTTACCATATCGTCTCATTATCCCTTATGACAAGTTTCTAGCATTGCTATTTTCTGACATGATACTGAGTTAGAACTTTCATTGTGCTACTAAGGCAATTCAGCTATTTGTGATAGTCTGGTGGAAAAAAGAGAAAAAGGATCAAGCTAAAAGCATTCTGAGCTATTCAGTAATGGATACAATTATTCTTTGTTTTCTAGTTGAGCAGACTTTGGCCACAAGTTGTCACCTCTAAGAGGAGAAAAGATATTAGCTACTCACAGGCTGGTTTTACTATTTAAACATGGAGATGCAAATGAGTTGGTTCCCTTAGATTTCTCACTGCACTGCCATTTTTGAAACATCTACTAACTACTGTAACTACTAACTCTAGTAACTCAAGTGCTGATTAACTTGCTTAAAATAGTAAAGATATGCCAACTCCCATGACCCAATGGAATTCCATAATGAAGTCTAGTCTGAGTGACCTCAGAGCTTTTGGATTGTCTGAGGTTGAGCTCATCAGACAACCTTAAGTGGATCAATGATCCTCACACTGGCTGCTTTGGGATACTGCTGCCAATGGAAAAGTGCAAAGCAGCTGGAACAGAGCCCTGTATCTGTTCATCAACCTTTGTGTCTAGACTTTATGATCTAGCATGATTTGTGCGCCCCTCCCATTCATCTCTATCTTAAACTAAAATAGCTTTTCTTATGTGTTAACTGTCGTTGTTCCTCTTTTATCATCAATAAATTAACTGCTTTTTATTATCTTATGTGGTCAAAAAAAACCCAAAGCCGTGAACAGAATTTGTGAAAGATGCTCCTTTTTTGACTGTTTCCTTCACTTACTATAATTGCACAGTTCTATTTTAAACTTCCAGTGATTACATTAATTTACAAAAAAGACCAGGGAATTTCAGTCTGTGTCTGTGTTTCTGTTGTCTGGGGCACTGTAGCATACTTCACTTTTCTAGTGTACTGATAGGGCATAGCATACCACTGACTAATGTAACCATCTAACAACATCAGACATTCTTACATGGCAGACAAGAATATCAGCCAGAGTCTCTGTCTGGGTCTATTCCTTTTGTGTCACATGGGCAGTGCAAAGGGACCAGCTGCTGCACAATCATCCTCAGAATCCCCCAATGTGGGGAATCCCCAATGGGTATAAAGCTGGCATAGGAAGAGGCACCCCTCCCCGCCCTGTAGCTCTGGCATGGATCACACCCCCAGGAGACCCATAGCTACTTTCTATCCCCAGTTGGTAGACTGTGCCCTGGCTGCTCTAAGTTCTTGAGGAATGTGGCCAGTTTAGTCACCCACACTAGAAAACCTTAGCCTTAAGTCACTTCTAGGAGTGTACTGATTTACCAGGCTTTGGGTGTTTTCATCATTCCGCAAACAGTCTATTAAAAATTATGTTTTCTGTGAAGCGCAAGAGATGTATTTTCACTGTGGATAATTTGTATCTGAAATTGGGGAAAACAACAAAGAAAGAGAATACATATTAAATATCCCTCAGAGAGAGTGAAAGTACAGTGTGTTGTTCATTCTGAACTAGACTTAGAGAGCTTTACCCTTGTTGGATAGTACCTTAGTCTGCAAGCAGCACTACTGATTTCAGTGCAGCAAGCAGTGTTACCCTACGGGCAGGTAATGTAGTTACAGTATCTAGAACGCTGAGTGATTCTAATTGCTACTGGAAACATCTGTCTAAGCTGGATATGGAGTATCTGTGGCCCTTGAGAAATACAATTTAAACCGTTGTTCACTGAAAAAAAAAACAATATACAAAATGTCCTTTATCCTCACACTTCTCTTTTGAGAGAGAAGTGAGAGGACAACAAAAAGAAAGCCTTACGGTTTCTATTGCTTGATTTAGACCTCTATTCTTAATCCTGCCATATATATACTTGTAATCAATATATTGAAAAATAATCCTTATTGAAAATAGCTTTGTCTTTCTACCAAAAAAATTAATTTCACTAGTGCCTGGATTATGTTAGTAACTGAAATGATAGTGAGCAGTTTACAGTATTTCTCAAAAATTTCCAGAAATTCCCTTGTGTTAGCTCAAGTTAACACCATAGATTTGGCATTTCCTCAAGCAATTACAATTGTGTTCTGCTTGGTTTTATGCAACACTGACAAATATTTATTATAATATCAGTTTTTCTAAGTTAATGACCATGCAGTCACCCTGGAATTACATGTCAAAGGCCAACATTCTGGAAGAGAGATACTGTTTTCCACAATACCTGGAATTTCTATAAGCCAGTATATTTATATGTTGGGACGTTCAGAGATTAATTACCATGATTTACAGATCATAGAATCATAGACTATCAGGGTTGGAAGGGACCTTGGGAGGTCATCTAGTCCAACCCCTGTTCAAAGCAGGACCAATCCTTGACATCTTAGTTCAGAAGATAGAAACATCTGAAAAGAATCACTCAGGGTTTGATTATGCCTTATCATTACAGCTTCGCATTGAGATGATATGGATCTGCACTACCCCACAGGGAGCACCGGAAGCATTCAGCTGCAGAGGTAGTCAGCACAAAGGGAGCAGAACTGGCTGAATCTCTAGCTAGGAATTCCCTTAAGATAGTGTTGTCCCCAAAATATATAGAATTGGAATAGCCAGTTCCAATGCCAGCCTTCCTGAAGTCTGTGGTGCAGGGAAGGGAGAATTGGGGCATGATGTAGGAGTAGATAGAATGTAGTGCTCAGCTGGTGGATAGTCCTTTGACTGTTGCCGGCTGGCACAAGTTAGAACAAGTTAACTTGTGCTCAAACCTGCCTTGGGGTTATGACAGAGAATCTGGGAGCCTAAATTGGCTGCTTGATGCTCCCTCCCCCGATTTCACTAATCCTTTATCAAGCTAGAGAATCTGGCCTTTAGATTTCACATTCGTACAAAAATGATTTTCAAATGAATGCTAGTCCTCATGCTCTCCTTGGAGATTGAAGTCTGTTTTTTATCTACAGGGAAAACACAGCATGGTAAGCCTAAGTGCTACTCCACTAACATGCCTTTTCTCTGAACTTGAGAACCCCTGTAGGCATAAGAAGATACTCCACTCTTATGCGCTTTTAATGCTTGGGCTCTCTGAGACTGCCAGAAAAAGGATACTAATTCAAATACTGGTGTTTGTTATTAGGCCACTAGGCTTGCACTGAATGCTGTGATATTTTGTCCTTTGGTATTAAATAATCCCATTCTTCATTCACTTGGTCATCCAAAGGGAACAAAACAACAAAACCATAAAAAAGTGGCAATGTGGCAGAGAAGTATGATTACAAAGAATGCCCCATCACCCCACATAGCCACCACTGCCCAGGAGTGCTTTGAAGATAAAGTGATGAATGGAAGAAGGGGTCAGCCCAAGAGGAGGTGGGAAGAAATCTGTTTGAGGCGACAGTGATTATCAGTAAAAAAAAAAAACGAGGAGTCCTTGTGGCACCTTAGAGACTAACAAATTTATTTGGGCATAAGCTTTCATGGCCTAGAACCCACTTCATCAGATGCATGAAATGAAAAAATATAAATACATGAAAGGATGGGGGTTGCTTTACCAAGCATGAGGTCAGTCTAACAAGATAAATCAATTAACAGCAGGATACCAAGGGAGGAAAAATAACTTTTGAAGTGGTAAGAGAGTGGCCCATTTCAGACAGTTGACAAGAAGGTGTGAGTAACAGTAGGAAGAAATTAGTATTAGGGAAATTAAGTTTAGGTTTTGTAATGACCCAACCACTCTCAGTCTTTATTCAGGCCGAATCTAATGGTATCCAGTTTGCAAATTAATTCCAGTTCTGCAGCTTCACGTTGGAGTCTGTTTTTGACGTTTTTTTGTTGAAGAATTGCCACTTTGAGGTCTGTTATTGAATGACCAGAGATATTGAAGTGTTTGCCTACTGGTTTTTGAATGTTATGATTCCTGATGTCAGATTTGTGTCCATTTATATTTTTGCGTAGAGACTGTCCGGTTTGGCCAATGTACATGGCAGAGGGGCATTGTTGGCACATGATGGCATATATCACATTGGTAGATGTGCAGGTGATGGTGTGGCTGATGTAGTTAGGTCCTATGATGGTGTCCCTTGAATAGATATGTGGACAGAGTTGACACTGGGGTTTGTATCAGTGATCTATCTTAGGGCTATCTATCTTAGGGCTTTATACCATCATCCATCACGACAGGTGCTGAGTGTCTTCCACATAAAATAAATAGCAATATCCCTAGTGGACTTCATGGAATCTGTGGCTTTTCTTTTTTTGGAGTGGACATTCTCTTGGGGTTGTTGTTTCTTTTGATCTCTTTTCTTTTTGGGTTTCTTTTTTGGTTAGTTGGTTGATTTGTTTGGTTTAGATTTTTGTGTGGGGGTGGGTGGTATTTGGATATGGGTGTGCCAGTATTGTGACAGTCATTCTTACTATACAGGAAAGTCTTTTTCTAAGAAGAAGTTTATGCAGTATTTCCCGAAGATAGACTCTGAATACACCTAATCTCTTTTGAAAGTTTATTCCATAGCTGGATCTCTTCGAAAGAGGATGCTTTGTCCCAAGCTCTCACATTCTTTGTCCTGTGCTTTGTGGTCTGCATTCTCCCGGAGAATCACTGCTGGCTCCGTGTGATTCATAGACTGAAATTTGATCTTTAATATAGTTGGGGCTTGGTCTGTTCGTTGCTTGAAAGATTAGGACCCAAGCCTTAAAATGGCATTTGAAATTGGGATCTAGTGGAGGGATTTGAGCAAGAACCTAATGTGCTCATAGCAGCATAGACCACAGAAAAAGTGAGCAGCTGCATTCTGTACCAGTTGGAGCCTGTCCATTGTACTCATGTTCACATACAGTCAATTACAGTAATCCAGCCTTGAGGTAATAAATGCTTGGATCACTGTGCCAAGTCCTCACCTGGGAGGAAGGGAGGAAGTTTCCTACTAAGCTGGATGTGAAATAAGTCATTTTTAGATACTGATCTACCTGATCATTCAAGCTTAGTGAGGAGGCAAACTGGATCCCAAGGCTTCACAACACTTTGAATAGGGCTATACGCCTTCAATAAAATGTGGAGACAGTGTATTGGCTAGTTCTTTAAAACATGTAACCCTTTCTGACCAACATTGCTTCGGTCCTGTCTGGGCTCAGGTTGTGCCAGCTGCCCTTTATCCTGACAATTTAGTAATGATAATTTCAGCAGTGGTGAATGAGATATATAGTTGTCATGCAGTGACGGATTAGCCACTAGGCCTATGGGGCCTGTGCCCAGGGGCCCCAGCCAACCAGGGGGGCCTGGGCAGGTGGGTGGGGAAAGCCCCTGTGCCCCCAACTCCATTCCCCAGCAACTGCGCTGGGCAGGCAGGGTGGGTGTGGCGGTGGGGGACTCCCCCAGCACTCCCCTCATCCCCAGCAACATCCAGGGGGCTTCTGAAGAAGCCCCCGGTGACCCCCAACCCCAGTAGAAGCCAGGGAGGTGCAAGGGAAGCCCCCAGCATAGTTCAACCCCGACAGAAGCCAGCTGAACACAGGGAAAGCCCCCAGCACCCCCTGACCCTCTCCCTGGCAAAAGCCTGGGGAAAGCCCCCAATGTCCCCAACCCCATCCCTGGCAGAAGCCAGGGGACAGCAGGGGAA
Source organism: Trachemys scripta elegans (assembly GCF_013100865.1). Lineage (NCBI taxonomy): Eukaryota > Metazoa > Chordata > Testudines > Emydidae > Trachemys > Trachemys scripta. The sequence continues at coordinate 74,230,394 of NC_048298.1, forward strand.
GCCCCAGCATCATGACCCTCGCTGCAGCCCCAGGGCTGGAGGAGCTCTTGCTACCTGCTGTGACCTCAGGGCTGGGAGAGCTCTCACTCCCCGCTGCAGCCTGGGGCCATGGTGAGGGGACAGAGCTTCTCCAGTCTTGTGGGGGAGTGGAATGAGGAGGACCCTGGTTGGAAAAGGGGCAGGGCCCTGGGGAAGGGGCAGGAAGGGATGGGACCATGGGCGGGGTCCCATGTGCAGGGGGTGGAATGGGGTGGGACCTCAGGTGGAAGGGGTGGGGAGGGGCCCCCCATTTGCTCTGCCACAGAACCCCAGGAAACCTTAGTCTGCCTCTGGTGTCATGTGCACATAACAAGATGTCATGGGCTCAGCAGCCAACAATCTTCACTAGTTGCCTCATGTAGATAGTGAAGGGGGAGTTGAGGTGGGACTAGTATAGATCCCTGTGGGACCCTGCAAATGAGGGCCTTTGGGCATGGAAGGAGGGAGAGGAATGATTGGAGCAATTATAGTTCTAGGCCATCTACTCCTGCTATGGCATGTAGATGAATTAGTGATAGCTTGTGCTCTACTGTGTTAAAGACGTCAGTGAGTAGTCCAGCAGTGTCAACATGGTGATCTTGCCAGTATCCACAGCCATGAGGAGTTTGTCTTTGAATGACATAGGGATGTCTTTGTGCTGTGCCTTGTTTAAACTTCAATTGTGATGCTTCCAGAATATTGGCTGCTGTCACATGTAGATGGAATTTTGTCGCACTGTAACTTTCAATTATTTTGCCCAGTAATGGAAGGCTGGAGAGGTCTCCAGTGTTGAAGGATGGCTTCTAGCATACTTCCACAGCTTTGTTCAGCAGAGGCACTCAAAATAGATCCCCTGTGTTTGTTAAAGAAAGGTAGTGGCTGGTTCCAGAACTTACTCCTCACCTTGGGCTGAAGTAGCCCAAAATTGGTGAACTTCCAAGCATGCTGTAAAAAGGCACCTGTTAGATAGAAACCTGTTTTGCAAAGGGCTGGGGATATACCTCCCACAATAAAAACTGGATTTGTAGATGTCTGGCTGGCTGAGTTCCTCTTGAATGATCATTTAATCTCTTATATCGTTGGCTTGTCTGTTCTGATACTATGGGTACATCTACACTACAGGGGGAAGTCGATTTAAGATACGCAAATTCAGCTATGTGAATAGCGTAGCTGAATTCGACGTATCACAGCCGACTTACCCCATTGTGAGGACGGCAGCAAAATCGACTTCTGCGGCTTTTTGTCGGCGGTGCTTACTACCACCTCCGCTGGTGGAGTTAGAGCACCGATTTGGGGATCGATTGTCGCGTCCCAATGGGACGCGATAAATCGATCCCCGAGAGGTCGATTTCTACCCGCCGATTCAGGCGGGTAGTATAGACCAGACCTATGTGTATGTTGGATTTCAGACATCCGCTAGGAATGTGCTTTTGGGCTGCCTTCCACATTAGGGAGATAAATTCTCTGTAATGCTGTGTGTTGGAGTAATATTAAAGATGAGTTCATCCAATTCAAAGATAAAGCCTTCCCAGTCAGTCTTTCTGATATTGAATCTCAGAATGCACTTTGTTTTTCTGGATTGTACTGCAGCCTCTGTTGTCACTTGCTGTGGTTTATTCTGCAATCTTGGCGTTGCTGCCATAACCTCCCTTCTGAAGTTGCCTGCATTTTCAGAGGTGACAGAGGTGTGGTCAGAAATGTACCTCTTGTTCCATTGTGAACTTGGGAAAATACATTTATATTTGAAATCAGAGCAACATCAAATTGCTAGTTGCTGCCCACTTCAACTTCTTTCCCAGATGATGATATGACTGTTGCAGTCACCTATGACAAGGAGCAAGTCAGTTGGCCATAAAAACTCTTCATGCTGGTTTGTAAGCAGAAACTACTGCTACTTGATAAAGTTCAATCATGACAAGTTCCATTATACCAAGATGTTTCACAGCAGTTTCTTTTTTTGTGCTGCATAGATGTTGCTTTTAATGTTTGCAGCAATAAGCATGCCAGGGACATTTGGTGCTGTTGCCTCTTGCAAGCACATAATGTCTGCTTTCATGCCAGATTGAATGTCAGCCTTCTGTACAGAGAATCCCTCCACACTGAAACTGACAATTTCAAGTGCTGTCTTTAGCTGAGGCTCTGAAAGAGACAGTTTATGTTGACATCTATGTCTGTCTGCTATTACAGTCTTGGTGTGTATTTTCAGATTTGGTCTCTTCTGTGGTTAGTTGCAATGGGAGATTAACAGGGGTCACGACATGAACATACCTGACTCTGCTCAACCTACAAGCTATAGGAGCAGATGATAATGGGTAGAATAGCACCAATAATGGAAGGGCAGCTGACTGAGGACCAAGCCACTTTCACCAGGACATTCATGCTGTTGCTGTGCTGCAAATCTAACTCAATACATTGAAGATTACTTAGAAATCTGCAAAATTACAGGCTGTGTTTGTTGATCTGTTGACTGTTCAATAATCAAGGGGTGCGGGATGGGGTCAGGATGGCTGCTTAGAAAAGTCTATGGCGTACTCAGCAGAAGGTCTGCTCCAAGATTCAGTGCTATCACCCTTGCTGTTTAATGTCTTCACAGGCAAACAACCAGAATTCCCCTATATGTGAAGATTCATTTATTTAGATGATCTTTTCATCACCACCCACTCAGAAAGGTTTGATAATTATTTCTTTCCTTACAAAAAATGAAGGATATGGTTTTAAATGCCACCCTTTAGGCATATAGCTAATAAATCCACAAAGAATTATCAGAATAAGTGGTTGGACTATTGGTAGATAGTTTTATTTTATGGGCCAAATTCTGTTCATTTCCACCCATGCGACCATGGTCAAGTCAATAGGATTGCATTGGTATAACAAGGCACAGAAGTTGGTCATGTATGAGCCATCTTCAAGAAGGGCAAAGCAAAAATATTTTTAAACAGGCCAAGCATATTTAGAGTATTTCCTGATTGCCCTTTCCTTTTCAAACTGTGACGTTATTAATATAATCTGGGACCATACAGATCATTGTTGCAACCAAGGTCCTATAGTGGCACGCAAATCTTGTATAAAGGGGGTCAAATGGGGTGTCTAAGACAAGGTTATGGTTTACTGGTTATGATTATGCTGTCTATATGTGTGTATCACTTTTGTAGTTGAAGTTATGAATATTGGCTCTATACTGTCTGTATTTCAAACTTATGCTATGCTGCTGGGTGACATCCCAGACAAACTGGTGTTAGGTCTGCCTAGCCTGCTTGATGGCCCATTAAGGACCATCAGCCATACAATGGACCCATTGAGAGAAGGCAAATATGCCTTGAGACTCAGCAAAGTATGTAGGAACTTGCCCATGTGACTCCAGACTCCATTTTGCGGTAATTTTCCACAGTAAGAACAAAGAGGTGTTCTTACACCTGGAAAAGACTATATAAGGCTGATGCCTCATCTCCATCTTATCTTCAATCCTGCTTCATACCTCTGGAGGAACTTTGCTACAAGCTGAAGCTTTGAACAAAGGACTGAGGACCCATCCCAGCGGGGGATGTATTCCAGAGACTTGATTTGAACCTGCAGTTTATTCTATCTCTGCTGCAAGCCTGAACCAAGAACTTTGCCATTACTGTATGTAATTGATTCCATTTAACCAATTCTAACTCTCATCTCTATCTTTTTCCTTTTATGAATAAACCTTTAGATTTTAGATTCTAAAGGATTGGCAACAGCGTGATTTGGGGGTAAGATCTGATTTGTATATTGACCTGGGTCTGGGGCTTGGTCCTTTGGGATCAGGAGAACCTTTTTCTTTTACTGGGGTATTGGTTTTCATAACCATTTGTCCCCATACTGAGTGGCACTGGTGGTAATACTGGGAAACTGGAGTGTCTTCGGAGATTGCTTGTGAGACTTGCGGTTAGCCAGTGGGGTGAGACCGCAGTCCTCCTAGTCTGGCTGGTTTGGTTTGCCTTAGAGGTGGAAAAAACCCCAGCCGTGGGCTGTAACTGCCCTGTTTGAGCAATTTGTCCTGAGTTGGCACTCTCAGTTGGGTTCCGCCAGAACCGCATCGTCACACAAACATATAGTGATTATTGATTCATCTTCAAGGTTATTTTGTTTATAAAGTTCCCCAATACACTAATGTGCTGATGACATCCACATGAGAAGAGTGTGACTAAGAACTGAGAGGGTGCGCAACTGAAAATCCCACCCTGGCTCACTAAAGATCTGAGATTTTCTGAAAAATAGAACACACAGGAAATGTCCGGTTGTTTGTGTAATTGGTCATACAAATTTATGCAACCACATACACAGATCTTCAGACATATTTTCATGACTGTTACATCCTTTAATGATAATGCAAATTATTTCATAAATACATGCACAACAGCGCTTCTAATCCATTTGTGAACTGACAAAAATGTCTTGCTTGAAATTTATTTTTAAATCTAGCTTTAGATTTTCTACATAAGCTTCTTTTTTAGACATTTCACTTAAAATAACCATCTGTGATCGGTATCATTAAGTCCCTGTTTCAGTCAGGTACTGATACACATGCCTAATTTTAAGCACATAAGTAGTCCATTGATGTCAGCATGCTTAACAACCTTCATGAATCAGAGCCTAAAGCCCTTGCTAGCCCATGTGACTTAAGAACCAAGCTTGAGGTGGAGGTTATGTAGAAAATTAAAAGGAAGGGAGGGATCTGTATGGAGAGTGCAGGTTAAACTACCTCTTCATTCCCACCACCTACCATCCATTAGTCCAGTAGCCCTTCCAAGCACTTTTCTATTACAAAAAAAATGTAATTTGGTACTATTACTCTTCCCAATTTAATTCTAATAAAAAGCAGGAGCAGAAAGCAATCTTTTAGCAACAAATTACAACTGAAAGGTCAGCAAAGCTCATGGGAGAAGGATGAAGGGAGCTTATGTCTTTTCAGGTTTCTTGGACTAAATAAAATTAGTGAATATTTTTTACAATAAATATAGGTCGAGATCCTAGAGAACCATGGGGTTTATAAATTTGCCCCCCCCCTTTTTTTTTTGTTGTTGAGTAGAAGCAATTTTCCATTGCAGGATACATTGTAAAATTCCCACATTTGTTTTATACCTTTTTTTCATTACTAAGCTTTTGTAACCCTTCTGCCAGGCCGAATTGATAGCAGCAAGGGCCGGGTTCAGTACATAGGGGTCCCCTCCCAGCAACGTATCGCAAAACCAGCTCGAGCCGCCACCCACTGACCTGGGAAAATCGTACACACCCCCCTGGGCACCTCGAAGAGGCAATACTTCCCATCTCACAAGCACAGAGTCTCAGTGTAGCAGAAAATGTTTAATAACATGAGGTAAACGACATAGGGAAAACACCACAACTAGAGTTCATAGACCAAACCATGAGCAAAGACCCACCCCAGCAAATTGGGCCATGTCCTTTCCCTTTGGTTCTTGAATCCAGCAACCCAAAAAAATCACCCAAAGTCCAACACCCCAAAAGTCTCTGCCTCTAGTCAGTGCAGCCCCAGAGTTCAAAAGTTAACACCCTGCACCCAGGCTGGGGGGGTAAAGGGGCACATTACGTGGTCTGAGGCCTACTGCCCGCCTCTCCATGGGGACCCACTGCAGCCTTCACCACGAGCCGCTCCACTCCACCAGCTGCCCCGTGAGCTGCTCCTGCCGTCCCACAAACTGCTCTGCTCATCTCTGCTCCGCTCCCCGTTCCATGGGCCGCTCCAACTGTCCCACAGACTGCTCTGCTCTGCCAGCTGCTCCACCAGCCATCCCGCAAACTGCTCCACCAGCCACTTAGCAATATAGCTTCAGGCTCCCCCACTAGTTAACACAGCAATCTCAGCTCTTAGTAACTTTAGCTCTTTAGTATCAGAGGGGTAGCCGTGTTAGTCTGGATCTGTAAAAAGCAACAGAGAGTCCTGTGGCACCTTTAAGGCTAACAGAGGTATTGGAGCATAAGTTTTTGTGGGTGAATGCCCACTTCGTCAGATGCATGTCATGCATGCATTTAGGTCTTTAGTGATTTCAGCTTGTAGTAGGGGAGCCCCAATGCTGGTGCACCATTGGCCCAAAGTGAATTCAGCTCAGCAGCCTGTAACTAGACTCCTAATAAAATCAGAGTTCACTCTGACATTCAGCAGTGGAGAGAGGAGAAGGTACAATTGGTGTTTCAGGCTCCCAAAAGGGGCCCACCCTACCAGGTACAAATACAAGTCCCAGTCCCTCTCTCAATTCACTGGGTTTTGGAACCCATGTCCCTTGTCTAGTGAGTGCTACTTAGTTGATGGTAAGACCATCTGTCATAAAACAGTTTCATTGTCCTTGATTCACATAATCAGGGTAACAACACTTTATTTTTCCTGCCCCAATAACAGAGAAACTGGGGATCACACAGCAGCCAAAGTGACCATTTTGGGCTGCCCTGGGCTCATGATAGGCAGGGTGGGTGTGCCTATGCAAACAAGATCAGCCCCTGAAGTTCTTTTCCACACTCACCACAATTCACCACCAGATGTCAAGGTAGAGCTCATCCTGACTTTGCTTACACTTTTATTCCAGATGAGGAGAATTGTCAGTGCCAATTATTTTCTTATTTAAAACATTTTTTAAATAAAGCATCTCATACTCTGGTACCAAAAACACTCCTGGGCATGCTGTAGACGACTACAGGGATGGATGAGGACACCATGTTCAGCACTGCATTCAAGATGAACACATATTGTTCATTAATGCACACACTGTCATTGCTCATTGCTCCAATAGTATTGTAGGTATGGTGTTTAAGACCATACAGTTTTTGCTTACTCATGTGAGTAGTCTCATAGAAGTCAATGGTCTACTCACATGAATAAGGAAAAGCACACTTTTGTGAAGAACTATTGTGTAGGATAGAAAACACTATGTAAATGTAAAATATTATTAGATTTAAAACAAATCTAAGAAAAGGGTAAAGAGTGAATATAATACCCTGAGATATGCTGAACAAGCTGCTATAAGGCTGAAGTGCACTCTCAACTCCCATTGGACTAGTACCATTCAGGATCAGGCCCTAAATAAGCACTAATACTTCCTTAAACCACACATACACAATCTTTAAACTATGTTTGAATTAAATGTAGCCTATATTAGTGACCAGACAATTAACCAGTCAAGCCACTTCACCCAATCAGTAATTAGTACAAAATGGCTCTACCAGTTTTGATAAACAGTCATTTTCTTAAGGTAATTTTAATTAAAATTCAGATAATATCTATGTAACTCCTTTGGAGTTTGCTAGTTCCTGGAAGACTGAACTGAGCCTCTATGGATCCTACTCTCATGACCACAGGAACAATGGCTCCAGAACCAACAGACACCATTTCCCAGACTGCTTTAGGGTCTGAGGCAGGGACAGAATAGACTGGAAATGCCTACCAAAGCCAACGGGGAGCTATGGATGGAGTGATTTATATAGAGAGTTTGCTGGGCCAATAAGAAACCAGGACAGTTCAGTCCTTGGGCGGGGGGTTGCTTGACCCAGAGACAAGAGGACTAGTTTTACTTTGGGCTGTATATGGAGCTGGGGAGAAGCAGCGCAGCCTAGGGAGTCTCTAATCAACTCCCACTTCCCACACAAAAGTGGACTTTGAACTACTGTGGTATTTAGTATGTGACCAGGGAGAACCAGCTCTGTGGATACCAGTGATCAAAGGGTAGAGAACCAACCCAGCACTAGTTACCTAGAGACAACCAGGACCTCCACAGGGTTCCAAGTCAGGGGGCCAGGTGAGGACCCTGCCTCATGCCAGGGTGAAGACCCTAAGGGAGAGCCCCCTTGTTTTGTATAAACTAGCCAGCATTCACAGCACTGCAGCATTTGTTGCAGAACTTATCCTCAGTATCTCATCTGCTTGGAAAGGTTCTAGGGAGGGAGCTGGGAACCTGTATCGAATGGTAAATGCAGGGAAGTAGGGAATTTGACTAAAACATCAGCAAAATAACAATCTTAATCATTTCATTCCCTAGAGTGTTTGTTTCCTGTCCCCAGTAAAGTCCTCTGTGCAATATTATTCTTTTTGAGTCTGGCATTTCATTGGCTGGGGCTTCTATTAATGTATTATGTTGTTCATTTACTGGGTTATATTCCTTGTGAATAGAGTAACAAAATTAATTATTTTCCCAAGGGACAGCACACCTTATATCCCAGACACTGAGAGGAGTCACCTTGGGTGGAGGACCAGTGCCAAAATAAAGAACTCAGGACCCGCCCACGTAAGGTGGGAGGAGAAGTCACTCAGGTAGCAAGCATGAAGAAGGCTTGAGCCATGCCTTGGGTGTAGCCTACGGAGATTATGCTTGCTGTGTTTATATAGAAATGTTGAAATTTAAGGAGACCCAAATATCTATTTCTTAAAAATAGTCTTGACAATAGTCAAGCGAGACTTGGTAAAATGAATAGAGTGAAGTGAGTGAATTCAGTTACAAGTTGAAGATAAGTTAGGACATAACCCCAGGGCAAGCTGTAAACATGTTTTAGTCCTGATTGGTTTTTACAAGTGTTTTAGATAGTATTTTCCAAAACAAACCTTTTATCTATATTGATAGTTACTGGTATGGCATTTACATAGATGTTAAGATGGCAATGTTAAATAGCCAATAAGAAAGTAGAAAATATTGAATTAGAGTAAGGATGGAGTTCATGTTAATTAATTAAAGCATATTATTATAATTCATTAAAAAAGGATAGCACACTAATTTTACATTAGGCACACCCTTCTACTATTAAGGTATCGTTAGAGAATGAGTATAATCTTTTGTGACAGGGTCAGGCCAGATGGCTACAGGAGAGCGATCCTTTTGAGTACCGGGACGTGGGTGAGCTGGTCCTTTTGTACCGGGACGTGAGGGGCTTTCAGCCCACTGCTGAAAGCCCCTCCTCCAGCCTAGGGAGGGGCTACTAAATCCGGAACTCAACTGAGTTGGTGGAACAACAAAGGCAACAACATGGACAGGTGTGTGGGTCAAAGGGCCAAAACTAAGGAACCAGAAGGGGATACTGAGCAGAGAACCCCAGACAGCACCCACTGCTCCTCGAAAACATTGAGAGAGCCGCCGGATGCTGCCCAGAGGAACTCTGCCCGGATACGTGAACGGATGGAAGAACGAAAAACGGCCCCAGAGTCGCAGCCCCCCCCACCAACCTCCTCTCCCTGGTGTTATGAATGGCCACTTTGGCCATGGCTAGGAGGAGGTTGACGAAGAGGTCCCGCGACTTTGTGAGGCCTCGGATTGGGTGTGCATAAAGAAATAAGTGCGGGGAAAAGTGCAGCCAGAACCTCAATAAGAGGTTCTGGAGGAACCGGAAAAGGGACTGCAGCCTGGCGCACTGAAGGTACGCGTGCGCCAGGGTCTCCCTCATACCACAGAAGGGAGAGGCTTCAGGGACAGTGGTAAACCACGCCAAGTACACACCCATGCTCACAGCTCCATGCAGGAGCCGCCAGCTGATATCCCCGGCGGGCTGCGGGACTAAGGTGGAATAGAAACTGGCCCACCGGGGTTCCCCACACTCCACTGCTGGTAGAAGGTCCCGACACTTGGTGTCTGGGCGGGACACGAGGGTGGGGTAATGAAGCGTGTGCAGCACGAGTGCTTACAGATGGTCCCTTGGCGCGGACTGAAAACGAACTGGCTGCATGACATGCAGCCGGCTGAAGGTATGTCGGGGGGTGGAGGGGGGCAGGAAGGCTCATGGGGCAGGGGGCCGATGGAAAGATCTGGAGGGCCTGGAGTGAGGGGCGGGCAGGCAGGGCACACCCTCTCAAGGAAAAACTGAGCCGCGCGAGACAGGGCTGCCTCCACCTCCTGGAGTACACACCGGGGGGTCGTAAGGGTGGAGAGCCCTATGCGCTGACCAAGCACCTGGGGATCCACCCAGCCCCCCAGGTCGTAGTCCAGGAGGTCTCCGATCTTGGTGACTCCCACCAGGACCAACCTCCGGCGCATCAAGGAGGACTCCACCACCTGCACACAAAGATGGGGATTGTGTAACAGGGGCTCCGCGAGGAGATCCACCCCCTCGTGGGCCACAAAGGACCTGGTTGCTGAAACCAGCCTCCAGGTCTGGAGGAGGTCCTGGTAGAAGACCGGCAGCTCAGAGAGGTATCACGGAAGACCTCTCGGATGGAGAAAAAATAGCTGCTGGTCGTATCAGAACCCTCGCAGGCAGCAGAGGAAGGTGTGCGCCAACATGCTCCACTCTGAGCCACCTGCATGATAAAGGAGTCTCTGCAGAGCCTGGAGGCGGAAGACATGGACCTGCGTGCGCATGCACGTCAGGCCCTGTCCGCCCTCCTCCAGGGGGAGATGGAGAACCCCTGCAGAGACCCAGTGCAGTCCCGGCCAAAAAAACCCCAGAACCAACCTCTGGAGATTGGCCAGGAACCCTAGGGGCGGGCACAGGGTGTTGAGTTGGTGCCAGAGCATGGACAGGACCAGTTGGTTGAGCACCAGTGCTCTCCCCCTGAGGGAGAGGCACCGGAGCAGTCCTGTCCATCTCCGCAACCGCCCAGTCACCCTGTCCTCTAAACCATGCCAGTTCTCTGGCAGAGACGGATGCTTGGCAGAAAAATAAATGCCAAGATAGAGCAGCGGACCCGCGCTCCACCGGATGGCTTGAAGCGCGGGTGAGAGGGGGCTCGCCTGCCACCCAGCCCCAACCACCAGGCCAGAGCTGTTGACCCGGGCGGAGGAGGCCGCTGAATAGACAGCTTGACAAGCCTCCACCCGCACCAGGTCGTCCGGGTCCTGGACCATGAGGAGCACGTCGTCGGCATAGGATGCCAGGACCAGCCGCACCTCCGGCTCACGGAGCACCAACCCCATCAACCTCATGCGAAGGAAGGACTCAATGGCCAGAGTGTACAGCTGACCTGACAGCGGGCAGCCTTGACGCACCCCTCGCCCGAAGCTGACAGGAGTGGTCAGGGTCCAGCTGAGCTTGACCAAGAGCTCTGCGGAGGCGTACAGCACCTGGAGAAACCCCACAAACCGGGGTCCGAAGCCGAATGCCTGCAGAGTGCCCATGTGGTCCATCCAGTCGAATGCCTTCTCCTGATCCAGGGACAGGAGGGCAAATGACAGACCATCCCTACACCCAAGCTCCAAGAGATCCCGGACCAGATAAAGGTGGTACGGCCTGGGACAGCGTAGGTCTGGTCTGGATGGACCACGTCCACCAGCACGGACCGTAGCCGCAGCGTGATGGCCTTCGCCACGACCTTATAGTCCATGCTGAGGAGCGAGACGGGACGCTAATTCCGAAGATCGCGGAGGTCCCCCTTCTTCGGCAATAAGGCGAGCACCGCTCGCCTGCACGAAAGAGGGAGGACCCCACTCGCCAAGGACTCTGCCCAGACGGTGGCAAGGTCCGGGCCGAGGACGTCCCAGAACACACGTTAGAATTCCACATTCAGCCTGTCCATGCCCAGAGATTTATTGGTGGGCATGAGATGGAGGGCTTCTGAGAACTCTGCCAGAGTGAGAGACAGCTCCAGCCGGTCCCGGTTGTCTGTGCTGACTGTCGGGAGTCCATCCCAAAGCACTCCTCAGGCATCAGCGTCGGTTGGATCCGGGGAGAAAAGGCCAGCGTAGAAGGCCCTGGCCCTCTCACACATCTCCACCGGATCCGTGAGGGGGGCGCCATCCTCTGCCAAAAGGCAGAGGATGTGCTTTTTCGCCCTCCTCTTCTTCTCCAGGGCGTAGAAGAAGCGGGAGCCGCGATCCATCTCCCGCAGGAGATGGATGCGGGATCATACGAAAGCACCCTGGGCCCGAAGATTGTTGAGAGCCTGGAGCTCCTCCTGCTTCTCCCAGTACGCTCTACAGAGGGGTGGATCTCCGGGGCTGGTGGACAGACACCTCTCCAGCTCCAATACCTCCTGCTCCAGCTGCTCTATCACCACATCCCTCTGCCAGCTGGCGCCCCGGGTGTGGCTACGACAGAAGAGCCGGGCGCGCACCTTCCCCACATCCCACCACCACCGCGCTGAGGGAAAGGCACGCCTCTGTTCCCGCCAGGCCAGCCAAAACTCCCGAAAGGATGCTACAAATCCCACATCCTCCAGCAGGCTATTATTGAAATGCCAATAGGCCAGCCCAGGCCTCTCCGAAGAAAGAGAGGCCGTCACGGCCACCAAATGGTGGTCCGAGAATGGGGCCGGCCGAACGCTGGAGGAGTGGGCCTATGAAAGATGACAACGAGAGAAATAGATGCAATACAACTGGGAGTGGCTCGACCATTGTTCCTCCACCCGGACAAAAGTGAACGTAGTGTCATCGTCCAGGTGGTGGTCGCGCCCGACGTCCACCAGGGAGTGATGGACCTCGATCTCCCTGAGGACGTCTGCAGCGGCCGGGCTCAGCTCGATCCCTGTGCGGTCCCGCTCCTCGAGGGTGCAGTTGAAGTCTCCGCCCAGGACCAGGCACTCGCGAGGATCCAAAGTACCGAGGAAGGCGGATGCCTGCTGAAAGAACCACGCTCTCACCGGGCCGGATGCTGGGGCTTAGACATTGACAGGATGCAACGTTAGAGGTGCAGCAGGCGACCCGGCACAACTTCGGTAATCCCCACCACCTCGGGCTGTAAGTGCGGGGAGAACAGGGTTGCCACCCTGCCCTGATGGACCGAAAGATGGTTAAAGTAGACCCTGTCCCTCCACTCCAGCCGCCAGCTCACTTCGGTGGCTGGATCCATGTGGGTCTCCTGCAGGAAAATAACCGAGTACCCCTTCCCCACAAAGGAAGGAGAGCACCTGGCACCTACGGAGACCCGACTTACAGCCACGGATGTTCAAAGTGGCAAAGATGGACGGCAACATAAGGAGGGCTGGGGATGATCCTCGCGGTCTGGGGTGCTAGCAGCTCCCATCGGATCCCGCAGCAAACCGTGACCAACCCCGAAAGCCAGAAGGGCGTCACGGAAGCCGTGGGCCCGCTGGTAAGCCGCAGCATCCCGCTTCCCAGTCCCTTTGCCCTCCCCTTAATGGCCCTCACAGTCTGGGGAACAAGATGGAAATCGCCCCAGCGCTGAAGAGCGAGATGCACTCTGTTCGTGGAGCCACGAGTGTCCTCCAAGAAAGAGCGCATCTCGCTCCTCTGCATGGCAGGGACTGAGGTCACGGACCCCAGGGCGTCCCCTGATTGGGCCCCCCTGCCAGCCTCATGGCCCATCGAGACGGGCACGCAGGGATCAGAGCCCCGCCGTGGCACCCGTCAGTCCGGCACCGCGCCACCCGATGCAGCACTCAGTCCTAGGAACAATGGCGGAGGGAAAACTGCAACCCCTGATGGGCCAGAAGAGGGGAAAAAAAAAAAACAAAAACTGCCTCCCGGGGGCCCCCATAAAAAGAAAATGAGGCAACCCCGGGGGCGGCAGCAACAGGAGGGGGGAGGGAAAAGAGGTTAAGGGCAGGAAAAAGGGCAGGAACAGGGACAGAACACAGATCTAGGATGGGAGCAGGATCGGGGCAGGGAGCGGGGACAAAATCTAGGACATGAGTGGCAGAGCCTCCGATACAGCAGTGAAAGGGGCAGCAAGGGAGTGGGACACCTCCACAGCACTAGGCTCAGGTGCCCCACTAAACGAGGCACCCACGATTACAGCGCTGGGGGGAAATGAAAGCAGCTGCCCCGCCTCATGGGGTAAGGCGCCCGTGGGCTCAGAGCCCAGCTGCTTGGCGTCGGCCGTCCCCACAATGGGCACGGCGGCATCAGCCAGATTACCATTTGCGGCCAGGCAGGTGGACATGGCCCAGGGCATTGCGGAGGCCAAAACGGGGGCAACCACCTGAGGTGGAGGGAAGGGGAAAAGGGGGGTGCACCAGAGAGCAATCACCCTTACCAAGGCCTTCTAACAGGGGGGCATCCACTCCCTCAGTGGTTGGGGTCAAGCCCAGGGCCTCGATCTCAGCAAAAATAGAGGCAAAGTCCCCACCCGCCTCTACAGGTTCCCCCTCAACAGCAGCCGGGGCAGTAGCCATTGCGGCGCTTACAGGGGGCACAGATGGCAACGGAGCAGCAGGGGCGCCGTCCATAACCCCCTCAGGGAGGGACTCCATAGGAGAGGTGGTACTACCTGCCTCTGCAGCTGCAGTGACCTTGGCCGACTCCAAATGATGAACGTCAGCAGGGGAGTCAACGGAAGGCCCAGCACCAGCAACCCCCTTCATAGTTTTACAGGGGGTCCCTTCCCCCTCGCCAACGAGGGGGGGTGCTGGGCCCGAGCTCCCAGCTTGCGGCGTCTCCCAGGCACAAGCTCCCAGCTCCCCGAAGAGGGGGGCTGGCCAGCTCAGTCAAGGCCTGGGAGCGAGGGCAATGATGGGAGGGTAAGGGAAGACAAGGGCAGGACAACAGGGAAAGGGACAAACTCCCCCTGAGGCAAGCCCTGCTCAAGTCCTGCTACCGGCCCTGCCACCCTCTCCTCCGCAGGCCCCGGTCTACTACCCACCTCAGTGGCAGGGCCTGCACGTTCATCTGGGCACGTCGGGGGGGGCCTCCCCCAGGACCCGAGCGGAGTTGACAACGGTCACGGATGGAGGAGGGGTGACCCCAGGGACTGGGAAATCAGGGCCGCCAGTGATGATAGAGCTGACGCCCTTCCGGGTATCAGGGGTCCCAGATGCCCCTCCAAGCCGGGCCAGGGGGCAATCCCTCCGGCCATGCCCTGCCGCCCGGCAGAGAAAGCACCAGGCTACCCCCGAAGAATAATAAACCCTGTACTAGGCCCCTCGATGGGGCACCAGAAAGGACTCCTCCAGAGCCTCCCCATCACATGCCACCGGCGGAACTTGAACCTGCACCTGCCGGCGGAATGACAAAACGTGGCGGAGGGCGGGGTCCTTACAGCCCAACGAAAGGAGGCTGAGGACAGACAGGGGCCTCCCCAGGGTGGAGAGGAACGGCAAAAGGGCGGCATTGGGGAGGAAGGGAGGAACAGAGGAGAAAACCATCCGTATGCCCAGGTCCTCCAAAGGCTCGAGGGAGACGTGAATGCCCCCCACCGCCAAGCCCCTCTCCACCGCCTCCTGGGCAGCGGCCTCTGATGCCGGGAAGAACACCACCTTCCCAAACATCTTAGAGGCCGCCACTACAGCCGTGGGCCCCACCACCCGTACCAACGCCTGTACATAGGTCTCTACGTGGGGCGAGGCCGGCACCAGGAGGCAACGCACCCCGTGCTCCTTGGTGAGGGTGGGAAAGGGGCCCCAGCCTTCAGGAATGGTATTCCGGGAGGCGGCTGGAGCAGGCGGCGAGCGGAGGGGTCGCAGCCACCTGGGCATATGCCCTGGGGGGCCGAGGGAGTGGCACCCCCAGAGCTGGTGGAGGGAACAACGAGCAAGGGAGAAGGGGGAGCTGCGGCTGTTGACGGGGCTACAGCGGGAGAAGGAACCACTGTCCCAGGGGGTTTCACCTTCCAGGCAGAGCCCTTGCCCTTCTTTGTCCCCCGGTCCTTCCCACCGGCCAAGGGAGTGGTCTCAGAAGCAGAGGCAGCTGAGGTCATGGCAGCAGCAGCGGAGTCTCTGGAGCCCCTATCCGTGCCTGCTGGTGCCTCAATAACAGTGATGGCAGGCAGCCTGGCGACAGCAGTCGAGGCAACCATTGCAAGGGAGGGCATGGGGAGGGGGACTGAAAGGGAGTTGCAGGGGCGTCCAGGGAAGTCCCACCCCTTGAATCACCCACCACAGAAAGGAAGGGAAGGGGACAGCCGCTAGGGCAGGGAAATGGAAGTTGGAGGGGAGGGAAGGGAGAACGGCTACCACACCTCACCCACAAGGCTGTAAGCAGGGTGGAAGGGTGCCATCAGAAAGGGACAAAAGAAGACAAGGAACACAACACCAGCACAAGATGAAAAAGAAACCGGCTCCCTCAGCTGCACTAAGGAAAAGAAGGGAAAACTAAGACATCATGGGAAAGTGTGCATTTGTGAAGGAGTCAATGAAAAAAAAAAAAAAAAGAGGGGAGAGGGAATCTCAAACACCAACAGCAGAATGTGGGCGCATAGGCAATGAGGGCTGACCTGGAGGGAGGGCAAGAAGCTTGGGGGCAGAATGCAGGGAAGGGCTAAATCAGGTGGGCCCCAGGCATGGAACAAAGAATAGGGTGGGTTCAAAAACAACCAAAACAAAAAAGGGGGAAATGGGGTTGGCAACCACGCCTGCACTGCGGGACAAGCGCGGGGCAAACAAACCAATCAAGGACCAAAAAACAAAACAGGGTAAACCAGAGCAAAACAGGGTGGTAGAAAGGGGATGGGCCGGGCAGGCAGCTGCAAGAACAGGGCAGTGGACAAGGCAGAGGAAAAGGGGACCCACCGGCCAAATGCAGCAGGGGAGGGAGGACAAAGCCAAGGGAAGGGAAAGGAAACGAGCACCCACGGGTGTCTGAAATACAAATGCCCGTTTGCTGCCGCTACAGTCCCTGGATGGTTAGAAGGGCAGAGCAAACTGCTGGGCCAGGGAGCAGAGAACAGAGCCAGAAGGCAGGTGGAAAGGTGGAGGGGGCAGTGGTGGCGGCAGTAGGGGAGCAGGTGGACTAGGGGGAGGGCTCCAGGCCACTCCCCCAGCTCCCCACGGCAAAGGCACCTACCACCACAGAAGCAAGGATGTTACAAACTCCCTCCACAAAACAAGGCCTCTTCTACTCCCTCCTCAGCTCCAGCAGCACTAACAGCTCCCCAGCAGCAAGGGCAGCAGCAACCCAGCGAGGGGAGGTCCCAGAAATGATGGCAAAAGTGGGGCCCCACACTCCCCTCTGAGGGTCACACAGCAGCTGGGGGGGTGCAACTAGCCAGAAGAACAACCTTAAAAGAGTAGAAGGCAGGTATCTCAGTCTGCAAACCCAGAAGGTCCCTTTTCCCTGGGTAAAGTAACAGGGGCAGTTCTAGAACAATCAGGAAGTTGCTAGAACCAATTAAGGCAGGCTAATTAGGACACCTGGAGCCAATTAAGAAGCTATCAGAATCAATTAGGACAGGCAGGTTAATCAGGGCACCTGGTTTTAAAAAGGACCTCACTTCAGTCAGTAGGGGGTGCATGTGAGGAGCTGGGAGTAAGAGGTGCAAGGAGCTGAGAGTGAGTAGGTATATTGCTGGAGGATTGTGAAGTACAAGCATTACCAGACATCAGGAGGAATGTCCTGTGGTGAAGATAAAGAAGGTGTTGGGAGGAGGCCATGGGGAAGCAGACCAGGGAGTTGTAGCTGTCATGCAGCTGTTATCCACAGGGCCCTGGGCTGAAACCCAGAGTAGAAAGTGGACCTGGGTTTCTCCCCATCCCCTTAACTCCCTATTTGTTATAAGAGGAGTTGCCCTGGACTATGGGTCCTACCAGAAGAGAAGATCTCTGGCCTGTCCCCTGACCCTTTAGGTAGGCCAGCAGAGACTGTGGGGATTGTTCTCCTCCTTTTCCCAATGCTGGCCAATGATGAGGTTAGCCAAGTGATCGGCAAGTCTGTGTCACTAACAAAAGGAGCCAAACTGAGGACTGCTGTGAACTTCTGAAGCGAGCAAATCCCCCAGAAAGCACAGAACCCACCAAGGTAGAGGAGGAACTTTATCACACTTTTTTTTTCCATTTAGGGACTGATCACCCCCAGCTGCATCATATCATCTTAGAATAGGAGTATAAATGCAGTTTATGATTATATTGTAATGCCTGTTTGCTTAATTATTTCATATTAAATAATGTGTTTAATTTTATCATTTATGTTATTTACAGTCCTTCATTACATTAAATTATCTGTATCTACCTTGGAAGCCCAAATCTTAAAGAATTCAGTTTGGTGTTATTCCTTATTTTTAAATTAGTAATTGGGAATACATCATCAAAGGTTACATGGGGGAAGGGCTACATGTAATAAAATATAATCCTATTAGAAGAGTAAGAACAACTCTTGGGCATGGGGGGGGTTGGCAAATAGCCACTTCTATGAAGCCGTCTATTACATCTCATGTAGGTTTGAAGGTTTAAAAGTCTTAATTGGATCATAATTTGTGCTACAGTATTGTGTGTTGTGAATCCAAACTATGTAAAATCTTAAGTGACATTCACAGCAAATGTATTAAGAACTGAAATCATAACACAATGTCCAGGATTAACAAAATCATACTTCTCACTGAGCGTCAGTTGCTAGAAGAAAATGATTTAAAAAAAAAAAAAAAAAGCATGGCTGCACATGCGGAGAGCACAATGAGACCACAGCATCTGGGAAAAATCAGTGTGACACTACTCTCAGTTCATTTCATGGATATTGGTTTGAAACAAAGTACATTAATGAGCTGGTTATAGAAGGTATAAAACCCTTACTGTGAAAATGTTGCTTTTCCTCACATTCCCCCACTCCTTAACACTAGTAGCCTTCCCTCCCTAGTGAGTGGCAGTGGAGAGCAGCCAATGGGGCTGTGCCCGGTTCTTCAGGAAGGATAGGGTGAAGGGCAGACCATTAAAAGCAGAAGTCTGAAAGAAGGATGTTCATTCAGCTTCTTTGAGAAGGTGCATGTGTAAAGGTTCCCAGAACAGGTGTAGCTGAGGAAGCCCAGGCAACCCAAAAATGTCACTTCAAGAGACAAATAGAAACTAAAGATAGGGCTGGAGCCAAAGTAGCCCACTATCACTGCTGTATCAGACAGCTGTGGCCTGGTACCAAATTGACATCCTCCTCCACTGACTTCATTGGAAATTATAGATTCTCTGCAACTCTTAGGATTTGACCTTTTCTTCCTCTGGACATTCTGCATTCAATGGGCGGGATATACCATTTCCTATTCTAAGTTCAATTTGGGCAAAACTTAAAAGTAAATTCTAGTGAAATGGTCAGATCTTCCGAGGATCTGGAGGTTCCAATCTAAAATGGAGGGATATCTGAAAGAGAAGACACTGCTTAATTTAGGAAATTTCTCGGTTATTTTACTTTGCACTGAAGGATGGTGGGCTGGAAATATTTTTTTGAATGTAATTAAGAAGTTAGGAATGTAATTTTAAGTTTAATAAAGAGATGAGTCCAAGATACAAAATATGTTTCAGATCTATTAGCCTAATTGGGTTTTCAAAAAAAGTTTATTGTAAGAGGTGGTGGCTGCTGCTGTTGCTGCTGTTAAAAGTTGGCAACAAGTCTGTGTGTGTGGTGTGGTTTTTGTTTTTTTTTTTTTAAGATAATTAGGGTGCACTGAATCTAAATATGGTTGCTAACAAGCTGTATGTTGTGTATACAGGCCTCTACAAAGAGAGCAAAGTAACTTTTGGAAATTGCTGAAGATTAAATTTTTTTTTATTTCCTTTTCATTTAGGAATAACATATGTCAAATGATTGTAATGACCTGTAGGGTGTAATACAAGTGATCAAATAATATGCACAACCTGTTTATAAAGCTATTGAATTTCCATTTCTTATTTGCAAGAGATATTAGAAATATTTTTCTATGTTATACAACCACAAAAGAGCCATGTAAACATACTCTTATTCCTTCAGTGTTAGAACTTTGAAACAAAAGTATAGCAGCTGATTTAACTATCAGAAATATAACACATAATCTGAAAACATCTGTTTTAAAAACATGTGGTGATATATTCTTTACTACACATGAATGTATGCATTAAAATACTTATTTAAAGTTGTTCTATTTCAAGAAACTTTGGTATACCGATTGAATTAACATCTTATTAGGTCACTTATGACACATTTACTTATTTGATAATACTGTCCTTAAGCAGTAAATATCAGGTACAGTGACACAACCTTGTTTTAGATCTCTACATTTGCATGCTCCTGTACAAAAAATGCATGCTATCCTGCACTTGCATCACTGACTACTGCACCCTGTTGTGCAGCTACAGAATATTTCCTCCATTCAGTCTGCTGCTATTGGTGGCCATGACATGAGCTGTGGCACCAGACCTATTTACAACCCATTGGATTTGGAGGAGGAAGTATTGGATTTGGGTGGTGAACCTGTCTTCCAACTAATGCCTGGAAATGAGTCCTGTGTATGTGGCAATAACACCATTACTCACTGGGGGTAGTGCTTCTGATGACCACAAGCATGTGAACAAAATGGCAAATGCTTTATCAGTGCTATGGACCTCTGACAAGCCATATATCTTACAAATAAACTTTTCTGCACTTTTCACTTTCTCTGAGTCCAGCTCACCTTGTCCAAGATGTATTAGCAGCTGATGAAGTCGATGAAAAACTTTCCATATGGTCTTTTTGCTGTGTCCAGCAATAAATGACGTAGCATCACCAACCAGTCAAGGCGTGAAATGGGAACAGAGTTTCCAGAACAGTGGGTTCATATTGTTTCCTATTCATGCCATTTATGAGAAAGTACTTTAGTTCCTTTGATGTGCCCAGCTTTCATCCAAAGCTGCCTACATGTTATTTTGCTGTGGTGAGCCAGCAAAAGAATAAGCACATCAGTGGCCCTAGCTGCAACAACCATACTGTTGGTATCACTGTGAACACAGTGCAAAATCATTCTTTTGTCTATTTCTTGCTGTTAAGCGCATTGCTCATTGGTATCAACTGTTGCTGTTGAGCATCATACCTGAAAGCCAGAATGATGATTTTATCATGTGGTGCTTGGGTCATTAGTTGCTCAGATAAAAATATTGCAAGGTCCTTCTTATTTTCTGGAAGCAAAATGAAATTATCCAATTTCACATATCTGCCTTCCACCACTCGTCAGATAGGTCTTGTACCTCTTGACCGTTTTTTGTCTTGTACCATCCTTAATAGATTCCTTGTAATACCTGTCACACATCTATTTTGTGGAAGTCTTTGCCAGTCCTAAGTACTATTTTTACAAATGTGTCTGCAAGATCTCCATATGTTTTGGGTCTGTACGGCTTTCCTATGGCTTGTACCAAAGCTTGCACATGTATCATAAGACATCTTTTCCCAACAAGGGTAACTGTTGGTGGGCAGTGTAAGTCAGCTGTCAGTACACCACTCAATATTGCTTTTATGCCTGTTCTTAGGCTGCCATTTGTCTGCACTCATGCCAAAGGAACAGTCATTTTTTGTTTCAAAATTTGTTTAAATTCACAGTCCTGTCATCTTTACAAGCTGTGATTAGGCGCTGAAGAATATTTCTGTCTGCCTTCGTGGTTAAGGCCTTTTCTTTGACTTCTTCCCCCAATTCATATAGCATGGAAAAGTCAGAGCATTATTTTTTGGCAGTGGATCATAAGAGTACAAACCCAGGCTCCCCCTCTTGTGCCATAAATTGTTTCTCCACCAAACTGTCCAGCGGCACTTGTACTAGGATCTTTGAATTCCACAATGCATCTTGTATGGCTTCAGTAGCCAGATCTTTTGTTCCAATATTTTGCACTGAAGTGGGTGGTTCCTCCCCTAAGAAAACCACGAACCTTTGAAGTGTTTGTAAGTGTGCATCCTCATCTTCATTGTCATGTCACTTCTTTGCCTTTTTTGGACTCACTGTGAATAAGCTAGTCATCCAACCCAACATGGAATGTGTCTCTGGTGTCTGCTGTGATATGGACTATCACAAGGTCCATCTGAGGTCTGAGCAAATCTCGGTGATGCCTACAATTCCACCTTCTTTCTTTCCTTTGTCATTAAGCCACTCTTGACTCTGATCAGGGTCCACTTGGTTGAACTTCTGACATGATCTCTTGACAACAAAGTTCCCCTGTTGGAATTTCTTGAGCACTCTAGCTGATAGTTGATGCATTTTGGCGACATAGATGGCACTCTCTCACTGTGACATGTTGGGGATCATCCAGACCAATAAGAGTTCTGTCTTCATCTACTCTGTAACCTTGGATGCCTTTACACTATGAGTCTTTAGTTCATACCCCAACAACAGCAGCCTGCCTACAAGCAGAAGCAAGTATCCAGTGGTCGTTATTTCTGGTTCTGTTGTCATGTGCAGCTGGTTGAATGCATCTGTCCATGTCTTGGGTTCTCATTTGACATTAAATGATACAGGCCATATCAGAAGCTATTGCCTGCACTGCAGCTCATAGACTAATTAATAGACTTTAAGCTCAGAAGGGACCATCGTAATCATCTAGTCTGCCTTCCTGCACATTGTCAGTTGAATGAGCTTCCTGGGAACCAGGTTGGATGCTGAGAACGTTATTCCTCCCAAAGTCTGTACTTCCTAACTAATGCAATGGGCAGTCTTATGGAAAACTGAACAAGTAGTTTTGTCCTTGTTGCCTGATGAAGGGGGAACCCCAAAGCAATATGCTTTGATGTCCATTTCTTTCCTCCACTCACACCACATATAATGTCTTCAGCTATACTAAGCACCTTAAATGTCACTGATTCTTGTTTCTCAAGGCTCTCTTAATCAGAAGAGACTGGCCTTCATATAGCAGGTAGAGGAACAAGTACAGACTATCTGGAAAGCAGGCAACTGCATCATCCTCAGACATTGCCTTTGTGGCCAGGGTGTAACAAAGTATCTCCATGAATTTTCAATGCAACATGTACCAGTGACAGAAATATGACTTCTTGGTGATGGTAAATGAGAACAGTATCTCATCATCTTGGCAGGAATCTGTAACTTGTGAGATAGGTACATACTTATACTTAGCTGGAACTAAGAGTGTTTGTCTCTCAGCAGGAGATTGATCAGGCAATTAAATGAAATGAACCAAATCCCCAGGATGAGCTTGAAGTTTTTCCTTGAATGATGCTCTATGACTGATGCAGGAGTGTGGAATTTCAATGCCAGTTTCCTTTGCAAGATTGCAGTAATGATGCCAAACCTCAGAAACATGGCCTTGATTGGGTGCATGCTAAAGTTCATTTTAAGCCAAACCATTGCTGTGTTGGTAATTTTTGTGCCTTCACACTTTCATCACAGACCTCATAAACGGAATGTAACAAGTCAGGTGGTACTTTCCTTCAACAGCTATGGGGTCATTTACCCTAGCTAAATGAACACTCATTTTGTGAACAAATACATCTGCCTTCACTGACTGAACAGTCATCTTGAATGCAGATACAGACATGAGTCTTTGTTTAGGCAGCACTTCTTGACAAAACATGCAGAGTCTATAGTCAATAGGTCTCACAGAACTGGACTGTTGTATTGTGGATACTGGTGTTTCTATTGGGATCACTACAGATTACCACATGATACATCAGCTGCAGATGCTTGTAACCTCTGGTTTTGCTTTTGCCAGTGTATTGGGCATAGCAATTTCTGTGCAGCATAACTGATACTATCTGTTCTGATTGCAAGATGGACTCAACCTTGCCAATGGTCTCTCTATATTTGACATCTTGTAGTTCCTTTCTAATGGCTGTTGACTCCCTTATTCTATGCAATCTTTGTTCATGTGCTTTACGTGATTCTTCACAAATAATACAGAGACTGTAGGAAACTGGTGTGGATCTCTTTAGATTTACTACCAATTCCATAGTATACCTACAACTGTAGAGAATTTCAGTGTCATAAACCATCATCTCATCTAACTACTATTGCTCTTTTGTATGATAAAAAAACAAACAAAAACAAAAACTCCAGAACAAAACATCATCATCACTTGGTTAATTCTACTCTAACTACAAAGCATTACGTACTATAAAACAAATACTAAGCATGCAAGAAAATGATTTCATCTATTACAAGAAAAAATGTGTGGTGTTTAACTTGTTTTGACTATTACAATAAATGGATGACTTAATGCTATAAAAATTGAATGTTAGGATTCAACAGATGTTTTCTCATTGCTGTTCTTTAATAGTCTGAAAAGGAATTATGCCAAACAGTTGGATTTTGCTGACAAGTTCATGCCTGTGCTGGTGGCATATCAAATATTTCCGGTGAATTTTGGTGACCATATTTATTTACAAGTTTGAGGGTCTAAATGTCAAAATTCTGTTTAGTAGCAACCATTTTTGAAATCAGCAGGTTCAAATTATGTTATAAAAAGTTGTTACCCGTTTTTAACAAAAAATGCCTCAAACCTCAGAATCAGTTCTCTAAGGGAATCTGTCTACTTTCACTACATTGAAGTGGTAACAGCAACAACAAGGCTTTAAGAAAAGCAGATGAAGGAGGAATAGGCCTTGCATGAGGCCTATTAAGAAAAGGAAAACCTAAATAAGCAAAAAGGAGGTTAGATTTCCAGGTGGAGCTCCAGGAGAATGAGACTGGTTCATTTGACAGCCGGCTAGGAGACTTCCGGGAGGAAAGGAATTATCTATTGACATTATGGTATAACAAGGGTGACAAGGTGGACACTTTCCTCACCTCTCTTTTCCCCCCCCCCCCCCAGGGTGGCAAGACC
The DNA here is from genome assembly GCF_013100865.1 of Trachemys scripta elegans. Taxonomy (NCBI): domain Eukaryota; kingdom Metazoa; phylum Chordata; order Testudines; family Emydidae; genus Trachemys; species Trachemys scripta. Next base: position 74,254,722 of record NC_048298.1, read on the forward strand.
CTAGCACTGGCCAGGATGCAGTCTTGAGGCGGGAGGGTATCTGATGGGGGTGTGATACCCCACACAGGTGACAAATGGTTAAAGTGGCCTGAAAGACTGGACCTGGAGGGGTGTTAGGCCTCATTGGTGATCAAACCCAGCTGGGGGTGGGGGGGAGGTGTGGGTCTTCATAAAGGAAAGGACTACAGGAGGAAAAGACTACAGGAGGAGAGGTCAGAAAGGACACCCAGGTGAGAGGTAGCTTTCTCTCTTGGGTTGAGGGCTGAGAGGTAGCTGAGCTCTGAGCTAGAAGCCCGGATGGAGACAGTAGCCAATCGGGAACTGCAGCCTGCCTAAAACCCTCAGTAAAGGGAAAGTGTGACAGCCCCTGTGAAACCCGGCAACTGGGGCCAGTTTGAAGCTGGCCTGCAAAGAAGAAGGCTGTTAGCTCAGTCTGGCTGGGCTGGAGATTGTTGTCTAGTTATTTTCTGTTGGATTTTATGTGAAAGACTTTGCGGCCCTGCAAAGGGTTGGACTCTGTTATCTGGCTTGGTCAAAGAGTTAGGTCATGCCCACAGCTGAAATAGGCCAAAAAAGTCATGGGGGAAACTGAGGCACAGCTGTCTCAATGCCATATACCGTCACCAGAGGTGTGTTGTCACAGCCATTTTACTACATAGGACTAAATCACTGCGTGCTTCTTTATAAAATATAGGGAGTTAGACTTCTTCAGAAGCTTTGCTGGATTTTAAATACATTTACTGGCCATTTATTTGTTCAAATGTTCAGCTTGTATACCTATAAATGATAGTTGACCAACGCTTAATTTAGAGTGTCAATTCACCTGTACTGATGCAAAGGTGCAAATTACATCACCTTTGCCATAGAGATCTGCTGAGCCCCAGAGATGATTAATTCCCCACCATGTTGCTCTGGGGGTACTTCTGTGAAAGGGAAGTTTGTTTTTTTTGTTTTTGTTTTGTTTTGTTTTGTTTTTTGTTTTTAAGGGATTTGAATGTCCGGTGTCATTGTAAGTTGGTTTCAGAATATCCCTGCTAGCAATTTTTAGCATGGCAGTAGCATCAGCTCCCTGAGAACAGCTGCCTCATGACATTATTCCTCTTATTGGCTGGAGAACAAAGATACACCAGCAGACTACTCTTAATAGTCTGGGTTAATTATTTTGATACACTTAAAAATATAGAAAACTTGAAATATGTCTAGTACTGGTGTTTGATCTGAATGGTCAAGTACATATTATACTGTCTTTTATGTGCAATAATTGACATGTATGAAGACTCATTAGTTACTAATGAAGTAACCTCTTACTTAGTTCATTGTGAGAGCCATAAAACACCTGAAGTCTGGAGTATCGTATTATTTATCAATCCAAAGACAGTCACCTGATCTTGTAAGCTTTGGCACTGCATGATCTATTCATTAACAAGCATTTTCCTGTAGTCCTACCAGTGTCATTGTTGTAAAATATAAAACCCTATTGCTGTACTATATTTTCTCTCATATGCATTTGTAAGAAGTATAGTACAGGTTTTTTTAAATTGCTTCAATTTTTAGCAAATTGTATTTTTATCCCTTTTAGATACTTCTGAATTGAAATTAAATGAATTTCAATATCTATAGCTATAGAAACAGAAGGTTTCTACAAGTTTAGCTATTTATATGTTATCACTCCCCCATTCTTCAAAATATGCCGAGAGAGACAGGAAGCATGCTGTCACTCATTCATTAAGGAACATGAAGGAGATTGGCCTTCTGAAGCCGTCTTTAATCTGTTTTTTTTCAGATTGCCCAACTATCAATCTTACTTTCGTGAGCACTCAAATCTATTGGGGGGAAGGTGAGGGGAGGAACAAACCATCTGCAACTGCTTTGAAGAATTTAGGTGTAGTTTAGAAAGGTGATTTGAGTTTTGCTTTTGCTAGTTTCATTTCCCAAATCAAATGTCTTTATAAAGTGAGAGAGCCTTGTTTCTGGCATTGCATAACTGTCTGAATTCTGCTTTAAATCTTCTGGGTGAAATCCTGGCCCCTTGATAGTGGAAACTCCCAGTGAGTTCAGTTGAACTGGGATTTCATCCCATGTCTTTGTAACGGTCACCCTCCATTTTAATTCTTATGTAAGAAAGTAACTTGTAGTATCAACAAGCCTGTTCATCTTCTTAATTAAAATATGTAATACCCAATGGTCAGATCATGCCACTTTTACACAGACTGAATAAGACATATTTGCATGGTATGATTCTACTGAATGTGAATTAGGGTGACACAATCTGGCCCCAAATACTGCAAGGAGAAAAACATATTAAAATCACAATGCCCAAGGAACCTATAAATAATCATTATTATGTATTGGGGCTAATAGTGAAGGAATCAGACAGCACTGTGGCTGAGCAGAGATAGTGATGCTTGACAGTGTGGAAGAGAATGGTGTGGGAAACCTGTAAAGCAGCATTATTCAGTGTAGATGAGACTCTTTCCTACTCTGTTGACCAAATTTATCCTTAGCAGTAACACCATTAATCCCATAGAGCTTTGGCTAAAGTCTGCCCATCAGTTTCAGTGGAGTTGACCTGCTTACTCCAGTGTTTGCATTTGGTTCCATAACTGCAGACTCAGGGAAGCCTTTTGGGGCATCCATTAGTCAGCTGCCCTGCAGGCTAGTAATCTGTTTGGTTGAGGAGGCTTCAAGATATGTGCAATTATTGGATGATATTACCTGAGCAGGTTAAAACCCATTAGAAACCACATAAAAGACCTTTTTATTAATGCTGTAAAACAGCCCAGTGTCTTATTATTGTATCACATACAGACTGTTGGGAACCCACCTTGTCACGTACAGTAGTACTGCACAGCCATGACCTAGTGGATTGAACATGGATTGAGTGTCAGAAGATTTGGGTTCTAATTCCCATCAGTGCTACTGAGTCTGTGCATGACTGTGGAGAAGACCTTTATACTCTCTGAACCCCAGCTTCTCAATCAGTAAAGAGTGCAGGGAAAGATTTGCTGTTATTTCTATTTCCAATCTGACTTCAAGACTGACTTCAACAGTTGATTTTGAAGGTTAGCCCAGCTAGCCACCTGACAAATAACCCAGTAAACCATTTTTTGGACTCATTGCAAATAGTTTTTTCTCACACTTTAAAAAGTCATATTTTCTATTGATGTCCCAGATATTTCTTGTCCAGTTAGCAGGAAATAGGTACAGATTTAACAAAAAGTCCTATGTTCCATAAAGTTGTCTACATAAATGCACTGAGAATTAAGAATCAGATTTTAAAAGCATAAAAGAAAATTACTGGGTCACCTCCATAAAGTAACAACAGAAAAAATATTAAAAATTGATGTCTCAGAAGTGTTGTAAGCAAGAAGAAAAATCACACTAGAAACCTCAGTACAGAACTGGGAGCTGATCCACAGCTGGTGTCAATTGTCGTAGCTCCATTGACTTCAGCAGAGCTTGAAGTCAGTGACAATGTATGCCAACTGGGGATTTGGCACCGTGTATTTTGGAAACATTTTCTTATAACCAGCATTTTCTTATAAATGATGCAAATTTTGTATTAGATAGTGACTTGGACTGCATGTCTATACAAGTCAATAAGGGAGCAAGAACTTCCCTTATAGGCCTGCATAAGGGCTGGCACTATTGGTAACATTTCAGTGGGACGTAAAATTCTGAAGCACTTTTGAAAAATTACCTTTGTGCCTCCTAACTCCCCACCTTGTGCAGGCGGGCAGCAGTTGGGCAGGGAGGGCTCCACCTTCTATTAGTTGACAAACACAGCTGAACTGCTAGAGGGTTGTTGCAAATTACAGCTTGCTCCAGAGCAGGGATCAGCAACCTTTGGCAAGTGGCCCATCAGGGAAATCCGCTGGCGGGCCAGGCCGGTTTGTTTACCTGCAGCGTCCGCAGGTTTGACCGATCGTAGCTCCCACTGGCAGCGGTTCGCCGTTCCAGGCCAATGGGGGCTGCAGGAAGCAGCATGGGCGGAGGGCTGTGCTGGTCGCCACTTATCGCAGCCCCCATTGGACTGGAACAGCAAACCGTGGCCAGTGGGAGCTGCAGGTAAACAAACTGTCCTAGCCTGCCAGCGGATTTCCCTGATGGGCCACGTGTCAAAGGTTGCCAATTCCTGCTCCAGAGCAAGAGGGAAATGGGAGGATGTGTCAGAGTGCATCTCTGATGTCACAATGCCTCTGTCTATATGCTATTCCTAGTGCAGGTAATGTATTCCTGTCCTCTTCACCTTACTGAACTCTGGGCCTAAAGAAACAATCTAGCACTGTATGGTCACATTTTATGTTAGGGTTGAAAAAAGTTGAATAAAATAGGAGACCAAACTATGCAACCAGTCTCTTAACTGAATCTGTTTTGAGGTTATAAAAATGTTGGTTAATGTTTGAAAGCAAACTCTTCCCTGTTTCGGAGCCTGCATGCTTCCTGGATGGGGCAAGAAGCTAAAGAAAAAATGTTCATGTGACTCAGGAAATGTCTGGCTCAATTTTGAAAACCTATGATGTTCTGAAGAGCTTAAATAGCCACATGTTGGAGTGCTTATCTGATCCAAATCTCCATCTTTTCACCTACACCCATCAGAATATATCTATAATTTTGTGTGAGGCAAAATGTCAAAGGTCTGACTCAAACTGTGAAAAGCCAAGAATTCAGATTTAATATTGAAACTGTCTGCCCCTGCACACTGGATGGGAGACTTCATCACAAGATTAGGGGATTATATGATTTATTACTTGCTACGTGATGTGAAACTGTTTATTAAGTTATGGAGTGTAAAAAATGTGTCTTGAAATGGTCAGTTTTGATATTGGTTAACAAGCATAGGGCCAGATTCAGTAAGAAATCAACCTGGGTTCTATCCTGCACAACTACTACAGCATGACTATTCAGATAATCCAGTCCACCAGGATCCATTACCTGCAAAGGGATCTTTGCAATCTGTGTTCTTTAAACACATTTTTCGTGATTCAGGAAATAATTGAGCTAACCCTGTTTTAGAGGTTCAGATCTGGGAATATAATTTAATTGTAAACCTTGACCTCCCTGCATTAATAAATGACAACAGAAGTGTCATGAATATCTTTTTCCCCTCTGCTTGCCCTTAAATAAACGTGCTTTTTTTTCTCAGATCAGTAGTAATGGATATGTCTGTAGCCATTTCCCCTAACAATACAATACTGAAAAGGCAATGGGGGGAAATACCTTGGTAATACAAACAGAGATGCTATCCAAACTTGTGTCTCGTTAGACTGGATTTACTACTGATGTATAATCTTTGTGCAAATCTGCTGGTTGAAGCAGACTAGCCTTTGTCTGGGTTTAGCCAGCTTCAACAAAAGATACGAACACCTTTCTCACTGATGGAGGGCAGAAGCACTGATTGTTGCTAATAGGAGTGGACACAGTCTGCTGATGGTTGGATTTTAAGCAGCTTCACTTAAATTACAATAAGTGAGGGTTATTTGTGATCTTAGCATGTGAATTTTGACTTTTACCCATTAGAAATAATTTTCTAATAGGCTTAAATAACCTCACAATGTAAAATAATGTCATTATTATAATTTTTTGTAATAGTCCAGACCCCCAACCATGAAAGAGCCCCCATTGTGTTAGGCATTGCACAAATACATATAGTTAGAAACCACCAATGCCCCACAAAGCTTACAATTGGAATGGACAAGTGAAAGAGTAAATATTCTGATCCCCATTTTACAGATGGGGAACTGAAACACTCCAACACTAAGTGACTTGGTCCAGGTCACAAAGGAAGTATGTGGCAGAGACAAGAATGGAACCCAGCACTCCTGAGTCCCTGTTTATTGCCCTGACAGCAAGACCTACTTTCCTCCCTGAATACAACATCATAGGATAAGTCTCATGACTAGAGTATTGGTATAGAGTGGTATAGCCTGTTCAGGAAGAAAAAAAATGAGGCAGTTTTGCATTATCAATCAAGACTATATACATTTGTTCTGAGGTCCAGAAGGAGGTGAGAGGCAGACTAGTTGAAAGCCTCTGGATAAAGGTAAAATGGGGTGAAAAAACATGGATGATGTCCTGGTAAGTGTCTATTATAGACTACAGGATCAGGAAGAGGAGGTGGATGAGGCATTTCTGGAATAAATAACAAAAATATCCAAAACAGAAGACCTGAAAATAATGGGGCATTTTAACTACCCAGACATCTACTGGAAAAGTAGAACAGCAAAACCCAAAATTGCTATTTAGTTTTTGGACTCTATTGAGGACATCTTTTTGTTTCAGAAAGTGAAGCAAGTAACAAGGGCAAAAGCCATTTTTGACTTGATGCTGACCAACAGCAGAGTTAGTTGAGGATCTGAAGGTAGAAGGCAATTTGGATGAAAGTGATCATGAAATGATAGATTTCATTATTCTAAGGAAAGGAAGGAGTGAGAACAGCAGAAAATAAGGACAATGGACTTCAAAAAAGCAGACTTTAACAAACACAGAACTAGTAGGTAAGGCAGAGACTGGCAACCTTTGGCACACGGCCTGCCAGGGTAAGCACCCTGGTGGGCCAGGCCAGTTTGTTTACCTTCCGCATCTGCAGATTTGGCTGATCGCGGCTCCCACTGGCTGTCCCAGGCCAATGGGGGCTGCGGGAAGCGGCGCGGGCCGAGGGATGTGCTAGCTGCCGCTTCCTGCAGCCCCCATTGGCCTGGGATGGCGAACCGTGGCCAGTGGGAGCCGCGATCGGCCGAACCTGTGGATACGGCAGGTAAACAAACCTGCCCAGCCTGCCAGGGTGCTTACCCGGACGAGCCCCATGCCAAAGGTTGCCGATCCCTGAGATAAGGTATCACAGGAAGAAAATCTAAGGGAAAAAGGAGTTCAGGAGAGCTAACAGTTTTTCAAGGAGATAGTATTAAACGAACAGCTAGAAGCTCTTCTGATGTGAAGGAAAGATAGGAAGAAAAGTAAGAAGCCTGTATAGCTCCATCAAGAGCTCTTTATTGATCTGAAAATCAAAAAGGAATTCTACAAAAAGTGGAAACATGGACATATTGCTAAGGATGAATACAAAAGAATAGCACAATCAAGTAGGGACAAAATCAGAAAGGCTAAGGCACAAAGTGAGTTACACCAAGCAGGAGACACAAAAGGCAATAAGAAATGGATGAAAAGTGTAGGTCCTCTACTTAGAGGGGAAGGAGAGCTAATACCTGATTACATCAAGAAGTCTGAGGTGTTTAATGCCTATTTTGAATCAAAAGTTGAAAGCTGAGGAATTCTCTTCCAACAGCTTCCCCCATTTATATCAAGGGAACTACAAATTAAGCACCTTAGCTGACTCTAACTGTAGCAATGGGGCATGGGGAACAAGGTGGTATCTCAGGTAACCACATTGATTATTAATTTAAAATATTAATCTGGGAAATCAGAAATTGAGGGCCAGATTCTCCTGTCAGGCCATGTTGACCTCAGTTCCATCAGCATACAGCCTCTGCAGTAATTAAATAGCTTTTGCATGTCCACACTATGCTCCTTATGTCAGCAGGTTGGTGTTTTCACTAGCAGCACTTGCATCGATGCAGAGAGCAGTGCACTGTGGCTAGCTATCCCACCGTGCAGCTCGCCACCTTCTAGCACAGGGTGTTTTGGGAACGGTTTGCAATGCCTCATAGGACCAAACAAGTCATTCAGGGTTGACTGCGAACATGATTCAGACATCCCATAATGCAGTGTTCATCTCATAATTTCATCTGCATCCCATAATGTTTTGCACCTCTTTTCAAAGATTCACGCAAATCCACCCATCCCTCCTCACTGTCTGCCATGTGTACCAGAAGCATGGATCCTGCACAGCTCTGCACTAAGGTGATGAGTATTGTGAGCATGGAGAGCCAGATCCTGCAGTATTTCCAGAGCTGTCAGGGGAGCTTCAGGGAACATGACAATTCCTTGGGTGGGTGCGGGATATTATTGTGGGACAAAGTTGCTGGCATCATTCACAGAGCAACTGCAGAAGGTAGAGTGCTATTTCTGGGCCTAAAAACTGGACATTGGCTGGTGGGATTGCATCTAATGCAGTCTTGGGATGATGAGCAGTGGTTGCAGAATTTTTGGATGGGGATGGTTGTGATGCAAGTGTGCAGAGCCATTAATCATCTTCTGATATGAAGGACTGTGATTCTGGGAAAAGTGCAAGACATAGTGTGGGGTGGCCAAACTGTGGCTTGTGAGCCACATGCAGCTCTTTTACAGTTAAAGTGCAGCTCCCAGGGCTCCCCACGCTCTCCCCACCATTCTCCACCTACCAGACTGAGGGCGGGGGGAGCTCGTGTCTTCTGTCCTGTGGAGGGGTGATGGAGTTAAGAGCTTCTGCCAGAGATGACTGGTGTCAGCTAAGAATGGGGTGGGGGACACAATTTAAAGGTTTGCCTCCCCCAACAGCTTGAGTCGTGCCCCCGCTTACCCTCAGCAGCCCTGCTCTGCAGTTCCCAGTTCCACATGGAGAGCCGGCGGCAAACAGCTGAGAGCTGCAGAGAGGGATTGCTGCTTTAGCTCCAAGAGAAGAGACAACAGCAAAAGCATCAGCTCTCCCTGCAGCTCCCAGCTGTTTGCTGCTGCCTCTCCCCATAGCTGCAGCTCCCAGCTCGCTGGCTCCAGCAGCGGCCGCCCAGAGAGGGAGCCTGATGGCACCATGTGACTGAGTGGGGCCAGCAAACCCTGGCAAAAATCTGGGGGGATGCATATTACCCCACCCAACCTCCCCCACACATCACTTCTGGCTTCTGCCCAGAGGCTTCAGCCCTGCAGGATGCGCCTTCCGGGGATCAGGGCTTCAGCAGGAATGGGGTTGAAGCCCCAAGCCCCAGCAGGTGCCAAATGCTGGGATGAAGCCCCAAGACCCCATTCCCCATGGGGCTGAAGCCCAAGCCCCGGCAGGTGCCAAATGCTGGGATGAAGCCCCAAGACCCCATTCCCCATGGGGTTGAAGCCCCAAGCCCCAGCAGGTGCCAAATGCTGGGATGAAGCCCCAAGACCCCATTCCCCATGGGGCTGAAGCCCAAGCCCCGGCAGGTGCGCCCTGGTTCTCGAACTTCTGAAGATTGTTGTATGCAGCTCAGAGGATCAGTAAGTTTGGCCACCCCTCACTTAGTGGATGGGTTTTCAGCAGTGGGGTTCCTGAACTGCGGTGGGGCAATAGATGGCATGTATATCCCTGTTTTGGCACCAGACCTTGCCACAGTGTACACCAACAGAAAGGGCTACTCTTCTGTCCTATTGAAAGCGCTGGTGGATCATCGGGGAATGCTTTACTGACAAGCACGGGGAGGCAAGCACAAGACTGTTGAACCTGAAGGTCAAAAAGAATCTGCAGCATGTCTGTTTGCTGCTTGAGAACCTCTAGCACTTCCTGCTACACATCTCTTTCCTTTTCCCCACACCTTTCTCCTTTCTGCTCTATCTTTGGCCATTCTGTCTCCAAGGGTGATCTTCCAAGCCCTGTGCTCAGTATCCGAAGCAGCAGAGTCTTTCAGGATCTCTTGGAACATGTTATCCTGCATCCTCTTTCTTCTCCTCATTATCTTGCTGAGCCACTCTGCTGGTGCGGATGGAGTGACACTGAAGGCCACATTTCAGCTGCAAAAGATACAATGAACAGAGGTACCATTGCGAGTGTATTCATGGAATGTAAATGGAAACTTGGTGTACTGAACTCACCCCCCTGGATCCACACAGGTTGCAAGCACTACATTCTCACTTCTCTTTGGGATTTATACAGCACAGTGGCAGTCCCAGCCATGGTGAGTACAGCCCTGGGGGGAGGGGGCAAATTCAGAAAATAAGTGGTGCAAGGATAGCTAATGGCCATAAGTATACGTGTATAGGGCAATTGAACTGAATGCTGGCACAGTTTTCCACAGGCATTGGTGATTTTAGCTGATATCTCACTCCTGAGGGTGCGGAGGTTGAAAGGGAACAGCTCCTGCATGCATCCAACTTCTGAGTGGGTCCAATGCTGATAGCCTGTGTGCTGTAATGGTGCCTGCTGATGTAATCGCTGAGTGGCATGGAAAAGTGTCCTATCACAACAGAAGAAATAAGGCAGCCCTCTCCAGAAACAATTGGCAAAGAATTGCAGACTATCTTCAGGAAAGTTCCCTTGGGATCTCTGTGGAGGATTCATGGGACATCCTGGTACACATAAAAAAGCTGTTCCACAATGTCCCCTCTGCCTAGCTGTACAGGGGAATGAGAACCAGATAGCAATTCTACCTCTATTGGTTGTTTCACAACATTTTCTAGAATAAGGTTTGTTTTTTTTGCCTCGGTCTTCACAGACAAGATCAGCTCCCAGACTGCTGCACTGGGGAACACAGTATGGGTAGGAGGTGAGCAGCCCTCAGTGGTGAAAGAACAGGTTAAGGACTATTTAGAAAAGCTGGACATGCATAAGTCCATGGGTCCAGATCTAATACATCCAAGGGTTCTGGGGGAATTGGCTGATGTAATTACAGAGCCATTGGCCATTATCCTTGAAAATTCATGGCGATCGAGGGGGGGGGTCCCAGACAACTGGAAAAAGGCAAATATAGAGCCCATATATTAAAAAGGGAAGAAAGAGAACCCAGGGAACTACAGACCGGTCAGCCTTACTTCTGTCCCCGGAAAAATCATGGAGCAGGTCCTCAAGGAATCCATTTTGAAATACTTGGAGGAGAGGAAGGTGATAAGGAACAGTCAACATGGATTCACCAAGGGCAAGTCATGACTGACCCACCTGATTGCCTTCTATGATGAGATAACTGGCTCTGTGGATATGGGGAAAATGGTGGATGTGATATATCTTGACTTTAGCAAAGCTTTTGATACGGTCTCCCAGTATTCTTGCCCACAAGTTAAAAAATATGGATTCGATGAATGGACTATAAGGTGCATAGAAAGCTGGCTAGATTGTCGGTCTCAATGTGTAGTGATCAACAGCTTGATGTCTAGCTGTCAGCCACTATCAAGTGGAGTGCCCCAGGGGTCGGTCCTGGGGCCGGTTTTGTTCAACATCTTTATTAATGATCTGGATGATGGGATTAATTGCACCCTCAGCAAATTTGCAGATGACATTAGCTGGGGGGGGAGGTAGATATGCTGGAGGGTAGGGATAGGGTTCAGAGTGACCTAGACAAATTGGAGGATTGGGCGAAAAGAAATCTGATGAGGTTCAACAAGGACAAGTGCAGAGTCCTGCACTTAGGAAGGAAGAATCCCAGGCCCCGCTACAGGCTGGGGACCGACTGACTAAGCAGCAGTTCTGCAGAAAAGGACCTGGGGATTACAGTGAACGAGAAGCTAGATATGAGTCAGCAGTGTGCCCTTGTTGCCAAGAAGGCTAATGGCATATTGGACTCTATTAGTAGGAGCATTGCCAGTAGATTGAGGGAAGTGATTATTCCCCTCTATTCGGCACTAGTGAGGCCACACCTGGAGTATTGCGACCAGTTTTGGTCCCCCCACTACAGAAAAGATGTGGACAATTTGGAGAGAGTCCAGCAGAGGACAACTAAAATGATTAGGGGGCTGGGGCACATGACTTACGAGGAGAGGCTGAGGAAACTGGGGTTATTTAGTCTGCAGAAGAGAAGAGTGGGGGGAATTTGATAGCAGTCTTCAACTATCTGAAGTGGGTTTCAATGAAGATGGAGCTCAGCTGTTCTTAGTGGTGGCAGATGACAGAACAAGAAGCAATGGTCTCAAGTTGCAGTGGGGGAGATTTAGGTTGGATATTAGGAAACACTATTTCACTAGAATGGTGGTGAATCACTGGAATGGCTTACCTAGGGAGGTGGTGGAATCTCCATCCTTAGAGATTTTTAAGGCCCTGCTTGACAAAGCCTTGGCTGGGATGATTTAGTTGATGTTGGGCCTGCTTTTAGCAGGGGATTGGACTAGATGACCTCCTGAGGTCTCTTCCAACCCTAATATTCTATGATTCTATGTTTCTAAGTAAAAAAGAGTAAATCAGTAGATGTGTCCTGCTACTTTGGGGGTTCTATCCCTGCAATTTCAAAGCAAACAGAATACTTACCAGAGGTTCCTTCCCCTGCATCAGACTCGCCTGTGCTGGGCTGTAGGAACTGGCTGCACTGCCCAGGAATCAAAAACAGGTCCTGGCTCCCTGTGCCAGTGGATTCCTTGGTCACCTGTCCCTCATAATCCTCCTTGCTGTTCATGATGTGGGCCAGTAGGCTCTTGGGGATGGTGGTGGGCTGTCCGCCAAGGATGGCATGCAGCTCCTTGTAAAAGCAGCAGATCTCCGGCTCTGCATCAGACTAACTGTTTCCCTCTCTTGAATTCTGCTACACCTGCCGCAGCTCCATGGCTTTCATGCGGGGCACTGTTGCGGGTCCCTCTTGTAGCCCTTCTCCTCCATGCCCCAAGCAATCTGCTCATAGATGCTGAGATTTCTACCACTGGATCAGAGCTGTCTCTGCACCGCCTCTGCTCCCCACAGACCCAGGAGAGTAACACCTCCTGAGTAGTCCAGGCAGAAGCGCCTCGGTAGTGTGTAGCCCATATGGTCAGCTGGGCAGTTGCTAGGTGTGCTCTCAAAGCCAGGCAACCAGGAAATTGAATTTCAAAAATGTTCATGGCTTTAAAAAGTGGGGGTATGTAACTATGTACTGGCTGCTGGGAAGGAGAATTCAAAACAGTGACCATAGTGGTCAAGTTGGGGCATTGTGGGACACCTCCTAGACGCCACTAAAGTCAATGTAAGTCATGTCATGTCTATGCTGACACTGCGTCAACCTAATTACGTCAACCTAAATGCTATGCCTCTCATGGAGGTAGAGTTATTAAGCCGACGTAGCGGGTGAGGTACGTCGGTGGGAGCAAAAATTAAATGTAGACACTTACAGAGTTATGTCAACGTAAGCTGCCTTGCATCAGCCTAACTCCTCACTTATACTGGTATAAATCAGGAGTAATTCTGCTGCAGCCACACCCATATAAGACTGAAGTGAATAAGAAGGGTTTCCAGCCTTTACTGAACTTTTCCTAAAATAAAGCTTTTAGAGTGAGCTTTGTGGTGTTTGAGAAAATGATGATGAAGAGGGTTTTAAGAAAAATGTCCTAAAATTATTTTTAAAAATACTATTGGTTGGTAGTAATTCAGAGAAACTACTAAATTGATGGGCTCAGTGGGTTACAAATCAAATCTGTTACTCCTTTGGTGCATCAAGTATAAATTATAAATAAAATTAAATAAAGAAATAAATAAATTAATGGAGATGTCCTATCTCCTAGAACTGGAAGGGAGCTTGAAAGGTCATCGAGTCCAGTCCCCTGCCTTCACTAGCAGGACCAACTCTCTTACTGCTGTGTTACTTTATTATGTTTATTATTAGATACAGCTCAGAAATAATGTATGCAGTCATCAGAGGAATGCACCCGACAAGGGCATTGTCAGAACATGCACTGATTTGAACCTAGCTCCTGAGGGTGGCTTCAGAACATTCTTCTTTGTTGTTGTACCTAATTGGAGGTGTGGTGTGGCTAGGGGCTGGATAAAAGTGCTGATGTGCACATTGCCAAAATAACGTGATGAAACCAAAAAACTCTGCCATCTTTCCAAAAGATTGAGCATTATGAGTCTTGCCAAAATCCTGAAGTTCAGTGAGTCCTGTTTCCACTGGGATGTGTACAGAAACTTTTAATTTCACATATGCAGAAAGTATTAGAACTATACCATTTTACAAAAAATTGTTCATGAAATGGGTGAAATGGAATATTTCATTGCATAATACATACTTGTAGCTATGGATTAATATTTAAAGCAGTGTCGAGGAATAACCACATAGGACCCCCCACTTTCCCACCCCAAGATGTGAAAATTCTGTAAGATGTACACTAAATGCCATGCTGGCCAATACCTGAAACTTTGACATACGGTCATAGAGCCAGTGAGCAAAAAAGACAAGGCAAAAGGGGGGGGGGGGAGAAGTAGGCTGTTTTACCTTAATAGCCTATTATATTGTTACTACTTCTGACAATTTCTCTTAAAAAAAAATTAAAACTTTAAACGTAATTAAAGCAGGTAGAGAAAAACATGCTAGTTTGCTAGGTCGTTTTTTGGTGGGGGTTTTTGGTTAATAGTGATAAATTCTACTCATGTTTTTTTTGAAATCCAATTATTTTGAGCTGGGCAAAACCTGAAACTAGTATGAAAACATATACACAAGTATTTCAGTGAAGTGTGCATTTTCCCCATGTTTATCAAATCTTGCTACTATTCTGTAAACTCTTATCTAGTTTTTTTGCAGCATTGGAGCTGCAATGATTTACATCATCTGATCTGGGCTAATTTTTATATATATTTCTTTAAAAGAATCACTAAGAAAAGAGGGGATGTAGCCTTCTATAGCTTAGGGTCAGGGCACCCCAAGAGGGAGCATCAGGGGATCAGTATGCCTGCCAAATGAAGCTGTATGCCCTTCATAAGTTCTTTTCTCTTAATTTATTAAGTTTTAAATATACATGTTCTAAAATGTCATGGTGTCCTTTTTCTTTGGACTGAATTCTTTTCAAAATAAATTTCTATTTAAAACATAACTCATCTTTATTACTTTGCAACATCCGCTACTGAGTGCTTAGCAGGTCTGAAAGCAACCAATTACTTGTAACTGACAACGTGATACAACTCATTGGATAAGCCACAAACAAAATTAATAGATGTTTTGACAATGTTATATTCCTATACGTAAAAGTAATCATCACACAGGCCACGTAGAGTACACTGCAGCAAAACACACTATGGTGGCTTACTATTAAATTGCTTCCAAAGAGATGCTGAGCCATTTAGGTCCGTGTTCAGCTCTTCCAATAGTCTTTGTGTCTGGCTGTTCAAATTCAGCAGACAACCACGCACTGCACCTCTGCCCTCCACCCCAGTGAAAACTTGTCCCCCTTTGCTTCATATACATTATGCAGTACACAGCAGGCAGCTATAACTATTGGGATATTTTCTCACTGAGGTCCAATCTTGTGAGTAAACAATGCCAGCATCCCTTGAATTGACCAAAAGCACACTCAGCTGTCATTCTGCACCTTCTAAGCTGGGAACTGAAGTGTTCCTTGGTGCCATCAAGATGGCCAGTGTATGGCTTCATAAGCCGGAGGATCAACAGGCAGGCTGGATCAACAGATAGGCTGAGTCAGGATCACTACTGGCATTTCAACATTCCCAGTGATAATTCACTAGTCAGGAAAGAAAGTCCCTGTTTGCAGCTTTCAGAAAAGTCCTGTGTTCTTAAAGATGTGAGCAACATGCACCTTCCCTGACCAGCCCATACTGATGTCAGTAAAACATCCCTGGTGATACACCGGCACTTGCATAACCACAGAAAAACAGCCCTTTCTTTTGATGTACTCTGTGGCAAGGTAGTCTGGTGCCAAAATAGGGATATGTGTGCTATCTATTGCTCCACCACCATCCAGGAACCCCATTGCCATGAATCCAGCCACTATGTCCTGCACATTGCCCAGCGTCGCAGTCCTGGCAATTAATGGCTCTGCGCACTTACATGAAAATGTCCTCCTGGGGTGGATTTCCCAACTCCAAATTGATTTCCCATTGACTGGTAGCAATCTGGCATTGCAAGTTTCCAGAGTACAATCAGCACTCATTTCTCCTCTGGCAGCACCTCTCATTTTGGTGTCCCTGCCATGGAGGGCTGGGGCGTGCTCAGTGCATAGATCCAGTAATGTGGCCTTGTGCATCCAAAAGCTCTGCAACCACTGCTCATCATCCCAAGCCTGCATTACAATGCAATCCCACCAATAAGTGCTTGCTTCTTGGGCCCAGAAGCAGAGCTCCACTGTCTGCAGCTGTGCCATGAAAGCCACTAACAATCTTGAACTGGTTCTCAATATGCCCCACAGCAATCTGTCCTCCATGATATCATCATGTTCGCCACGGATTTGGTTCTTGCAGTTCTGCAAATAATGCAGGATCATGCACTCTGTGCTTGCGATGCTGGTGACAATAGTGCAGAACTGCCCAGGCTCCATGTTTCTATCAGAGATAGCGGACAATGAAGAAGGCCACACGCGTTTGTGGAATTTTAAAAAAAGGTGAAAATATTATGGGATACCGATAATATTATGGGATGGAGACAGTTGCAAATTGGGAACTTGACCCCTTGCTCCCAGTCAGCTATGCATGATTCATTTCAGGCCCATCAGACATTGCTAAAACATCCCAAAAATAGTGCGCTGGAGTTGCAGATCGGGGTACCTACCTATGGTGCACTGTTAATTGATACAAGCACTCCTGGTGAGTATGTGCACCACTGACACAAGGAGCCAAGTACGCATGCACACAAGCAATGTACTAACTGCAGTAGCTTTATGCTGACATAACTTGCATCAACATAAATTTGTAGTGTAGAGATGGCCTCAGTAACTTTCCCAGACCTGAAGAATAGCTCTGTGTAGCTTGAAAGCTTGTCTCTCTCACCTACAGAAATTGGTCCAATACAAGATATTACCTCACCCACCTTCTCTCTAATATCCTGTGACCAACATGGCTACAACTACACTGCAAAAAATATTTTGCATATCTCCTACTCACTAAGTTGTTATTGCTATTACAGTGTTGGTGAAGAATTAAAAAATTATCACGATAGATGTGGAATCTATATGCATTCATGAAAGACATTTTTATTACTTTCAAACAAATGAAAAAGTGAGACCCTGTTGGATTTATTCCCATATAATGTCTAAACAGTACTTCTTGTTGTTTTCAATCTGCATAGAGAATACTGGCATACTACTAAAAAAGGTTCTGGATGGTTCATTCCAATTGATGGATAGATAATGTTTGGATGTCTTTGAATGGAATGGCACAGCAATACTGTTTCACAGAGACATACAAATATAATCCAAAACAACAAAACAAAAGTTTATGAAACATAATTCAGCACTACCCCCAACACTACAATAACCCCCAAACACTTTGCTAATGATTAGTGAATGGAACTAGTTGGAAATGAAAGCATTAAAGATGTGAAATAGTGAACTGCATAATAGAGCCATGTTTACCAAATATTTTAGTGCAGAGTCCCAGCTGGGACTTAAGATGCAGCTGGAATTACTTCATTAATTTTTACTGCAATTTTCAGTTCTCTAAAAACTGTTGTCTTTAGAGTGCAACAGCACCTTGCCAAATGCTGAAGCATACGTTTAGGGAGAATGTTATATTTCAGCCCCTGGCTTAAAAAAAAAGTGTGAATGTTCATATGCATGATCAGTCTAGTATTAAATCTTTAATTATCATACAGTGGTTGACAATTAATACTTACACAAATGCCATTTGCAGGTAATTTACCATTGGGGAATGGCACATGTTTAAGTAAGACTTTAATTCTTTAGGCTGAGATTTTGTAATGGGTATTGAAAAAAGACATCCAGCCAGATAGTGAACATTAAGAATTAGGCAGTATGGAATCATATTACCCCCTGGCAGTGCTCCAGGTGGCACTGCATCTGAGGATACAAAATGCCACCTCATGTGGAAGTTGTACCATCCTTTTGAATGGTGTATTGTATTCTCCTTCCCACACCCAGCCCATAAAGGGAGATGTGGGTGTGATCCCATGTCCTCCTCATCACACATCCCTTGAGAATGGCTAGCAGCTGAGAGAGTTTGAAGTGAACTGTTCCTCCAACCAGTTAAGCCGAGTCTCTGTAAAGTGGATTCCATACACTCCATACCCTCTGGACACAATCTGGATTTTAATTTTGCTGGAATTATAACTTGTGCATTCCATACTGTAGTTTGTAAACACTGTTATATTTTATCAACATAGGGCCATAAACTCTCATTGATCCCTTCTCACAGCCTCCATTTTCATCCATTGGGTTTGAACATATAGGTCACAAACACCAGGTGATTTACATGTGGAACAATAACAGATGAGAGTTAAAAATATATGAACCGATTGTGCCCCCAAGACGTGAGTGTACTAATGATGGTAATGGGCAATTTAAATTAAATTTGTTTAAAAACACTTACAGTATTGCCAACTCCAATCACTCAAATCTCATGACTCTGGCTCTCAGAAATCATGAGAATACTTAAAGATCATGAGATTTTAAAATAATCCATTTAGGAAGCTTTTTTTCTTTCTGTTTCTTTGAGTCTTTAGGTCATACTCATGTCACATTTTCAAGCTTTTTTTTCCTGCAGCCATGAGAGCTAGAAACTTAATTTTTTAAAATGAAAGTTGCATTTCTCACACAATCACTTGTCTCCAGCAACTGAAGCTTTAAGAAATAAACCAAATTTTGTGAGATGTGTGATAAAATCATGAGAATTAGCAAAACGGTGTGACTTTAAAAAAAAAAACTTCACCAAAATAAAACCAAGCTATAAAATGTATCTATATGCAGTGCCAAGGCTTAGCTTAAAATACTTTTAGTGCTCCTAGTTATAGATTCTGAGAATGCCGATGTGTGTGAGAATTGTTTCCTTCTACTTACGGATAAAAGTATTTCAAGAGACCATTTCATGTACCTCCCAAATCCTGTAATATATAATGAAAATACTTTTCTCTGTGTATCTTACTGGTGCTAAAATGCTCTAAACCAATTCCCCTAGAGGATAACTTTGATCCTATGTTTTTTGTAACCTTTTTGCATGAGACAATACAAAGTAAATAATTTTTACAGAGTAAAATTAAGTTAGAGGAAAATTAAAATATAAACATATTACTACTAAGCCAAAATTCATAGTGAGAATCAAAGCTTGCAGGCTTTATTCTTCAGAATAGTGAATACACAGACCTTTCTAATCACCTTATTGTCATAAGGAATAAATTCCATAAGATCTGTGATCAAAGCACTGTGCCGGACTGTCTGTATGTGTGTTTAACATAATCTAGGATTAAGAGTGTTCTTTAAAGAAAGACAAAGTTGTCATTCATTTTGAGATATCATTAGATCATTGTGATCATATGTTAATATCATTACATACACTAAAGAAAAGAAAATATCAGCCATTGAACTCTTTCTGGAGAACTAAATAATTGTTATTAGAATACAGAACAGTAAATTTGGTTAGCTTATTTAAAGAGTTAAAAACTCTGACTCAGTTAAAAAAAACTATTCACACATGAATTTTCTCTTCTGCATTGTTATTTTTGTGTGTGTTCATGTGTGTGTGGATGGATGTGTCAGTTTTCTGGGAGCTAACGATTTGTCCATTAAGAGGATTCCATTTTTCTGGGCAAAGAACTTTTCATCCGATTTATCTCTTGGATGTATCTATGTTTTTGAGCTCAAATTCTTAGAGGACATACTAGAAGTCAGCCCATCTACACTAGAACAAAATTAGAATATGTGGGCCTGTTTCCTGATTCTCACCTGTTTTACAGTGGAGTAACTCCACTGATTTCCATAGGGTTACTCTTAACTCTCATTCCATAGACTTTGAATCAGGGAAGAATCTCCATTGATTTTAGTGGGCTGTGCATAATGCTCCTAGGGTCTAATCCACAGTACAAAATACCTCCTGGGAAGTGCTGGGAGCTGAAGGCATTCAGCTCTGCTCTGGAAGTGATCAGCACTTTGTATGAATGTGCCATTATCCTGATGTAAATATAATCAGATTCACCTCACTTTTGATCTCTGTGAGGGAAGTGGGGGGTGGGGTGGAGGGAGTAAACAACTGGAAAATATAGGTCTTTCCATTCTTTAACACAGTGCAAATTGAAAAGTATGCTGTTCCTTATGACGGAACACTATACACCAATCTGCCTCCGAGCATTTGTTTTCACATTTTTTCTTCTTCCAGCTACATTCAGTGTTTCAAACCAAATAATCACATGGCCTGTATCTAGTGAATTATTCAATAGATATAAAGTTATGTAGAATACATGTAAAGGATGTAGATCATAGAAATGTCAAGCTGGAAGGGACATTCAGAGGTCATGGCCCCCTTGCTGAGGCAGGACCACGTAAACCTAGACAATCCCTGATAGGTGTAACCTGTTCCAAAAAGTCTCCAGCGACAGGGATTCCACAGGGAAGCCTATTCCAGTGCTTAACTATCCATATAGTTAAAAAGTTTTCTAATATCTAACCTAAATCTCCTTTGCTGCAGATTAAGTCAATTACTTCTTGTCCTACCTTGTGGGCATGGAGAATAATTGATCATCTTCTTCTTTCATCTGATGAAGTGGGTATTCACCCACGAAAGCTTATGCTCCAATACGTCCGTTAGTCTATAAGGTGCCATAGGACTCTTTGTCGCTTTTTACAGATCCAGACTAACACGGCTACCCCCTGATACTTCTTCTTTGTAACAGCCCTGAACATATTTGAAAACTGTTATCAGGTCCCTTTTCAGTCTTCTTTGCTTAAGACTAAACATGCCCAGTTTTTTTAATCATTCCCTTTTATCATATTTCTTGTTCTCCTCTGGACTCTCTCTCCAGTTTATCCACATCTTTCCTAAAGAGTGGCACCCAAAACTGGACACAGTACACCAGTTGAGACCTCACCAATTTTGAGTATAGTAGGACAATTTCCTCCCATGTCGTACATACAACAAACTCCTGTTAATACACCCTAGAATGATATTAGCCTTTTTCACAACTGCACCACATTGCTGACTCATATTCAATTTGTGACCCTCTATAGTCCCCAAATCTTTTTCAACAGTGCTACCACCTGGCCTGTTATTCCCCATTTTGTTGTTGTGCATTTGATTTTTTTTCTTCCTAAGTGAAGTACTTTGCATTTTGCTTTATTAAATTAAATTTCATCATGTTGATTTCAGACCAATTCTTCAATTTGTCAAGATCATTTTGAATTCTAATCTTGTCCTTCAAAGTACTAGCAACTCCTCCCAGTTTGCTGTCATCTGCAAATTTTATACACATACTCTCTTCTCCGTTATCCAAGTCATTAATGAAAATACTGAATAGTACTGATAGTACTGAACCCAGGACCGACCCCTGTGGTATCCAACTAGATATGTCCCCCCAGTTTAACAGTGAACCATCAATAACTACTCTTGAGTATTGTCTTTCAACCAGTTTTACACTCACTTTATATTAATTTCATCTAAACCACATTTCCCTAGTTTTCTTAAGAGAATATCATATGAGATTGTGTCAAAAGCTTTGCTAAAATCAAGATATATCACATTTAAAGCTTCCCCATTCAAAAGGCCAGTAACCTTATCAAAGAAGGATATTAGGTTGATTTGGTATGACTCATTCTTGGCAAATCCATATTGGCTATTCTTTATAACCCTATTATCCTCTAGGAGCTTACAAATTGTTCCAGCATCTTTCCAGGTATCAAAGTCAGTCTGACTCAGAGCTCAAATTAGAGATGGGTTTAGGAGGGCCAGGCCCTCTTACTACTTTTAGGAGTTACCTAATTTCTCTCCTATTCAAAGCCACTGGAAGGCAGAGTGTCTTGGCTCCTTTATTTTTCCCAATGTTCCCTGCAAACTACACATCAGAACAGGGAGCATCGGCAAACTGCCTGCCCAGCTTGAGAACACGCTCACAGCAAGCTAGCCAGAGTAAGAGAGCATATGTAAACTGTACATGCGGCCAGAAGTATGCACAGCAAGCCAGTCAGCACAAGGTCATTTCAGCACATTCAAATCCTGCTAGAGCTTGCACAACAATTATTTTATGCCAGCCTAGAAATGCGCCTTTATATCTACTAAGGACAGGTCTACTTTACAAATTTACAGGTCTCCTGTTGGCATAATAACTCCACCTCTGCAAGAGACGGAAACTATATCAGCGGGAGAAACTCTCCCGCCACATAGTGCTGTCTACATGGGGGATTAGGTCAGTGTAACTACATCACTCGGGAGTGTGAATTTTTCACACCCTGAACAACATAGTTATACTGAAGTAAGTATATAATGTAGCCTAGGGCAGGGATAGTCATCAAAGCCATTGTTAATTTGAGTCCCACTTTGGGCAGAAATCTAGAAAAAGTTGAAAGGCACATTGGTAAAATCTGTCTCTGTAAGGGGTTGGGGTTGGTTCTTTGGGTTTTTTTTTTTTTTTTGGTTTTGTTTTTTAAATTTGGGGGCATGTAGTCAAAGCATTTCATATATTCATATATATATGAATGAGCTGGGATCTGTGGTGGGGTGGAATTAAGGTAACACTAATCTAAACATCGTAAATCCAGAAAACGAAATTAATAGTTAAGATATGCATCACCCTTGTGGGAAGTGTGTGAGTGGGTGGTCTGTCCAGAGTGGGCAGGGAATGGGCCCGGTTTGTAGGAAGGACAGATGAGGTGGACCTGTGGCATACCTGAGGAAGCCTGGCTGAAGCAGGGGCAGAAGTCCCATCTGGAAGTGGGTAGTTGGAATAGGGAGCCCAGCTCAGGGTGCAGCTCGGGCTACTTGACCGAGGTCCTCCAGTAAGCTGCTGCCTGTGATATATGTATGCAGTAGCAGAATCAGGAGACAGCAAGGAGCAACTTCTTACAGGTTTATGGCTCCTACAGTGCTAATGGCTTAATGGGATGGGATGGGATGGGAAGGGAAGGGGAAGCTGGAAATATTGGCTGGGGGGGATTGCATGTTGTGGGGAACAGTGGAGCAAGGGTTGGAGAAGGAGAGAGACACACCAGCTTCTCTCATACACTTAAAGTTATTGTAAAAACACTGAAATAAAACTGTCAAAGTTTTGGGACCTAGACCATGGATGAGAATTTTCTCACCAGCCATGTCAATAACAACACATGTCAAACATTTTGAAGCAAAGTTAAGGGAAACACCATGCAATCTTACCTCCACCCTCTTTGAACAATGCCCATAACACACATACTGACTCTCTGCCTTTTTGCTGTAATGAACAGGTTCTACCTGCACTAGCCCGATACCCAGACCCTGAGCCTATTTCCCCTGAAAGAAGAACACACTTGCAAAATTTATCAACCACTTCATACCCTTCACATTTGCACACAGGATACCACCTATACCTATCCTGTCCCCTACCCGACTGCTTTCATATCCCACCACACTACTGACAATACCCATGGCAAGAAGACCCCAATGCCCTGCTACTGACACAACCTACACAATTCTGTATTTAAATGCTGCAGACTGGAACCTCAAGGTACACATGTGGGCATTTACCTTTACGCTGTATTTCCTGGCTTTCTGACATTTGAGTTTTGCTGAACTGGACATTCTGGGAAGACACAAGCTATCACTGGTCAACCTTAACTCTTCATTAACAAAATTTTGTGCCATTTAATTTCCAATATGGTCAGAGACTACTTGCAAACTTCTAGTTCTATTGGGGACCATGCACAGTAACCTAACCCAAGATTGCAAAGTACCATGGCACCCTTGCTTTTTCTCCCCATCTAATTTATCTAAATATTCTTTAACCTGTTCTTTCCCTATTTTGGCTTATGTTCCTCTCCCCTTATTGTTAATATTAATTGTGTCTAATATCTGGTCACAATTTACCTTTTTAGTGAAGACTGAAGCAAAATAGGCATTAATCACCTCACCTTCTTTATGTCATCTATTTTTAGTTCTCCTTCCCCACTAAGTAGAGGAACTATGTTTTCCTCTATCTTTCTCTTACTCCTACTGTATGTATAGAACCTCTTCTTTCTGCCCATTATGTCCTTGCAAGGTGTAACTCAGTTTTTGTTTTAGCCTTTAGGATTTTGTGGTATTCTGTGAATTTTGTGATGGCTTTTTCTACATACTTTATATCCCTTTAGCACTTTGTATCCTCTAGGATTTCTATAGAAACACAACACAAGTTAACAGATAGAAGACCTTACATGTTTCATCCTTCTAATTGCAAAACATAAATATTTGATCTCTTTTGACTATAATTATTCAATTTTTCTGGCACATACATGGAATTTCATTTTTATTTCTTCTTATTCCTTTTTTCAGATTCTCTCACCTGGCATTACTATGTTTTGTATTATTAATTACTAATTAATATTATTATTATTTGTTAAACACCAGCAGCATGTTTGGCCTTGTTCAAGGCACACAAAAGCATGGATTCATGAAAAATGCTTGTTGGAAGCTTTAGCAGTCAATGTACATTCATGTTTTATTGTGAATGTGGGTGGCTGGCACTGAGAGGGTAATGCCTTTGAGCAGAATTTTAAAAATCTGTGCAGGATTGATCTACATGTTGAGACAAATTCTCCTCTCAGTTGTGCATGCCAGGCTGTCACTGATGTCAATAGGAGCTTATCCAAGGTCAATATCTGGACACAGACCACAGTCCTTATTTACAGAATTTAGACATTAGCCCACTGTGTTTCATTTTAAATTACAATACAATACCAGGTATCAATTTTCCTTAAAACCTTTTATTGCTCCTAGGATAAGTATGTTTGAGGATCCCTGATTGGCTTCACCCAAGCCCACAGACAAAGGAGAGGACCATCCATCAGGAAAGGAACATGCAGACCTCCCAAACAATCCCAGGTTTCTCCTAAAAATCCTTCTCTCCTGGTTGAAGCAGCTGCTGTCCTGCAGGGCTGGCTGGGCTCAGCTCCCCGTTTCAGGCATTGCCACCTGCTCTCTCTCCCCTTCCTTATCCCTCACAGCCCCTCCCCTCCCTGCTCTCCCTGTCTACCCAGCAATAAAAATAAAATAAAATGAACCTGCATCAGCAAGTCGCAGATCCCAGGTCAACTGACTCGGGTTTGCCCTACAGGGCTAAATATAGCAGTATAGCTGTTCCTTCTGGGGCTTGGAGCCTGGACTTTGAAACCTGTGATGGGGGAGGGTCTCAGAGCTCGGGCAGAATATCTACACTGCTAATTTTAGCCCTGTTGTGCGGTCCTGATTCAGTTGACCTGGATTCACTGCTACTGAAAAGAAAAAACTGGTAGGATTTGTCAGGAAAAGCTGTCTTGCCCACTTCAATGCCAAGTTTGTTTGGTTGACCACTGAGCCTGATGAATGCCTGTTGCAGGTCATCCTGCCCTGTAGCACTTCCTCTTGATTTAGTGTGGTGCTGCAGGCACTCCTGGCTTCAGTTTCTCTTTTCTGAACCCCTTCCACACAATTGAATTGAGTGAATGACAAAATACCCATACTGGAGATCTCCTTTATTAAAGCAAAATAAACTTGAAATAAAGTCTCTCCCTTTGGGTTCAGAGGTTGCACATCCTTCCTTCTTGGAGCCTGTGGGTTCTCAGTCCAGGCCTCTAGTCTCTCCTCTTGGGTTCAGGGCGTGGCACAGCCCTCCTCTTTGTGCCTGTGGTTTTCAGGGAACACCTCTCTTTTAGGACTGCTTCTCCTTCTGTGAGCACCTCTCTGCAACCGAGTCCTGATGGCCTTTTATCAGGCTGCCTAGATAGGCTTGTTTCCCTTAAATCAGTTCATCATGGGTAGCCTGGGCCCAGACTCTTCTTAAATGTGGTCAGTAACCCCAGTGATAATGCCCACATATCTTTCTGTTTTAGAGTTATTTGCAGGTACAGCAACATATATAACATAACTCACAGAGCAAGTTGTTTTGGAGACTCAGAAAACTAGTATTCAGTTTCACAGAATGTTTTATTATCCAGCTATTTAATGGGAAAGTGCTCAATATTTTAGTCTGTATATCTTTGTAGTATAAATATCATAACCAAGACTACAAACAATACACAAATGTATCAAGACATAAGTTCACATATGTTATGCAGTACACAGCAGGAAGCTATATACATTGGGATATTTTCCGTATCAACACATAAATTACAATCTTTCAGAGTAATTGTGATATTTTAGAGCCTGAGCCAAACATCGTTGATTTTAATGGGAGTCTTTCCTTTGACTTGAAGGGTCAGATTAAAGCAGAGGTTCCCAAATGCTGGCATGCGTACTCCTGGGGGTATTCAAGACATCTCTGGGAGGTACACAGGAAAAATTGTGTAATGGTGGATTTTATTTATTACATTTTCATAATAGGCTATGCAGATAAATCTTTAAAACTCTGTGGGAATTTGTTCTATAAAATATGGTAGTTAATTTACTTCAAGATGTATCAGTGAGAACACAGATACACAAAGACACAGATGTACAGAGGCCTCACCCAGGACCAGACATAGTAGGCACGTACCTAGGGGTGCTAGCATTCTAGGGGCGCCTTACCTCTCTGAAATTGTGTGCAACACAAAGGTCAGCTATAGTCAGGGGAGGGGGGCGCTGAAGATGCTGTGCCTAGAGTGTGTAAGGTGTAAATCCAGCCCTGTCCTCACCTCCAATCACTGTACAGTGCAGGCTCAGTTGCCCAGCAACTGTCCAGTCTAACTTAGCTCAGAATTTAGGGGGATTTTTTTGGTTGTATATGTCACACTATAACTATATCTGTACATAACAGTGAATATGGACAGATAGCTAAAGACTGGTAGTGTTAAGAAGAACACACAAAGTATCAGTGATGAGAAGGGTAGGGGTACATGGGCACCTGGTAGATCTGGAAGGGGGTACACAATAAGAAAAGTTTGGGAACCTCTGGATTAAAGAATTATTAGATAATTGATGCAATATAACAACACCAAAAATCTTTCTTTATTCCTTTAGTGAAATTTTATTCTTCCTGGTGTTTTTGAACAGCAATACAGCTAGTGTGAACAGGAGGACCTGAAAAAAGGAAGGAAGAATGGGTTAAAAATTAAAGCGGGTCATAGTCATTTATGCTCATTGATATCTAAATTTAATCTGTTGCAGTTTAGAGGCCAGATCCTGCTCCCACTGATGCCACAGTAGGCAGAATGACAGAAAAGATAAACTAGTGGTTGGAATGCTAATGTAGGACTTGGAACATGTGGGTTCAGTTCCCTCTCCCTTTCCTAAGCTTCTTGTGTGACCTTACACAGGTCGTTTGGTCTTTCTCTGCCTTCGATCCCCCTCTGTAAAATGGGAATACTAGCACTTCCCTACCTCACGGGAGTATGTTGTGAGGCTAAAGACATAAAAGATTGTGAGGCACTATGGGAATGGGAGATACATACCTACTTAAACTAACGTAAATGTTGCCATAAATTTCATTTGCCCCTAAAACACACCAATGGAAGAGATGGTGTGCAGATCAGAAAATCCCAAAAGTAAAATAATAAAATATCTGACAGAGAAAAGATTCCAGCAGAATATACTTGCAGATAAAAACGGTGATCATAGATCAATTCCTTAACGGGCTGTATGTCAGGACAGATGGATAAACCAGTTCAGTCAGAATATGAATTAGTCTGTATCACAGCCCAGTACTTAATATAAATAAAACCTAAACCATTTTTTTATTACTATTTTGCCAACACTGATAATGGGGAATTCCACTGACCTACAAGTATATGACAGTGGAACAATAAAAGTGTCTGGACATACAGAGTTAGATTCTGCTTTCAGTCTCAGTATAAAACTGAGGTAACTCAATTTCCAACTCAGTGATTTGGGATCTGAGCCAACTTCCTTTATGCTCCGACAACTTCCATTGGTGGCAGTGGGACTTCGGGGTGCCTATGGAATTCAGGGTGTCTCTTTGTTGTAATTCGACACAAATTTTGTTTTGTTTTTGCAGCGTTTATAACTTTTTTATGATATATTTTTCTCATAAATTTGAGAATGAATTTTCTTCCAAATGTGATTTTGTGCTGTTTGGTTTAGTGCACATTTCTCAAATATTAATAATAAGCAGTAGTAGTATGGTATCACCTCAGAGCCCCAGTAATGGACCAGGACCCCACTGTGCTAGATGCCGTACAAACAAACAATAACAAGATTGTCCCTGCCCCAAAGAGCTTACAATCTCAGTGACTGACTTTTCCTCCACTGCAGGTTAAAGAAAGCTGTATAAACAAATTAGAGACAGGATGGGTACCAACATCAGTGAAGGAGTCTTTACTGCTCTGGGCATAGGCAAGGGAAGTAGCGGTGTGGGAGGTGCTGCAGCACCCTCAGCTTTTATGCAGTGCCGTCGGCCCAGCTCCCCGCTCCCCAGCCATTGGGGTGTTTCCCACACCTATGCTGTGTTCCCAGCCCTCCGCCCGCACTCCGCTCCCCAACCCCTCATCTCACCTGGGGCTTGGGTCCTGGTTGCCGGCCCCACCCCCCACTCCCATGCCTCCGCTCCCGGGGCCTGTCCCTCTCCCAGTCCTGCACCTGGGGCTCTGCTCCTGGGACACCGGCCCTGCTCCCCAGCTGATGTCCCCATGCCTGGCCCCACAGCTGGGGCTCTGCTCTTGGCCCTGCACGTGGGGTTTCGGCTGCTGGCCCCTGCCCAGGGCTCCGCTCCTGGCCCCACGCCTGCCACCAGCTGTGGCCTTGGCCCCTTTACCCTGTCCAGGTCCCCCCTCCCTGCTTCCAGCCTCTTGGTGGGGGGAGGGGGGCGGGGGAGCAGACAGGGATAAAGGGGCTGGCTTTCAGCACCCCCACTACTAAAAATGTTCCAGCAGCACTGGCTCTCGGAATACTGTTTCTGAGGCTATGTCTACACTAGAGATCCTACAGCAGCACAGCTGTACTAATGCAGCCGCACCACTGTAAGATCTCTCTTGTTTCCTCTCTATGCTGATGGGAGAGAGCTCTCCCGCCAGCATAATTAAACCACCTCCAACAAGCAATGGTAGCAATGTCGGTGGGAGAAGCTGTTGTGCACACTACCACTTATGCCACCGGCGAAACTTATGTTGTGCACAGGAGTGTTTTTTTCACACCTCTTTCACATAAGTGGTAGTATAGACATGGCCTAAGGCTGTATCTACAATGCCACACAGTTCAGACTTCGGGGTTGTGAATAGCAGTGTGCACCAAAGTGCTTTGCTGTAACTCTCCTAGGTAGACACAGAGAGCATGAACTAAAAAGTTCCTAGTTTGCAATACACAAACTGGGGACCTTTTAGTTTGAGCCCACAGCATCCTCTTACGGGAGCTACAATGCACTCTATTATTCACAGCCCTGTCATCCAAACAGTGGCTCAGTGTAGACATTAACTTAGTTAACAAAGCCACCAATAAATAGAGACTTATCTTGCTCCCGTTGAAGTTAATGTAACTTCCTACATGATTTTAATGGGGCAGGGTCATGCCCATAGAACACTAAACTTATTTTTGTGGGTCCCACTAGTTTGTCAATATTTTCTTATTTTTTAAAAAATCAAGTACTCTTACCTCTACAATTAGCAGTGCAATATTAATTGCAATTAAGACCAAAGCGTTGTTTTCAAACCACATTTTAATATACTCGTCACATCCCTAGGCAAAAGCAGATGAATAGATATTAACTGCAAAATTATTTTTGATTCCTGGATTCAGACTGCATGTTTATAACATGTCCCTGTTCAAATTTTATGCAACAACTTCCTACCAGGGATTTATGGGTTCTGATACTTACTCATTGGAAGGCAGTCACATTAACGCTGAGACTTTGGCTCAAAACATTTTCAAGTGTTTTTTTTTAAATGTATAAACCAGTTTTTAAAAGTAAATGACTGAATCAGTTACCTTTGCACCCCAAAATCCTGGGACTAGTGGCTGACCTAAGGGGGAATTTGCTTTTGTAAAAGCATATTGATGGATATGCAGTCAGGCATCCAATCACTCTACAATTAGATGCTTAAAAGAATATGTTTAGCTATTGCAAGTTTACTGTGATTCCCACATATTATTCATCTCAGGATGGACTTATATGACTTCTGGATCATTGTTTGTGTTTGTTATACCAGTCACTTCAATAATTAATAAACTGTTATATAGGAAAGAAGCTGAAAAGTAAAGAAGGGTCATTGTTACTGCAGGGAAAATGTATAGTGCAGGTCTCACACTAATATAAACTTCCAATCTCCATGTCTTTTCCTCTTTCCACTTCCCTGATTTTCAATAACAGTACGTGTACATATTCAGAAAACTGTATCTTGAAATAGTGTCAAGAATAAAGTTTTTATAAATTAAGACTGCTCAAAGATTTTCTGTTGAAATTGTTTTCCAACAGCAAATTGGATTTTTGATTAAATGAAAAATTTCATGAAGAGTTTCTGTTTTTCTTTCATTTGGGGATGAGGGGGTATCTAGGAAAACAGAAACCCAAAGAAGGATTTCTGTTGTTTTTGACTGAAAGCTTTCAGTCTCTGGCAGTTTTCAGGTAAAAAAATAATTAGTTTCAGTTGTCAAACCATAAATACATAAATAAAAAATATCTATTTTTGAACATTTGCTTTTTTGACAAAAAGTCTTAATATTCCATGGGGGAAGAATACTCTAATATATAGATGATCAAATATCATATTTGATCATCTATATATTAGAGTATTTATATATATTCATATACATATATCCCAGTAAATGACCTGCTATCAGAGTTAATTTGTGGCAACAGTGCCAACTTGATATGAAAAGAATGAAATATTGTCTGCCAGTTCCCTTTCAGGTGAAATTCAAGTTGCTGATTAGTATCTACAAACCCCTCAATGATCTTGGTCCCATTTGTTGCTGAAAATCTTTCTTTTCATGCTATACCATTCCAAACTATCTATGATTGACATGAGGTGCCTTCGGCTGTTTGTCTGAAGAATATTGCTCAAGAGCATAGGATTATAGTATTCTCTTTGGATCCTGCCCCTCTTGAATTTGTTCCCAATGTAAGATTATATGAGATCAACTTTGGGTGCTTTTAGGAAGTATGGTAAGATGTATCTCTTTGCTCCAGCTTTCTAATAACTGCAATCTGATGGCCCTAGACAAGCTTGTCCTTCTCTTTTATAATTAGCTAGTTCTGATCTATCTCTCTCTCTGATAATATGCTTCTTATTTTTCTGCTTGGGGTTCTTTAATTCTGTAAAGTGCATGCAGATGTTTTGGTGAAAGACAACTCCTAAATAGGTGAATACACTGCTGGCATGATACAAATAACAACAATGATAACAATTATGTGTTGCCATTGCTTTTGTTACATTCTTCACTCCTTTCCTGTATCATAGCTGTACTTGCACAGAGCACAAAATGGTGGATGGCAACAACTTCAGTACTGCACAAGCTACCAGTAAATGTTCTCTCATGACTGACTCACTCTGTGATGTTCCCAGCTCCTGTTATCCTGAAGTCTCCTCCTTGATCTAGAGTTTCCTGTGTGGTAGACTCCTAAAGAGTAACAACCACGCCAGCAGCCTGCCCAAGAATGTCTTTGCTTTAATTATGATGATCATTACTATTGTTTCAATTTTTGTAAAGGCACTTACGGTTTAATTAAGATTTGGAAAGAGTTTTCAAAATTTAATTTAGGATATGTCTACACTATAAATGTAAATTGATCTATATTAGATAAACTTACTGCCATTGCAGTAATTACTGTGGTGGTGCATATCCACTTTACCCTACTTGGGTTGGTGGTGCGTGTCCTCACCAGGAGTGCTTCCACCGACCTAAGAGAGCCAGTGTGGGGAGCTGAAAGCCTAGTCTCTCAGCTCCACCTTGCAGCTCCCTGCTGCAGCCCAGCTGTCCCACAGGCTCTGGGGCTCCTGGCAGGGTTCCCCACCCCCCGCACACTCCCTGTTCTCCTCCAGGAGTTGTGGGGAAGCCACCAGGGGCTTCTTGCCTCTCCATTCCCTGCCAGGAGTGGGGGAGAGCCACTTGGGCTTCTCACCCCAGCTCCCAGAGGATAATGGGGTCCACTCTCACCCAGCTCCCAGATGATAGCGGGGTCCAGCCACCCAGCTCTCCAGTGGAGCAAGGGGCAGCTGGGCTCTAGCTGTCCAGCTTTCTTGTCAATTTCACGGATTCTGCCTTACTTTGACCTAACTGTGTAGTGTAGACCAGCCCTAAGTTATGAAAGCTAGCTACTGTGGTCACTCAGGTAAAATAAAATTGGTTATTCCTTACCTTAGTATACACTTCATTCGCGGTGGCATCACAAAACCATTCCTTCCTATTAGATTTTGTACATGAACATGGGACCTGATTTGTGTGTTCTTTATTTTCATTCTTTTTCCAGTCTGTAGAATTGTGTCTTCCACAGCATTCCAGCTAGAAAAAAAAGATCCTGTCACTTTTAATGCCAAAACAAATAAAGAATGACATATTGTGCCCCCAAGGTAGACAGAATTATAATACAATAAGAGATAGTAGTAGTAGTAGTGTCAGTGATGTAGTTTATTCCTTAAAAATATGGTTTATATTGTCTCACCATTCTCTATCATGTAAGAATCCAATCTCTTTTCCAAAACAGCCATTGCATATATTTGTAATATTCAATGGCATGTATGGAATGTTCATTTTACATGTGTATATTAGGAGAGGAATATGTTCTTAAAATATATATTTTAAAGGAATTTCTATTTGGGGCACAAGGGTCATGACAGAACTACTAAAAATGTAAACTGGAAATGTTGTTATAATGTTTTTATTCCAGGCAAATGCCAAACATTTTGGCCATCACACTCAGCCTTCATCAAGGTTTAAATGTGAGCTAAGAAGGCATTCACTTTATATATTGTTGTTTATGCAGTCAAGCAGTAGAGGCACCAAACTGACAACAGGCCAGGGCACAGTGAAATACGACCAGAAAGAAAAGAGGAAAATCTGTAAAAATAGCAAAGGAAATAGAGTACACTTCCATAATTAGGGCCAGATTTCTAAGGTGTACAGGTC
Source organism: Trachemys scripta elegans (assembly GCF_013100865.1). NCBI lineage: Eukaryota > Metazoa > Chordata > Testudines > Emydidae > Trachemys > Trachemys scripta. The sequence goes on from NC_048298.1 coordinate 74,287,363, forward strand.
TGATTTAGACACCTCTATAAGAGCAAGATTTTCCAAAGCACTCACAACTCAGCAGCTCTTATGGTGACACTTACGGTAAGATTTTTAAGAGCTCAGCTCCCACCATGCTGAGTTCTTTTGAAAACCTGGCCTTTTATGTTAGTACCTAAATGAGAATGGAGCTCTTTTGACAATCCAGCCGTAAGGTTCTCATTTTTTTGGCAAAAAGCTAACCACTACCACAAAATCACATGGGTCAGCTCCAGGCATCCTTCCCAAAAACCTGTTTGAATATCAATGGTAGAATTGTTTGGAATGCTGGATTTCTGTCCCAGGGGAAAGTCTAATATTTCAACATTTGTTTTTATCCTAAAACAGTATGAAAAGTCAAAATTTAAAATAAAATAAAAGACAAAACAGTTCTGAAAAATTTCAAATTGGAAATGGCTATATAAGTGTCATTTTTGACACTGCACAATATTGATTCAAAAATTTTCAGGTTGAAATATCAACTCAAAAGGAAACGTCCTGTTTAGAATTTTCTTGTTGAAAAAAATCAGATAATTCAGTTAAAAATGAAATTTTCCTACAAAAAATTTTTGTCAATGAAAACCCATATTTTGCTGGAAAAACTTATCAAGCAAAAAGCTGTGATATCTTAGGTTGTGGTTGTGTTTTTCCAACAATTGTTGATGACATCACATAAGAGCTGGAAGCATAGTGGGGAATGCTGTCTTAGTTTATGATGATGTCAGCATCAGCTGTTGCTGAAATCAGGACTTTGCAACTCAGAGAAGGAAGAACAGATTTTCAAAGAATGTTTGTTTTAAAATGTATCTGCAATGCAAACAAACTTGTAATTTTAAGGGTAGATACTGCTGTGATTATTTGGGATCATAAATCATTGCTTATCCTTTGCAAAGAACTTTGTAGTTCACGTTTTAAGCAATTTATCCCATGGAAAATGATGCTGCTATTAAGGACTTCTAACAAAGGAAACTGTTCATGTATCGCCATGTAATGAAAATGTTTATGAATGCTCTGAAATATTAGTAATAAAATGTTGATATGCAGGACTAATGTGGCTTTAAGTTGCCTCTGGCAGTCAGGGCTGGTGAAGAGAAATATAGCACCAGCAGGTGTTCTCACATGCACTTGGACACTATGGTGATGAGTATGGTATAATGCATTGGAGAGATCAGCATTGCCCCTGAGGAAGGCACATGACAATTCCCATATGATTGCTGCAACAGTGTGACCCCAGCTATACCCTCTTACAGGTTACAGTGTTCAATCCTCTCCATGCTGGAACACCTCCATTAGACAATGTGCATGGGGTTGAGGCCACGGCCACATCCTGCCCACATCCTTTGTGGTTTCTAGCATTGGCCAAGGCATTAGAGAATTCTTGCCCTTATGCCCAGGGGCCTAATTAGACCAGTGTCCTACAATGATTGGGACTGTGCCTGCCCCTGCACAGGGTGGCAAAGCAAGGATGGGGAGTCCTTTTGCACATCTACAGAGCTAGTACTCTCAACCCCATAGACATCCAAGTTTTCAGTTAAACAGTAGAGAATATATCTACTTACATCTGACACCAGCTGCCATGCTATATAAGCCTGTAGCTAAACAACAGTTTTTTTCAGAATGCTTTATGACATAGACTTTTCATGTGATAAAAGGTGATAGAACATTTCTGGGGTGGTGATTTTTCAATTTTCTGCTTACAGTATGCTGCACAGCATTCAGAATATCCCACTCATGATCTCTTCCAGTCAGATTTTTGTTCCCATAGTTAGAAATAACTGCATCAATTCTGTCATTCCACATAATCTGGACCTGTTAATACAGAGCATTTACAATACACACTGGTTGATTTAAAATAAACTGCTCAAAATATTGTATTATTTGTATGACAGTGGTGCCCAGAGGCCCCAACTGAGATCAAGGCCTCATTATGCTAGGCACTGTACAAACATGTAGTGAGAAACAGTCCTTATGCAGAAGAACTTTAGTCAAAATAGATGCCATAGGCAAAGGGTGGGAGGGGAAACTGTGGCACGAACTTCAAATGACTTGTCCGAGATCACACAGCAGGTCAAAGGCAGAGGCAGGCGCATCCTGCTCTCCAGTCTCCCACTACAGTGCCCTATCAACTAGACCATGTTGCATCTCCTGAGTATGTCTCCTTAGAGTTCTGATGAAAGAACATGTATGTCAGCAGCATGTTGTGTACTCTAGTTTTCATGAAAGGGCTCAGGGACCTGAAACCTGGACATTTCTGTTGTGGAAGGAGGCCCTCAATGTTTCCACTTTTGGGAAAGGGGATACTGCAGTCTGTGTTTTTAATTTTACTGACATTCTGCTTTCTCCAAGAGCCAGCATTGCTTTGGCCTCTTTACCATATGTGAGAACAGCTGCGGTCACGGGAGCAACAGAAAAGAAGAAAGCAAAAATGAGAAGATGAACAAAGTGACCCAGTGTAACAGCAGCCTCAAGTGCAGGGGTGGCCACATGCGGCTCTTCAGAAGTTAATATGCGGCTCCTTGTATAGGCACCAACACCAACTCCGGGGCTGGAGCTACAGGTGCCAACTTTCCAATGTGCAGGGGGTGCTCACTGCTCAGCCCCTGGATCTGCCACAGGCCCTGGCCTCACTCCACTCCTTCCTGCCCCCTCCCAAGCCTGCCGTGCCCTTGCTCCTTCCCCCTTCCCCCCAGAGCCTCCTGTGTGCCAAGAAACAGCTGATTGGGAGGTGTGGGGAGGGAGGGGAAGGCGCTGATCAGCGTGGCTGCCAGTGGGAGGGAGGCGCTGGGAGTGGGAGGCAAAGCTGATTCATGGCTGCTGATGTATTACTGTGGCTCTTTGGCAATGTCCATTGATAAATTCTGGCTCCTTCTCAGGCTCAGGTTGGCCAGCCCTGCTCTAGGGCATTGGAGTGACAGATCACAGGGAAAAGTTACACAGAGGGCATGAGTAACATATGATGACATGTTGTAGGCTGTGGAAACATTTCATTACAATGCAAGCAAATGATAAGTCTCTCTCTGCCACCCCACCCCAATTAGCCTATTCATTCTGCAGACATGGTTGAAGCTCTGCATTGTGAATTATAGCATGTTAGTCTAATTTATTTTAATACCTGAGCAGCATTACAGTTAGGTTGAGATACAATTGTATTTGCTTTACTGCTGTCTTTAAAATAACATACACACACACACACACACAAAATTCCTAAATCTATCATATCTGTTCAAATATTACAATACAGAAAATTATTCTATGACAGGCAGAACTCAATCAGCATTAATTACTGGTTAAGAGGCAAATTCTGGTGCCATGGAGAGACCCACATGCAGCAGAACTGATGCAGTTCTACTGTATAGTGTGGGGATAGGAGCTGGCTTTGGAAAACCTGCAGAAGAGCCTGCACCCCCTGTGCATTCTGAGCCTAGTTTTGTGGGGACTCTGTTTGCATTCCCATGCAATAGAGTTTAGGGAGTATGGCCAGGAGAGGGAGGAATCAGGACTTCTGTATGGAACCACCAATTACTGCCCTCCAAAGAGCCGCAGTGCTGAAGTGAAGTGCATAAACTACTATATGAAGGTACAAAACTGTGGAGTATCAGGTCAACAGTCTGTAGCTGCTGCTTCCTATTGTTAAAAAAATGAAGGTATGTAGGAGTCAATGACAGATACTGGGGAGAGAGGTGTGTCCTAAAGCCCATCCCTTGCACAGTTAGGCACCTCGCTAATGTAGGGAGGTGCCTATTTCTGCTTGTGATCCACAGCTAGTAAGCATCTCCTGGAGTCAGTTTCCTAAGCCATTTTTGCAAGAATAGCAGCACTGCACACCTAACTCCACACAAGAAGGCTGGGAGGTGGGGGGAAGAGAAATGAGACAGGCTAGGGGACACCTCCTTTATAACCTTCAGTCCAGGGAACTTACACACCATGGCTGTCAGATGGGGAAGAAAGGGGTTTTCCACCCTCTATGTGCATGCCCTAACCACTAGACTATGGGATGTTCTGATATGGGGCTTGCAGAGGCTTTGTCTACACTAAAGGGAAAAGTCGATCTAAGCTACACAATTTGAGTTACATGAATAGCATAACTCAAATCGAAGTAGCTTAGATCTACTTACCTGACTCCAAAAGACGGTTCCCAACTGTGGACTGCAAGCTGTACCTAAATCTGGGACTTGGGTGCCCAAATCCCTTTGTGGATCTGGGCCATAGTCATTGCATAGAATTTTGCATTCACAGATATGCTGGCTGTGCTTGCATTTAAAATAGAACCTAAGTTAACAAATAGTGTAATTAATTCATATATTTTACACGTCATGGTAACAATTACTGTTGCTATAAATTGCAAGATAGATGCAGTTGTTACATAGTGGTTAATTATATCATTCACTTTAATAAAGCTCATTACGTACGCTAATTATCTAATTACAGCATAATTCTTTTATCATTTTTAAAAATACATTAATTCCCCATTAACAGGCATTGGAATTTTACAAAAGGTCTAACAGTGGCAGTACTAATGTATTGTACATTACCTACGCATCTTATATTGCGTAAGAGAAAATACCTTTTGTCATGTGAACTATTTTAGGACCATCCCATCTAACACTGTTCCATATTTTCCCCCACCCAGTCATGATCTTGCAGAAACACGTGCTCTATGTGGTCTTTAATTCAGCCAATATGTTCCCTCTAAACTGGGATAATATAAGATGCACAATAGCTCTATGGTCATTGTTTACACAGTCTTTGCTTGGACAGTGGGATTAAATACTTGGTACAGGGCAGCCTGCCCCTTTAAGGGCCAATGGGACTTGTGTCAGTCAGCACTGTTCAGTTAGCCCCACCCCACTTCACCTGTGCTGGGTGTTGGATTTAAGAGGAAGGAAGCCCAGCTGTGGGGAGCTGGCTGGAGAGGTGGGTATAAATGAGGCAGAAGCTAAGGAATGGCTGTTCAGGAAATAGCAGGGAGCAAATCAAAGGGGGGTGGTGAGATGAAAATGAACCTGGAAAGGGCAAAAACTGAGCCTTAGGGTGGGCAGAAGAGTGCCTGAAATTAAAGGAGAGAAGACAGACCCCTTGGGAAGGATGGGCTGTGGCAAAGACTTTGGGTTTTAGATTTGGATTCCCCAGAGGGGGTGGACTCTTGTTAATGATTTAGTTGGAGGGCAAAGTCACTGCAGCAAGTCAATGGCATGTTGAGAGCAGGCTGAAGATCATGTGGGGAAACTGGGGTGGAAGTGCTACAGCCGCTGGTCTTGCTGCAGGGGGTTCTCTAGGATGGTGAGTCATGTAACAATACCTGTGATTTTTCTAAGGGTCAAATACCAACGCTGCTGGCCTGTATTATGAGAAGTTGAATTTTATGAGGATAGACCCGTTGGCAGCAGCCAGAGGTGTGCCATGGATCCCCACCCTTCTGTCTCTTCCTTCCCACTTCTGTATACAGCAGGAGAGTCATAGTTACAGGAATGTGGTGCCTCCCCAGATGTCTTGGAATGGGGATAGCATCCAAGCTAGCTGATGGCTGGAAAGACAGCAAGTGAGCCTTTTCCCAGCCCAGCACCGGAGCTGGCTGACATCTCCGAAATGGAGATATCAGCAGGGAGTGGGCCCATCGGCTCACAGTGAAAGGTAGTGGGGTTCAGGGAAGCTGACGCCTACTCAACCCACACTCACAAGTACCTGTATCATTTCCTTTATGACATTGGGGGAAGGGATAGCTCAGGGGTTTGAGCATTGGCCTGCTAAACCCAGGGTTGTGAGTTCAATCCTTGAGGGGGCCACTTGGGGATCTGGATAAAATCAGTACTTGGTCCTGCTAGTGAATGTGGGGGGCTGGATTCAATGACCTTTCAAGGTCCCTTCCAGTTCTAGGAGATAGGATATCTCCATTAATTATTATTATGACAATTCCTGCATCCCTTTTTAGCTCACGTTGGGCAGATCTATTGGTGCTACTGCTGACCATAATCTCCTTGGCTCCTTCACAGGAGAAGGCTCTATGGAGAGTCCACGGAGGAGGAGGCAGGGAATTAATTTGCAGGAGAACCTTCCAAATCTGCCAGGGTTCCAAGTGGCTTTGTGTCCCCTAATGTATCAGCATGAACATACTTGGGCATAATAAGTCCAGTGCAGAGCTCCCATCTCAGTGCATAACATATCTTTGTACCCCATAGGGATCGGCCCTTAATAATTTTAGCAACAATTTTAAGTTAATAACAGGCCTATATGATAGAAAGTTTACATACCTCTTCTTTTCTTATATATATTAGCACTGGCATTGCAACTTGGATACCAAACAGCAAGACTATGAGTCCCAGATACTAAAAAAATCAAATACAAATAAATATATAAATAAAAATTATTGCACAAAATAACAATGCATGGAAAGCTGCTTCATAAACTGAAATCTGATCAACCATGCTTATTATTTAGATGTATTCCAATAAAAGCAAGGAAATATGTTCCTATAAAAGCAATCTGAGAGCAAAATGCTTAGCTATCACTGCTGCTGCCATTCAGGATTAGACCATGTCTATACATACAGCATTGCAGCAGCACAGTTGTACTGATACTACAGCGCATCTAGTGAAGATACGCTATGCTTATGGGAGAAAGCTCTCCCGTCAGCATAAAAAACCACCTCTGTGAGCAGCAGAAGCTATGTCAGTGGCAGACGCTCTCCCATTGACATAGCTCTGTGCACAAAAACATTTATGTTGGTGCAACTTATGTTGCTCGGGGACGGGGGGGTATATTCACACCCCTGAATGACATACGTTTTGCCGATATAGGCTGTAGTTTAGACATAGCCTTAGATATGTCCCTCGGCCCGCGCCGCTTCCAGCAGCTCCCATTGGCCTGGAGCAGTGAACCGCGGTCGTGGGAGCTGCGATCGGTGGAACCTGTGGACGGGGGAGGTAAACAAACCGGCCCGGCCCACCAGGGACTTTCCCTACACAAGCGGCATCCCAAGTTTGGGAAACACTGATGTAGTAGTTGCAGTATATAGTGCCATTCATCTTGAAAGCATTGTGAAACACAGGATGAAATCCAGGCTCCTTTGAAGTAAATTATTATTTATTGGTATTATCATAACAGCTAGTAGCCTCAGTTATGGACCAGAAATCCACTGTGCTAGGCACTATACAAACTTAGAATAAAAAGACATAAGAACAACCATACTGGGTCAGACCAATGATCTGTCTAGCCCAATATCCTGTCTTCTGACAGTGGCCAATGCTAACTGCTTCAGAAGAAATGAACAGGAATGATCCATCTCCTATTGTTCACACCCAGTTTGTGGCAACCAGAGGCTAGGGATACCCGGAGCATAGGGTTGCATCCCTGACCATCTTGGCTAATAGCTATTGATGGACCTATCCTCCATGAATGTAACTATTTTTTTTAACCCTACTATAATTTTGACCTTCACAACATCCCCTAGCAATGAGTTCCACAGGTTGACTGTGCATTGTGTGAAGAAGTACTTCCTTTTGTTTGTTTTAAACCTGCTGCCTATTAATTTCATTTGGTAACCTTAGTTCTTGTGTTATAAGAAGGAGTAAATAACACTTTCTCCACACAAGTCATGATTTTATAGACCTCAATCATATCCCCCCTTAGTCGTCCCTTTTCCAAGCTGAAAAGTCTCAGTCTCTTCTCATACGGAAACTGCTCCATACCCTTAATCATTTTTGTTGTCCTTTGCTGTATCTTTTCCAATTCCAATATATCTTTTTTGAGAGGGGTGACCAGAACTTCATGCAATATGCATGGGCATATCATGGACTTATATAGAGGCATTATGATATTTTCTGTCTTATTATCTATCACTTTCCTAATGGTTCCTCGTATTCAGTTAGCTTTTTTGACTGTCACTGCATACTGAGTGGCTGTTTTCAGAGAACTATCCACAATGACTCCAAGATTTCTTTCTTCAGTGGTGAAAACTAATTTAGACCCCATCATTTTATATGTATAGTTTGGATTATGTTTTCCAATTTGCATTGTTTTGCATTTATCAACAATGAATTTCATCTGCCATTTTGTTGCCCAGTCACCCAGTTTTGTGAGATCTCTATGTAACTCTTCGCAGTTTTTGGACTTAACTATCTTGAGTAACTTATCATCTGCAAATTTTGCCACCTCATTAGTTCCCTTTTTCCAGATAATTTATGAATATGTTGAACAGCACTGGTCCCAGTACAGATCCTTGGTGGACACCACTATTTACCTCCATTCATTCTGATAACTGATCATTTATTCCTATCCTTTGTTTCCTGTCCTTTAACCAGTTACTGATCCATGAGCAGACATTTCCTCTTATCCCATGAATGCTTACTTTGCTTAAAAGCCTCTGTTGAAGGACCTTGTCAAAGGCTTTCTCAAAATCCAAGTACACTGTGTCCCCTTGATCACTCTTGTCCACATGTTTGTTGACCTTCTCAAAGAATTCTAATAGATCGGTGAGGCATGATTTTCCTTCACAAAAGTTGTGTTGACTCTTCCCCAACAAACTGTGTTCATAAGACAGCCCCTGTGAGTTTTGCCATTGACTTTAGTGAGGCCAGGATCTCACTTTTAGTAATTAATCATAACAACCTTATGGAGACTGGCAGTTAGATACATGTATTATCATCTCCATTTAATAGATGTAAACAAGTGATGCAAAAAGGCTAAGATGCCTTAGTCTAGTGCCATAGACTGAGCTGGGATAAGAGCCAGAATTAGAACTCAGGAGTTCCTAGCCCTGACTGGTGTGCCTCATTGATGTTTGTGGTACTCTACTGACAAAAAGGATATCTCTCTGCCTCAAGGTTCTTATAGTATAAATTAGATATTACACAAAAAAGGATAATAAAAAAGGGGGCAAAAAAGGAATATAGGAGCATGAATGTAACAAAAACATAAACTGTGAGAATTTAAAATTATAGCCCAATCCTGCTGAAATTGATATGTGTCTTGCCATTAATTTCAATGGAAGCAACTGAGTCCTTAAAGCGCAGATATCAAATATGAGTACTAGTTACAACCATAATAGCCAAAATAACTGCTAGCTATTCTGTATTTAATCATACTTGGTGTTTCCATAATGTAGCTATATTATAGCCATTTGTGTCTTCAGCATATAAGTTATCTGTCGTGAAACACTCTTCATACTTAGTGTGATATAAATCTAATGGATGAAATCCTCATGCCATTGTATCAGTGGGAGTAATATCTGCACAATCAGGCCCAAAGACAAGATTACATGAAATATTCTTGTTTTACAGGGACTCACCATAAGGCTTGCTTCACATATTCTTAGCTTGCTATTTGTGCTGTGTGATCCCCTAAGTTACATGGTACTGTCACTGCTTCCTGATTGGATGAGTCCCAACATGTGAAGAGCTTTCAAGATGGCCACATGAACACTTTCAGTGGGAATAGTTTTACTGATACTCATTTACATGAGTACCTGAAACACTGATACCTGTGACATTTTCCCTCCTTGCAAACATTCTTGTGAACGAAAACACTTGTGAGAAAAATTTATACTGATGCCAATTTGCAATTTAATTCAAAATGATGCTTGTGAATACTTTTGTTCATTATTCCCAACTCTTGTTTGTATGGATTGGATATGATCTGAACTTCACAGGACTAAACAGGCTTCCCTTCTGAGCTATTGGGAAACCTCATTCCAGAATTCTCTTGAAAATGTATGTTGAAAGTGTGCAAAGTCAATGTGCATTATGCTGTTGTTATAAGCCTGTATATTGTCCTGTGAAAATCCAGCAAAGAAATAGTTAAAAAATGAAAACTTCGTTTACTGTTTAGTCAACATACCTAGACATAAAAACAAATTTTCCCCTATTTTATTCTGATCTGAAGTAGTTGATATCAAAATGAACTTGTCCAAGATTTTATATATATATATATATATATATATATAATTTACCATGACATTCTATAAATGACTATAACTTATATTTTTGTAGCCTGCTTAAAGCCAACAGAAAACTGATAGAAAATAGAGAAAACACCATTTCGGTCTGAATTTGACCAAATCTATATCATTGCTGTTTAAAACTTCAAGAATTTTTAGAATGAAATATAAATAATCAGAATGTACATCCACATTTGAAAAGGAGGGATATATTACTGCATTATATTATCTTCACAGCATCCAGAGCATCTTGTTGGGAGGGAGAGCTTTATAAATAAATTAAAACAAAACCATCCCCGCCCCCCCCATGAAAATCAAACTTAGATTGTAAGCTTTTTGAGGCTGTGTTTGTGTAAAGTGGCTAGCACAATGGGTTCCGAATCCCTGATTGGGCACTGATTACAATACTAAATACACTGATTGTAATACTAAACAAAAGATCAAAACCAGAACCTTGAATGTTCAAACCTTTCGAGTTAAAGAGATTCATTTTCAAATCTCCAGCTATAGGCCTGCCTGCCCCTATAGTTTTGGATCTAAAAGAGGAAGGGGCCTATTTTCTGATTCCAATTTGGAGATAGGTGAAATCTTATGGGAACAGTTGTTGGTATTTCAGCCCAAATTGGTGGGAATCCCATGAGAACAGATTATATTGTATTATTTTATTTTATTTTATTTTATTTTTTTAGTTTTGGATTAATGGATTTTGAGACCTGCACTCCAGACTTTGGTGTTGTTGAATCTGAACTGTAACCTTAGTCCTGATTCAGCCTTGAACTTCAACTCAGAATCACAACCTAAAGTTAGTCCAGATTAAAACACTAGTTCTAGCAGTGATCACATGGGATGTTAGTGCATGACAAACTAGATTCTACAGATTCACACACTGGATGGCTACGCACTAACTCACCATGTAGAAAGCCCCGAGTCACAATTTGGTCTCTCCTTGCTCCATAAGTAAAGTCAGCTGCTCCAACTCTTTTCTTGACACAGTTTACTTTCCTCCCCTCACTATCTCAGCTGTACTGCCCAGCACATCAAAGAGGTCAGTGTCAAAGTTCTGCCTTTTTCCCACCCACTCGCCTCTGAATAGCATCGGAGGGGAAGCAGCAGTGCTGGGGCAGTTGCTGTGTTCTGCAATATAAGTAGCCCACATAGGGAGTAAAGTCCCTTATTTCTCCATAATCTTTGGAGTATGAACATAGACTGGGCTCACGACCCATTAATCAAGTCCAACCACATTCTTAGTAGGGCATTTATTTTGGAGTTCAGACAGGCCCCAATATATGCACAGGGGTCTGCTGTGTAGACCTCTCTAGGCTCTCCCTACTGTTTCACTGCATTATCTACTTCCTTTCTCTAATGTGAAGCTACAGAAAAAGCAAAGGCTCCTTCTTAGATTCTATCATCATTACAACATCCATAAATTACTATAATTTGAAATAAGCCCTTGTATGCACTTCTGCTTCTGTGCAAAGCTGTGTTGAAAATATAGCCTATTTGTAGATTATAAACCAAAAAGGGACTATAGTGATCATCTAGTCTGATCTGTATAACACAGGTCATAGGGCTTAAGGTCCTTAAAGTTCACAAAGCAATTGCATGTTGCAGTGTTACAAGTGTAGTGTTAGTAATTTTGTACCTGAGGCCTTTTTTTTTCTTTTTTACCTCCAACTGTTTTTTTCTGTCTATTAGACCAGCTGATTTAGTATTTCTTAGGTCTACTTCTAAAGTTGTGAATGTCAGCCTGTCAAGGAAGGCCCTTAAGCAAGGAAGCTTGGCAGATGGCACACACTGCTAGTGAGTCAATAATGCTCTTCTGATTCAAAGGGCGCCAGCTTCCTTAAAGCAGAGGTCCATGGACCCCAGGGGGTCCACAGACTATGTCTAAGGACCCGCAAAAGGTTGCCGTTACCATAGAACAGTGATTTTCAACCTGTGGTCTGCAGACCCCTGGGGTCCACAAACTATGTCTAAGATTTCCAAAGGGATTCACACCTCCAGTCAAAATTTTTAGGGGTCTGCAAATGAAAAAACGTTGCAAACCATTTCCTTAGAGGGACAGAATTTTGACCAGCCTGAAAAGAAGAGACTATTGAAGTAGCTGACAGATGTGGAAGAAACCACTCCCAGGTTGGAATTCTGGTTATACATGGGAAGATACTTTTAACCTGAGCAAGGCACAGGGGGTGGAGTTGGGGTAGTGTTTAATTCTCCAATGCCCTGTACTTTGCACCATTGTATTTACACCTTCCAAATCTGAATTCTCCATTCACACTAGCAATATCAGTTTACATTCACTTTTCACAGGTATGAATGACTACATTGGGTCCAAGGCAATGGAGAAACAGGCCCTAACTAATTAGCTGTAGTGGGAATTGCCCTTCTAATCACCCATCTCCTGAATGCATGTTGTATGGCAGAAGTGCCCGACCTTTTCCTCTCGTGCCCCACCCCCCTTACCAGTAATGGAATCTGTCAGAGGGCAAAGCTGGGAGTGGACCAAGGGGAACAGTGGAGTTGCCTCTGGGGCTGGAGCTGGCCTGGGGGCAGCTGGAGCTGGTGCTGGGTTGGGCTGGGGGTTGAGCAGAGGGCCAACTGGAGCTGTAGCTGGGGGCAGAGCTGGGCTGCGGGCAGAGCAGGGGGATGAGTGAAGTTGTGGCTGGGGGCAGAGCTGGTCTTGGGGCAGAGCAGGGCTGGATGGCACTCCCGCCCTGCCCCCTGTGGGGGCTGGCCTGGGCCCCACCACACGCCCCCCTGAACGTTCCTCTGCACCCCCCCTAGAAGGGCATGCCCAATAGTTTGGGGACCACTGTTGTATGGGATGGTAAATATTTCAATTACTCCTTCTCTTCCTATGCTTGCTAGTCTTCACTTTCAGAAAGGCAATAAAGTGAGCACTGCTATCTCTGCTGAGCTTGTCCCTGCTAACATAAGTCAAACTGTAAGCCTGCCCTGCGGAGTCTGCTGTGCAGCACACAAGTGCTTCATCTCATCCATCGAAGCACTGCACTAAGGAGAGCTGACTCCACAGAGCATCACAGCTTGCTGGGCAGGCAGATTATTGTCAGCAGGAGGAGCAATAGTTTAGAGCAGTGGTTCTCAAACTGTGAGTTGGGACCCCAAAGTGGGTCATGACCCTGTTTTAATGGGGTCGCCAGGGCTGGCTTTAGACTTTTTGGGGCCCAGGGCTAAAGCCAAAAGGCCCAGGGCTAAAGCTTCCATTAAGCTTCAGCTTCCATTTTGCTTTGCCCCCATCTGCCTGGGGCGGCAGGGCTCAGGCTTTTGTGCCCCTGTCTGGGGTGGCAGAGCTTGGGCAGGCTCAGGCTTTGGTCCTCCCTCCTGGTGTCGTGTAGTAATTTTTGTTGTCAGAAGGGGGTCCTGGTGCAATGAAGTTTGAGAACCCCTGGCTTAAAGTGAAATTTGATTGCCCTGTTGAGGTTTTGTCTGAGGGACATGGACACTTTTTCTTGAACAGTTCCAAGAGCACATGCAATAGTATTGCCAATTTACAACTGAAGACAGCATCAAGTAATAAATTAAAGTCAACAAAATGTAAGGGTTTAAATGAACGGAATGGATTCTCCTCTGACAGCTAGCTGGGATGGGGAGAGACTTCTGGAGCAAACTGTATTTACATGTACACACCTACTCTGCATAGATATCCAGCAGATAGAGAGGTGTTGCTCAAAATAATCAACTTTGGCTGGTGTTGGGTTACAAATCACTTTAGTATTGAATGCAGGGGTAGTGAAATGCTGTTACCAATGTTGTTGGCATTATTGTATGAATACAGAGAAACAGGACTGTGCTCAACGTGTCCCAAATGAGGGGGTCACTCTCAGATGAAAGGACCTCATTAAACCAGGGGCTCAAATGCCAGAACCCTGTGAAAGGCTTCCTAGGGGGCCCCAGAGTGGTTTAACCTGTTCCTCCCCATTGTTCAAAGAAAGAGCTAAATAGGCTTCATTAGGAGCTTCTTAGTTATTTTAAATGCTGAATCAGAGCTGAAATCAGTTGTGGTGGGACTGTATTTCTGCCCAGCCTGCTGAAGAGCTAAAAATTACTAAAGCCTGGTCCACACTAACCCCCCACTTCAAACTAAGGTACGCAAATTCAGCTACGTTAATAATGTAGCTGAATTCGAAGTACCTTAGTTTGAACTTACCGCGGGTCCAGACGCGGCAGGCAGGCTCCCCCGTCGATGCCGCATACTCCTCTCGCCGAGCTGGAGTACCGGTGTCGACGGCGAGCGCTTCCGGGATCGATCCCAGAAGATCGATTGCTTACCGCCGGACCCGGAGGTAAGTGTAGACCTACCCAAAGAGACTGATGTGCAGCGGTCACAGCAGAGAGACAGGTGGCAGCAGAAGGTGGCTGACAGTTGGCCGGTGAACGAGTGAGGCGGTGAGCAGAATGAGAGGCTGGAGAAGCAATGAGGAACCGCGGTTGGTGGGGTGACCACGCGGCAAGGAGCAGCGGCTGGCGGGGCAGCCAGCCAAAGCAAGTGATCGGCTGGCGGTGCCAGCAAGGTTCCTTCTCCTCTAGGTGGGAGGTGAACTCACACAGATGTGCTCCTGAACCCTGAGTCCTCTCTGACCAAGGACAATAACTGTGAGTGAGGTATGGTAAGGGAGCAGAGAGGGGCACAGAAAAGGAACTTTTGGTTGTCGGACTCAAGAACATGAGTTGGAAGGCATTGCCCCACGCACTCTGGGGTGGGTGTCCTGCTCACAGTTTTATGATTATGAATCCCGCTTGTGGCATTCTCCCTAATTCATGTCGGGTGATTTTCCTCCTTTCCTTAAAAGTTTCTTTTCTACACTCTGTGTTTGCGAGTGGGCAAGTATTACCTCTCAGAGGTACCCAGGGGTGGTGTGTAATTTCCCCAGGTTACTGGGTGGGAGCTCGAGTTGGTTCTGTGTTGTATTGTTGAAAAGGAATCCCTAGATATTGAACCTGGTCCTGGTTGCTGCTGGATCCACCTGGCAGAAGAGTTAAACAAATAATCTAGTAAAATAATCTGGCCTGGTAGCAAAACTGACAACGCAGTTGTTTTTTTCCAGTATTTTCACCACAAGATGAACCTATAGTGTTAAAAGGGTGGCAAAATGTACAGCATACTGTAATTCCACAAGGTGTTGCTGTAAGTGGGTCTTTTCAGGAAGCAACCTTTATAGTCTGAAACTATAAAGGAGTTTTACAAATTGCTTCAGGGGCTAGAGGCATTTTTCCCCCAGAAAAGAACTTACTGATAATAAACCAATGATGCAAATGTACCTAACGGATAAAATTTGCAATGTTCTGACATTTTAAAACCCATATGCTTAATGCTCACTAGTATTGTGACTTGATAAAAGCAATTTCCTGCAGTTTATTCTCATCTGGTAATGTCTTCTCTTATGCCACACAGCTCCTCACATCATGATTTCTCATCTTATATTCACTTTCCTTATCTATTTCTTCAGAGCTTCACACGTGACACAGGCAGTTGGTAGAAAATAAATAATAATATTGGGACACTCTGTTCCTGTAGTACGTTCATTGACTGTGCTTTGCAAATTAACATCTTAAATCTGGAGTCATTTTATAAGACTGTACTTACCAGAATTAGTAACCATCTGATTTCTTCAAAGCTTCCTAGGAATCCCAAGAATGAAATAAAAACAATGATGGATCCAATGCCAAGCAACATATAAGAAATGTATGCTACCAAGTGGTTTTCACCTGTGAAAGCTGAAACAAAATGAATTCAGAAAATGTGATTTTTTTCTTAGTAACCTTCACTTACAAAACCTCTGCCATTAAAACGTCTTCTTTTTAAAAAATTCATTGTACCAACTTTTTTAAAGCCATTGTTGAATAGACGGAATTAGTGAAGTCACCAAATGAAGTTATTACCTGCACTGCTAGATCCGGCTAAAGAGACAGAGATCTGCTTTCCTCCTGAAATTTTGCTAACTCCCAGTATTGTTCAGAGGAGGTATATACTCACATAAAAAGTAGATCCATTTGTGCGAGTTCAGTCTGATACCATAGTACAAGGCACTGTGGGACACCCAGAGTTGTCCAGCAGTACATCAGATGTAAACAAGGATATATATATATAGTAGAGTTGTGTGAACAGTTCATAGTGAAACCAGAGGACACTCACCTGCTTATAGGTTTGCTGTGCACTCAAAATTCATGCTAGATTCACAAACTCTTTGGGCATGGGTCCAGTCCTCCTTAATTGGAGGACCAGAACCAAGCTTCCATTTATATTTTATCATCTTTGTGGACATGAGAAGATGGTTGTGATTCCACCCTCCACCCCTCTACATCTTCAGTGTCTTGTGTCAGAGTTACTCTACATGAGTTGTGGTTCCTTGGCATACAGACAGCTCTTAAAGGTGTGGCTCCTCACAGATGGGAAGGATCCCTATCTCAAGAAGTAATTCTGAGAGGGACTACAGGAGTGTGGATATGTGCTTTTTGCCTGTGGGGAGAAGGCAAAATGGTTGGTGCCAGCAATGCCAGCAGCAGGAGGGGAGCTGCCTTTATACCGTATTGCAGGAATAAGGAGATGTGGTTTTGTTCTTTAACTGAGCTTGTTCTCATATAATTATTCTGGGGACTCTGCCTAGCTGTGCCAATCCACTGACGAATAGACCACAAGGTCACATAATGCTTTTCAGGGGCAGCTTGCTTTCCTCCTCCCTATCTTAGATCTCTAGGGGTAACCATTTAGATCAGTGGTTCTCAAAGCTGGTCCGCCGCTTGTTCAGGGAAAGTCCCTGGCGGGACGGGATGGCTTGTTTACCTGCTGCGTCCGCAGGTTCGGCCGATCACTGCTCCCACTGGACACAGTTTGCCACTCCAGGCCAATGGGGGCTGCGGGAAGCGGCGCCGGCCAAGAGTTGTGCTGGCTGCCCTTTCTGCAGCCCGCATTGGCCTGGAGCAGCGAACCGCGGCCAGTGGGAGCCGCGATCGGTCAAACCTGCGGACGTGACAGGTAAACAAACCGGCCCAGCCTGCTAGGGGCTTTCCCTGAACAAGCGGCAGACAGGCTTTGAGAACCACTGATTTAGACCACTCTCTGTCCTAAAGGCTGACATGGGGGGGAGCCATCTAAGATTAACTCTTTCCTTCCCTTCTTCCATGTCTATAAGAAAGGTTTTTGGAGTTGTTCTGTGACCTTCAAATCACCTCAGTGCTGATGTCTGGGACAATGCAGTTGGCCCCTTCCCCCACATTCAGCCTTTGTGGAGGTGATTGCTCTCCTCCCAGTCTACAAAGGAAATAGCTTGTGAACCCTTGAAGATCTTTCCCATGATTAAAGGTGTGACAGGGGCTCAGGCCTGGTCTATACCTAAAATTTATGTTGACCTAGCTATGTCGGCTACATTCACACCCCTTAGAGATGTAGTTAAGCTGACCTAAGCTCTGGTATAGACACTGCTAGGTCGATGGAAGAATACCTCTTTAATTGCTGTTCTAAGGGTCTATGCTACAGATTTCTTTCTCCCACTTTGATAATAGATTTGTCCAACATAAATTACAGCAAAGTTAATACATTGCATTTTAATCCAATACTGCCACCTTGTGAAGAAATCCTATAATTATTTCTGTTGTTAGCGTGTGTATGTTTTGCTAGTCATGGAATGCAGAAAAAAATATCTATTTATACTCACATAAAACAGTGAATAAATTGTTTCTGTCAATTAGAAGCCACATGCCGAACATCATAAGCATAAGACCTAAAACCTGAAAATAAGATTTTTTTTTAAATTAAGACAGTTGCTGAATAATATTTACCAAGTTATTTAACTTGTTAAAAATAAATCAAGATTCTTACCAAGAAAATTCCGTTGAAGATGCTTAGAAAGTATTTTAGGATTAATATTTTATCTCTCGGTTCCATTCTCTTTCTTTTCTGAGTTTTTAATGGCTTTCTGCAAATATAATTATTCATTCAACACAAATCATTCATTCAATATAATCAATGAGATAAGTAACTCCTTAGGTATATGTCTGAGTACATTTCTATAAATGTAAATATTTAAAACTGCTATTTTGAGTTACAAAGTAGCAGCATCATCAGAGGTGCCAAAATGGCTGACACGTCATGACTGCCTTATAGCTGTGATCAGTCTTACATTTTCTTTTTCAGTCTTTTCTTTCTACATCTGCAAAGACTTTTTGGAGCAAGAGGGATGAAGGTGTGTGTATCGAAGATGTCAGTTATGGTACTGCCTGCTATACACTTACACAGCACCACTGTGATCATGAAACTCCCGCTTGGCTGCTGCTAACACTGTAGGTACTTTAACTCACTCAGCATCTAACATTCCACTGTAAAAGTTCCCTAGATGCCTAAGTTTTGGACCCAGGGGCATGTGCACTGCTTCCCTATTCTAGGTGTTTGGAGGCCTATCTCTCATATAAGCTCCGGAGCAAATCACAAACCAGGGGAAGACAGGCATTTGGCCACCTAAGTCATGTGAGGGGCCCAATCTGGTAGGTGGTCACTGATCACACCTTCCATACTGGGTCCCATTCAAAATCTGGCCAGAGGAAGAAGTGGTATTATTGCCTACTTTATAACTTTTAGCCACATGGTTAGAGCACTCACCTGGGATGTTAGAGATCCAGGGTCAATTCCTCCAGAGCTCTCTGCAGAGGGGGAGAAAAGATTTGAAAAGGAAGTATCCCTTCTCTTCCTGTAGCAGAAAGGGGGTAATTGAACCTCACTCTCTCACATCCTATATGAGTGGGCTAACCACTGGGCTACAAGTTATGAGGTGGGTAAGGACTCCTTCTGTAGCTATTTCATGTGGTGCTTAACTCATGCCCTCAAGAAGTGGTTTAGGCATCTAAGCCATCCCATTCCAGGCAATGGATACCAATTTGTGATTACATACCAATTTTGGTACCTATTTCTATGAGGGAGTGGGGCTTAGCATACACCCCTCTCGTTGGCATCTCCCGTTGGCTCCCTTAGGCAGATCCTTGCTTAACATGCTGGCTTTTGTGGATCACATTCTTAGATGCCAGGCTCTCCCCATTCATGGTATAGGGAGTCTAGGTGCCTAATTCAGCTTCGTGGATCGCAGTGTTGTTCCTGTGATTTTCTAGGCACCTAAAAGTTAGGCGCTGTGATGCTCAGGGCTGCAGTGCCTAAGATCCTTCATGGAGCCCACCCTATGAGACTGGTCCCTAATGGACAGTCACGTTTGTCTAAAGTCAGTTACCATCCTCCAATCTATAAAAGTCTGAGGAGAAAGAGCATGAGTCCTGCCAGTTAGGACTGAGATACTTTAGTAGAGCCCTATGGGGAAGACTGTAGAGTGTCTCCTGCATTATTTCTGCATTAGCATTGCATCTTTGCAATCTGAATACTACACATTGAGTAGGCACAATACAGCAGTGAAGCAGGGCCTAGATCCTCCAGAACAAAGGAGCTGTACTTGGAGAATGTCTGCAGGAATGGGAGTGAGAGTTGGTAAAAAGGTTGCATTATACCATCTTTACAGCTCTACAATCCTGGAGCTAGAAAACGTAAATCCAGTTCCTTGTGGAAGACAGAGCAGCCTAAAGATTACTCTATTTTATGCCAACTGCCAATGGCCCACAGTGGCTTTTCTAGCAGTAATGAAACAGACAGATATAGGGACATCCCAGCCATGATATCTTTTGCCCTGCCCTATTCCTTATGCTGGGCACTAAGACGGAAGGTGGTATGAGTAGGAAATGATCAGCTGAGACAGGGTTAAGTCTGCTTCACTGTGCTTAAATAGATTTAACAAGATGGATAATCTCATCCTAAGGGTCTATCCAGGAGGGCTATAAGGGAAAGAGTCCATCAAGACTGGCAGGAAAAGTCATCAAAACAGAGCTGAGGGAGGACAATCAAGGAATCTTGAGGAAAAAGGGTTGGGGCAGGAGTATTGAAGTTTTGGTGCATTTGAGTTCCATTTAGTTTTAATCTAATGGCTCTAACTAGTGCTTATTCTTGCTTTCATGAGCACTAAATTCACTCACAACATACACAGATAACAAACATACTCAGATTTTTTTTTAAATAACCTTTACTTTCTACCACCTTCTTTGGTGATAGAAGTGGTGATACTGAAAACTGTGAGATTTGTCACATACTTATAATACTGTATTACAAACCTAATTCACATAACACCACACTAGTATTAAATTACACCTTTAACCACAAAAGTTATCTGTACACTTTTCTGTAGATGAACAGAAATCTCCACTAACTGATTTCTCTGGTTTATGACATCATTCAGGTAAGTGGAAGAATTAAGTTGCTGAAGCCCCAAAAATTTAATAGTGCTATTCAAATGGTATTTCCCAATGAAAATGTCAAGAGATGCAATACAAAAAGAAAGGATTCCTACGGATTTCTCCTTTGTCAGGGCTGCTATCTATTTCTGTGCATGAATGAGAATATAATAGTTACATTTTCTGTCATTTTTAAAATAGAAGGAGATTTACCAGGATAGATGCAGCTTCATATTTTCAAATAATTGTATCCAATAGACAGTTTACTGTACAGACCAAACATATATAATGAAGTATAGTGAAAGGCATTGATTAATAGCAGTATCATTCAAAACACAATTAGTTTTTGCTTTACTTGTCAACATTCTTATTCTTTGCATTAGGAATTTTTACTTGCTAAACACTAGAATGATAAAAAGTATAAGCTTCTTAAAACTGCTGCTTTTTGATGTTTTTAATTCTATATTACAAAACTATGTACAATTTATGAACCATACTGGATAACTGTTGCTCCACTTCCCCTGGAGTAGATTCCATCATTCTTAAAATGATGCACTATGTATTCACAGCGAATTAAATCTCATCCCAGAGTTTTTCACATCTAAAATTTAATTAAATGCTGTACCTGCAGCATATTTTCAGCAAAACAATACTAATGGATACATTACCTGACCAACTTGTACATGAAATAGTCAGAAATCTTTGGAACAATAGTGCTTGCACTTCAACGTTTCATTATTAAAACTGTTTATACACATTTTTCAATCTTTGTCTAACTGTTTGATTGTATAAAAAGTAAAAATAGTGTTATTCCCACAGAAGCATGTACTGTAGTTGTTCTATTAAAATACAACTCCAAAACAAAACAAAAAATCCTTACTTGTGCTGAATATTTCACTCTCATCTATGGAGCACTACCATATAGTGGCATAAATTCGTTTCTTCACTGCATCTCAAGTACAGTATGTTTACTAATTCTTTTGTTGACAATATTTTACTTCCTTGTTACAGAAGACAACTATGTACAAAACTCTATAGAAGTTTCATTCCTTTCAGTGCTGCAATAAGTTGTTTGCTTTAATCACCATGAACACAATGATTAAGGCAATGTCTACACTACAGGGACTATACCAGCATAGCTACAGTGATGTAGCTATGCCAGCAAAACCCTGTAGTGCTGACATAGTGTACACTGATGCAGGACCTTTTCCATCAGTGTAGGAACACTATATTCTGAGTAATAGTAGCTAGGTTGACAGAAGCAGTCTTCCATCAACCTAGCTTAATGTCTACACTTGGGGTGAGGTTGGCATTTTTCACACCCCTGAGCAACGTAGTTATGTTGACCTAAATTTTAAGTGTAGCTTAGGCCTAACATGTACTAGAAGATAAATATCACTGAATCAGTTCTGCCCCCAAAGAATTTTTAAAGGATCTGATTTTCTCTTGAATGAGAACTTTTAAGGTGGCCGAGATAATATCTTTTATTAGACCAACTTCTGTTGGTGAGAGAGACATGCTTTCGGGATTACACAGAGCTCTTCTTCAGGTAAGCTTATCTTTCTCTCAACAACAGAAGTTGTCCAATAAAAGACATTACCTCACCCATCTTGTCTTTCCCATATTCCGGGACCAACATGGCTACAACAACACTGCATGAAAGAACTTTTAATATTGGTTTAGATGGGGTTGCCAGGCACCCAGTTTTTGACCGGAATGTCCGGTCAAAAAGGGACCCTGGCGGCTCCAGTCGGCACTGCCAACTGGGCCATTAAAAGTCCGGTCGGAGGTGCAGCGGGGGCCCAGGGCTAAGGCAGGCTCCCTAACTTCCTTGGCTCCACATGGCTCCCAGAAGCAGCAGCCAAGTCCCTGCGGCTCCACCGCCCTGAATTCCGGCTCCGCAGCTCCCATTGACCGGGAACCACGACCAACGGGAGCTGCGGGCATGGTGTTCGCAGGAAGCCTGATACACGCAGGCAGCAGGTAAGCTGGGGCTGGGGCGGTGGGGGGGGGGGCGTGAGGAGGCGCGGCCTGGCCCCGCCCTGGCCCTGGCCCTGGCCGAGCACCGCCGGCCCCAGCGGCTCCAGCCCGGACCCAAGCCCCACGACCCCTCCGTATTTTCCCAGACATGTCCGGCTTTTTGGAATTTCCTCCCGGACAGGGATTTGAGGACCAAAAAGCTGGATATGTCCGGGAAAATCCGGACGTATGGTAACCCTAGTGGAATGTTAGGTGCTGAGTGAGTTAAGGTGCCTACAGGGTCAGCAGCAGCCAAGTGGGAGCTTCATGATCACAGTGGTGCTGTGTAAGTGTATAGCTGGCAGTATCATAACTGACATTCACTTTCTGGGAGCTGCGGTAAGTGCCACTGGGACCCCGTACCCTCTCCTGCACCCCAACCCGCTGTCCCAGCCCGGAGTCTGCTCCCACACCCAAACTCCCTTTCAGAGCCTGCACATCACCAAACCCTAACCCCCTGCCGCCAGCCCTGAGGCCCCTTCTGCACCCCAAACCTCTCATTCCCAGCCCCACACCAGAGCCCACCCCCCCACAGCCAGAGCCCTCACACCCCCCTCGCTCTCCAACCCCCTGCTTCAGCCCGGAGCCCCCTCCTTCACCACAAACCCCTCATCCCCAGCCCTACCCCAGTACCCACACATCCAGTTGAAGCCCTCACACACACCCCTGCACCCCAACCTCTTGTCCCAGTCCCCTCCTGCAGCCAAACTTCCTCCTGGAGCCTGTTTCCCCCCCACATACCCCAACTTCCTGCTCCAGCCCTGAGCACCATCGTACACCCCAAGCCCCTCATTCCTGACCCCACACCAGAGCCTGCACCCCTAAAATGGAGTGCTCACCTCCCTCCTGCACACCAATCCCCTGTCCCAGTCCCATGACAGTGAGTGAGCATGGGGGAGAGAGAGTGAGCGATGGAGGGAGGGGAGATGGAATGAGCAGGGGCGGGGCCTCGGGGAAGGGTCAGAGTCAGGGCAGGGCAGGGGTGTTCGATTTTCTGCAATTAGAAAGTTGGCAACCCTGGATTTGGATAGCATTGTTACATATTATTACAGACTGCTGGGAGACACAGAGTCGATTTCAAAAGGACAAGCTTTGTAAATAGTTTCAGTATTTACATCCCATCCAATTTTAATGGAAGTTTCACAATATTTGTATTTTTTCCTCAAAATACCAGCTCCTGGAGTCAGATGATTTCTTGAAAATCGCAACATTCTTTTTAAAGTATGTTTCTAGCTATAGGTGCAGAGAAAAGCTTAGAAACACGATGCTAAATAGATCACAACCCAGAAGCTAAAAACTAACAAACCCAACATTAATTATTTATAAAAATCTCGTGATTGTTAAACCAAGCTCATAATTTGGGGACGGCGGGGATCTGACTACTCGATTTGTGAATGCCTGGGGTTGGGAAAACTATTTCCCATGCCACAAGCCAATCGGTGTAAGAAAATAATGGGGGTTTGAAATAACATTCAAGCTGGATGGGAAAGGGGGGTGCTGCTAACGGGAGCAAAGCGCGGCTAGTGATGGAGGGTTCCCCCTCACCCTGCAGCCACATTTCTCTCTGCCTTTCTTCCTTCACCTCCTCTCCCCCGGCTGGAATGCAAAGAGATCGCTGCTCACTAGGTTAGTCCCTTCCGCCTTGCCGTAGCACAGGCCTCGCCCTGTCACCACTCTGCCGTTGCCATGGTTACGCTTCCTGTTTAACGCCGCAGCGTGCGCAGCTGGAGGGTTTGCAAAGCGGTCTGCGTGACCCGGAGCTGCAGAATCGGGGCGACGGGGCGTCTCCAGGGGCCGCTGCCCGGGTAGGGGCCTGACTCCAGCCGCGGGTGGCGACCAGCTCCATCCAACCCACGGGGACTGTTCGGCGAGATCCTGGGGGCTGCGGCTGGTCCCCCGGGGATGGGAAGTAGAGGGAACTATCACTCCCAGCATGCCCCGGGGCTTGGTTAGGCGGATCTTTGTCGTCCGGGAGCTGTAGGGTCTGCGAGGGCCGTTTCTTGTTGCATTCTGGGAGCTGTAGTCCTGGGCGGGACCTCGAGAAAAAATGAGCTGGGCGGGCACCCTGGGGCTGTTTGTTCTCCCCCAGGCTAAGAGCCTGGCCTGTTCCCCTGGGATTCTCACCTCCCTCTCCCCCTTTGGGGCCAGGGCCGGCTTTAGACCAATTCAACCAATTCCCCTGAATCAGGCCCCATGCCCAAACCCTGGTACAGCATACCGGCAAGAGCTGGTGTGCTGTACCCGGGTGGCCTGGCTTCCCCAGGAGACAATTTAAAGGGCCTGGGGCTCCCAGCAGGGGCTGGAGCCCCAGGTCCTTTAAATTGCCACCAGAGCCCCACTGCTGGAGCCCTGGGGTAGGACTGCGGGGCTCTGGGGGCTATTTAAAAAGTCCGGGGCTCACGTTGCTTCCAGCCCTTTAAATAGCCGCTGGAGTCCCGCCGCTTCCCCAGGGCCCCCGTGACTATTTAAAGGGCCAGGGCGGTGGAAGCAGGGGAGCCCTGGGCCCTTTAAATACCCCCGGGCTGCTGCTGCTACCTGGGTGGGGAAGGGAGAAGGAGGGGGCACTTACCATACAGGGTGGACTGTACCCGCCCCCCCTGCCCGCACCAGCCCCGCCCCCCCTGCCCTGCCCGCAGCCAGCCCCTGCCTGCACCAGCCCTGCACCTCCTGTCCTGCCTGCACCAGCCCCACACCCCCTACCCACAGTCAGCCCCTGTCGCATCCCCTGCCCTGTCTCCAGCCAACCCCTGCCGCACCCCTCCTGTGGCCCTGCCCGAAGCCAACCAGCCCTGCTCCCCCTGCCCTGTCTGTAGCCAATCCCTTTCGCACCCCCCTGCCTGAAGCCAGCCAGTCCCGCACTCCTCTGTCTCCAGCCCTGCCAACCCATGCCGCATCCCCCTGCGGTCCTGCCTGAAGCCAGCCAGCCCACCCCACACACCCCTGTCTCCAGCCAGTCCCGCACCCCTTGCCCTGCCTGCAGCCAGACCCTACCTCCAGTCAGCCGCTGCCCTGCCTCCAGCCAGCCCCATGTCTACTGATGCCCTGCAGTTCCCAGGGCAGTAACCCTGCACACCTGCTTCAATGAGAGGGGCAGGGAGTAGCCGGACCTACACATGTGCACACCCCCAGGGAGTGGTGGAGACCCACACATGTGAAACGGAGCTCATTTCTAGTTCAGCCCCATCTTTTTAAAAAGGAACTTTAGGTAGGGTTAATATACATCCGTATTTTCCCGGACATGTCAGGCTTTTTGGTTCTTTTTGAACGTACGGTAACCCTATTACTACAAAAAATACATACTGTGGCACATCCCTTAAATCAGAACTTTTTATAGGGAACCAGTTGCTAAGAAATTAAAGGCTTTTTTAAATTTTTTTTTTTTTTTTAGTCATCGCTGCCGGGGCCCCGCCAAAAATGTTCGAATTGGGCCCCGTACTTCCTAAAGCCGGCCCTGTTTGGGGCTGTTTTGCCAGCACCTGCCTTGAACCCCCGAATATTTTTAGTGTAATAACTTGGCTGTTGTTTGCCTCTTTGGTCCTGAGCCTTGTGGCTCTTTATACTCAATCTTTTCTCCGCAACCATGAGAGCGAGACGCTTTTTGTCTTTAAGTGAAGGGTGAGCTTCTGGAGCCCACTCAGCAGCTTGGTTCTGGCAGAAAAAAAAAATCAAATAGCATGTGGCTCCTGAGACCTTAATGAGGGTTGGCAACATGATAACGTTACTTGTGGTGACGATTAGCGCTGCAATTGCATTGATGAAGTTGAGAAAGAAGGGATTTTGCTGCACGTGAATGTATCCGCGTGAAGCAGATTTTGTGTGTGTGTGTGTATGTGTATATTATTATACACTGAACTTATCAGAAACAATCTAGACATATGCAAATTAAAAATAAAAATTGAATCAGAATGGCCCAAAGACACCAAGCTCCTCCTCACCTTAAAAAGACCTTTATCCCTAAATCAACTCTTCTGTCCCAAAACCTCAACTCCCAAGGTGTGCTATATTGTATGTGCTGTACCTTTTCACTGTGCACTTTTTGAGCAATACCTATCTTAGCTTTCATATCTAAACTAGTGTACGGTATGCAGATGAAAGGCATGTTTTTTGTGTATCCTAAGTGGCAGTGTAACACTGACAGCTGCGGCTCATCGGCAGGCGGGATTGAATTTGGGACCTCGGACTGAATACACGAGCCTCTACCGCATGAGTTAAAAGTCATGTGCTTGTTAGCTAAGACTGTAGCAGACTCATTAATCTCTTTCTAAGTGTCTTGGTGTCATTAGATGGGACAGAGCACCACACCCAGGAGGCGTGTGGGTTACAGCAGCATCTGCAGAATCCATAGGAATAGGCTGTTCTGGAATGCTTTTCTTATCTCAAACTATTAAGCAAACCTTTTCCTGTGTTGTATTGCTTTTCTTCATGTCTGTTACAGAGTAAAGTGTGTAGTTGCGATAAACTTGTGCAGTTCCTTTTCTCTTTATTAAAAAATAGAGATCTAGGTACACTGCCCATACTCTAAACAAACTGCGGCCTGCCAGCTGGATCCTGCCTGCCAGCCATTTTAATCCAGCCCTTGAGCTCCCGCTGGGGAGTGGGGTCTGGGGCTTGCCTGGTCTGGCGCTCCAACCGGGGAGCAGGGTTGGGGGGCGCTCCACGCAGCTCCCGGAAGCAGCGGCATGGCCCCCCTCCGGCTCCTACATGTAGGGGCAGCCAGGGGGCTCCACTCTGCACTCTGCCTCTGCCCCTGCCCCAAGTGCCACCCCTGCAGCTCCCATTAGCTGGGCACCGTGGCCAATGGGAGCTGCAGGGATGGTTCCTGTTGACTGGGCAGCGTGCAGAGCCACCTGGCTGCGCCTCCACATAGGAGCCGGAGAAGGGACATGCTGCTGCTTCCGGGAGCCGCTTGAGGTAAGCACCGCCCGGAGCCTTGCACCCTTGAGCCTCTCCCCGAGCCCCAATCCTGATCTCCCTCCCACCCTCCGAACCCCTCGATCCCAGCCCGGAGCACCTTCCTGCACCCCAAACCTCCCAAGCCCACCACGGAGCCTGCACTCCTTTCTGAATCCCTACCCCAGCCCTGATCCCCCTCTCACCCTCCGAACCCCTCACTCCCAGCCCAAAGCACTCCTACACCCCAAACTCCTCATCCCTAGCCCCACCCTAGAACCCACATCCCAAGCCGGAGTCCTCCCCCCCCCCCCACAGCCCACTCCCCTGTCCAGCCTGGAGCCCCTTCCCGCACCCTGAACTCATTTCTGGCCCCACCCTGGAGCCCGCACCCCCCAACCAGAGCCCTCACCCCCTCCTGCACCCCATCCTCAATTTTGTGAGCATTCGTGGCCCACAGACCATTTTTATTCCCAGATGTGGCCCTCAGGCCAAAAAGTTTGCCCACCCTTGCTTTAAATCCATTATCAATAGCTGACAAAACTGAGGCCAAATGGGAATGCATGTTTACTGTGTTTGGTTTAATACAGTCAGTGATTGAAGGTAATGCTCTTTGTGGAGCTTTAAAGGTTGATAAGAAATCACAGATATCTATACTTCCATATAAATATATTAGCATGGTCTACCTACCACTACGGCAACTTGGTTAGCAGCTCGAGTTCATTTCTAGGCTTCATCTTAAACTGCTAACCGGAATTGCCATGTCTTTGCTGCTATTTTAATCCAAGTTAGCTAACCTGAGTTAAGGACATACCTTTTTTTTCCAGTGTAGATGTACCCTTAAACTCTCATAACTTTGCTCATCTGAGTAGTCCCATTGAAGTCAATGAAAGCTGCACACATGTAAATGTTTGTGGGAACAGGGCACAAGGTAATATTTTATTATTTGTCTGCATCCTTCCCTCTCAACAGTATTGATAAATATAGAGCTTTAGGTCCCAGTCAGGGCCGGCTCCAGGCACCAGCTTAACAAGCAGGTGCTTGGTGCGGCCAAAGGACAGGGGCGGCACCTGCGACAATTCGGGGGCGGCAGGTCCCTCACTCTCTCTGGGAGCGAAAGACCTGCTGCTGAACTGCCGCCGCCAATCGCGGCTTTTTTTTTTCTCTCCAATTGCTGCTGCCGATCGCGGCCGCGGCTTTTTTTTTTTTTTTTTTTGGCTTGGGGTGGGGTGGCAGAAATGCTGGAGCCAGCCCTGGTCCCAGTACAACCAAACCTTAACTTTACAAAGTGAGTATTCCGTTGACGTCAATGGGAACACTCACATGTCTAAAGTTAAGTGTTCATATAAGTCTTGTCATAGTTGGAGCTTTACTGTGGATGTGGATGATTTTTGTTTTGTTTTAGAGAAATAGTTTTGAGATACCTACTACTGCCACAAATCTAGCAGTAAATACAATATCCACTAATGTATTCAATTTTATTTTTCCTCTTTGCTGTTACAATTTTATTATGGAAAGCTATGGAAGATGATGATGTAAAACTTGAAGAAGAAATAAATATAGAATTGAGCAGAATCAGTGTTACTTCCCTTGAAGTGGATGATCTCAACACTGATTTATCAGCAGAAGCTTGGAGTGATGGTGAAACAGTAAGTGTTTAATGGACACAGGAGGGATAGTACTGCCTTTTCTTTTGCATGGCAAACTTGTGTCTTTTGTGGAGGCCTCTTGCATTCCTGCCGTTCTAAGCTACTTGGAGGTGTACTACAGGGTGGATTTGATTTAAATCACTAGTCAGGAGGACTCGATTTAATCATGAATTGCTACATAAAAGTGCATTCTTGTTGGTTGTTATAAATTTAATACATATTCTTCACAATTCAGAAATAGATGTAGGTTTCATTTTTAGAAGGTATACACTATACATTTTTAAAGTGATTTATTCTGAAAACTTTTCAGACTAGTTTTACAGCTATATCAGAAAATGAGTGATTGTTTGGTTATTTCATTTACCAAAGGTAATTGAAACAGATAGTTCACCTCCCAATGACTTCATAAATATCTCCAGTTCAACAGGTTAATCATTAATATTTGGAGGATTTTCTTGCCATGCTTAATTAGGAGGAGACCATCACCAGACAGACATTTAAATTGTTTTATTTAACTAAAACAACAACGTTCTGTATTCTGGATTTTTTTCTTCAACAGCAAACATATAATATTTTAACAAAACAAGCATATGAATTTTTGAATTTAGTTAAACATTCAAGTTTTTTAAAATCAGTTTTGTTTTTGTTAAAATTGTTTTTAACTAAAATAGTTAAATTTAAAAAAAAAATTAAATCGACTATGTCAGCCAGGTCAACATGAGAAACTTAAAATATTGGCTTGTGCAGTTAACTCAGTCGTCTTCACCTTCATTTTCCTGTTTGTTCATAATCTGGAAAAGATTCCACAACCTCCCTAGGCAATTTATTCCAATGCTTAACCACTCTGACAGTTAGGAAGTTTTTCCTAATGTCCAACCTAAACTGCCCTTGCTGCAATTTAAGCCCATTGCTTCTTGCCCAATCCTCAGAGGTTAAGAAGAACAATTTTTCTCACTCCTCCTTGTAACAACCTTTTATATACTTGAAAACTGTTATCATGTTCCCTCTGAGTCTTCTCTTCTCCAGACTAAACAAACTCAATTTTTTCAATCTTCCCTCATAGGTCATGTTTTCTAGATCTTTAATCATTTTTGTAGCTCTTTTCTGGACTTTCTCCAATTTGTCCACATCTTTCCTGAAATGTGGCGCCCAGAACTGGACACAATACTCCAGTTGAAGCCTAATCAGCACGGAGAAGAGCGGAAGAATTACTTCTTGTGTCTTGCTTACAATACTCCTGCTAATACATCCCAGAATGATGTTTGCTTTTTTTGCAACAGTGTTACACTGCTGACTCTCATATTTAGCTTGTGATCCACTATGACCCCCAGATCCCTTTCTGCAGTACTCCTTCCCATTTTGTATGTGTGCAACTGATTGTTCCTTCCTAAATGGAGTACTTTGCATTTGTCCTAATTGAATTTCATCCTATTTACTTCAGACGGTTTCTCCAGTTTGTCCAGATCATTTTGAATTTTAATCCTATCCTCCAAAGCACTTGCCACCCCTCCCAGCTTGGTACTGTCCGCAAACTTTGTAAGTGTACTCTCTATGCCATTATCTAAATCATTGGTGGAGATATTGAACCGAACCGGGCCCAGAACCGATCCCTGAGGGATCCCACTTGTTATGTCCTTCCAGCATGACTGATAACTACTGATAACTACTCTCTGGGAACAATTTTCTAACCACGTATGCACCACCTTATAGTAGCTCCATCTAGGTTGTATTTCCCTAGTTTGTTTATGAGGTCATGCGAGACAGTATCAAAAGCCTTACTAAAGTCAAGCTGTACCACATCTATTGCTTCCCCCCCATCCACAAAGCTTGTCACCCTGTCAAAGAAAGCCATCGGGTTGGTTTGACACTATTTGTTCTTGACAAATCCATGCTGACTGTTACTTATCACCTCATTATCTTCTAGGTGTTTGCAAATTGATTTCTTAATTATTTGATCAGTTATCTTTCCGGGTACAGAAGTTAAGCTGACTAGTCTCCGGATTGTCCTTTATTTCTCTTTTTATAGATGAGACCTATATTTGCCCTTTTCCAGTCTTCTGGATTGTCTCCCGTCTTGCATGACTTTTCAAAGATAATTGCTAATGGCTCAGATATCTCCTCAGTCAGCTCCTTGAGTATTCTAGGATGCATTTCATGAGGCCCTGGTTATTTGAAGACATCTAACTTGACTAAGTAATTTTGACTTGTTCTTTCCCTATTTTAGATTCTGCTCCTACCTCATTTTCACTGGCATTCACTTGCCTCAAAGTCTTTGGGCTATGACTATAACCTCAAGGATCCATTCTGTTATTTCCGTCATCAGAACCTTTTCTCTTTGTAAACTGCCCCTGCCTATTGGCAGAGAGTTCCTAGAGCATTGGCCAGTGGGGATCTATTTAAAAACATACGGCCTGATCCTGACAGTCACTAAGCACCCACAAGTCCCACCAGAATAATGATTGTCAGGAACTCTCAATGTTCAGAGACTCTGAGTACTAAGTGCTTCCTGTATGATGCTGAACACTTTAATCTCCTGTTGATATAAAAAGGCATTGACACAGCAGCTCTCAGAAGGCACTGGGCTCTTCACAGGATTTGGACCCTTAATCAGGAAAAACAAATACAAACTCTGAACAATGGGGGTGAGGACTCTCTTGCCCAGGTGAACAATTTGTTGATGATATTCCATACAACTGAGTTCACTCCTCTGCTTCTGATTGCTCCTTTCTGCCTGTGACTTATGTAGTCGGGGATAGAGTAGAGTACCAGTGAAAAGAAGTGGAATACTGAGGGAGCAGGGATGTCATTTGCAGGCTCATCTGAGAGAGCTAAATTCTATGGTTAATTATGGTCCATGGGTTGGGGTATAAATTCAGGACTATACATTCCCTAGATGCACAATAGAATGCTCTTTGATGTCAGTAAGAAGTTTTTACAGAGATCAAGGAGACTATGTGGCCTTTATGTAGTAACTAAATGTTTAGATATTTATTACTTGTTGAGTGCCTTCTTGTAACGCCCATCATTCTGAGGAAAATCTGTTCCCCTTCAGGTCACTGTGATCTCTGCCTTGTTTCTCTTTTCCCTCTCCTCTGTTCTTTTCATTTCCATCCCCGCAGCAGCATCCTGTTCCCAACCTAGTGCACTTTGCTTCCATCTACTGAAATGATCAATAATTAAATAATTTTCAGAGCTGCCTGAAAAAAATTCATTTAAAATTTTGTCCCACTAAAAATGTTGTTTTGTCAAAATTGAAATGTTTTGTGGAAATGGATTGGTGTTGATGAAATTTTCATTGGGAAGTTTTTCAGGTCCAGCGCCTGAGAAAGGGAGAGACCCACCCACCCTAGCATAGCTAGAAGCCTGGTGGTCAGGATACTTGCCTAGAGCATAGGGAACCAGGGGCTCCCAACTCAGGGTCAGGAAATCTTGGGGTTTCCTACATTTCAGGAAAGTACCCTAACCACTAGGCTACAGACTCATTCTCTTGCTGGCCCACTGAATATTAAATTTATCATAAGTGGAACAGTTCCATCAAATGAGATTGAGAGAGACTGGCTCTATAATCTGGTGGTGAGGGCATTGACTGCGGACATGGGAGACCTAGGTTCAAGTCCTTCGTATATTTGTGAATCTAATCTGTCCTTCAAAAAATCAGTATCTCAGTAACAAAGACCCCATGTCACATGTCTGATTCCTCCATATTGAATCATTTGTCCTTTTATTCAACTTGGATCAAACCAATAACAACAACAAAAAACAATATAAATTAGAAAGATGCTTCTAGAGGGCAGTAGTAATTAGATTGCTGTGAAGTCTAAATGACTGTTAAGTAATGAGTGACACAATAATGAAACTAAGGCCTGACTGAAAAAATACTAGTGTGTTAGTGAAGGACACATACAGTATGTCTACACAGCATTTTGGAGTGAATCAGGAACAAGTTTCCCAGACTGGGTGGATTGGCTTGGCTAGTGAGGCTGGTGCAAGTGCTTTAAAAATAACTGTGTAGACCAGAAGCCAGCAAACTTTGGCACCTGGCCTGTCAGGGTAAAGCCACTGCTGGGCCGGGCCGGTTTGTTTATCTAGAGCGTCCGCAGGCACGGAGCCCTGCAGCTCCCACTGGCTGCGATTCGCCATTCTTGGCCAATGGGAGCTGCAGGAAGTGGCATGGGCCGAGGGACGTGCTAGCCACTGCTTCCCACAGCTCCCCTTGGCCAGGAACGGCGAACCGCGGCCAGTGGGAGCTGCGGGGCTCTGTGCCTGCGGATGCTCCAGATAAACAAACCGGCCCGGCCTACCAGCGGCTTTATCCTGATGGGCCGAGTGCCACAGGTTGCCGACTCCTGGTGTAGACAGGCCCATGGACTTTAATTAAGAATGTTAAGTATTTACCAGTAGTCTTCACAGAGAGATGAACATACAGAATTTAATTAAAAATAATGTTTACTTCTAGACTTCAGATGAATTACCAGAATCAGTTCTGTATTGTCTAAACGTTGTGAAGAACAGAAGTCAAAATGCTGAAAATCTTATACTGCAAGACTTGGAAGATGAAGAAACCACAAGTAAGCTGTGATTGTAATAAATATATGTGTGATGTGCCTCCCAAACCCTCCTATTGCCAATGCAGATCAAACTAAAAACCATCCATAATATAACATAAATCCTCAAATGTAACAAAACTATGAAACCTATTGCACCAACTTTAACTCATCACCTAGTATTGCAGCTCCTATGATCCTCTTAGATGTTCTCCGAATAGCACTAACTAATGTAGCATGTAGTCTGGAAAATATGTGGTCCTGTATAGTATGGTAGGCATCACTTTATTACTGCAAAACAGTTTGCAAAGGATTGGCTAGGAAATATAACCTTGTTCAGTGGTATGGAAACCTTGGTTAATAGTTTATAGACTGCAATGCCTATGGCTTGAGGTGGTGTTGCTTTTCTAGCCTGCACAATAGCATGAAAGGTTTCTATTATTATAAGAGTGCTTAAAATCTGCATTCTTTTCTGTCTCATTGACTCAGTCAAGGATAATCTCAAGTTTCTGCATAATGTAGACGGTCTGCAGAGATGGGAGTCCAAAGGCATTTTACATGTGTGCTGTATAGAGGACAAGTTGAAGTTGTCTTAATCCCATCCTTAATTCTTTTCTAATATCCTGCATAATTTACTGGGAAACCATCCAGGCTCCAGAATGTCACCACAGTCACTTCTGACTTCACTGTTGTGGGATGCTGAAGAGTGATGCATAATGTGCTTTCCCTTCTGGTGTCTTGAAGCCCCAATTCTGTGGGCTACAAAGAATCTGTGTTTCTCAATGACTGGTCTGTGGACTGGTGCCAGCCCCTAAAATCTCCCTGGCACAGTTTTGGAAGGCAGCAAGTCAGTCCCTGGTATCAAAAAGGTTGAGAAACACTGTTCTAGACTATTCAGGTCAATCATGAGTTTTCTTTTTTTTTTTTTTACTTTTCAAACACAGATGTTTAGCACTTGTAAACTCGAAAGACTTAATCCAGAAATAGCATTTGCTAGGGTTGATCTTTGCACCTGGTGATTCCACACAGGTCCTAGGGCCATTGCTGGAAGGTCTCCTCACAGTATTGTTCTCTGAAATACTAGTACTCAGCCACTCTAGAGCATGTTCTTGTTAGGGTCAATCTTGTGAGGTGCTTAAAACCCCTGCCTCCCACTGAAATTAGTGGGCGCTGAGGTAATTGAACACCTCACAAGACTGAGCCCTTAGTTTCTAAATTACCCTAGGTTGCTGAGACTCCAAATTCCAGTTTCGTCAGAGTTTCCAGGTTTCACAACTTTTAGTTGGGACCTGTTCTGAATGAAGTTGTGTTCCCTATTCATGCTCATCCTTAGGGGAAGTTTCTTCCGTTTTCTCAGTAATAAGAATTATGTATATTCTAAATATAATTTATGTATATGCCTACTTATTTACCTTGTCCTTTAGGCGAACTTCAATTTGTCACAGTTCTTATTCTAAAAAAGTAACCACCCGTCTTATTACTTCCTGTTAGCTGGAGAATGTTCAAATGTGTTTTGCCTCATGGAGAGCTTTTCTTTGCATAGATGTTGTTGCCATAGACTTTTTTTTTACTCTATTCTTTTATTTCTATATATCTAGTGTTTTTAATTATCATAGATTAATTAGATTTAATTAATATTAAAGGAGCCGTTTCTTGTCTGAGTGTATTTGGTGTTTTTCTTTAAATAGTACCTGTGGTGTACACTTTTAAAGCAAAAACACATTGTGTTTCAGATTTTTGGATTTTATGGACAGATAATAGGAAACTAGTATTCATCAGAATTAGACTACTTAGAAAGACATCTTCTCCCAATGTCCTTTTTTCTCCCCCTTCCCTCCTCAGGTGACATCTATCGAGTAGTTTCAAGCCAGGCTTCAGAGTACTTGGCAGAATTGGCTTCTGAATACAATGAAGATCCAGATGCATTGAAGAAGAGGGTATTCTATGTTTAAACCATCTTTGTAATAGATTAGATTCCATAGTCATTACAGATAAACAATTCCTTTTTTGGACCCAATCTTTCAATGACCAATGCACATACTTAAATTTACACACTCTAAGTAGTCCCCACGGGATTAGTGGTGCACATAAAGGGAAGCATTTGCATGTGGTTTTGCAGGATGAGGTCCTTGGTGTTTTAGTCTCTAGATCAGGGGTAGGCAACCTATGGCACACGTGCCGAAGGCGGCACGCGAGCTGATTTTCAGTGGCACTCTCACTGTCCGGGTCCTGGCCACAGGTCCGGGGGGCTCTGCATTTTAATTTAATTTGAAATTAAGTTTCTTAAACGTTTTAAAAACCTTATTTACTTTACATACAACAATAGTTCAGTTATATATTATAGACTTAGAGAAAGAGACCTTCTAAAAATGTTAAAATGTATTACCGGCACGCAAAACCTTAAATTAGAGTGAATAAGTGAAGACTCGGCACATCACTTCTGAAAGGTTGCTGATCCCTGCCCTAGATCATGAAGTTATAACATTTGGTATAGATGTTCAGTAGTCTTAAGTGGTGGGGATGAACATTAAATGATTAAAATAGACTTGGACTATCAATTATTAATATTTAATCCAGTGGCAAAATGTCATTTCCGTAATATAAGATTTTTATAGTGTTCATTTTTGATCTTATCTATTATTTTATCATTGTCTGTTCCTTTTCATTATTAGGATTATGAGATCACTAACATAATTCACTTATTGAAAAAGTTTTTCTGTTTCATGGAAAATGTTAAAAGAATTATGACTGGAATTTTCAAGTGAGACTCGGGGAGTTAGGCATATAATTTCAATTGAATTTCAATGGTATTCAGTTGCCAAACTCTCATAGGCACTTTAGAAAACCTGAACCTATATTTAAAAACAGTTCTGTTTATGTGCCACCTTTTATTTCTTTCCCTGTTTTTACCAGTGAGCACTGTATAAAATATGAAGTTTAATTACATTAAGAGATCACTTTCTTGTGAACATCCTGTTTGTGACAGCACAATTATTTACTGTGATGGTTGTTATATCACAAATGTAGAACTATACATACACTATGCAGATGATCAATACGTAGCAGGAATAGATCAACTCTTGGCAGTGAAGAACAAGGGAAGAAAAATAAGAAGATGTGATCCATGCAGTGTTGTTTTCAAATAATGTTTTTTCAGTTTCCCTGTGTGATCAATTTAACGTATTTATTGCCATAATAGAATTAATTTATACATATAGTACTTGCATTTACTTGTGCAACTTCTTAAAAAAATATATATTTTGACAATTTCCCTTTCAATATACAAAATATAAAAAAGCACTACAATCTTTTGGGAACTGCTCCAAATATTCCTTACCCTAAAAAATAACATTCTAATTTTAAATATATTTGTGTGACACTGGTGCCTAGGGGCTGCAGTCAGGGATCAGAACCCCCCAGATTGCTAAACTCTGGACAATGAAAATGAAGTCCCTGATCCAAAGTCTTTATCTGAAATGTTCTGCTTGGATTGTTGTAGCTTCATCCCATTTCATTTCATCATGAGAATGTGTTTGGTTTTATACAGATACTGACTGAAATAGAAAATGAAGAATTGCAGAGCAGAGCAACTTCTGATAGTAATAGTCAACCCATCAATGAAGATGTAACTTGCAGAGTGGTTGCTGATGAGTGCTCTGTCACAGGTAAACAAACTTAATATTAGTTTATTTGTGCTGCTATTTAGTGCAATACTCATATCACTGTATAAAATATTTCTTCTGCTCTGTTCTTTTGATGAGAATAGTTATGGCAGTCCAGTACAATATATATTACAATGCATAGGTGTCAATTCTGTGGGTGCTCCGGGGCTGGAGCACCATCAAAAAAAAAAATAGTGGGTGCTCAGCACTCACTGGCAGCCTCCCTCCCCTGATCAGCTCCTTCCCTTCCCCTCCCGCGCCTCCCACCCGCCGCAGATCAGCTGTTGGCAGCATGCAGGAGGTGCTTGGGGGGAGGGGGAGGAGCTAGGGTGGCACACGCTCGGGGGAGGGGGCGGAACATGTTGAGAAGAGGCGGAGCGGGGGCAGGAAGAGTTGGGGGGGGCAGAAAGAGGCAGGGCGGGGTGGAGGTTTGGGGAAAGGGGTGGAGTGGGGGCGGGGTCTGGGGTGGAGTGGCAGTCAAGCACCCCCTGGCAACTCAGAAAGACAGCGCCTCTGTTACGATGGGATTTAGAACCTGATTCTGGAACTGAAGCTACTTAGGCAGATGCCTGCATTTATCCAGCTGTAGGAACGGGATCTTAACTTCTTATTCTTTTATATCTAAAGTCATAATAATGAGTTTATTTCAAATGGTATTATACACAAATAACTTAAGTAATATAATTTATTAGCTAATTTCATTTGCTGATTGGCTAAGCATACTTAAAAGGTCCCCAAATCAGCAACTGGGCCAAATGTATCGATCTTAATATTTGTTAATTTCAGTTTTTTTGACATTAAGGGCAGCATTTGCAGAATGTGGCTTTGGTCTGAATACACACAATCTGAACGTGCTGGTTTTTTTTTGCATACATAGATCCAATTTAAATGCCCAAATTGAGTGCAAATAAACTATGTATGTGTCAGTTCTCTTGTTTCTCCATGCAAAACATAGTATGAACACAAATGGAAACTCGATTGTGGCCACTGAGCATTTGCTTTATAGACTATTCACTTTAAATGTCACCATCCAATATGGCCTCTGTATTCTACACTGGTAAAATACAGGGGCCCTAAAAGCCCCTATGTGGCTAAGGGAAAATTGCCCTGGTGCCTGCATGTATAGGACTGCCCTAAACAGTCCTACACAGACCTCCTTACAAATCCTGGTATAGTGGGTATGTATGTTTGTAGCAGATCCTTAGGCTGGAGAGCGTAGGCCTATAAAACTGGGCATTTTGTGCAGTGCCAGCTCTTGTAGGCAGCCCATAATAGGTTGCTGTAATTTAGAGCAGCTCCACGGGCTGCCATGTTCTGCTCATAGCATTTTTTCAGCCCCTGGAGCAACTCCTCCTCCCTAGGGCTGCAAGTTATAGGCTCTACAAACACAGAATCTTACTCGTATTGTTTTCTTTTCAATCCATTAAATTATTTCATGATTTCAGATAAGTAATTACTATGAGCTCAGACTTTTAGTTAAAAGGTGTGTTTGCTTAAATTCTTGTAGATAATGGTGACATGGCCATTAGCTTTACTTACCATGAAGTAGAGGAAAGGTGCAGGCAAGAATTTGAGCTGTGGGAGGAGCGACAAAAAGAACTTGAAGACCAGAAAAGGAAAAAGCTGAAAGCTGAGAGGGAAATAGAGGAAAAACAAAATGAAGAGGAAAAGAAAAGAAGGCAACTGTATCTGGAGGAATTTGAGGCTGAAAGGATGAAGTTAGAGATGCTTCATAAGGTAACGTTTTAACAAAGATATTTATAACACACCCCTTATTTATCTGGACTACTTGAACATAAAGATCAATGCTGAAGAGAGGAAAAACAGTACCCTCTCAAATGTGTGCACATCCCCACACTTCTGGTTCCAAAAAGAAATACTGCTGAGAATAGATCATGTAGATCTTTGTATTATGATTGTCTCTCTTCCCTACTTTGATAAGCTGTGAACTACTTAACAAAGCTGATATTTAAACTGTGATAATTAGGCTTTATCATTATTAGTAAGTATCTGTAGTATGGTACCAGCCAAAATCCCTGGACAAGAATGGAACCCCAAAGTGCTAGATGCTGAACAGAAACAAGATGGTACTAGAGCAACTCATAAAAAGGTCCTTTTCATGGAAAATTTTATCTTTTTGGTGAAAAATCCCAAATAAAATATTTTGGCTGAAAGCCAAACATTTCTGTGGTGCCTCTTGGGATTTGTAGTTCTAGTTTCTTGTGCTCCAGTTCTCTTCTTTATGCCATTCTCCTTGGTCAGATTACATCTGCCCGATGCACCAGAATTCCCTCATAGTGAAGTGAAATGGTTGCATCATGGAAGATATAGTCTGGCTGGGAATCTCAGGCCATAGAGAAGAATGAGGGCATAAGAAAAATGAATTACAACTCCCATGAAGCACCTGATTCAGATATTGGATTTCTTTTTTTTTCCCTTTTTTTAGTTTTCAGTCTAAATATTCAGGCTGAAATATTTTGGTGCTGAGGAATCTGCTTTTTTGATGAAAAATCACAATTTTCTATGGAAGTTTACTGTGAAAAATTTAATTTCATCGAAACCCCAGTTTTCCATCAAAACCGTTTTGGTGTAAAATTTTCATGTAGCCATAGGAGACACTGTTCCTCCTTCAAAGAGCTTATGAACTTCAGAGTTATACAGTATTCTAATGGGGGTAGTTCACACTTCTATCAGAGTAGTTGTTTCAGACTTAGACACCATTGCATCAGTTAGCCTGTACGCATTTTGAAGGATCTCTTCATGACCCATAAGGATAGACCTTTTTTTTTAATTTTCAGTAATAGATTGAAGATTTTGAAGAACAAGATGGCAGTTATTTGGGTAAAGTACCAAGTTTCTGACTTGGTTTTGTTTGTCTGGGTATACAGCAAGAAGGACAGGAGTTTGTTGTTATGGGTTTTAATCAGGCCGCAACTTTATTATATAGATGTCTGGGACTACCCGGTGGATAAAGTGTACAGAGCAGGCAAATCCATGGTTATTCAAATCAATTCTCTGGGGCTTTCACCAGCCCCCCTTTGTTTCTATCCAGGTCCCTCAGCTGACCCATAGCTTGGACCTTACCATTCACCAGCGTCGCAAGAGGCTTAAGGAGGGCTATGAGAACGGGGGTGGGGGGGGGGGGGGGGGGTTGGCTCCCTGCCATACCGGTCATGGGAGTCCCTGAACCACCTCCCTCATTCTGTTTCTTTATCCAGTACCTCCTTTTAAGTCCTTTACGAGGCCATTTATCTGGTCACTGGCTGCCCTCCCTATGGAGTACCTGCACTGAACACCCGCCACAAGGAGGCGCCAGCCATTTGCTTGGCTGCCTCCCCCA
This sequence comes from Trachemys scripta elegans, assembly GCF_013100865.1. Lineage (NCBI taxonomy): Eukaryota > Metazoa > Chordata > Testudines > Emydidae > Trachemys > Trachemys scripta. The sequence continues at coordinate 74,327,685 of NC_048298.1, forward strand.
TCCCCGCCGGGTTCCCAGACATCTGCAAATGGCCTCTTGGCTAGCAGCCCTACCGGGGAGAAAGAACCCATTGTCCCATGTGCAATCGTCAAGGGACACCAGCAGCTGCATTGTCCTTGGCCTGGTACTGCAGCAAACGCCCTTAATGGAGGGCCGCATAGGCGACCCATTCTCTGGATCCTTGTATTGAGAGGAATCCTTAAAAGAAAACAAAATAAACAACTTGTAAGTTAGAGCCAAAAATCTGCATTTCGCCAACCACATGACATTCCGAGGTTCCAGAGAGCTCGCGGCAAACTAGAAATGAGACAAGGCATCTGCTATGCCATTATCCATGCCTGGCATGTGCTTGGAAGAAAAAACAGATGTTCAAGGTTAAGCATTGGAGAACAAATGCCCTTGCCAACTTTCCAATCCTGTGCGATCTGGAATTTTGGCGATTGATAACCTGTACCACTGCCATGTTGTCGCACCAAAGGCACACCCGTATATTAGACCCAAATTAATAACCATTTGTATCTCCACAATGATACCTCCTTAAATTGACTTATAAAACTTTTCCAAGTCTTACTACATCTGTGTAGTGACTCATATGTAATTGTGTGGTCTGGCTATGCCACCTGGTGCTCCTGCCAGCCGGGCACAAAAAGCCTGCCCCGGGGCAACAACCCTGCAAGCAAAGTTCAGCTCAAAGCCCAGGTAGGCTAATGTCGTGAAAGGGGGCTTCTGTTTTGTCATTCGCTAGGGGTTTTCCCAACTATTTAGCCAGGACCTGAAAATGTGTCCCAACAGGTGAAAACACTTATTTGGCCCAGCTCGCCCTGTGAACAAAAATTGTGCAAATAATGCACTGTTTGGTTTAGTCCCACTGACTGCACCACTGCCCAGTGCAACATTGAACTAAATTTCTGAAAAGCTGCACAGGATACTGAAGAGCCCATTGGCATAGCCTTGTTGAAATAAAGTTGCCGGCGGTAGGCGTCTTAAACAACCACCATTATTAAATGCCCAGCAAATACAATTATGTGTCCAGGGCCCTTTTCAGGCTTGTTGCGGTATGGACAAACCCCTGGTGCCCTTGGTGTTATGCCCTTGAACCACAGTGCGTGATGCCACCTAATTCCAGCTTGTGTTGCTGCCCTTAATGGAAACTGCTTCACCTCGCTTGCAAATTCACCCTCCCTGGTTGCAGTTTCCAGCCTGCCTGGGGGTGAAAAAACCTGGGGTAGGGGATGCTAGTTCCCCTTCCTTGCACTGTCCCTTTTCTGTTTAATTTGCCTGTGCCTGCAGTTCCCTAACACCTGGTGGTGGTGAACAGCCCCCCTGTTTTCCTGAGCTCACCCTTCTCCATGCCCATGGAGCCATCCTGCCTACACAGCCTGCCTGTGGGTGGAAGTACCTGGGGCAGGTACCTGGGGCAGGGGACACTAATTCCCCTTCTTTTCACTGTCCCCTTCTGTGTAATTTGCCTGTGCCTACCCTTCCTTGTCTGTGGGGCTGGGGGAAAGGGGGTAACACCCCCCCCCCGTTTTCCCAAGCTTACTCTTCTCTCTTCTTCATGCTGTTTCCAATGCTGTTTGCTGCTTTTCTGGAGCCATGCTTGACCAAATGGGTGACACTGAATTTGAGTTTTTAGCTACTGTTTGTTTTTTTCTGATCCAACCAACCTGACTGCTTATTATATTTCAGGTATCAACACAAAATAAGTGGATTTTTGGAGAATGCTATTTTTATAGTCAGCTATGATTTTAGTGAGTTATACAATGAAATGTATTAAAATAATTGATATAAGGTTACTTGTTATACAGCAGCAACAAGCTATGATGGAAGATGAGTTACTGAAAGAAAAGGAAGTTTGGAGAGAGAAGTTTAGGCAACATGAGGTAATTTGTACACGTGAATTTTTGTCAAAAAGTATTTGAATGTTATTAGAATATGCTCGAAAGATACTTTCATTGTTATGTAGGAAAACACAATCAAATTGAATGATTTATGCCATATGTGTTAAGACAGGTACCTGTGTGTGGTTTTAAAAAAGAAAAAAGTTTTTGAAATTTGTGAAAGCAGCCCTTCTCTGGCTGAGCAGTCCATTTCTCTTCTTGTTTGAGCAGCTGCAAATAGCTCTCAGGTTCTCCAGCTAAGCAAAACCTTTGGCCAACTTTACAAACTGGAGTTTGTCTCCATGTATTGATAAGAAGACAATCCTGTGTCCAGACTTACCTGAAGAAATGAAGAAGAAACCATATTAGCAGAAAGTAAAATAACATTTAAGAATAAATCTGTCTATCTTGTTTCACATATTATAATTACATCTTAAGGAAGATTTCAGTAATTCAGATGCTGAATACAATGTATTTCTATTGTTGTTTTGGCACAGGAATTGATCAAAAGACTACAGTTGCAAATAGAAGAGGAGAAAAGGGCCTTTGAAGAGCAGAAAGCAAAAGAAAGAGAACACTTGGCAGAGCAGTGGAATAAAGCAGTCGTTAAAATCCAAGCTAGATTTAGAGCATTTATCGTGTACAGAAAATATGCTCCTATCTTAAAAGAATGGAAAGCGAAAATTAAAAGGAAGAAGGAACTGCAACAAAAAATGGAGAGAGAAAAGAGAGAAAAGGAAGAAAAAATGAGGAGACGGATGCAGGAAAGGAAGCAAAAAGAAGAGGAGTCGAGAAAGAGACAAGAAGAAATAGAAAGACAAGCACATATGGAACAGGTGAGGAGGCGTGAGGAATATGAAAAGAAGAAAGAAAATCTCCGTCTTGAACGAGAAAAAAACCTTCAGTTAGAAGGACCAAGAGGGCAACAAGGAGCAAAACAAAAAGAGAAAATAGCAATAAATGCAGTGGCTGAAAATAGAGACAAAGACACAAAAATAACAAAGGAAGAAAGAGAGAGAGAAAATATAAAAGGCCTAAGAGAACAGGAAAAGGAGCAGAAGAAACAGATACTGGAAATAAGAGAAGAGGAAGAGAAACAAGAAGAAAAACATATTTACCTCTTGTATCTTTCCAATAATTCAGAGAATACAAAAGACAGAAAACAGACACCACCGAGCTCTGAGAAGAAAGAAGAGTCTCATGATAAAAGTAAAGAAAATGCAGATGGGTATGTGATGACACATACAGGAAAAAGTTCCCTACAAACTAAGGATAGAGAAGCCATTGTTCTTGTAGCTAATGATGCAATCTCAAATAAGGAAAACAGTATGCACAACAGTCAGTGGAATTTGGAGGTCCAGCCAGATAACAGGAACAGTGAACACAAAGTGCAATCTTGTAAGTTTGAAACAGTTAAAACAGCAGAGGTCGTGATCAAGAAAATTCAGGAGGAAGTTGCTGAGGATTGGGACAAAAGCGAGAGTGTAATTAAGTATTTTGAGAGGCCACTAACGCTACCTGATAATGTTGAAAAGAAGAGGCTAACTTGGATGACGATGTGTAAACCCTGGTCTAAAATTTATAGGGAAAACCAAAGAAAGAAAGTAGTTAAAAGAAGCAGACCAAGAAAAACCTCAGAAAGCAAGATGCCCCCATTAAGTGTAGAAATGATTATTCAATGTGGCCCTTGGAATGCCCTCCAACAGGTAACTAAATACTGTAAGTGATTCTTAAGCAGTGATTTACATGAGAGCTGACTAGTCATGTGAGGTGGAATTTTCAAAACTGTCAGTGTTGGCCTAATAATTGGTTTTTCCATTGACTTCTTCAAAGGGAAAAGAATGAGGCCAATGTCAAGTGCTTTTGGAAATCCTGCTCATGGTGCTGATTCTTTGTTTTCAGCTGCTAAACTGCATTAAGTCACAGCTGAAATTGCATTATCTTTCCATATAAGTAATTGATTTATTGAAACAAGGATGTTCTGTGACTGGGATAGGAAGTGGTGCATAAAACAATGTCTCTATTGAAATATGGTTCACACTAATAAAACGGCCCAGATCTGCAGAACAGTTTATTTTAATGCAAAAGAGGCTGGCACATATTTGTACTGTGGTTATCTGATTGGTATCAACATACCATTATTAATCCTAATATATATGATATTTAGTTTAGCGATGATTCTTCTCACTTCTATTATGGTAAAATTATGTACACTTCTAATCTGTTGACATTATAAATGAGACAAAACCCCATTGACTTCTGTTTTGCTGTCTCATTAATCTTCTATTCATTCACATTATACATTATTAGTAGTGAAGCACTTATGTTTGAAATGGACATCAAAATCAAATAAGTTTGGTTACCTTTTTATAGTTTTACCAATTTTTTTCCACTATCGGTTACAAATTATGGCTTTCAATTAATTGCATTTAACTCAAACGATTATCTCAAAACAAATTAACTCAGTTAAAAAATTAATCATGATTAATTGCAGTTTGAATCGCACAGTTAATAATAGAATACCAATTGAAATTTATTATAAATATTTGTGGATATTTTTTCTACATTTTCAAATATATTGATTTCAGTTGCATCACAGAATACAAAGTGTGCAGTGTTTTGTAATTATTATTTTGTATTACAAATATCTGCACTATTCTCTGGAATGGTGGCCAAAGTGTAAAGGGGCATATGAATGTTTAGCATATCTGGCACGTAAATATTGTGCAATGCTGGTTACAAAAGTGCCATGCAAATGCCTGTTCTCACTTTCAGGTGACATTGTAAATAAGAAGTGGGCACTATTATCTCCCATAAATGTAAACAAAATTGTTTGTCTTAGCGATTTGGCTGAACAAGAAGTAGGACTGAGTAGACTTGTTTTGTTTTTGAGTGCAGTTATGTAAAAAATAATTCTACATTTGTAAGTTGCACTTTCAGGATAAAGAGATTGCACTACAGTACTTGTATGAGGTGAATTGAAAAATACTATTTTTGTTTCTTTTTTACAGTGCAAATATTTGTAATAAAAATAATTATATAAAGTGAGCACTGCAATTAATTGCAGTTTTGTAATTGTTTGACAACCCTATTGCAAATCATTTCTATGTTTTTATGATGCTTAAGTAGTGTTATGCAATTTTTTTATCATGGGAGCAACATTTATCAGTTAATGTTTTTGCTGAAGATCAGAAAACTTTTAGTCTTTTATAAGTGTTTTACAGTAAATTCAGAATCTAGACTTAATCCATATATTATATGTTACGTAGTAAGTATTTAACTTTAAAAATACTTTAATAGTATTTTTATGTAGCCTTTTTAGAGTGCAATCTTATGGACATCCTTTTCATTGAATGTGTGTAGGTTACGACACTTACACTTCAAGATTTGCCTGGCTGTAGTCTCTCCACGTTGTCTGAATGTTCAAGTCTTCAATTATTGACCCTTAGACGCTGTGGACTAACTGCATTGGAAGGACTCAGTAACTGCAAAGGCCTAAAGTATATTGATGTGGAGGTACCTAGCATATTTTACTATCTATATGGAGGTGGGGTGAGACTGCCATCTCTGCCATTCAGGATATGATGAGTCTGAATCCATCTGTTTATATGTGTATGTACATATAAGACAAGTTTTTTTTTTTTTTAAAGTGCCAAAAGTTGAGTGTGAGTATGGAGGGAAAGTGATAAATCTTCATTCCCTCTGTAGCATGGCTGTGCAAATGCTGTTCACCCTAGCAGTTTGTGTGCTCCACCCCCACCCCCTTAGTGACTAGGGCATTTAAAAGTGAGCGAGGAGGAGGAGGTGAGGCCTTAGGAACATAACTCCTGTGTACTAGCCCAGATTGCTTGCCCATGTGCACAAGGAGCAGCACCAGCATTGATTTCTGAGGCACAATCTCTCCAGTGCTGCTTCTGCAGGTGGTGGCACTGCACTTACACAGAGCTGTGTCTTAAAATCTAAGTGACTAAAGAAAATGTGCCTCATTTTAAAGAACTTGATGATCTACATGAAATAAATGGTTTTACCTTTTAGGTTTTTAGCATTTTGATTATATCAATGCACTGGGAGAGTTCATGCATAATGACTAACAGAAGACCCATTGTGTATAAAAGTTTTGAATGTTTCTTTTTTGCCCAATGATTACTGTTTGGTGTATGCTGTGACCTTCTCAAAACTGAGAGAGGAATGGGCAAGGTCAGTTATAGCTAAGGCAACATTGTCTAGTGGTTAGAGCAGTGCACTGGGAGTCAAGACTCTTGTGTTCTTTTCCCAGTTTTCCTACCTATTAAAAATAATCTTGGGCAAAATTTTCAAATGTCCACTACTTTTGGATGCCTCAAATTACAGCGCAAAAGGAGTAAGAGGATTTTATATCTATATCTATATCAGGGGTAGGCAAACTATGGCATGCGTGCCGAAGGCGGCATGTGAGCTGATTTTCAGTGGCACTCACACTGCCTGCATCCTGGCCACCAGTCTGGAGGGCTCTGCATTTTAATTTAATTTTAAATGAAGCTTCTTAAATATTTTGAAACCTTATTTACTTTACATACAACAATAGTTTAGTTATATATTTTAGACTTATAGAAAGAGACCTTCTAAAAAGGTTAAAATGTATTATTGGAACGCAAAACCTTAAATTAGAGTGAATAAAGGAAGACTCTGCACACCACTTCTGAAAGGTTGCCGACCCCTGATCTATATATATACATATCTATATATAGCTAACCTGTTGACCTTTCTCTGACTGACATTTATAGATGACGAGGTTTTATACTAAGTGTTGCCCAGTATTTTTACACACAAACTTGGTGTTTCTAAGCATTAAAAATGTTATTCTAAATATAGTATTACACTAGCTGTCTATTCGCTGGAAGTTGGGTGGCTTGATCTGCGGGCAGTGCTGGCTTGTCTGATAGAAGACTTCCATTCAAACTAAAATGACAGAGCAGTTAAATGCCCCTTTGTTTAGTAAAAGCTGAAACAACACAAGACCCTGCCCAAATCACAGACCAGCATGGCAAGGCTTGAGTAGGAGTTGAGCCAGTTGGTCTGAGGGTTTTTCCTAGCATCTGCATGCCAACACAGGGGACTGAGTATTCACAGATTCCAAGTCCAGGAGGAACCATTGCGATTGTCTAGTCTGAGCTTCTGTAAGACACGGGCCATAGAACTTCCCCAAAACAATTCCTTGAGCATTGTTGTTTGGCGGAGCTGTAAGTGTCTGTGAGTCAGAAGCAGGCAGCGAAAGCCAAGCAGACAGCAATAGAAGCACTACTGGGGGAAAAAAAGCCAGGAGAGCTTTATAGGCAGAGTGCTGGCTGGAAAGAAGCTTGGAAATGTGAGCAAAGAAACTGCCTCCTGTTGTGTGCTTCCTACTGTGTTCAGTGAAATAGGACTCTCTGTACATTCTTTATAAATAGGATTACATCAAAGATGCCTAACTCAACCATCAGTTTTGCCTCTTAATGGAAACACTCTTCAAGGCCTCGAATACTGGTTAACTGCTCAGACTAAAAATGGTTAACAATAGTAAAGTTTACAATATTTTTGAATGACCCATAATAATGCTTAACTTAATATTGTGATTTTCATTAGTAGATCTCAAAGTGTTTCAGTCTTTCTTGTATTTATCCTCACAAACACCCCTGTGAGGAAAGGAAGTGGTGGTATCCTCATTTTTACAGACGGGTAACAGAGAAACTACGTGACTTGTCCAAGAGCACACAAGAAGTCTGTGGTGGAGTAGGGAATTGAGCCTGGGTCTGCCAAGTCGTAGGCTAGTTATCCAAACACTGGACTGTCTTTCCTCTCTCACTGAAAACTGTCTATGCTTTTCTATTCATGATCTTTAATTTTATCTGCTTTCTTCTTTGTGGTAGGAAAACAATATTCAGACAATAAATTGTGAGAATCTAGAAAATCTCTGCATTTTAATTTTGAATAAAAATCAACTTGCATCACTTCATGGCTTAGATGGCTGCAGGGATCTCAGGAATCTTGAACTGTCCTGCAATAAAGTCACTCGAATTGGTAAGAAAATATTAAAGATGATGCATTTTATTCATTTAACATCAGTATTGTGCATTTATTCTTAACTTGGTTTGGTTGAAGATAGAAAACGACTGTTGCCAATGTAGTAGTGTTTATTTTTAATCCTGTAACAGGCTTATTTCAAAGAAGATATTACTCAGTACTCATGTCCTTATTAGGATGGAAAAATCGGAAAAGTACATATAAAATCTTGCACCCTTTGTAGGATGTGAATAGTTTAAAATTTCAAACAAGTTGGGTGGGTGGACGATGAGAGAAGAACCAGAAACTTAAGGGGAATTAATTTGTTTTAGATTAGAAAGGAGGAAAAAATTATACAAGAGGAGAAATCCTTGTCCTAGTTCCTTCCTCTGGGGGTAACCAGGAGACCCACTAACCTGATGCTGGTACAGCAGGCCTCAGAATGTTTCCTCTGTAATGAAGGGGCAGTTAAATTCAACACAGTGGAAAGAATTGCTGATTCTGCTGCATTAGAGTGGAGAGAATCGGTTCTTTGGTTGTCTACAGAAGAACTAACCTATTCTGTCCCCCCGTCCAAAAGTAGCTTTAATAATTGAAGGGGGGAGAGAGGTAAACCGCCTTGTAATTACCTAAAATGGCGATCCCAGTGCTGAAAGGAGCACGGCGCTTCTTCCTTCAAGAATGCAACACAGCAGGTAGGTCTGCAGCTGAAAGAGTTGCAGGTCCTGCTGTGGGGACTGGGTCATGTTGGAAGGTAGAGAAGTGAGGGCCACAAAGGTGTAGGTAATCATTGGAATACTTAACTAATTCAAACACTGAGCCTTCTGGGGCTTGCCAGGCACTAATTCTAGTGAAAATCAAAGCATAGGTTTTGAGTCATAAGGAAAGATTTCATTTGCTGAAGCAATTCATCTTTTGTTTGTAGGAAACTCATTTGAGCTGAGGAAGCCTATGCAAGCAGTGGGTGGGTAGGTGGCCAGCTCTTGAGTTGAGACCACTTCAAATGTGTGTATGGCAGGACTCGAGTTAAGCATCAGAATGGTGGTGCTTTTGAATGCTTTGTCTTGCTTTAGACTTGTCTTGATGTTTACCTATAAACAAAATGAGGTGTTAAAGGAAATAAAGAATTGAATTAAATGAAAAACCAACATTATCACAACTTCCAGGCTTACAAATTAAGCCTGTACACATAAGGTCATTAAAAAAAAAATCAAAAAGTTTTTACAGCAGCAAAAACAAACGTTTAGACAAATATGCAGATATGAGAGGTGAGGACCAAATTCCATGATTAATAAATAAACAAGAAAATGGCAAATAGGAAATATTAAACTTGAGAAATTAGTTATTGTACAGCCACCCATGTGGTGTTAATAGCTTCAGTTTCAAAATGCTAATACTTTGGATATTGGATTGTTGATTTTACATATTAAAGTACATGACCATAATTCATGTTTCTGGGGACAGTGTCCTGCGGTGGTGGTAAATGGTGGTGTTATGGGCACCTACTATAAAAACCAATGCCAGTAGCCTAAGGGGAATTGAGGAAACAAACTGCAAGAAGCAGTGCTGGAACTTCCTCCATGTCTGGTTGCCAGTAATGCGCTGTGAGATTATTTGTTTGGGATGGATTTCCTGTGGCAGGATATCTGCAAGATTAATATGCAAGTGACATAATATTAATTGATGATCCTTAAGTATGAAGTATCTGTGTACAGAGCAAATGGAGTAAAAGCCTCCAGTACTCTCTATTATGTACAATGAAAGTACTGTATTCACCGAGTATGATATGAGTTTAAATGGGGAAGGGAATGTTCAACGAAAAACCACATGGTTTTCTCGCCTAAGGAACAGCTTTGAGGATGTCTGGATAAACTAAATGCATAACATAGATTTTTTTTGTTTAGTTTTGTTTCACACAATAACATATTGATAGTAAGAAATCTTATAGAATCACACAAAGATGGACTTGTGTTTTTAAGATGTTAATTTGCTCCTCCCATCTATAAATCTAGCAGCATGTCCCATGGCAATTTTGTAAGTTGCACTGCTGTGTAGCGTTCTTTTTTACATTCAGTTCATTCTGTTTTAAATTATTCTAATCTATGGATTTTTTTTAAAGGCTTATATATATTATGGTTGTAGCAATTCAGGTTAACTTGTTGCAGGAAGTTTCCTAGATACTATTACTTTTGTTTTCACCAGAGTAAAAAGTGGGGAACAATGGCAGTTGGCAGAAGCTGTTAATAAAATAAATGGGGGCTGAGGGGAATGCTTTATTGCAAATGAGCATGTCCTCTGAAATCAGCATGCTCACTGCCTGGGTGACTATACATTTGTACAATGAGCATAAGGAACTTTAGCATATGTATATTCTTGGGAGGGGGCTGGTTCATTTAAATATTTCTTTTATTAATGAAAAATATTTTAAAAAAATCTTGTCTAGAAGGGACCTTTGTGATCATCTAGTCTTGTCCCCTGGGTAACACAGGTCATAGAACTTCCCCAAAATAATTCCTAGAGCAGAGCTTTTAGAAAAAACATCCAATCTTGATTTTAAAATTGCCAGTGATGGCGTATCTACTACATCCCTTGGTAAATGGTTAATTACTCTCATTATTAAAAACGTATTCATTATTTTCAGTCTGCATTTGACTAGCTTCAACTTCCGGCCATTGGATCATGTTATAACTTTCTCTGTGATCGAGGCACCAATTAATCTTCTCTTTGTTAAGCTGAATAGATTGAGCTCCATGAGGCTATTGCTAGAAGGCTTGTTTTCTAATCTATTAATCATTCTTATGGCTCTTCTCTGAATCCTCTCCAGTTTACCAACATCCTCCTTGGAACAAGGATTCCAGCAGTGCCAATTACAGACAAAATGTAACCTCTCTAGTCCTATTTGAGACTCCTGTTTATGCATCACGGATCACATGAACTCTCTTGTCCATAGCATCACACTGAGAGCTCATGTTCAGGTGATTATCCACCACAGCTCCCAAATCTTTGGTTAATAACTAGATCCAGCATCTTTGAAAATGCATGTGTATGCTGCTGCTGCATTTCCCCCCCCGTGAATCTCTATGTAGGTAATAGGATGTGTATTTTACCCAGTAGGTTACCAGTGCTAATGAGAACAAAGCACAGCCCTGGATCCCCCTTTCAGGCAGTCTTGGTTTTACCATTTGTTAGAAGTTAAGAAATGCCCAATTGGAGCATCAGCTTACTCAGAACCCCTCCTCTCTCTTTCACTCAGAAGTCTCCTCCTGTTCTTCTGACGACCTCACTTCTCTTGCCTCATCCATCTTCTTCCTGTTTTAAAAAGAAAGTTACTTTTATTGAGTCAGGACAATGTGTGCTGAACGGGGTGCCGTGGGCAAGTGGATGCTCCATGCAGCTGCACTGTTTTCACGTTACCAAGAGCAGTTCTGCTTATATAGGAGTCTTCACCTCTGCTTCTTTTATTGAGACATATGCATGTAGTTACAGAACACCTTTTTTCATGTACTGCCATAGCTGATATCACTTCGTGTGTTTTATGTTGGTGCCTTGTCAGTGCCCATGAGAATTCAGACTCTCAAAGAAATCATTACTATTTAAGCATGACATTATACAAAACATAGAAGACATGTTCTTGTACATAAGATTGGCCATACTGGGTCAGACCAATGATCCATCTAATCCAGTATCCTGTCTCTGACAGTGGCCAATGCCAGGTGCTTCAGAGGGAATGGACAGAACAGGCAATCATAGAGTGATCCATCCCCTGTCATCCACTCCCCTTGCACCCTGCATAGTGCAAAATATATAGTCACCTAACATTTGTGGTTAGTTTTAATCTTGCATATGTCTGCAATACAGCCAGTAAATATACAAATTACATATTTGTATTACAGTAGCACTAGGAGGTCCCGAAGTAGATTGGAACCCCATTGTACTTAGCATTATACAAACACAGTGAGCGACAGTCCCTGTCCCAAAGAGCTTACAGACAAAATAAACAAGACAGACACAAGGCTTGCGATCTAAATAAATGAGGAAACAGGCACAGAAAATTAAGTGACTTTCCAAGATTGCATAGTAGGTTAGTGACAGAGCTGGAAATAGAATCCTGGTCTCTTGATTCACGCACACCTCCTGTAGAGGTCCCTTTTGTACATCCTCTACTGGTCTGACACCTATTTGAATTCAGTGCTTGTCTTTTAAGCGTGTTGACCTTCCTACACAGAAGTACAAAGCTTTAAAAATGGAAAAATGATGTTGAGGCAAGTTCTTGCAGCTGTCAGTTTTCAGTATTATGCCTGAAATGAAACTCTGCGCAGTCCACTAGATGGTGCTAGTTCCCTTTAATTTTTTAACTCGATAAATAAATAAATAAAATCCAGAAAAGCAGCTTTCAGTCTGGTGTAGTATGTCACAGGCATATCTGAAATTCTTTTTCAGTAATTAAAAGCTAGTAAATTAATTTCTTAAAGCTCGGACGGGAAATAAACTGCTCGTAACAGACCACTTGCCTTAAATTTGGTGTAGTATCAGTTTAATATCTGATATTCTTTTCCATTTCTGGTTATTATTATCCTAAGTCCTATTCTGTATAAATTCTTAATGTAATATGAATATTGATGTTTAATTTTTACTATGTTTTTTCCCCCTTCATCTTTTCTCTTCTTTCTCCATACACCCTCTGTACCTGTGGTAACCCTTTCTTTGGCTGGGACAAACAGTACTTTTGAAGGCCCAGGTTGCTCCAGGGAGATTACCACAAAGCTAGCTCCATACTTGCACAGATCATCTCTATTCTGTGCCTGGAAGGATGGGAAGGTTGGGGGTAGGTCTGAGAAGGCCTGTCTCAACCACCTCCCAGTTCTGTGAAGATTACACAGAAAAAAGGACTGGGAGGGTACTACATTTTTCTCACTTTCCCTCCTCCCCCCGCCATAGGTTTTTATACCGTATTCATTCCTATCATTTCTGAGCTCTCTTGAAGGGAGCCATAATGCTAGAAACAAGTGAGGAGGTGAATGGACCCAGAGCTGGTACAGAGGTACAAGGCCTGCCCATCTTTCAGATCCCCTGGGTTCCACAAAGTAGTGGGAGGAACCTAGTCTTGTTGCACTATCATATAAACTGCTAACAGAATGATTTGGGAGCAACTCCAGGAGAGAACTCTCACTCTCCGAGAGTGGGATGTGATAGTCTGATTCTTGCTCTGTATACCAGCTGTTAGGATTGCTCTTTAAAAATATGGTAGTTGTAGCTATAGTTCAAGACATACATATGTTTACAGATACCTCACTTTCCTTATAAGACTTCGTTTTAATGCGCTTGCTTGCACAGTGCATGCCCTCATTCACATCCCTGCTGATTGGCCTCTGTGTGTTATAGTGGTATGATTAGTTCTTACCATTTCTGGTCACTTTTTAAAAAAACTTTAATTAAAATATTTCAAATTGAAACTTTTGAGCATTTGCTCTTAGTAGAGATTTTAAGATGGCTGCTAGCATTTTGCTGACACCACAGGACCTTGACTAAATATGCTCTCTGCCTTTGGTATTTAGTAATTTCTCTAGTTACAGCATTGTAAGAGTACTTTATTGCACGAAGCATGTCCTGTTACAACACTTTGACAATGTGATGTGCACAGGGAATCTAAGCTAATTTGGTTTCTTGTTTAGTTAATAGACTCAGACGTTTGCAATTTTTGAAAATGATTGTTTAAAATGCTTGAAACACATGGGGATGAATATAAAATTAATCAGTGTTTAAAATACCTCAAAATCATTGTAAAGCCTTTTATAGAAAACTGAGTGTGTTCATTTTTTAAAACATGAACCTGTTACAATCTCAGTGTGCTTCAAAATTCAAAACTAACACAATTTTAATCGCATTATGATTTAATTCAGGTTAAAATATGAGTTTTCCTTTTCAGGTGGTTTAGAGTCATTGAAAAATCTCCAGCAACTAATTGTGGACCACAATCAGTTAATCAGCACGAAAGGTCTTTGTGATGTGCCAACTCTCATGCACATAGACTGCTCTTTTAATCATCTTACTCAACTTGAGGGCATTGAGAATTGTGGCCTGCTTCAGATTCTGAAGTTACAAGGAAATAATCTAAGTGAGGTAATATCCGTGAATCAAATGGGATGATTTTTCATACCATGCTTCCCTGATACCAGTAATACAGCCCATGATGCTGATCACATTATTTTTTTCTTGAGGGGGGGATCTACAAAGGGCCAGCTATGGGAGTTTGGTGTCTCAGTACCCTTTGTACCTTTGAAAATCCCCCTGCCCCTCGGTAATTTAATTTCCATTCTTTGTACTATAGTGGGTAGTTTCCAGTTTGTTGTATGCAAAATTATTTTTTTTTTAAGTTGGTCAAACTGCTATGATCATTAAAGGTAAAACGAGTCATGCAGTAGAGATATTTCTTCCAGAATTCAGTATGGGATGATTTCATAGGTGATAACTGCCTACAACTTGAATTAAATCATTGTGGGCTGCAACTCTAAAAAATAAGGCGCTAGATGGCTACCTGTACATTTAGTAACCTTTCTTGGCAATGGCTTTTGTATAAAACTGAGGCAAAACCTACTTGTCAATAAATAGTCAGTCATTAGAATCATAGAATATCAGAGTTGGAAGGGACCTCAGGAGGTCATCTAGTCCAACCCCCTGCTCAAAGCAAGACCAATCCCCAACTAAATCATCCCAGCCAGGGCTTTGTCAAGCCTGACCTTAAAAACCTCTAAGGAAGGAGATTCCACCACCTCCCTAGGTAACCTATTCCAGTGCTTCACCACCCTCCTAGTGAAAAAGTTTTTTTCCTAATATCCAACCTAAACCCTCCCACACTGCAGCTTGAGACCATTACTCCTTATTCTGTCATCTGCCACCACTGAGAACAGTCTAGATCCATCCTCTTTGGAACCCCCTTTCAGGTAGTTGAAAGCAGTTATCAAATCCCTCCTCATTCTTCTCTTCTGCACACTAAACAATCCCAGTTCCCTCAGTCTCTCCTCATAAGTCAGGTGCTCCAGCTCCCTAATCATTTTTGTTGCCCTCCGCTGGACTCCTTCCAATTTTTCCACATCCTTCTTGTAGTGTGGGGCCCAAAACTGGACACAGTACTCCACATGAGGCCTCAACAATGTCGAATAGAGGGGAATGATCATGTCACTCGATCTCCTGGCAATGCCCCTACTTATACAGCCCAAAATGCCGTTAGCCTTCTTGGCAACAAGGGCATACTGTTGACTCATATCCAGCTTCTTGTCCACTGTAACACCTAGGTCCTTTTCTGTAGAACTGCTTCCTAGCCATTCGGTCCCTAGTCTGTAACAGTGAATGGGATTTTTCCGTCCTAAGTGCAGGACTCTGCACTTGTCCTTGTTGAACCTCATCAGGTTTCTTTTGGCCCAATCCTCTAATTTGTCTAGGTTCTTCTGTATCCTATCCCTACCCTCCAGCATATCTACCACTCCTCCCAGTTTAGTGTCATCTGCAAACTTGCTGAGGGTGCAATACACGCCATCCTCCAGATCATTAATGAAGATATTGAACAAAACCGGCCCCAGGACCGACCCTTGGGGCACTCCTCTTGATACTGGCTGCCAACTAGACATGGAGCCATTGATCACTACCCGTTGAGCCCGACGATCTAGACAGCTTTCTATCCACCTTATAGTCCATTCATCAAGCCCATACTTCTTTAACTTGCTGGCAAGAATACTGTGGGAGACCGTAACAAAAGCTTTGCTAAAGTCAAGGAATAACACATCCACTGCTTTCCCCTCATCCACAGACCCAGTCATCTCCTCATTGCATGAATGAAAGCAGTAAGTCTGTGTATATTGCTAATCTCAAATGCTGTGGCATACATTGAATGTTCAGACTATGCACAAAGCATAGAAAAATGTTAGCATGTGATAAATCAAAAATGCTATACATACTATGTAACAAAGCATATCTGTAATAGTATTTAATAATATAGTCAAGAAAAGCAACTGATAAGCATTCAATTGTTGTTATATGCAATCAATTTTTATTTGAAAAATAATAGCAAAAAATCACTTTCCTGTATTTAGCTCCCTACCTTGGAAAATCATGTTCTGCTAAGAGAACTATACTTGGATGACAATAGTATTTCAACTATGGAAACATTTTCTTTTTATTGGCTGCCTCTGCTACATATCCTTTCTCTATCACAAAACAGGTAAAGTGGAAACTTTTTCTATTCAAGCAATTTAATACATAGATATTTACAAAATAACAGTTCTCTTATGAGTTTTCAGTATGAACCTGAGTGTATATAAAGGATCATAAAGGACAGTTTCAGCTGTACCAGACAAAGCAGAGTTCCTAGGATGATGTTGTTTGAAAAAGTATATTTAGCAATTAATAGGAGTAATCTTCTTTAGACAGTTTTGAAAACAATGGTGACCATAAAAGGTTAATTTAAAAATATAATTATGGCAGTGCTGTGGCACTGCTGAAACCATGTTAACAGAATTCTACCTTACTCTATAAATAGGATTATTAGTAAAACATTCTCTGTCTTACTTCCACCATAGGGCTTGTTTTGCTCCAAACATTGGACCTAATAGAGGCCTCCCACTCTATCTGGAATAAACAGTGCTAATTAAAATGTTCATCAAAAAACTAATTTTCGTTTCCATGCACATATTGTATTCAAGTGTCAAAGAAAAGGAATTTCAAGTTGCTTATCAGCTTTTATTTTTCATTGTTACAGTTTAGTTTGATTTAATGTGTAAAAAATAAAATAGGGTTTTTTCTTATTATTTATAAGCCATATAGTAAAATACTAATTAATGACTTCCCATAGCTTTGTATGTGGCAATCTGTGTTTCTATGGGAATATAGTAGCCACATGTTCTGAGTCAAAAGTTTGCTACCTTTTTTTATGTAGCTGATTTCAAAATTGAGTCTACCTCAGTGCATGAGCAAAGGCAAACAATAACAAACACTTACAATTCTGGATATTTCTAGTTCTCTGTATTACTTTTGTACAATCTCACAAGGCTGCGTATGTGTGCGTGTGTATGTAGTTTTTTGTTTGCTTGCTTTTGAGAGATAATTTTTGAGATATAAGCAGCTACAGTTTCTGAATGGGAAGTGTATTTTACTAGCTTACATCACCATTTAAAAAACAAGGAGTCTGGAAGGCACCCTAAAGACAAATCTGTTAGTCTTTAAGGTGCCACCAGACTCCTTGTTGTTTTTGTGGATACAGACTAACACGGCTACCCCCTGATACTTAGCACCATTTCAGACATTTTGTAAAGAATTTTTCTTAGCAGCTTGCCCTCTTGTCACAATGTAGGGTAAAGGTCTGCAGATATTTTACATGCCCTACTGTAGGGCATATACAGAATCGATGGCCTTCCTGAAAACATAGAGCAGTGCTAAAGAATTTAGGGCATGTCACACTAAGGCCTGGTCCCCACTAAGCCCCCACTTCGGACTAAGGTACGCAAATTCAGCTACGTTAATAACGTAGCTGAATTCGAAGTACCTTAGTCCGAACTTACCGCGGGTCCAGACGCGGCAGGGAGGCTCCCCCGTCGATGCCGCATACTCCTCTCGCCGAGCTGGAGTACCGGCGTTGACGGCGAGCACTTCCGGGATCGATCCGGGATCGATTTATCATGTCTAAACCAGATGCGATAAATCAATCCCAGAACATCGATTGCCTGCCCCCGGACCCTCCGGTAAGTGTAGACGTACCCTTAGCAAGGTTCTGTCATAGCTGGGGCATGGTGCTTTCTGTGTGAGGAGAGCTAATTGGATGTGATTGTGGGGAGATGTAAATAAAAAATAAGTTTAGATTAACTTAGGGGGCATTCTGACTTTTCAAAGTAAGCTTTACAGGTCACCTATAATGTAGTAATGCATATGAAATTGCAAGGCATGTAGGGTGGATATGCCAAAATCTAGACTTCTTTCTTCAAGCTTTCTGGAGACAGTGCTTCATGTCTGTGACTAACATGAGTACTGTTTGGTGGGCAGTGGATTTTGGTTTACTCTTATTTTGGTAACTCAGATAAAAATATAAGTCTGTGTATGATTTCCCCAGACAGTATTCTCTGCTATTGTTCTTCTGTTTACTTCATGTCTTTTCTGTTTTCTATTCGACTTCTATGAAACATCCATCAAAGTGGTATCTTAGGTATGTGCACTGCTGCCTCACATTAGGTGTCCAGATTCACAATTCAGGGAAGATAGGCATTCAGCTGCCTACCTTGTATGGAGGGCCCAATCTGGTAAGAGTGCTCAGAGGTTGCCTACCGGATTGGGTCCCATTCAAAATCTGGCCTCAGTACAAGATGATGGTGATGAACTTTGAGCCAAAGTGGTTAGAGTACTCAGCTGGGATGTGGGAGATCTGAGTTCATTTCTCCCCACCCCCTGCCAGAGAAGAAGAAAGGATTTGAACATGGGTCTGCCACCTCTCGGGAGAGTGCTCTAACTGCTGAACCATAGGATTGTCCAGTGTGAAGCTCCCTCAGTCTCTCCTATTGAAGCTGTTCTACTTTGGATAAAGAGTCTTTGGAGCAGAGAGAGTGGATGCTAGGCCTTCCACCTCCCAGGTGAGTGCTCTAATCACAAGGCTTTAGAATCATATTTTCTCTCGCTCTGTCTCCCAAAGACTCTTTAGTATTTGAAGCTGTTCCACTGTGTATAAATACTTAAAAAGTCACAGAGTGAGAGAACGACTGACTATAGCTTGGTGGTTAGGGTATTCACCCAGGAGGTGGGAGGACCCCTGGGCAAGTCCTCCTGCTCCAATCATTCTTCAAATATTTATCCTTACAGGAACAACTTCAGTAGAAGACACTGAGGGAGCCCCATATCAGACTATCCCATAGCTCTGTAGTTATAGCACCCTACAGGAGGGGGAGAATTGAACCTGGGTGAGTCTCTAGCTATTTTGTGTGGAGCGAGGCTCTGGCCTAACAAGAAGCAGCTTAGGCATCTAAGCTGCCTGACTCCAAGAGAGGGGAACCGCTAGCAAAGAGAGACACCTCCCTACAACCTGGATTTAGGCATCTCCTTGCCTAGAGGGCTGGGGTTTATGATACACCTTTGATGTTGGCATCTTCTATTGGATACCTCTAGGCATCTCCCTGTCTAGCATGCTGGCTTTTGTGAATTGTATTCCAAGGTGCCTCTCTCTCTCCTCGTTCATTGTATAGGAGCCTAGATGCCTAACTCAGGCTTAATGAATCACAGTATGTTCCTGTGATTTTTCTAGGTGCCTAAAAGTTACGGGGTTGTGATGCTCAGCATTTTAGTGCCTAAGTACCTTGTGAATCCGGCCTGAGTGCCTTTGCCTTTTCCTCTTCTCTGTATTTTATGGAGTCCTTTTCTGTTTCCTGTCTCCTGTTTTTCCCCTCTCTCCCCTGTCTCTCTTTTTTCTGACTCATTCACCCATCCAGTTGCCATCTTTTCTGTTAAAATCCTCATTCCCTGTCATGTGTCTTCTCTCTGCTAGTCCTGCTGACATGCTGTGCTTTAGTGGTTGGCTGAAATATGAAGTGCTTCCTGTAGTGGGGGAAGAAGTGCTGTAGTATGTCAGAGCATCAACGGAACAAATATATGAATGATAAGTCAGACATGAATGACTACCATATCATGTGTCAGTGCCTTAAATCAAATCTCTGGGGCAAAAGAGACAAGTTAACATTAAATGCAGGATAGAAGCCTCAAAATTCCTAGTATTGCAGTAGCCTACTCTGTTACATTCACTTTATGTACATTATAAGCAGCTCCATATGCATCTGCTTTGGCATGAATAACTGGATGTTCTATATAGAAGGAATTAATGTAATGGAGTAAGCTGTTGAAAGAAAAGCTGTTTCTTTGCTTTAATCCTTCAGCCAATGCAATCTTGAGAATCTTTTTAAGAGTGTGCACTGAGTGCCATTTCCTTTTTACCGATTTCAGGAAGCCTCTGCAATGGTAAGACTGTAAATTTATGTTCTCCTTAAAAATAAAGCAGTGTTTAGGAAAAATCAAAAGAAAAAAGAAAGTTCTTCACAAACTAATTTGTAAGGATTTGTTGATCTAGATATTATGTCCATATCCAATATCAAAAATTGCTCCCCAAAATCATTTTTCAAAATTGAACCTCAAAGCATAAAGAAAATATTTTAAATCCACAAATTAACAACAGGAATTGCTATAGAGCTAAACATTACATATTGTAAATGCATCTGAACACAAAATATCTGAAAACAGGTATCTCTTTTATATACCTGCAAAAGTCCAAGTTTTTTGTGGTTGCAGTGATACAGCTTAGATGGTCTGTTTGTCAGAGGGTAGAGATGGATGGCAGGAGAGAGATCACTTGATCATTACCTGTTAGGTTCACTCCTTCTGGGGCACCTGGCATTGGCCACTGTCGGTAGACAGGATACTGGGCTGGATGGACCTTTGGTCTGACCCAGTACAGCCATTCTTATGTACTTACAAAACTCCCATTGACTTTGGTCTAAGCGGGATCAAATTCAGTGCGAACACATTGATTCTGTAGCATGTTTTTACACCCAGTTGAATGTGGTTTTTTTAAAGGAATTCTAATCAAAATGCTAAAAGGCCTTCTCAGTGCTCTCACTTATTAATACATATTAGTCTCTCTATTAAATGTACATGTCATATGCATTTTTATACTACACTACACTAATGACTGTAATTATGGTTAACTGTATTTCCATTGCAAGCCACTGTCTTTTGGGAATTACAACCTTTCCAGAAGTCCTTAGTGGTAATTAACTACGATATTGCAGTTAATCATTCATAAAATACATTTGGATATAGAATTTTTCTGAATTGGACTGGATTCTATCAAATTCAGTAACCTTTTGTTGCAGATATTTATTTTGAATGTCTAGTATTAGACAATGTTCTTAAGTATTCTCTGCCAGAATATTCAGGAAAAATAGAATGATAGTATAGGACAATAAAGGTGAAGTTTTGTAAGTAAAACATTGTATATTTTTTAAATAATGTGAAAGAAATACAGGAGCTTTATTTTAAGATAAGAATATACATTATAGAACATAAGTTAAATTTTAGTTCTTCGGTCTTCCTACCTGTTAAACTTCAGTTAATGTTAATGAAAAGTTTCCTGGGTAAAGGCAGACATTCAACAGGATTTGGGCCATCATGTAATATTTGGTGAGCAGGTTCTAAATTTCATTTTTACACTGTTTTCGCCTAATCAAGTTTTTAAAAAATCTGTTTTCTGACTGCAAGCCTTTCTGGCTGTCAGTGTCCTACTCCTGCTACAACATTAAATGGGAGCAGAAAGTGGAAGGTATTGCTTGCTTTTTTGTGAATATCTTTTACTTTTGTGTCGTCTTTGTAATTTATATCTTTTTTATGCCGAGGGCTAGTGTGACAAGGTCAAGTGGTATTAAGTTTTCAGTAATGTCCTTTGTCTTTCTGGTTTTAATTTTCTTAGAAAAAGAATTAACAAAGAATGTCAGTAAAAGGAAGGCGATAGATTGACAAGAAAGATTTAAATCGCATAATAATCCCAGCAGAAAAAGGCAGAGCAGGAGTCAAATAGAATTGTCAGTTCATCACAGCATAGCGCTACAACTACCAACATAATCAACACAGCATAAAAAAAATAGTGCATCATTTTGTCTAGGGAACTGAACTCTTAAAATCAGCGTTCACCCAGTCCAACTTTTGTTGATTCTGAGGTACCCGAGCCTGTGTCATGGATTTTCAAGATGCAATATACACTGTTATGAGAAATAAAAGTAGATGCACTATTTGTGTGTCAGTGGAAAAACTACCTTTGAAGAGATTTTTAAATGATATTGTTATTTCATATTAAACCAATTGTTTCTAAGACTGGAAAAAATCTGAAACATTATAATCTAGTTGAAAAAATATGGGCAGAGGATAAATTGGAGTAAGTGCAGATCTTATTGTAAAATGTGACTCAAAAAGAAAAGGCATAGTGAGACACAACTAATATGAATTTTACTACTCTAGAGCTGGTTTTCTGACTTTGAAACTATATTTTTACTTGTAAGCCTCCCTCCCTGTGACTTGACATGGGATGTGAAAATCAGGTTGAGCTCTTTGTGGCTCACATGCACACATCTTCATCAGTAATAAGGATTCTGCAATCAAAACTTGGTTCACAATTCTATTGATGATACATGAACCAGAAAAAAATCCATCTTTCTCTTAGCAGTAATGACTGCAGGAATAACAGTGTGTTTAAAAAGTCATAAAACATATATTTTGGCAATATATGAGCAGCTTTGACTAGCAGGTTGTGAGTCTATAAGTAGATATAATTTTTGCACAAAAAAAAGATTTTTGACCATAGCAGACTCTAATTGATAGGTTCATTTACTTTCCTCCACACAGTACATTCCTTTCGATTGTAAAAACTAATAGTTGCCAACAGTCACAGTGCCATCTGTGATATTTAGGTCTTGTCCATACAAAAACTTAAACCAGGTTAATTAAATGTATGGTTTTTAACTGATTTACCTAAACTAGTGCAAGTTTGTGCATAGACCCTCTAATTTTGTTTTAAGAGTGGCATATTGCAGTTTAGCTTGATCCCTTCTTTTTTTTTTTTCAGGTTTAAGATAAAGCAAAATATAAACTACTCTTAAAATGAAAGAATAGCATTTGCAAACAAATTAGCAATGGTTTAACTAAATCCAGTTAAAAACACACTTTTCATTAAACCAGTGCAAATTTATGTGTAGACAAAGTCTTAGAATAACAGTGCATAGCACAACTGTGGATAAATTTTGATTTTTTTTTAACAGCAATAACTGAAAATTTTCTTTAATTCAGGAAAACTTACTATGTGTTGAGCATGCCCATGCCACACATACTCTCCACATGAGATTTCCTATTTTGGGGACCCCGTATTTTGCCATTTCAGTCTCCAGGGAGAATTCTGTTCTGACTCGTGTATGAAGAGTAATTTTATATCAGTCCTTGTACTTGGCATATCTCTGATAGAGTTTTCTGAGGTAGTGAGATACAGGAGGCTCTACAGAGCTAGTTGACCTCAATGCAACAGCTGATATATGAAAGCATATGCAAGCCTACACGGATATTACTGCTGTGTACCTTTTAAGGTCTAGGAAGCAATTTGAGTGAGTAGAGAAGGGAGATGGAAACAAATAGTGTAAGAGAGGAGAAAACTGAGAAAAAAGAGGAAAAAACAGATTTTCTTATTTCTCCAGATTCCTGGCCCCTTGTTAGTCCCATACTGGTGGTGCTATCTCAAGCAAAGTCATGGTAGTTGAGTCATTGAATGTAGCAGAAGTGTTCACATAATCAGAACTACATAAAAAAAGAATAAAATCTATGAAGCAAAAAGAAAAAAAGAAAAAATCCTAAAGAGAAAATTGTTAGACTAAGCTGAGCTGGTCTAAAGTACTGTGCTGCAACGCCATGCCATGCAGAAGATTAAGATACTATAAAGCACTATAAGCTTAAAAGGAAAACTGCAGCAATTAGTTGTAGCACCTTGGATAGCTAAATGAATAGTTAGTAGGGCTGTCAAGTGATTATAAAAATTAATCACGATTAAACGTGCAATTAATCGTGCTGTTAAACAATAATAGAATACCATTTATTTAAATATTTTGAGTATTTTCTCCATTTTCAAATATATTGATTTCAATTACAACACAGAATACAAAGTGTACAGTGCCCACTTTATGTTTGATTGTAACTATTTGCACTGTAAAAAAAAATAGTATTTTTCAGTTCCCCCATTGCAAGTTCTGCTGTGCAATCTCTTTATCATGAAAGTTGAATTTACAAATGTAGAATTATGTAATATATATATATATATATATTCAAAAACAAAACAATGTAAAACTTCAGAGCTTACAAGTCCAATCAGTCCTACTTCTTGTTCAGCCAATCATGCAGACAAGCAAGTTTGTTTACATTTGCAAGAGATAATGCTGCTTGCTTCTTATTTACAATGTCACCTGAAAGTGACCAACAGGTGTTCATGTGGCACTGTGGCACAAGATATTTACGTTCCAAATGCCCTAAAGATTCATATGTCCCTTCATGCTTCAACCACCATTCCAGAGGACATGGATCCATGCTGATGACTGGTTTTGCTCAATAACAATCCAAAGCAGAGTGGACCAGTGCATGTTCATTTTCATCATCTGCGTCAGATGCCAACAGCAGAAGGCTGATTTTCTTTTTTGGTGGTTCGGTTTCTGTAGTTTCCACATTGGAGTGTTGCTCTTTTAAGACTTCTGAAAGCATGTGCCATACCCAGTCTCTCTCAGATTTTGGAGGGTACTTCAGATTCTTAAACCTTGGATTTAGTGCTGTAACTATCTTTAGAAATCTCACAGTGAAAGTCTTCTTAAAACAAATAACATGTGCTGGGTCATCATCCGAGACTGATATAACATGAAATATATGGCAGAATGCAGGTAAAAGAGCAGGAGACATACAGTTCTCTCCCAAGGAGTTCATTCACAAATTGAATTAATGCTTTTTTTTTTTCTTTAATGAGTGTCATTAGCATGGAAGCATGTCCTCTACATTGGTGGCTGAAGCATGAAGGGGCATACGAATGTTTATCATATCTGGCATGTAAATACCTTGCAATGCTGGCTACAAAAGTTCCGTGCAAAGGCCTGTTCTCACTTTCAGGAGACATTATAAATAATAAGCAGGCAGCATTATGTCCCGTAAATGTAAACAAACTTGTTTGTCTTAGTGATTGGCTGAACAAGAAGTAGGACTGATTGGACTTGAAGGCTCTAAAGTTTTACATTGTTTTTTTTTTTAGTGCAGTTATGTAACCAAAAAAATTTACATTTGTAACTTGCAGTTTCACGATAGAGATTGCACTACAGTACTTGTATGAGGTGAATTAAAAAATACCATTTCTTTTGTTTATCATTTTTAGAGTGCAACTATTTGTAATAAAAATAATAATATAAAGTGAGCACTGTGCATTTTGAATTCTGTGTTGTAATTGATATCAATATATTTGAAAATATAGAAAAAAAATCCAAAATATTTAATACATTTCACTTTATATTCTATTGCTTAACAGTGCGATTAAAACGGCAATTAATTGCAATTAGCTTTTTAAATCACAATTCATTTTTTTGAGTTAATCGCATGAGTTAACTGTGATTAGTGAACAGCCCTAATAGTAAAATTTTATTTATATATATCCCTGACATCGTATTTCAAAACTTATTTCAGCAATATTTGTCCCTACGTCTGACTCAATGAGAAGTGCTGCTTTTTTATTTACATAACTTTTTCTGTTTTGTTTTTAGTTTGACTCAGCTTGCACCCCTATTTTCATGTGTATCTTTGGAAAAGCTTAATATCAGCAACAACTGCTTGTCAGGTGAGTTTGTAAAATGAATTAAACAATATATTTTTGTAAAAATTACCTTTAGGCTTTTTTTAGGAATACAGGCAACCAGCATATTATAAACGTCAATTGTTTATTAAAATATATAGAATGGGGTCTTAAAATGACAGGAGCTATTCTATTCTATGACCACCTTCATAGAATCATAGAATATTAGGGTTGGAAGAGACCTCAGGAGGTCATCTAGTACAATCCCCTGCTCAAAGCAGGACCAGCACCAACTAAATCATCCCAGCCAAGGTTTTGTCAAGCCAGGCCTTAAAAACCTTTAAGGATGGAGATTCCACCACCTCCCTAGGCAACCCATTCCAGTGCTTCACCATCCTCCTAGTGAAATAGTGTTTCCTAATAGCCCTCTCCCCCCCAATCATTTTCCTTCCCCTCCGCTGGACTTTTTCCAATTTGTCCACATCCCTTCTATAGTGTGTGTGGGGGGGACACCAAAACTGGACGCAATACTCCAGGTGTGGCCTTACTAGTGCCAAATAGAGGGGAATAATTACTTTCCTCAATCTGCTGGCAGTGCTCCTACTAATACTGCCCAATATGCCATTGGCCGTCTTGGCAACAAGGGCACACTGCTGACTCATATCCATCTTCTCTTCCACTGTAATCCCCAGGTCCTTTTCTGCAGAACTGCTGCTTAGCCAGTCGGTCCCCAGCCTGTAGCAGTTCATTAGTGTAGTATCTGAGCACCTTCCAGTTGTGTATTAAGTGATGTCGCTAACATCTGTCACATGTGGTTTGTTCTCTCTCTCATCCTTTCTCCAGGGGAAGAATTGTGTTTCTTTCTTCTTTTTTTTTAATGTACATACTGCTATGTGCTTATGTTGAAGAAGGGTTGAAGAAGTGCATCTTGCATTTGGATTAGAAGGTGGTGAAGTTTGTGAGTTCATTTTGCCATCTCAGATGGGGCCCCCCGAGATAGCTCTTTCTTCCACACAGAAAAGTATTACTCTTATGATAGGAAGATTCATTATTCTTCAGGAGCATTTGTTGGTCAGACTTCATCCCAAAGCTTCTAATGATCTTTGAGATATGCTGGGCCTAGGCTGTTGAGCACTTCAAAGATAAGGACCATTATTCTATGGGAAGCCAGTGTAGGCAGCAGAGGACATGTTTGACATGCACACAGTAGCCTATGTTGCTAAGGAGATGCTTGTGTGCTGTACTACTTGTAGTTTCCCAAGGGCTGAGTGCTTGCACTGCTGTAGTCCAGATGAGAGGCGAGGAAGGCTTATGTAACTGAAGCCAGCAGCATGGAATGGAGTTTCCTATCCAACTAGAGTTGTTAGAAGGTGTTTTTATTCATGTATGTTGCTATGTGAGAATTTAGAATCAGAGTGAGGAATCTGGGAGCACTGCTCACCTACAGACTGACTTCACCAACTGAGGGTGTGTACCTTCAACCAAAGGAGATTGAACTATGTCTGCAGACTCCTCAAACTGCTTTCCTCTCTCTATCAGCATAACCTCTGTAAAGTTCTTTTTCAACCAGTTGATCTTAATCCATGAGATGATCTCATCCAAGCACTGGGGCATCTTAGTGGTAGGTCATATATGGTGAAAAATAGGTAAAGCTGTGTGCCACCTGCATGCTGCTGGCTAAAGAACAAAAAACCTAGACATGAATTTCTGCTATATTCCAAACACTGAAGAGGTATCTTGTAGCTTTTATTCCACAGACTCAAGCTGGAATTGTATACCATCAGCTCTATTTGTAGTAGTCAGTGTTAGTTGTGCATTTCCAGCTATAATGCAAAGGATCATAATTTAATGTCAGTGCTCTTTAGATGCAGGAAATCTGGAAAGAAGGAGTACATCATCATTCTATGTTTTGGGATGTTCAGATGCCTTGTTGTCCTCACCTGTATTTCTAAATGTAATAGCATAATGTTTGATCAAATACCTATTTATCTAGATATTTCAGGTATTTCCAGACATATTCAGGTAAACAGGTGACTACTTTATAAGACAACAGAAATGTTTGTACACTTTTGCTGAATGTTATGATTTCTGTTCAATTGAATTTTACTTGAATATACTCTATACTAGAGCTGGTTGAAATTTGAGAAAGCCTTTTCACAAAAAAGTTTGGACAATTGTCATTTTGTTTCTAACAGGATCCACAATAACGGAGAGTTTGTTAATGATACTACTTTACTATAATTGTTTGCTTTTACACATGTCTGCACCTTAATTATTCAGTATTATATTTACTTTTTCTTCCCTAATGTAATATAGACCTTGAGAGTGTCATCATATGGTTTAGTGGATGTGAAAAACTAAATGAGTTGTCACTCAATGGAAATCCAGTTCTCCAAGAAAAAAATTGGAGGTAAGATAAACAATTAATTAATCCTTACAATATATCCATTGCTCAACAAAATCTAAATCAACCAAAGTTCACACATAGCCAGATAGTAAATAAATCTTAATATTTAAGTTAGCTAAATAGTAATTTTATAAAAATCTGGAGGTTGCAATCAATACATTTATTATTCATTTTATTATTCAGAATATTATATCTGATCATTTTTGAAATCTAAATATTATAAATACCTCCACCCAACAAATGAAATTATCCCTCAGCTCTCCTGCACACACTGGAAGTGCAGGGTTAGTATACATTTCTGCATTTAGGCTTGTGGTAACATCAGCAAATGTTGATATTTTTATAGGTGATCTGATTTTTTTTTTCTTGGTGTAAATGCTGGTATTTTTTTAAGTTAGATATTGTTGTGAAATAATATCCAGAGAGTCATCATCCTTCTAGGGATTCTAATTTTAGGCAAAGATTAAGGCTTGAGCTTATATGATCAGGGAAAACTTATAGTGGTAAATATTAATCTTTCTCTACATTTCCTGAATGTAACAAAGACTTGGGTAAATAGCTGGCAGTGAGATTAGTTATGAAGAGCTGTGCAGGGCTTGCCAGCTGTGGGAGATATTCATTTCCCCTTTTTGTTTAGAGGGATGCATTTTGCATCACTCACTAACCTCAGATTTGGGGCTGTCTTCCAGTTTATGACTATGATGGTTAATTGTCTGGGCAGCCTGCCTGTGGGTAGGTGTTCACTGCAAAAGCAAACACTTTGTTCTTAACTCAGGTTAAAATATCAGTGAAGATACAGCACACAGTTTTTAATTTGGGTTAGCAGCTTGAATTCAACCAGCTTTAATACAAGTTGCTAACCCAAGTTGCCATGTCTTTGATGCAGTTTTAACTTGAGTTAGCTAATGTGAGTGAGCTAACTTGAATGAAGAACATACCTTTTTTTGCACTGTAGACATACCCACTGTTGCAGAGAACATGCCTACTGCAGGCCTCAATAATGATAAAAGTATGAATCAATAAAACGCTAGAAAATACTGCCAGATGGCAAGCTGAGACTACCTTCTACTTTTCAAACAGTTCTGCTGTTACCATTCCCTCATCCTATTTACCTGCTTCATCTATGTGTTGTTTCTGGTTGTGAGCTTAGCTTCTGAGCTCTCTAGGACAGGGACTGCCTTCCTGTTCCATGTTTGTATGGCACATAGCACAATGGGGTTATGATCCTGGCTGGGGCTCAGAGCCTGACTGACATGCCTGGACAACCAACCCCACACCTATAGTAACATGCACATAGCTAAGACCATTCAGACATGTGTACCCAGGCCACACTAGTAGACCCAGGCCACACTAGTAGTGTTTTGGGGAAGGTAAGGGAGTTGACTTCAAGCAGCAAAAGAAGGCCCAGCCCCTTCGCTTGTCCTTGAGAGTAGGGCGAAAAAAACACTCTGTTTTGCTTCTCGGCAAGAGGAATGCAGCTGATCAGAAGTACCCAGCTTTATGGGGTGCTGCCCACCAAAATCTCTGCTATCAGCAACAGACAGAAAGAGAAGCCAGTTCCCTAACATAAGTAATCGCCCCCCACAAACTGGAATGAGCAGATAGAGAGAAAAGTCAGCATGCCCTATTCTGTAGAGAGGGAACTCCCAGATTACCTTGTCCAGTGGAAGACTGACTGTCAGCATCAGTCACTAGGCTTCTTGTGCACCAGGAGTCAAGGGAAGGCCAGGGTTTCAGCAACCCAGACCCTGCTTCCCTGCCAGTCTAGCTTGTAGTGAGATTTCACAACTATGAGTACAGTGGTACTGCATGTAGGTGGTTAGGAAAGAGGAGAGTTTAGACCCTGGTCTGTGTGTGCACAGAAAGGTGGAGGTGCATAGACGTGAAAGAGCATGTCAGTATCACCATGTACCAAAATGCTGGGCAGGCCAGAAAAATTCATAGGATTATCTGTAAATTTACTTGCTTCAGTAAGCCTTTCAACACCAGAAATATGCCAACCACCCTAAAATTATTTTAAAATCTCATCTTGCGCTTGTCAAGTTATAAATGGACACTTACACCATAGTAAATGTATGTGAAAGGCAGTATTGTGGTGTTTGGGGAGTGTTTTTTGGAGGGAAGATTTGTTTCCCTGGCACTTAGTATGAGTGTAAGGTGCTGAGTTAAAGTTGGATCCTGCCTGATCCTGCCAATTTTTGGACTCGAGCACCTTGCCCTCCCTTTCCTTTCCTTCCCTTCCAACTCTGAATTCCGCTGCTTAAAAGGAGAACAGTTTTCACCACCACAGTTAAATTTGGGGCTGGGAGGAACCCTGGCTCATCCCAATACAAAAATTTGAGCCTGGATGCTGGATTCTGCAGTCCTTTTGTGTTCAGAGATTTATAACTTGGATGGGGGTGAGAGGGAATGAGTCTGGATAAAAAGAATTGGAAAAAGTTCATGACTTCAGCGTTGGTTTTATGGAGACATTCTGTTTCCTTCTGATTTCTTTCCTTCGCAGTGAAGGACTCTGAAGAGTCATTGAAGGTATAAGTGAGCAAATAGCTGTCTCTCTTCACTTGTAAAATTGTTGACACAAAGCATGCTTTCCCTACCCACAACTCTTTGGTCTTAGATACACTCCTGCAAACAAACTAGTATGACACTTCTAAATGAATGAAGTAGGAACAGTAGAGGGTATACTGTGAAAGAGAACTGTGATGTACATACATACATCTCTTTACAATAGCCACTGATGGGGGGGAACTGCATAAAAATGGGCTGAATTCTGCACTGTTTATTTGAGGAAAATTCTTATTGATATCAATGGAAACTTTGCTCAAGCAAGGACCCCAAAATGTAGCCCAACATTTCTGGATTTTTAGTAAAATGCTGTATATTTTCATAAGTTTGCCAGAGTGTGGCAGTGGTTACTTCAAACTTATTCTCCCTTCTAATTAGCATTTTTTCCCAACTCCAAATAAAATTAAAGAACATGTCTTAAAATGTTTTATAGCTTTATAAAGTTAAACACACAAATTAAGATCTTTTAGTAGAGTACTTACTGCTTCATAAAAAGAGTGAGCATTGGCCTGTTCTGGCACAGATGTTTGTCACTCAGATATTTCACAGCATACCTATCATTTCATCTCTGTTCTCTTTCTGAAATGGTGTACAAATTTAAATTGTCAGGTTTACTAGGTTCCATCTCTTTGAGTTACTGCAATCCCTGTCATAATCTCAATAGAACACTTTTATGATATTTCCAGTGTGTGATTGCTGTGAAATGCTTCTTAAAAAGTAGTTTTCATTTGACTAAACATTGAGAAAACAATATTTGATTATGGATTTTTCTATGCAATGGTATATAGGACATAAGAACGCCGTACCAGGTCAGACCAAAGGTCCATCTAGCCCAGTATCCTGTCTACCGACAGTGGCCAATGCCAGGTGCCCCAGAGGGAGTGGATCTAACAGGCAATGATCAAGTGATCTCTCTCCTGCCATTCATCTCCAGCCTCTGACAAACAGAGGCTAGGGACACCATTCCTTACCCATCCTGGCTAATAGCCATTCATGGACTTAATCACCATGAATTATCCAGTTCTCTTTTAAACGCTGTTATAGTCCTAGCCTTCACAACCTCCTCAGGTAAGGAGTTCCACAAGTTGACTGTGTGCTGCGTGAAGAGGAACTTCCTTGTATTTGTTTTAAACCTGCTGCCTATTAATTTCACTTGGTGACCCCTAGTTCTTGTATTATAGGAATAAGTAAATAACTTTTCCTTATCCACTTTCTCCACATCACTCATGATGTTATATACCTCTATCATATCCCCCCTTAGTCTCCTCTTTTCCAAGCTTACGAGTCCTAGCCTCTTCAATCTCTCCTCCTAGTTCTTCAGTTGTGGCTGAGATGTGCTTAGTATAACAGTGTGGGGGAGAGAAGCGGACAAAGTATTAAATCTCAGGCTTCAGAAACTGAGCCAGTCTCAGGTGTAAAGCAGAGCAGCTTCAGGGACACTGAGGGCCATCCCAGCAGCTGAGGAATACGGGCAACCAACTGTGCACATTTTCCCTGCCCACATCCCCTAGACTGTGGGAGGGTTGTCAGAAAGCCTCTATAACAACTTTGTACTACCCAAGGATTATTCTATAGTTGGGAAATCTTTAAGGGGCTGGATCTGCCATCTTTCTGGCTGCTTTGTGGGATATGAAGCAGCCAGAATGGGCACCAGGATCTGGCCCTATAATGTGGGGTGATCTTTGCTTTCACTATATGCTTGTTGCCTTTAATGGACTTCTTTGCCCAGGAGTTGTATCTCACTCCTTCGTATGGGATTTTAAAACTGGCTGAAAACCTATTCCATAAATAAGCTGCATATTTTTTCTTGGGGTAGTCCAATAATATTCCATAAAACCTGTATTTTAATTTGGAGAAGGAGCCTTCTCAAGGTTACTGCCTCCCCCTGTAGCATCTCCTGAAGCAGTGAGTCCTTGTTGATCCCTTTTCCTACCACCTTCTACCCCCATAACAGGAAAGGGCACTGTGCTGACCTTCCTCCCCCATCCCCGCCCATCACCTACAGTGGTGTTTGTTTTTGCTCCCAATGCATGTACATTTTCCATAGTTAAATGTAAAGCACATCTTCGTTTTAAATCCGTGTTTTGAAAGTGAATGTCTATGAATGCCAGCTAGGTGGGGTGATAAGAAGTCATACACTCCAGCCAAAGTTCCTGGTCTATTGTAACCCAGGGTATTTGTTTCCTTTGCCATCCTCTGTCTATATTCTCTGTCATGCTTTAACCGTGCTACCTCACAAATGATGTAGCATAAGCCTTTGCCATTAAGTCCTCGTACTTGAACAAGGAAATACAACTCTCTCGCAAATTACGCTCACATAACTGCAAAAGATTGCTCTTAAAATTTTGAGGCACTTTAAGTCTGCGGGGTTTATTCTCATCTTTTTTTGTTCTTTTTGCCCCCTTTCTCTGACTGTTGTTCCCTAAAGAGCCAAGTAAATAAATCAACAAAATCCCCTTTCCAAATCTTTTCCTTAACCTTTTTAGACAGATGATTCCTGAGCGGCCAGTCTGATCCTGCATCAGATCCAGAGTTCTTTCATTTAACTTTCTGGCCTGGTAGCTTCAAGAGAAAGATGGCAGGCCTGGAATCCAACTTTTGTCTTCTACATGATAGGGCAGAATAAACTATTGAGTCAATAAGCTGTCCCTATTACTCAACTTTTTAAGTGAGCCATTTAGTTGATTCAGAGAAGCTTTAGATTGACCAGAGTAATTTAAACTGTTCTTTCCAAATAAGGGCATCTAGTATTTATTTGGGAAAGTATTACTTATATAGAATAGCTCTAGGGATAGAAAAGAGATATTAAGCCCATTAAAAATGTCAGTATTCTGGGTTGAGATAACAAGGGAACTTTCAGATAAGATATGAGTAATGTAGTTGATTATGATTTTGACTAGGAACATTTAAAAAAAAAAAGAGCTTAGCAATTGGATCCTGGCCTGGCTTGTATTGTTTATCAAAAGTGATATCACAAGGCAGTGGAATATGTAGCAGTGTTTGAGGGTTTATTTTTTAAAATTATTTTAAAAATATATTATTGTCATTGATAAGCTCTTCTTGGAACCATAGATTGAAATATTTCTTAACTTCTTTTCTTCTTTGTTTTCCTGGTCTCTGGGACCAATCTTTCCAATCCACAGAAATATGCTGCTAGTAATGTTCTTGTGTTTTCCTACTTTTGCTGCCCACGAGCCATAGTCCCTCAAGTGCAGTACCACGTGACTGTATATAGTAACCTTCAGTATGATCATTTCAGTATCTGAGTAAACATTTACTTTGACATTCATTAACATTCATTTCTGTAATCATTTTTTTGTTCTTTTCTCAGTTCCTTGCATAACTTCAAGCCAGTTAAACACAAAACTTTATGCTTCAGTATTACAGTATTACCACAAGCTTCCCCAATGCAATGACTTGCCATTTTTTTACTTTATTGGTGTGAGAAATTCAGGGTTTTGTTTTGTTTTGTTTTTGTTTTTGTTTTTTGCATGTGGTATATAAAGAGAGAAAAATATATATGCATATTTTCTCCAGTAGGAGATCTTTTAGCAAACTTCAGGTTAGTATTCAAGTGGAAAAACATGTGTGCACGTTTTTGGAATTTGAAGCTTTCAAACAGTAGCAGAAGTAGCTGTAAATACATGTTTATATTATTTAATGCATAGATGTATTTACACTACTGTTAATTAATGCAAGTACTATTTAACATTCTTCAACATATGACATTTTAGTAAAGCTCACATTTACGTTTCCACTGTTTTTAATTTCTGATGTCTCATAGAACTAATTTCTTCCTCAGACATTACTCAGGAAAAAGAAATTACTTCTGAATTCCTATTAACTTTAAGAACTGATACCTCAGGTTCTTCTCTTAGATCATTTGACCCAATAGAGCTTTTATGATTGGACAAGAGATTCATTTATCTAAAGGATTTAAAGGCTGGGATAGTATAAAATATGGATTTGTTGAATACAGCATTAACTATAACTTCAGGCAATATGTTCCAATGAACTTTACGTAACCCCTTGATACCAACAAAGGAATTAGTTGTAAAATTTTCCAATCGGTTTCCTACTTTCATGTCCAGCCAGCGATAACACCGACAAAACTGAAGTACTAAGAAATTGCTTTTTAAAAATTAAACCCTGGGATCAGTCTGAGCGCTCCTAGGGGAATGTGTTTCACTGCAGTAATGATTAATAGAGCCTCTTAAGTGACAGAATATTCACCAGGAAGTTTTCACTAAATGAAATATTGACTCAGCCCTTCACCAGGAGAAACCCAGCTGGAAAAACTAGTGTTGAGATCCCATAGCTCGAAGATACACTACTTCCAGCATTAATCAACTTGATATGGCACTTTTTAAATGTATCATTATTCAACATTGGCTCTTCACTACAAGCTCAAGGCCAGTGTATCTAAAATGATCCTTTTATTTCAAGTATATTTTAGACAGTATTATATTTGCCATAAAAAGGAGGGCGTGGGGGGGGGTAATCTTTATATCTGCATCAAATAGCACTGCTGTTGTAAAGACTTTTGCCAATCTGTGTTTTGGATAATGTAACTCAGCCATAGAAATTTGCTCGGATTTGAAACTTGGCATATATGATCTCAGCTAAGTAACATTATTTTCTTTAAATATGGGGGTGGTCAAGGAATCCTTTGGTTCTGAAGGATTATGTAATGTAGTTTTAACTGATGGCAAAGGTGCCTATAGTGCAGAATAGGCTTTCTTTAATGTGTGTTATTTAAATCTAAATAAAGGAAAAGCTAATTCAGACTTATTTAAAATTCTCTGCATTAAGATATACTACTTTGCCAATTTAAGCTATTTTTTGCTGTTTGATAACTTGAAAAAAATTTTAATTGAAAATAAGGAATATCGGACACAATACATATTGTATTGTCCTAAATAAATATTTAAAATACCATGAGGTTTAATTGGTGAATTAGACACACATAAAAAGTGTTCTTAACATCTGTGTGCCAGATTATCCCTTGCATGTGAAAGGGCTGCCCAGGAAATTCATTAGCCCTCCCCCCTCTGATTTCACTGGTACAACCTCCTTTCTTATAGGATGGACTTTATGCTATGAGAGGCATTATTAATCCCATAGTCTATTAAGTCAGATGTTACACATTTCTGAATATTTTTTAAAATACATCTTTTAGAAAACTAAAAATGAATTCCAATAGCTATCTAAGGTGTTTTTTTTTAAAGGGGGTGAATTAACCCAGTCCTGTTCTATTGAAGTCAGTGGGAGTTCCATTTAGGTATATATAGAAGCAGGGACCTATCCTAGTGACTAGGATTGGAGCAGGAGCCATCCCTTAATTCTCATAAAAATGTGTGATTAACGGCACTAGAATTTGCAAGTTCCGTGCTATTTTCCTCTCATTCATAACTTGCAACACCCCTGCTGTTCCACATGGACTTTCCTGAGACTGTGAGTCAGGTTGAATTGTCTTGTTTTTGTTCTGTATACAAATGGAGAGAGAGATGAGATTGCAATGCCATTTTCGTTCGCGGTCTATGCAGTATTTGAATTTGTCTCCAAAAGTATCAGGTCAGCCAGTGCTGCTTTATTTTATTGTTCGTTACTCCATCATGATTTAGTTTTCTGTATTGCCTTCTAATCAGTTGCCTATGTTTAAAACAAACCACAAAAATATTTCAGGTACTCATGGAGTTATTAATGGTAATGGATGACATCTTGGCCCTTTTGAATCAGAAATTTTTGTCACTGACTTCAGTGTGGCCAGGATTTCACCCAGTGTCTATATACCTAAAAAGTATTAAGAATTGCTGCTAATAAATGATTTCTTATGTTAATTTTGTGGTTTCCATAAGAGTAAATATTGCTAGTAATAAACAGTAAATAAATATCAAATAAGGTATAGTAATTTTATGTAAACATTTTCATGTATACCAAAATGTTTAGTAAAATAACATACTTAAAGGTCAATCTCTTTATGTAGTTGTGATGGGTATTTCTAGACTCTGGATTCTAAAATGCAAGTTTTTCCTTAATGCTAATGATGGATTGTTTTCTCCTCTTTTAAAAGGTGTTCCCTACTTAAAATACTTCCTAGTTTGCAATTTCTTAATGGTGAAAACCTAAATTCTCCTGCAAAACTCTCAACTGAAAGAATCGAAGAGTCAAAACCAGGAAGCTTTTTGAAATTTTGTCAAGCCCAGATTGAAGAAATTAACTTAATAAAAAAGAAGACCATTGAACAAGGGTAGATATCTGAAATCTTTTTATGCAAATATAATTATTTTCAAAAGCATGCTTTTTAAAATGTTAAGTCTTTAGGATACTTCCTCATTGTTTTCCTGTATTTTACTTAAAATTTTGTCTGGGAATATAAATTACGTTAAGAATGAGAGTATATATTAGTAATTTTAAACAGAAAGAGCATTACAATGATGTTATAATTATCCTCAAAATAAGCTTACAAAGCCAGGTCAGAGTTAAGGTTAAATTTAAGAGATCCAAACATGTCAAGGCCTTCAAACAAGTTTAAGTCTATCCTCTAAGGGCCGATTCAATCAATACATTTTAGTATTTGTGGCCCAAGATTAGAATAAATTGATTTTTGTTAAAGGCACATTGAGGTTTTTTTCCATATTAGTTTTTCTTGGGTGTGTTGATAATACTACAAATGATTGGAGGTACATAGGTAAAAGCTCAAAGTTTTTATAAGGAAAGACTGTGGTCTTCAAAGTCTCTGATACTTCCAGACTTGATGCTTGAGCAGCAGACCTGTGGTAAATTTTTCTTAAATAAACGTATGGGATTGAGATTGTCTTGCAAGGAGATAATGTAGAAGTATGGAGAAAACATCTTCCCCAGAATAACTTTTAAAAAGATAACATAAAGCAGGTAATACTGAGGCAGGTAACAAATTAATTGGTCTTGGGCCAACCAAAAGTTTCCTGTTTGATCATTATTAATTTAGTTCTGATACATACTCCAAGAAATGGATATATCAATTCAAATAATTCACTTGTCTAGCACTGAAATGTCAAGTCCTTTTAGAAACCAAGAAGCTGGTCACTCTGTGTGCGTGTGGGTGTATACGCTTGCATAAATAAAATGTACAGTATTTGTTAACAGACATCCTCCTACTATATATGTTGCATAAACAGCTTTTTTTCTTTTTTTCAAATTTGTTACAAGTTTATTTTTGCACAGGTTTTTCTATGTTTGCTTTATTTTGATAAGGGATCTTATTGGAGCTTTTGTTGTGCTGATTAATCTCTGGAATCACTCAGTGTTTTCATTCTGGGGCAACATCTACATTTCCGGGATGAGACCTTCATGCATTGTCTGTAGTGATTATCTTATTCCTTACTAGGGGTTACAGATTTGTTAACATAAAATATTTGTGATATGAATTCTGAACTGCATATTATTACAATAAGGTATCTTAAAATAGCCCATACAAAATATCTATTTGTTTTTTAGCTATTTATCGGAAACACACTTTTGTGTATATTTCATAAAATTATACAGAAATCCGTGATCTGTGTTTCTCATTCCATTCATGAGTTCTTTGGTATCTTGCATAGGGATAGACTCTTCAGTTCAGGAAAGTACTCAAGCCTATGCTTAACTGTAAGTGGGTGAATATTTCCACTAAAGTTAATGAGCCTACCCATATACTTGAAGTTAAGTGCTTGCTTAAGTGCTTTGCTGAAACAGGCCCAGATAAATCAGGAAACTATAAATCTTTCCAAGCCTTTCTGTGACATATTAGCACCTTTACATTAAGGACTGTAATAACTTCTTAAACCAGAAAATAACTCTTCTTAATGTTAGGTAGTCTCTGAAGGGCTTTAGATATCTACCATTTAATGGTTCACAAGGTTTAGTATTAAAGGTTCTTCACTCAAAACAAAACATTTTACCCATGTTTGTTACATGTATTCTCTCATATCATGAGGTGTATCTGAGTTGTCTTGCTATATTTACAGATTATTATTCTAGTTTCCTATATGAGTAATTCTGTCATGCTAACTCTTCTTACATTGTGTGTTGAAGATTTGGGTGTGTTATTTTGCAGAGATATTCTCACTACTTCTTCAAGTGCTTGCTCATGTCAATTCCAATTAGGTATGTGTGCACTGAGTGCATAGTAGCCAGAAGGTTTTTTTCCTAACAGTACTCCTGAGGTTGGCTCAGGTGCCCCCTGGAGTCACGCCTCTATGATGCGATATATAGGGCTCTGCCGACCCGCTCCCACTTCAGTTCCTTCTTTCCACCTGTGACAGTTAGCCAGAACACTTGTTCTCTCTTGCTTCGGTAAGCTTTCTCCCTAGTAGTCTTCAGACTATTTTTTCTGTAAATAGTTAGAACAGTAGTTAGTAGTTGTAGTTAGTTTAGTCATTATATAGTTAGAATTCCAGTAAGGAATTGTTCTGGTGGTACTCCCCATTCCACTCATCCACAAGGTGCTACTCAAGGTTTGGAGGGACAAAGCCTCGGTAATATTGATAGCTCCATGTCAGCACTGGTACACATCTCTTCTGAAACTGTCAGTGGAAACTCCGATCACTCTACCGCTTCTCCTGGACCTGATATCTCAGGACCACGGCCGTCTTCAGCACCCCAACCGTGAATCTCTCCACTTCATGGCTTGGAAGCTCCAGGGCTAAACCTGATGGAGCTTGCTTGCTCTGATCCAGTTAGGGAAGTCCTCCTTGGCAGTAGGAAACCGTCTACTAAGGCCACCTATCTAGCCAAATGGAAGAGATTCACAATTTGGTCATCGCAGAAATACACATCTTCTGCGCATTCGACAGTACCTTTTATCT
The DNA here is from genome assembly GCF_013100865.1 of Trachemys scripta elegans. Classification (NCBI taxonomy): domain Eukaryota; kingdom Metazoa; phylum Chordata; order Testudines; family Emydidae; genus Trachemys; species Trachemys scripta. The sequence goes on from NC_048298.1 coordinate 74,366,754, forward strand.
TGGAATTCTGCACCTGAAACTGTAAGGGCTTTCTGTGTCATCAATAAAAGTCCACTTGGCCACCATTTCCGCCTCTCACCCAGGTGTGGTGGGCCAGTCAGTCTTCGCCAACCCAATAGTTGGATGCTTCCTTAAAGGACTTGAGAGGCTATACCCTCAAGTACAACAACTGATCCCGGCCTGGTTCTTTCCAGAGTATCGGGACCCTCTTTGAGCCACTAGCGAGATTTTCTTTGCTTTGTCTCATGAAAGGGAACATTTCTGGTAGCAATAACATTTGCCAGGAGCGTATCCAAGATTAAGGCCTTAACATCTGAACCTCCTTACACAATCTTCTATAAGGACAAGGTTCAGCTTCGGCCACACCCAGCCTTCCTACCGAAGGTCGTCTCCCAGTTTCACTTTAATCAGGACATTTTTCTTACAATCTTTTATCCCAAGCCACATGCAAACAGCCAGGAACAAAGACTTCACTCTTTGGGTGTTCGCCGGGCATTAGCCTTCTATATTGAACGGATGAAGCAGTTTTGAAAATCTACTCAACTATTCATCAAAGTAGCAGACAGAATGAAGGGGATCCCAGTCTCTTCTCAAATAATTTCTTCATGGATTACCTCAAGTATCTGAACATGCTACGATCTGGCGAAAGTACCTGCCCCCATGCTGACAGCACACTTCATGAGGGTGCAGGCTTCTTCAGTGGCATTCCTGGCCCAGGTTCCAACCCAGGAAATGTGCAGGGCTGCAATGTGGTCCTCAGTCCACACCTTTCCCTTGCATTATGCCATTACTCAGCAGACTAGATACAATGCAGCCTTTGGCAGAGCGGTGTTTCAATCAGCAAACCCATGAGCTCTGACCCCACCTCTGAGTTCCTGCTTGGGAGTCACCTAATTGGAATCGACATGAGTGAGCACTCGAAGAAGAAAAAATGGTTACCTACTTTTTGTAACTGTCCTTTGAGATGTGTTACTCATGTCCATTCCAAGACCCACCTGCCTACCCCTCTGTCGGAGCAAGGCCAACAAGAAGGAACTGAAGTGGTGGCGAGTCAGCAGGGCCCTATATATGGCGCCATGGAGGTGCAACTCCAGGGGGCACCTGAGCTGACCCGATGGGTACTGATAGCAGAAAAACCTTCCAGCTACTGTGCACATGACGTGCACACACCTAATTGGAATGGACATGAGCAACACATCTTGAAGAACAACAGTTATGAAAGATAGGTAACCATTTTTTCTATACATGATAGTCAGTATATCCTAAATGGAGTGTCTATCCTCTTCTGTTTCAAATTATATGCACGTATTATGTGGGCTTGCAGTGGAAGAATCACCTCATCAAGAGTCAACTTTGTCCTACCTTAACCACCTTTTAAACTAGTAACACCTTCCTTCTTTATTGTGTAAGTTCGGGATTGGAAGGGTTTTGTTTTTTTTTTAACCTTTATCTGTAGCAAACTCTGCAGATGAGGCCTGTAGAAGGTCCATTTAGTTTGTGTTTACAGTTCATTTTGTCTGACCGTTCCTGGGTTCTAGGTCATACTACCTGATTACTTTTCAGGGCTATAGTATTTAGATGTATTCTTATTTTATGTGTTCAGGTTTCTCTCTGGTTTCCAGAATGTGTTCACACTGCATGCTCTTATTCTTACAGCACACAGTAAGAGTTTTCACATCTCCATAGCCAGCTGTATTTTTAATTGTGATTCTTGATTTCAGTTTTGCAGATGAAGCACTGATGCTTCCTCACCACTTTACCACTTGAAGCAATGTCTCCTTGCTAAAAATTTTGCCTACTACTTATTTACCATGTAGAGAACTTTATAGTGTCCTCAACTGTGGATCTATAACTAGTACCTCAATAAGCAAATCACTTTCCTGCAAAGTGACTACAGACACTTAGGACTGCTTCAGCCCTCAATAAGGATGGGAAATATCAATTGCTGGTGTATTGGGGGAGGATACAACAAAATTCTAAAGCTATGGCAGTTCCTGCCATAATATAGCACTATGCACCCAAAATTTTGGATATATTTGAGAAGAGCGATTACAAGTAGATAATTCTCATGTCCAAATTTTGTTTCACAATTAATCTTTAGTTTAACTATCTTCTATTGTCAATGATATCTGAAGATCCTTTAAAAATTTGACCCTTAGTAATTTTTAAATTTAAAATTGTAAATTGGAAATGGATGAAACAACTCTTATGAAATTTGGTTTAAAGAAGTATTCACTTGGGTTACAACCCTGTATGTTATATTTTTTGGCCCAAAGCACATTTTATGGATGATTTAAAAACCATTGAAAAGTGCACTTAAAAAAACACACACAAAAACTCCTAAACAAAACATACCTACATAAGCCTAAACAGCACAGCTATTATACTTACATACTGCGATACTTTTTCCAAGTTGACTGACTTAATGTAACGTTGAATAAGAACAGACTGAAAAAAGAGCAAGCTTCTTGTCTGTTTCACATCTCACTAAGTTATGAGCCCCTGTAGGTACGACCTCAGCTATGTAATCTGCCAAAAGTAATCACTGGTTGGTTCTCTAATCCATGTTTCATATACCACTGCTGCTCAAATAAATTGTCTGTGCAGTTTCTGCTTTCGAATGTCTTGTTTTTACCATGCTTAAGAATTATGTTTTTTAAAAATTAAATTTCTGTGTTCTAATAATGACTGCCATGTAATCTTTTGACACTTACTAATAAATAGCTATATTAAGAAATACAACACTTCAGTTTCAGTAATAGATACTGATGGAAGTTGAAAACCTTATAAATAGTAACTATTTAAAATAGTGAAAATGACAGGCAAGCTCTGTTACGGGAATGTGAAAGAAGAAATATAAACAGTAAACTCTTTTATGTATCTGTAAGGGACTTTTGTACTTTGTAGTTGAATAATAATGATACTTCTATGTGTTTCCTCTATGCAGAATTATTTTACTACGCAATTACAAACAGAATCTAATGTAATGTCTGAGTGTACAGTCTGCATATACTGTTTGTCACAACTCATATTTCTTTTAAACACAGAATTGTGTAATAATTCTTTATTAAAGCAACATACGCTGAATACTGAAACCTGATATAATTTAGGTTCAGGAAACTAAGTCATTCTACACTATCAGATGGCATGGTGCATTATTAGTGTTTATATTGCCAGCATTGGTGAAAGGGTGCTTTTAAATATGTACTTGTAGGGTAAAGATCCAGATACTAATAAGACATTTTTGCCAGAGCATTACTAATGCCTACATGTATTTTTGCAAAACTGCCATCTAGCATGTTAGGCAAAGTCTTTGATGGCTTGTCAATAATAGTTGTAGTAGTAAAGTCCATTTGTTTCTGGCTGACATCTGGTGACATCATAGCAGAATTTTCAGAAGCCTTTTCAATCCATCGCTAACTTCACACACACAGCAGCTGAACTCCTAGTGATCTGCTGCAAATCTTCTATCCATCTTCTCATTGGTTGTCTTTTACTATAATGATCCATCACTATTGCTTTCATGATAATTTGTTCGAGGGTATTTTCATGTCTGTGTTGATTTGATCACAAAATATAAGTTTTCACCTGTTGATTTCCAAGAGCCAAATCCGCTTCTCTCTGATAATATTTTGAATGTAAGTGCTTTTTTTTTGTCTGCGGCATTAGTTTCCCAGGATTCATATCCATAAGTATCTAAAGTTCACCAGTTGCATCTCAAAGTGCATGGAAGTTCGAGTTTTTCCACACTTTCATATAAAGACAATGGCTGAGTGATCCATCTCTAATCATCTTCTGATTTCTTTGGAGCAGCCTCCTTGGTTGGATATGTATGATCCCCAGATAATGAAATTGCAGCATTTCTCCATTTTTAATAGTCTTTTTAGACTTTATTCTCTTTTAGACCCTCACTAGATATTGAGGCTTGTTGGTTGGAGTCTGTGTTTTGTTATGTTCTACTCTAGATTCAGAAATATTTAGTACCATCTTTACTTTGTCTTGCTTAGTTCCTATTTTACTATCGATTCATAAGGTTATTGGTGTATAAAATAAAATAGACTCATCCTCCAGAATTTGCTGCACTATATGCTCCTAACCGCACTAAAATTTGCAGTGAAATAGATACCCCTGTACGTATTTCAAACCCAAAGTCTTAACACCAAGAAAAAAAAAATTTCTAATGAAGCTACTGGTACAGTAAAATAAGCAAACTAATGTGTGTTAGTGTATTCAAGATACTGGAAAAATAAAGGGGGGAAAAGAAACAATTTCAGAATATTATAAATTGGCAATTAAAGCAGGAGGATGTTCACAATGTTATGTGTGTGCTAAACTCATCCAATACATGGTTTATGTACATTAGAAAATAAAGGCATGGTTGTTTTAAAAATATAATTCCAATTGTCTAAAATAAATGTAATTGCATTTTTATCTTTCTTCAGAAATGCTTCTTTCTTGGATGCTGCACAGAGTCAGTGCTGGTATTTTAAGGAGCTGATGAAACTTAGTAATGAACACCGATATGCACATGAATATGGAGACCTAAACATTGCTGACAGAGACGAACCAGAAGCACAGCAAGATCATTTGAAGCAAACAGCCACCGACAGGCTACAGCAAAATAACCTCTTTATCGCTGGTGCAAAGGAAAATAAGCAGGGCTTGTTGAATCCTTCTGAAAGATGGATTACTACAAGCCACATTCAGCCTATGTTCATTAACTCCTCCGTACCTGTGCCTCAAAAAAAAAGTAATCAAGAGCACAAAATAAAGAAGAAAAGTACTGAATGTTGCATCAGTCACAAAGGGGAGAGCAAAGATAACAGTAAAATATCAACCCCAACTACAAGAAATACATTCAGAGAGACAGTTATTGCAAGTAATGAGGGAGAGAATCTCCAGCATGTTGAGAACAGTGTGGAAAAGTAAGATATAAATGTCAAATATTTGCCATAAAAACCCAGTTCCATTTCTGCATAATCGTAATGTGAAAAGTTAGTTTTCAAAATAGTTTCCAATGGGATACAAACTTACAACTATTACGTTCTATTAAGGGCTTGTCTACACAGCAAGTTACTGTGCTGTGAATCTACAGCGCACTATCTTGCCATGCAGTAGCATCCTGTGTGGACACTGCTACAGCACAGTGAAAGTCCTGGAGTGTGGCTTAGCATTCTTCTACTTCGAAACGCAGTATGCTATATATAACACACTGGCTTGCTGTGCAGTAACTTGCTATGTAGACAAACCCTTTGTCTTTTCTGTTCACCTCCTATGTACTTTTTAATAAGTTTTAACTCTTATTGTCTCCTAATCATGGTTAAAATTCATATCCCTTATGCATGACAGTCCTGTGGTATTTTGTCGGTGATTGCATTTTAACAATATTTTTAAAATGTATTTTAATTGAAAACTGTGTGAAAGTAAGGAGAAAATTTAAAAATGTGACTTCTATCTAACTTTTCCTTTCTTGGTACTAAATACGTGAACCCTCTGCCTAATTGTATAAAACAAGAAGAAACAATAGTCCAGAGGCTTTTTAACACTCTTAGTAAGATTTTTTTTTTTCTGTAACTTTCATTAGGGCTCAGTCCTAATCTGTGCTGAGTTTACAGTTGAGAAAGTGGGAGGGGAAGGTGCTGTTAAAGCTACTTCTCCATTTTCCTGACCCTGGGCCAATCACATGCAGCTGTGCTGACTGAAGAGCCAACTATCTGTCCTGTTCTTGGCATTCCCAACATGCCTCTTTCCGTCCTGTACAAAAGGGGTTGGGGAGCATAGAGCCAACTACACTTGATTTGTGCCACCTAAGGATTCTCCCGTGTGAAGTGCAATGCTCTGTTGCCATTTAGGGCAGATTTCTAGCTGCTTTGTACTGATTCATGCTACACAGGCAGAACTGGAGGTGAAGATTTGGTCCTATGTACATAAGAGTTCAGATAGGACAAGGTGTCCAGTTTCAAAAATACACTGTACATAGAAGCCTGGGGTACACTGTGAGGGGCAACACTGAAAGGTATGTTCCTTCAGTTTCCTTAGAAGTACAATATGCAGACAGCATTCCCTGTGTTTTGGGGTTTTTCTGTTTTTTTTGTTTTTGGTTGTACTTGGGAATTGATTAATTTATTATGAATGTATTTCTTGAGGAGGACTGCAGGATACATAATGAACTCCAGTGGAAATGAGCGGGAGCATAGTAGCCCATTATGAAACCTGAGTGTTTTTGAAAATCTAAATCCTTTTCTAAACGTTGCATTTAAAGTATTTTAGTTACTCTTCTAATATAAATATTCCAGGAATTCTGCTGTTGGAAAGTCATCCTCTTAACTGTGAGTTGCACCCAGTAGTGCTGGAAGCTATTGGGCAAAACTGTAAACTAAACTACTTAAAATCAGGGGTGCTACTGCACCCCCAGCATCCCTACTTTCCCCACCCCTGGTTGTGCTTGCTCATCAGTACTTAAGCAAGGTTTTAAAATATACTTTTTATGGTGAAATCAATTATTTTTAAAATTTTCCTAAGTATTTTCTTAGAAGTTCAGATTTTTAAAAAGCCACATATTTTCTATGTAATATTTACTTATCTCTGAGTTAACTTATTGACTTCAAAATATTCCTGTGGGAGGCTGTGACTTGTTTCAGAGTATCTGCTTCACTGTAAGCTGCTTCGCATTTTAAGCAGCTACACCTAAATAAGAAGAGAAAACAAAAAAAATATAGAAATGTGGGGTGTTTCTAAATTCTTCTGTCCTTTCATTGGTTTGTTGATATAAGAGATGCAAGGGTTTTTTTTTTCTAAAATTTTGAGATAACTTAGAACTGCCATCAGACATTAACTTCTCTATAAAAATTTGATCTGCAGATCACTGTAGGGAGAATGTGCCTTGGTTTCTTGAATTCCCCAAACCTTTAGAAAGCACCAACCATTTGACAGATCTGAATATTCTGATTATAATATAATCAAGATTGTTTTACAGCATTTAAATTAATAACTGTACTTTTAAAACAATAAGCAAAATGGAACTTGAACAATACTTTAACCACTGGGATTGCAGTATGAAATTATAAACTATATTATGATTGCATAAGGGTAACTCCATGGCACCCCATACATAACTGTTTTAAATCATTGTGTAGATTTAAAAGCATCCCTAGTGTATTACTCTCTTGAATAGTCTTGTTGTTTAAAAAGTAAAAATAGGTAGAAGCTGGAAATGCATTTTCCAAGAGTCTCTCAACCATTGTGTGTGGATGAACACATGTATGCATATCTAATGGGGAACGTCTTTGCAGTTACTGTAGAGCCTTCAGTTGCATAAACCTTTCTTTTTTTGGTGTTCATAGCTTGGCAGCTACACTAATCCAGTCATATTGGCGAGGCTACATAATTCACAGAGATATTCATTTCTGTGCTAGACTACATATGGCAGCAACGGAGATCCAGTGTGCTTGGCGGAAGTACCTTGCCAGGAGAAACGCTGTCTACTGCACAAAAGAAAGCAATGAACTCACAGACGCTATAGAACAGAAGCATAAAGCTGCTGCCCTTATTCAGGTTGGTTTGCTACAGTGTTCTCTTCATTTGTTACAGTTAGACTTAGTCAGGAATGATTTGATTAATTAGCAGTATTTATAAGTAATGTTCATTCTGTTTTTTTCTTGAACCAAACAGATGATTCTAGCAGAAAACCCTTTTTTTGTTTAATAAAATCCTGCATAAGCATCAAAAGTTTATTTTACAAAATATTAGTTTGATTTTAATTTTACTGTGGTGGCAAAGGTAAATAATGTCATGTACCCTGTATATTCTTAGTTTCAAAATCTTTCTAGTCCTTTTTAAATTAAAGGGACACTGCCAGAATTTTTGGCCTTACATAAACCTATCTTGAAAGTTATTCCATATTGTGTTTGTTGGGTGAAAACATCAAAGGTACCTAAGTGATTTAGGATATTGTCTCATTTTCAAAAATACATTACACACTTCGAAGCCTAAATCTTATTTAAATGTCAATAGGATTTAATCTACTAAGGTCTGGTCTATACTACCCGCCTGAATGGGCGGGTAGAAATCGACCTCTCGGGGATCGATTTATCACGTCCCATTGGGACGCGACAATCGATCCCCAAATCGGCACTCTAACTCCACCAGCAGAGGTGGTAGTAAGCGCCGCCGACAAAAAGCCGCAGAAGTCGATTTTGCCGCTGTCCTCACAATGGGGTAAGTCTCCTGCAATACGTCGAATTCAGCTACGCTATTCACGTAGCTGAATTTGCGTATCTTAAATCGACTCCCCGCTGTAGTGTAGATGTACCCTAAGTATCCTAAGCTACTTCAGAAAATTTTACTGCTTGCCTCATGGATTTCATCACATTGTGGCATCTGTTCAACGGAACTTGTCTTCTGGGAATGTAGAATGGGTATCAGGAAAGGACCAGCATTATGGGGAAATGCTGGCTTTTCCTTCTCTCTGAATTCTAGAAATGAGCTCTCCAAGCACAGGTCACTTACCCATGAGGATGCCCTTTCCTGCCACCTGTGCTCTGGAAGAGTTGAGGATATAACCCAATATACAAGTTTTTAACCTAGCCAGTCATAAGTGCTACAGTATGCCTGATTTAACTTTAATTGTACGTTCCTAGTAGTTACAGGCCAACAGAGTAACCAGTAGGAAAGCAGATCTTCAGTCTCAGCATTTCATTATGTTCATGATAAATCATTAGTTTGTGGCAGCACACTGCAAATGATAAGGCAAAGCAGATACAAGGCTATTATTTGCACATAATTTTTGAGAAGGAGGAGGAAATGTCAATATCCTCTCATTTATACAGTGTAGAACATTCTCAGTGAGCAAGGAAAATTGCTATCCAAGTTCTAACACTGTCTACCATAAAACAGGAATTTCCCTTTAAAACCATGATCCATAAAACTACAGTTATAAAAATAATATTCCCATGTATAATGTGCCTTTTATCCTAAAGTATCCAGTATGTCTTTGCACATGTTCCTAATGTCTTGCATCATTTTCAGGTATTTAAGTGCTCATTTTTTTTTTTTGCTGTATGTTCTTTTTTACCTAGATGATGATGATAATAAAAAAACCCTTTCTTAAAAAATGTAGAGTAGACGGTGACTGTGAAGATGTGGTTGACTGGTTTAGGTTAATTACATGAGATGACAACAAGAATTGCCACTTGTAACCACTGGAAATTTGGTATAAGTGTGTTTTTATTTTTGTTCTCAGTAATTTGAAAGTGAACACTCAACTTTTTCTTATATCTTCTTCCCCCTCCGCTTAGAATAGGCCCTGTAGGAATTGTCAAATAATTAATTAGTTGACCTAGGTTTGTAGTTGAGGGAGTTTCAAGATTCCATTCTGCTTACTTGAGGAAAACCTCTTGAGTATTCTGAGCTTTAGACATATGCTGGCATTTAATTTGTCTTGTAGTTTTAAATGTCACATAAAGTTCAAAAAACAGATCATTGAGCTATTAAACCAAGGTCTAAGATGTTTTATCTTCCTAATGGGATAACATAGAGAATCTGGATTTGGGTTTGATCTATGGCCTTGTATAACATGCTTTAAATTTTTGTTTAGGCATTTTGGAAGGGTTTCCTCTTGCGGAAGAAACTAGCCAGTGCTCTTGCAGCTGTTAAAAGTGATGAAGTGGAGGATGACTATGAAGAAGTAAATGTGGATGATTTTACATTTGATGAAGTAAGCACAGTTGTTAACATAAAAGTTCACCTAAAACAGCAGCAAATGTACCTACATTAGAACTGTATGTTGGATATATTAGATAACCCGAGAGAGCAAGAAAGAGTTACATTTTGGGTATATAATTAATTTAAATGTACTTTTTATGGATTATTGGCTTGCTGGTCGCATTGATGTTCCAGTGCTACTATGCTATTAATGACACACCTCATCTACATGAAACCTCATCTATTTCTAGAGCCTGAAGGCAAATAAATGGATCGTGCAAGTGGCTGTTTTTGTCCAAAAGTGTGCAGTTCTGTAACCCTTTTAATAATATTTTATACCCTATGGGATATAAGGTACAATGTAGTTTCAAAAATATTACAAAACCATAATTTTTGGAGAAAATAAGGATTGGCCTTAACCCTCACGAGTGGTCCCAGGAACTCCAGTGTCCCCAGTAGGTGTGATGTCACCAGCATAGTGATCAGTAGAGTCATTTGACAGATTGGGAGCTATGCCACTGATGGATGCAAACTTCTAAAAGAAAAACATATTGGAAAATATATCTGCTAATTATCATTGAGGGATAACAAAATAAATAAACAAACCACCACATCAACAACCGGAGGTGGAGAAAGTTACTAAACAATTCAGCAATCTCACCTCTGTGTTCTGGAAAATGACTAGGAGGATCAGGTTCTTAATGCAAGAGTAGTTAATGAAGAAAGGGATAGTGAAATTGGGAAGGAAAAGGCTAAAGTAGCAGTGTTCCAGAACATCCAGCTGCAGTACTACAAGAACTATTAGAATCATTGTCAATATTGGCAGTTCAGGGAGGGCAAATGAAGTTTTAGAGGACTGAACTTGAGCAAAAATATTCATTTTTAAGACATGACAAAGATCACCAAAGGAATTACAGAGCAATAAAGTAAAGTTCAAAACCTGGTAAATTGATATATAAAACATGTAGGCAATGCTCTACTGCATCAAGGGAATCAAACAACTGCCAACAGCCAAATCTTTTCAGTAAGCATGGAAAAGGAGCCTTATGCAGCATTATCTTCACTTTCCTGCGAAACAACAGAAACTCCTCTTTGCAAATACTTGCACAATTGGGGCTCTGTTTTTTGGAAACAGTTGGCAGAGTAGACTCCAGCAAGGATTTAATTGTTGCTCAGAGCCAGTCAGAGGGTCATTTCAGGAGAGAATTAATCCAGTGTGAATTAAATACTACACAGTACAGTCCACCATTTCTGGAAACTGGATGGTCTCTCCAAAACTGAGTATCTGTAGGAGCAATTCTGGATGAAGAAAATTACTCACCTGTAATTGGAGCTCTCTGAGTTCTCTGCACATCCTCATTCACTCACCCTGCTTTCCTTGTCATGATTTCAAACACAAGAAAGGAACTCATCATGGCTGGTGCCATGGAACTTTATATGGCTTTGTCATGGACATTTGGATACGGGTGAGCATGGGTGTTTGCAATAGTCCTGTGTTAAAATCCCACCATAACTTCAAAATGGAGGTTGAGATGACCTACTTCTAATGTGGTTAACCCCTACTTGGCTGGAGATGACATGTTCCTAGGGCTTATAAAATACTTCTGAACATCAAATATTTTTGCCTTTGCGGTGTACCAAAACAGGACTGTATCTGGTGACCTGAGGATCAGCCACCTTTTGAGGACCCCAGTTAGAGTTGCACTGGATTAAACAAAACAGGAATGGTGTTTATTATATACACATGCAATGTGTTACTTATGACTTGGAATAATTTTTAACAATCAAAATTAATTTTTCTTCAGTCTTTGAGTAGCTATAAACTTTTCAGGGGTAAATTTTCAAAAGGGCAGCCACCCTTTTGAGAGTGCAAATCAGACAGAGGCACAAGTACCAGGAAATAATTTTGCGGGCATAAAATGGGGGTTTAAACCAGGAGAGTAGGCTTAAATTTTACTTTTTAATGTTTAGGATTTTAAAACGTATCCAGCATAAAGAGCAACTCTGTTGTTTGCTCCCATCTTTCTCTCAAATAATACTCAATACTAGAAAGTTGCAGAACTTACTTTTTAACACAGGGAAGAAAATATCTGTTCATGTGTATCAAAGAAGGGAAAAGCACATATGCTGTATTGCATTTTACACCCAATGAACCAGATTATTATTTAGTATAAATCAGTGTAGTTGCATTAAAGTCAGGGGAGCTATGGCCTTTTATGCCACCTGGAGATCTGGCCTGGAATCTCTATTTATTCCAAATATTATAGTATTTTTCTAAAATAAATAACAGTGGTGTTTATAGCCTGTATTACATATCAGAGTGCTATCATGTCATTAACTGAATATTCTTAATAGTTGTTCATCTAGGTGCAAATACGAAGTCAAGCAGCTGGCCTGAATGGCTAGGCCAGGCACAGAACAGATGTATAGAAGGGAGGAATCTTTCTACGCCTCCCAGGGTCATGGAGTGATTATTCCAGGCTAGGAGGCAAAGCAGTTTCTATGGCATGTTACAAAGTGAAAAGGCAGGTGAGGATTCATGCAGTGATAGATCCTTCCACTTTGCCTGTTTCTCAGTACAATTGCATCAGGAGTCCTTGCACAGCTGCAGTGAGCATGAGGTGCCAATTCCCTGCATTCAGCTCATCCTTCTGCAATGAACCTGCACTAGCTCTCTTGCCAGGGGAGTCACTGATCTCATGGAGGCGGGGACTGGACCTGGGTCTAACCCTAAATTCAGATATTTTTGTGTCCAATTAAAATTAGTATTTCATTGATGGTATATTTTGCCTTTAAAGGGTTGTCCAGAATGTATAAATATCCAGAGATCTGTCACATCAGTTATTTAACATGGTCACATAATATTTGGTACATTGACTGCTGGGGAAGAAGACTTCTGTAACATCTGTTTTCAAACACCAGGAGTTTCTCCCTGCCTGGCTGCTCCAATGATTGCATTCTGGCTTACTAATATGGGTGTCCCTCTATTTCTTCTGCAAATTCCTGTCCATATTAACTACTCTTCTAGGTGTTCCTGTATTTCAAGGACAAGAAATTCTGTGTCTGGAATGACTGAGGGCTTTATACATCTTTGCTGTCATGCTTTTAGCCTCTGTACAATTGAAATGGCAAGAGATACTATATTAAGCGTCTCCATCCAGTTGTCTGCCATTAATTACCCAGAGCTCCCATTTAACCCTCATATAGATTTATCATAATCTGCTCCCTTATATAAATGTATCGTGGCATGTATGATATCGTTATATACAAGATGAGGTAATGTGGGGCCTAGTTAATCTTTTCCAGCCCATAGCCTAGGGGCTTTATATATAGTTGCTTCTAAAGAGTCAAGAACTTTGGGTTACACTCTTACTAAAGTACTTGGAGATCTGTGTGCCAAGAATGTGCTAATTGTATCAACATCCACTTCAATACTCTGTGAAAAGAGGTCATCAATGCAGCCAGTATTGTAATTGGCTTTAATATCAATACTTCTAGAGGGACAAAGGAGGAAAGTGAAGTGTCAATTTCCTTTCTTTCTCTCTCTACGCAAAGATCCATATGTATCTCATTGTTTGTAGCTTGGCTCATTAAATCCTTTTAGTTTAGAGCACTGGATATCATCTAACCCACAGGCTAAATATGAGGAGAAATTTTATTCATCATTAATTATTTTCAAAATAATTATGCATCCGAAGAAGTGGGCAGTAGCCCACGAAAGCTTATGCTCTAATAAATTTGTTAGTCTCTAAGGTGCCACAAGTTCTCCTATTCTTTTTGCGGATACAGACTAACACGGCTGCTACTCTGAAACCTGTCATTAATTATTTTGTTTTTTTAAAAGAACATCAATATTTAATGTAGCAATAATAGAAAAGAAAGACCAAATTATTCAAAATAAAATCTAGAAAATAACAAATTCTTGCTTCCAGTTGAAGCTCTTGTCTTTGAGAGCTGTTCTGCAGAATTCATAGATATAGTCAGCATCAGCTTAAACTTCAGAAGTATTAACTTCTTCCAATCTTAAGAAAAGCGATGAAAGAAATATTTGAGAACATTACTAAAGGAAACAATCCTCTCCTGAAAAACAATTACTATTATCTTCTTACTAAATAGAACAACGTTACACAGCTTTTAAACTGTGGATTTGTCATGCAACCTTTCTTTCCTAAGTTTATTTAGGACCTATCCTTCATGTTTCAAACTACCTGGAAGTAAGGAGACAAAGGTGACCATAAGTAGCTCAACCACCTACTTCCTCCTCACTGTTTTTCCTCTTTCTCCTGGTAGCCTGAAGTGTATGCCTTATTTCTCTAAGCCTTTTTCCCCCTCTTATCAGTTCCTGAGCTCCTACGGAAGTGGAAGCTAGGGAAGGAAGGAACAAAAAACAAATGATGTTAGGAACAAAACAGGCAGAATATGTGCATCTTGTAACCATGTGCATTCTTTGAGTGTAAAGAGTCTGTAAATTTTGTCAGGTTCTAATAATTTATTCCTGTGATTCTTAAAAGGGGAACAAGACATTACAAATCTCTTTATGGAGACTACTCAAATACTGTATTATCTTTGCTTATAAACAGGCAGATTTCCCTGACCCTGTATCAATCAAGTCCGTCAGTTTTAGGCATGATTACGCCTTGGTATGAGGGACCAAAAATGCTGTTGGTTTTCTGTGGATTCTTACATTGTTTATTTTGTACCCTTCCCCCCTCCCCAAATCAATTTTGACTCACAAACAGTGGCAGTTATTGATCTGCAGGGGTGACTGTCCGACAGAGACACATTTTGGAGGGCCCAGCACTTGGAGGTTCTCAAAACCTCTCTAAACAGTGGCAGATTGAGTACAGATCTCAAAAGAATAGTGGATCCAAGTCTTGGACTGATGAGATTCGGGGACCAACTGTTTTTAGAGCTACATAGGACTCATTTCTAAAGAAGAGTTGGAGCCAGGAGGCACAGAATGTGGGGACTCAGGTCAAGGCAGGTGGCTAGCCACCTTCTGTGCTTCCTGGCCCAAATTTTCTCAAGCAGTGGGTCTTATGAAGATAGATCTTCTTAATAATTAAGCATCTTGTGTCCACCTTAAGCACCTTATGTTGTGATTATCAAAAAAAATAGGAGCCTAAAACTATATTCTGAAGTCCATATTTAGACACTTAAAAAGTAGCTTGTCTTTCAAAAGTGCAGAGCATGCAGCAGCTCCCCTATTTTGAAAATCTCTGCCTTGGGCAATACCTCAACATTTATCCTGTTCCACTATTAACTTTTCTCTCCGGCTTCTCTTCTCCTGATAAAGCTGCAGCCCCCAGTAAATGTAGCATATTCTCTAGTGGTGATATCCCATATTGGAAATCTGAGGTCAGTATACTCTGAGTTACCTTTAATAGAGAAAGCTCCAAGTGCAATATTATTTAGATACAGAAGCTTATGGTCTTGCCATAGTGTAGCAAAGCTGCTGTAGTTTGAGTTCCATAGTTTTGTTTACAAAGTTAGGAAGCATGGGAGATTTGGTTATGTGGGCACATCATCTGGAACATTTAGGGACAGTGGTCTGGTGAGGATCTTGTAGAGTGTGGTGGAATCAGAGGTAGGAAGGAAGCAGGAACTGGGAGCCTTTGGAAGGATGATTGTTTGGGGATCTTGGAGCCTTCAAGGAGGGCTGAAGGTGCCAAGAGTCTGAGGATTCTTGAGGTTGCTGAGAGGGTGGAATTGGGAACTTCAAAAGGATTGGGTAAGCATCCAAGCATTTCTGGAGCTTATGTGAACCAAGTCTAACCTCTGAAGCTTATGAGGTTCACTCATCTGTACTTTGTAGTCTTTTATTCAAAACAAAATGTAGGAATTGGCTTCTGACCCATAACTTCCTTTGAGCACTATCAAGCTTAGGGCACAAAGCACATTTTGCAGAAAAGTTATGTGTATGTCATGAATGACTTCTGTAACATTATCATAAGACTTGACCTCTTTGGAGTTAAGTATGGAGTGTTTTCATTTGCAAAAATTCCAACGTTCTGTGAGATTGTTTTATTTTACTCATTTACTTGCATCCTCCTTCATGTACTGAATAGTCTGCTAATTCTACACAGTCCTAATCATATTTATTTAAAAAAAAACACAGGCAATAGGAATAAGAGTGAAATCTATTGTTAGAATGATTGTCTAAGGTTACTCTAAGCATTTTAGCAAATGACATTTGGTGCAAGCATTCAAAAATATGATCCTGCCTTAAATTTCTCTCAGCTAAATGTTGTCGTTTTCCATTGTGTCCACTTACAAGAGAAAGATACACTATAGCTGTACTTCTCTTCTAAATTAACTGTCTCTTAAGGGAATGTTCTGTAATAATTACTCTACTTTCTTATGTCTTTAAAATCTCTTGAGATCCCATGAGAACAATTCACTGTTGTGATATTTCTTTGGAATCCATACAACACCTCTCTCTACTTTTCTTGGCTGGACATATTGTTTGCTTTTAGCAATTAGAATAGTGTTTTAAAATAATCTCAGTTAGTAGTAGTTCAGAGTTTTCTGAATCCAGGTATAGCAGGTTTCTAAAGCTTCCTATTTTTGTAGATAGGGCTATGCAATAGTCTTTTTCTGTAATCCTTATTTTTGTATTTAGAATGCACACAAAGTTTAGCACAATTTTTATTGAATTCACAAATTCTGATGATCCGTATTTTCTTCACTTTGTTTTCAGAGTGGTTTGCTGTATGGTTCTACTTTGTAAAATGAGGGTATGTCTACATACCACTGGGGATCGATTTATTGCATCTAGTCTAGATGCGATAAATCGACCCCAGAGTGCTCTCCTGTCGACTCCTGTACTCCAGCGCCGCGAGAGGTGCAGGCAGAGTCAATGGGGGAGCAGAAGCAGTCAACTCACCATGGTGAAGACACCACGGTAAGTCGATCTAAGTACGTCGACTTCGTAGCTGAAGTTACGTAACTTAGATCGATTCCCCTCCCCCCATCCCCTCCCAGTGTAGATCAGGGCTGAGACAAACATGGCACTCCAAAATGCCATTTTAATTGTGATTTACCTATGTAATGTGCTATGTTTACAAATGGAAATTTTTCTAACTGCCAGCCTTGCTAAAGTGGGATCCATAAGCTAATTTTTTTCCCAGCCATCTTCACTAGTCTGCACTACAGAGATCTCCTTTGCAGAGTCACCAGAAGCAGCTGAAGTGTTGGTGTCAGACTATGCTGCTTCCTCTTACTGCTCAAGCATTCTACATTCAATGGCAGAGATACTCATCATGCTGCAAGCTCTCCCACTACAAACAAAAGTGTATACCCACTTTGCTAGCAAGTAAACCGTATTAACCTCTCTCCATTCTGATTCTATCTAAGGGACATTTTTTAAAAGCAACTTTTGGAACTTATAGGAAACTTTCTTTAAGCACACATGATCATTTTCCCTTTCTCAACTCCTCCACCTCAAATAATGTCAGAGCTAAGGAAGAAGCATTGGTCAAACATTAAAATGCTCTTCTGGGGAGCTAACCTGCTTACTTCTACCAAATAGAATAGGTGAAGTATCAGGGAAAGTAAAACCAACAGAAAAAGGCTACTTTATTCTTATTGGCTGCAATTCTAAGGGTACATCTACACTACAGCGGGGAGTCGATTTAAGATACGCAAATTCAGCTACGTGAATAGCGTAGCTGAATTCGACGTATTGCAGCCGACTTACCCCGTTGTGAGGACGGCGGCAAAATCGACTTCTGCCACTTTTTGTCGGAGGCGCTTACTACCACCTCCGCTGGTGGAGTTAGAGCGCCGATTTGGGGATCGATTGTCGCGTCCCGTCGGGACGCGATAAATCGATCCCCGAGAGGTCGATTTCTACCCGCCGATTCAGGCGGGTAGTATAGACCAGACCTAAGATTCTATCCATGTACATGATTCATCAACTGGACTGTTTGAGGAATGATTGATTAAAAACATATCATGATGATAGCTTTTATAAAAACAATAGGGCCTGATCCACCTAGTTACACTGTTTCTTATGCTTGTGTAACTCCACTGACCACAAAGGTGTTTGCACTGAGCTGTAAAATCAATGTAATGCTGAGAAGTATCAGGCCCAATATATACACTTTCTGTAACACATCATTCATACTCCCTTTACTTCAAACTTGTATCTGATCTTTTTGTTTAAGATTAGTACTTGTGTACTGCCAGTAACTTCTTACCTGTAATTGAAAAAGCAACTAAAAATCTTCCCCCTTTTAATGGAAATTGTAGCAAATGTGCCTGAGGACACACCTTCAGTAGATGTAAATTGGTGTAGCTCCATTGGATTCAGTTGCATTTATACTAGCCAAGAGTCTGGCCCTGAATGTCTAAATATGTTTGGCTTCCTGATTCCAAATTAAGCTATACAAGAGAAGGCCTGTTGCTTTCTTGCTCTGGAAAACTAGCCTGTAGAGTAATCTGATTTATCAAAATTCTGGGGATGAAAGAGAACTTTAAATGCACTAAAAAAATTCAGATCTCTAATTTCAAAGGCAGTTTTCATTCACAGTCAATCAGCAATATATAAACAACTGGGAAAGAATAGTTCAGGGATCTTGTGCCAGGAAACCTGTGAGTTAGAATTGCATGTTTTCTTGCAACTTTTGCAAGTACTTAAGTTTACAGAGAAGAACTTTGTATCAGACATACTAAGATTCTTGCAGAAAACAAAAGCTAGATTAAGTGGTGAAAAGGTTTGTTCTGAAGAATTGAATGGGATACACCAGAGAGAGAGAGATGTTAGCCAGAAACAGGATAGAAATTTGCAGTTTTCAGCCAAATGAAAGTCAATACAGTAATTTTTTCTCTGGTATGCTCTTTTCTACTTCCATCATCCACAAAGTTGACCACCATTACGTGATTACTTATTCCTGACCCAAAGAAGAGAGAAAGCAACCATATAGCCCACTAAATAGCCAACATGGGGTGAAGAAGTTTTAGTCTCTAGCTTGTCACATGGAAACAAAGTTCATCATCCTCAGCATCTTGGGGAGTGACAGTTCTGAGAACACTGTTAAATGTATTGTCCACTTGCATTGTGGATTAAAGCATTTTTATTTCAACACTGAGCTAGACTGTTACTCATTTCTGTTAAAGACCAAAAGTGAGCTTGGTGCTGTATAAGAACAAAGTGAAGACATCCCCTACCATGAAGAATTTAGTTTAAATACAAAACTGAAAACACTTCCAGCATGGGGAAGATAAGCATAAATATTAATTTTGAGTCATTTTTCTATTTGTTCACTCTTTGTGGTCCATGTGGAAAAATCAGTGTTAAAAAAAAATTGGATGCAGAGAGGATGGTGGTGTGGTAAAATCAGAATGAAGAGAACATTCCTTACCTAGAGATGATGTGAAAAAGGCATGGTGACAGGATTGGGAACTGGAGATGAATGACCTCATTGGCAGAGCAGAAGGCAGGGAAACTGATTAAACAAAATCAGAGGTATAAACTGGAGCTGAGTATAGAACAGCCTTGAGTTAAAACAAGCAGTGGATTTAGCTGATAGGCCTGTGAAACTGTAAGGAGAGGCTGGTTTTTAAAACAAGATTTTACTCAGTGCCCTCTTTCCTTCCATGCTTCTCATGCCACCATCTCTCCCTCAGGCCAACAGGGCACCTGAATTCAGAATAACTGTCAGAATAACTCTTTTCATTGCTTTGTTTACATTTGGAGAATTCCAGCCAGTCACTCCCAAATTTTGGTTTTGAAGCACTGTATAAACAGAAATATGACAATTATTCTGGACAAACCCATGCTGTACTGTAGGCAGAGAAGGGGTTAATTGAGAGGGAAGAGGGTGATTGAGGAGGTCAAAAGGATTTTCTAATTTTAAAAAAGTAACATTCAGCATTTTGAACAGCTCTCTTGTAGGTTCTTTTTCTCCCCATATAATATGTAGCTATTTAAGTGAATACTTCAGTATAATAATGAATTGACTCTACTTCCTAGAAATTCAGTAATAAATATATTCTGGGATTAATAAAAATATAGTTTAGGACATAGTTAGTACTTGTAAACAAGAAGAACTGTCAAGCTATTATAATAACTGAATCATGGGCTAAATCAATTTAGAAGCCATAAAGCTATTGTGTGTTTGTAGGCAGGAGTTTAGGTTTCTACATTAAATTGAAGAATCTTTGCGTATTTGATTGTTTGAAATGCTGATTTATTTAAATATTTTGAGACTCTTCCCTCCCTCTTCTCCTTCCTGTCAACCCAACCTCTTCCTATTTTGTTTTTTGGTTGTGTGTTTTTGTTAACTCTCCTGCTCCACTTTGCTCCTGGAGAAGACTATGGTCCAGTCCTGTCCAAAACTATTCATGTGCATAACTTTACTCACATGAGACCTGTCCATTGATCTCAGTGGGGCTGCTCACAAGAGTAAAGTTACTCTAATGTATGTTTGCGTGATTGGGGTGCAATTTCCACCTCCCAGTAGGCCTGATCCAGCGTACATTCAATGGACATTGGATTGGATCCACTGGAAGTAATTTACTTTTTTGTAATGCTGTTGTATTTTTATAAAAGATTAATTAGGACACCCACCTTCTCCACCCACTGCCTTTTCCTTCTTAAGAAGTCACTGACTACCTCATCATTGCTATTATTATTTTATTAAGTTTATTTAAATTGTACTCAGCAGAATTCCACACTTTTATGTTCTGAATGTCATCTGCAAACTGCTGAGCTCCCACAGCTCCCATTGACTAACACTCAAATTGGGGGTGCTCTGCACTTTGAAATATCAAGTCCAAAATGAGGAGTACTTAATAAAAGCAAGATATACAATGCTCTAAAAAGAGATATTGGGATTATTTTAGAATGAATAGATTAAAGGTAGGAAAGAATAGCTATATATGAAAAGGTTATGTAGTAAACTGTGGAGTGGAAGAATTCACTGTTCATTTGGAATTCATTTATGAGATACCAGAATACTGCGGGGGGAATCACAGGATTACATTCATAGAAGCTGAAAGAATGTGATGCAGTGAATCACTGAATGAAGTTTTTTATCTAATGGATATACCAAAATCTACTTACAGCATAAGAATTCTTTATTACTATAATACACCTCTACCTCGATATAACGCTGTCCTCGGGAGCCAAAAAATCTTACCGTGTTATAGGTGAAACCGCATTATATTGAACTTGCTTTGATCCACTGGAGTGCGCAGCCCCGCCCTCCCCAGAGCGCTGCTTTACCCTGTTATATCTGAATTTGTGTTATATTGGGTCGCATTATATCGGGGTAGAGGTGTATATATTTACATTTTAATAGTTCTTGCAATATGAAGCGATGAGGAGAAAAAATACTGTATTTAATAAAGAATTCCATGAGAATGAAGGTATAATCTGGACATTCTTGTGCCCACTCCTGGTAAATCAGGAAGTAAACTGGTGCAAATCTTAACTGAATATTACTCAATATATGTGTATTCTTTCTTGAAAAAAGTGCCAACAAACTAGCGTTTAAAAGGTGAGACTGAAAGGAGGTTAACATAAAGAATTTCTTTTTGGATTTAAAAACGTGCTAGATGTTCCTAACTTGCAGCCAATTTATGTATTCTCTCTAGCCTCATGAAAAATCACATTTTTCCAAATCATCAGTTCCATTAAATGAAGCTTTGTAAATTGCATTGCTTATTTTGAAACAAATAGAACTAGATGTAAAATTCCCAGCGAATTGTATGTGAATGATTGACTTTACACATGTGAGTTGGGTCCATTGAATGGGATTTGCAAACATGCATAAAGTTACTTGTATATATTAGTGTTTGTAAAATCAAGCCTTTAATTTGGTTTCAGAAATATACTTAATATTCAGCAGAGGCTCTTCCACATATACACACTCGTCTAGTAAAAATGGAATTGGTAATTTTTTCTTTAGTCCATATAATCATGCTTTCTACTTTTTATACATCTTTAGTCTATCCCAGCTTGCATTTTTTCCATCAGAGTATAGTCTCAGTAACACTGGGATCTAATTTTTGGACTAAGTTATCAAAAAATCTATTTATGTATAAACTTTGTTTTAGATAGTTATACTTCAGTACTATATTTATGGGGTGACTATGAACAGGAGTCTCTTGAGCTTGGTACTGTAGAAATCTCTAGGGATAAACATAATAGAATAACATACATTTTGAAAATCAGTGATGTGTTTATTGTTGTTGGCCAAAGTAAATGACATTTTAGTATATTTTTAATACTCAGTACATTCTTAGTAGTGCCAAATGTGCTTCATATTAACAAATCTGATCTTAATGATAAATCAATTGTCTTGGTAATGTTTTGTTAGTTACTGTACCTTTTATACCTTTGAATAATGCTTTACCATTCTGTACTGTGGTGTCTCTTTTTACCAGACAGCTTTAGACATTTTATATTTTATGTACAATTAGTGAAACAAATGAAAACACTATTAAAATAGTAACATTGATATAAAATTTAGTAAATGGTAAAAACTGAATTTAAAAATTACAGTAAGGCTTCAACATACATTTAAAAGCCAAAGAAAGAATATTAGTAAATAATGCATCTCTAAAACAAAAGGATCCAATCCATACTCCAGGCAGGGACCATAGTGGCATCTAGTCTGACCTCCTGCATACCGCAGGCCACAGAACTTCACCCACCCATTCTGATGATAAGCCCATAATCTCTGGCTGAGTTACTGAAGTCCTCAAAACTTAAAGCCTTCTAGGCTTCTATGTTTATTTTTGTTGACTGATTTCCGTAGCAAATGAGCTCAGTTTAGACTAGAAACTTAAACTGCCAGGTCTACAAACTTGACCAGAGATGTGAGAGTCAAGCTTGGATCTTATTCTGCATTAATAAATGTTTTGCAGAATCTCCTTTCAAATATGCCTGTGGACCACAAGTAGCTTCAGTGTGATTACCCAAGAGAGATTGATTAGAATTCAGTATTATCAGGAGCAAGGCACTGCAGCTGTGCCTACTCAGTACTTCTTACACCCTAACGAGCCATCTGGGCTGCCTGACAGACCATCCTGCATGACTGGATGAGGCAGCCAGCAGGCTGGTTCTGAAGATCAACAGGAACTGTAGCTTGCTGACTGCTCAACGCATATGCCCACATACTTTCTGACTCCCTATGCTTGTCTCACCAAGCCCTGCTCCTGCTTTGCTCCTCCACAACTTCAGCCCGGGCCCTGCCCTGCATCCAGCCTTGTTCCCATCCAGTCCCTGCCTTGTTCCTCCCTCAGAACCAGCCCTGCTCCTGCCTTCTGTGACTTCTTGTAATCCGGTTCAACACTGAACTCTGATTCCTGACTGCAACAGTGCCTCAACCCTTAGCTCTGGCATTTGGACTCTGACTCTGGTTCTGACCTTCGATCCTGGTTCTGGCCTTGTCTCAACCCTTGGCTCTGGAAATTGGAATCTAGCCACTAGGCATGACTCCTGTTCTGACCACTAGGCCTGATCGCCTATGACCCAGTCTCCTGACAAGTATGGAGAAGAAATAATAAACTCCAGTACACACTTAGCTGTGTTGACTTTGTATTGCTAACAGAGAGGGAGGAGATTTTTGAATAAGAAGTCTACATCTTTATATAGCTGCTTTTTGGAGCAGAACTTCTAGTGTCAGTGAGACTACTTGTGATGATTGCAGGACTGGACTCGGGATGAATGAAGGGAGGCTCATTTGAACAATTATAAGTGTTTTTCTGCTAGTTAATTGAAGCTGAGTACAAATTAAAGAGGGCATGAAGAGTACTCATTTGTAAACTAATACCTATTTCCAAATGAGATGTTTGATAGTCTCATTTAATTTTAAGAAAAATACACAAATTTGACTCCATCTAAAATTGTTCTTTTTGTCAAGATTGAAGAGATTTTTAGCTTCAAAACTTCTTCCCACAGCAGATAAACTACACAGGCCAACAATAAGTATATACTTTTAAAGTCTGATGTCCTGAGATACCATTCCAAAACTTAGAAGCAAATTCTGTGTGGAAAATCTGGGACGCTCCCAAGTCTAGCTCTACTGGGTCATAAACATATCAAACCTTGAATTAATCACTGTTTCTGAGTCTAAACATTGTTCATCTTGCATCTCAGATAGGTGGCTTTTAAGGTGTGGAGTGCAAAGACAGAATCCACATTTAGAGTGGCACTTTGATTTTTTTGTTTTTAAATGGCAGCGGTTTGAAACTGCTCACTGGTTAGGAGTGTTAGAATAAGTTCCAAAGGAGATTGATCAGTGGACAGAGGGCAAATGAGACAGTCATAGGTGCATGATAAATTTATTTGGCAAATATGTTTTCAATTTATCACACGGCTATTTCCTTAACATGCAACTGATGTGAAGGGGGTTAAAGGAAAACCTACAAAACTTTGTTCTTGAAATTAAGCGATAAATGGGAAAGAAGAGTGATGATACATCAGATATAAACGAAGAGGGAATATAATCTGATCTAGATTTTTAAAAAAAATTAAATACCAAATACCAAATATGGTTAACCGTCATATCAAGCTTAAGGTAGTTACAGAAACAAGAAGTCTAACATGAAAGAGTTCTTATGATTTAAAACTTGCATATACACTCTAAAAAACCTTGAGTAAGTATGGAGGAAGGATGGTGATTCAACATCATATAGTACATATACATCAGAGCTGTGTTAAAATGAGTATAGTATTTGACCATCATCCAAGGTTACCTGTTCAAAATAGGTGAAATATGAACCTGTCATCTCTTCTTCAGAAAGAACCTGGCAGCACCCATTGTTCAACAATGTAAGGTTATGCAAACACTTGTTAAGCATGCTAGCCAATAAAGAATTATTGTAATCATGTCTTAAGGTATTCAAAGCTGGGAGTTCTGATGGAGGCAGAAATGAATGCAACCTAATAATATTCCATAAATGGGAGAAAGATGTTCTAGCCACATAAATTAGAGTTTTTTTGGAAGCAGAAGTAGAATTAGAATGAACCCCAAGATTCTTTGCTGCTGAAGTAGGAGCAATCTGAGTGGCTGAGTCTTCAGTAAGAGAAGCCAGATTCTTAGAGGTACTTACTTATTCTCATCAGGATGTGCATTTCTAGCACTTGTCTAAAAGTGTTAAAAGAAAATATGGTCAAAAAGTCAATGAAGTGTAAGAAAAAAGTTAGTCTGGCTGAGTTTTAAATTAGGAAAAAATAAGATACCCTTCAGGATCTGATTCTGCGACCCTTGCAAGTTGTTCCATTAGGCTATAAATCAGTTGGACTACTTGTGTGAATGTTTGCACAGTCTGACACCTTGATTTCAGTGGGACTCTTCACCAGATAAGTACAACTCAACATGAGTAAGGGTGACAGAATCAGGCACTCACACAGGGATTTAAAATATTAATTGTTCAAAAAAAGCTAACAAGCTTCTCCGTGCCCTTTATATTAATATTTGAAAACTACTTTAGCTCTGTAGTTTTCTGCTTTAGTGGCTCTTATTTGCTTATTTTAGCAAAGGTGTTGGAGTAAAATAAAGAGAATTTGAGAAGAGGATAGAAACATCTGAGTGAAAATAACTATTAATTGTGGATTTATTTGTGTCTTTTTGTTCTATTTCTACAGCACCTAGTACAATGGGGGTCTTGGTCCATGATCATGGTCCTAGATGCTACGACAAATAGTAAATAATAATAAAAATCAATCCAATGCAGCACTTTGGAATTGTGACTGTGATTGCATTGCAGATGTATTCTGATATACAACCTGAACACATTTGAATCAATATGCAAGACAATTTAAAAGAGACTTTGTAGAAATTATCAAAACTAAACTAAACTGTTTTTTATCAGTGCATTATTTGACTTTACTCATTCATACAGGCTGCCTTAGAGAGAGAATGGCTAGCTTTGGATTCCACCCGCTTCCCTTCAAAAACACTGCTGCTCACAAACCAGCTGCACTGGCCAAAGGTAACATGTCATGGAAACTTCTTAGTCTTCAGTCTTTGTTCATTCCTTGAGGATATGCTACACTGGAGTGATTAATACTTCAATTTATTGACTTGAAAAACACAATTACTTTTAGAAGCCTCTGACTTCCTCCTCATCCCCAGATGTAATTTTTCATGTAGCTTTTCTTTCATTTGCTTAAATTTTTCTTTATTTTGGATTTCTGTCAACACTTTACTTCACAGTAGCTCAAAAAAAAAAAAGATGATGTGCTTCATCTGCACATTTGGCAATGGATTAAAAATTGCTCGTTGACACAGTATTTTAAAAATACTAAAGTCCTGCATTATATAGCAACAGCTGAGGACTTTCAGAACAGCTAAAGGTCATTGAACTGTAATGTCTGTTAGTTATTTGATAAACTTTGAAGTTTCAGCTTTCTGGGGTGTTTTTTGTTTTTGTTTTAGGTTTTTTCCATTTTTCTTCTGCTATATGCTATAAAGTATTCTTTAAAATATTTTTGCCTGGATTAAAATAATGGATATTCATAAATGTGCAGTGCGTTAAACTTTTTTTGCTTTTGTGATATAATTAAACTCACCAATATTCCATAGAGCATTTAGTTAATTTAAGATAAGGTCTATGATGGACCTATCATGTTTTTACTATACCTCTGAAATACAAACAAAGGGCATGACTCTGCAAACACACTCATGTTTAACTACACTTGCGAATAGCCCCATTAAAATCAACGACGCTACTCGTGTGCATAAAGTCAAGCCTATGAGTAAGCATTTGTAGGATCAGAGCCAAAGTTATAATACTATTCACTGACTTTTTTTCTTCTTTTCTTTTTCTTTTTCTTTTTTTTTTTAATATTTCCTTACTTAGAAGTATGCTAGGCCTTTAAGTTCAGATCATAATTCATTTAATTTACTATGGCCTCCACATGAAGCCTGGCAGTGTGATGAGAGACCACATTCGTTGTCATCAGAAAAAACCCAGTTTAGTACCAGGTAAGCCAAAATGATTTGCTTTTTTTATTACTACCTGTACCTGCTCTGGCAGATATCAGAATAAACACTGGAAGAGTAATTAGTACTCCTCTTTGTGGTGCTTTTTGCAACTGTTTGATTGGTAACTCAGATAATTACTGATTTGTAAGTAAATGCACTTATTAAAACTGAATAAAACAAATACAATCTATTAGGTTTGCAGTAATTTAATGTTCATTTAATTAAAATATAAAAGTTATAAGAATAAAAGGCTATAAATATGTAAATAATAAAATGTTAAAAACAATCTTATAATATAGGCCTTAACATACAGATACCTATCAGATAAGAATTTAAAAGTATTTCTCACAGTGCTGTATTCCTTTGCAGAAAAGGACTGAAATATGCTTCATTGTAACTGAAATGTAAACATTCAAAATTGATGGCAAACTTTTAATTACTCTCAAAGATAAAGCCTTCCAGGAGTATTAAAATAGATGTTTTTATTTCTTGAGTTTCAGAAGGCATAAATAGTTTGCAGAATAATAAAGGCTGCAATGCCATCACACCATACTTTTACTACTGACCCAGATTTCAGTACTGCTCTGCTACTCTTTTGTTAGATCAGAGAAGAGAGCTATGTCACGTCTCTCTGACTTGCAGCCCAAAAAGAAATTGTCTTTCAAATCGGAAAAAGAAGAGAAAATTTCAGAAGAATGGTATGTCCAAGTCTATCCTACTTTTTTGTTTTTAACATGAATTCTACACATCAGGAACTATAGATGTAGAGGCTTTTAATAGGTACCCTGGTTAAGTAGGTATTTATTTCTAAATGTCAAAAATATTATTTTAAACTTTTAACCAGCATGTGAGATACCAAGTCAATTAACTAAAATTTCTTAACTGTTTAAGATGAGCATTGCAAGCATCTCTGTAGTTCAGTGTGTCAAGTATCATACATGAGATGTCCTGTGCGCTTGCTGTATTCTGTGTGAAAACTGTGTGTGTGTGTGTGTGTGTGTGTGTGTGTGTGTGTGTGTATATAGATACACACACACACACACACACACACACATATATACACACATATAGAGAGAGAGAGCTGTGCAGTTGTTATGTGAAAATGTGTATATATTGATAGTAAAATTTCACCTTCCCTTAGGGGTTTTAAAGATATTGCCACTGCACAGCTAATGCTGAAGAGGGCCCATAAAATGAAATCCAAGAAATCTAGTAATAAAAATCTAGGTAAGTCAACAGTGCTATTACAATATATGTTACATAAGAATATGTATAAAATGTTGGAAACAGCAGGTCTCTACTTCTTCATCTGAAAGCAGGTTGTCACTTCTAGAAATGTTGCTTGTATTTTCTTAGATCACTTCACACATTAATATGAGGGAGGGAGGAATGTGCTTCAGAAATGAACATATTAAATCATCATAAAAGGAAGTTTATTTCGTTTATATGTTCAATATATTAATATTTGAAAAAGTACTCTGAATATTGAGAGTAATATTTGACAAATGTACGAAATGGGAACTTTGTTTCATTGTGTTCTGTGTATTCCCTTTGCTAGATATAAAGTTTATATTTCTGTATTTTTGTACTGATTAGATTTTTTTTTCCTTCAAGAGAATATCTCAAGTTATAATAGCATTGCTCAGTTTGGGTAGTTTTATATCTGTCTGATATGCTTCAAAGTCTGTCCTAAAAACATTTCTGTATCTGTAATCATACCTATCATCTCCGGCTCTTGATTACGTAAAGTGCTATTGATATACATTTGTGAAGGTTTCACAGTTTTTGGTGTCTCTAGAATTGATCATAATTTGGCATTCAAGCTTCAGAGATGATTCTGTGAATCTTGGAAGGCGCTCTCCTCTTCTTTCTGTCTGATGTTAAAATGATTCCTTCCCTGCATGGTCACCTCTTATGTCTGTGAATTTTCTCTGTGTATACAGCTGTTAATACAGGAAAGGATAAAATATCTTAGTTGATTATTGGTGAACACCTTTAAGTTCATTGGTCATGGTAAGCTGTCTTGAGAAATCCTTCCATTTAATAATGTTTAACTCTTTGGTGATATGTTTGGAATACACCACTGGCTATAATGCATTTTCCATTACTGCATAACATGGGAAATCCCTGTTTTGTGTCAAGTGGTGGTTGTTTGTTTGTTTTTTGTTTTTTTAAGTTCAAGAGTATTTTTCACTCAAGGGGGGAAACACCACTTACAAATAAAAAGGTAAAGTTAAGAAAAGTTTGCAATTCCCTCCTTCCCTAGCCAAGTACCAGCACCTAAGACTACTTATGACAGATAGATCTCTAGATTTAAATAAAAGGTAGCATACAATTACTGTAATCTTTTCCTTATGGGTGAGGAAAAAGACAATGGGCAGGAGGCTAAAACATTATTTAATCCTTTATAGTTTTCCACCACGCCCTACCACACTGCCCCGCCACAAAACCATAAATATCTGGTGGCCAGCTGAATGTTTGACATATGTATAACTTGGTGGCCCATGTATCATTTTTAATGAATAAAATCTATTTGGTTATATCATCTTTTCTCCATATGTTGTCTGGTTTATATTAGTAGTGATTAATTCAGTCATAAATGGTTTGCGAGTATCAAATTCAATTATCCTATTTTTTATTGTTGTTCTAGAGGATTTTTTGGATGTTTTTATATTCAGATGATTGGAGGGGGTTTTGTTTTGTTTGTTTCTAGAAAGTGCTGCACTGGAAAACTCTCATAAGCACGTGACTAGTGTTTAAAAAGTTAACAAAACTTTACAATTTGAGTTGTTAGATCTGTATAGACCTGATCTGTTGTATAGTTGCAAGATATCTCCTTCCATGACTACCCAGTAAAGAATCCCCTTTCCACATATTCCATCCAGGCAAAGGAGAGCACTGATTTTCAGTGTCAGTGCCCCCTCACAGAAAATGCCCACCTTCAATTCCGTTTCAGTGTTTGGGCTGTTAGGTCAAGTACCTCTCTTCATCTGAACTGCTCTGGTACAGCATGGTGAAAGAGGCAGACTCTAAGGTAGTCAGATCTAAATGGTGTTTAACTTAAAACCCACATTTGCAGTTGCACCCTGATCTGAATTGGACACTAGTGCAGATACTGAAGCACAGCTGTCAATCCCTCCTTGCCAGAAGCAGCACTAAGTATGTAAACAAGTAATTACATTCAGAACTTTCTGGGCTGGATTCTGTAGTCTGCCAAAGTTTCTTAGTGCTGCTTATGTGAAGTGGCTTAATACTGGTCAGAAAATCCCAGTGGAAAATTCACCCTGTATAGGGAGGTTCTCCACAAGAATAGCTGTCTCCTACGTCCCTCCCAGCATATGCGCTGGGGAGGAGAAACAGAAAGGGAATAGCAGGGATGGGCTGAGGGCATGGTGAAACTGAGACCTTACACCAGAAGCTTAAGTAAGAGCGGGAGGAGTCCTGTTCTAACTTGTTCTGAGACCAGGTAGCCCTGAATCAGGGAGCTGAAACAAGCTATGTGTGGCTGCCACTCTCCCCTACTTAGGGATGAGAGGTCTTCAGATGCAGCCCCATGTAGAACAAATTGCAGTAACTCCATTCTTGAGGGGAAAAAAGATATTTGGCAATGTCAACATCCTTTTTAAGAATGAGAGAGGTCACAATCTCTTAGCCAGACCATTTTAAAAAACCACCACCACCACCACCTTGGGTCACTTCTGTCAGTTGAACCTCTCATGCAGCTGGATATCCCTAGAACATGTGCCTCTTACTAACAAAAGGCAGGTAACAACCTCTTTAAACAATAAGTAGTTGTCAGCCCCATCATTTCCTCTTGTTTCCATAGCAACCAGCATCACATCCTTTCCATCTTCTCTAAACTGATCCTCAGCCACCGTCCAGTCATCCACACCTCACTATTATACTTATCCTCATTATATCTTGTTCAGTTTTTTTTTTATGTTTGATCTTTTCCTAAACTCCAGATTGAATGTTATGTTATTTGGCACTATTTCTTCCTAACATAGCTTCAACTAATTTCATTCAAAAATTTAATACTTATATTAAAATAATACAAACTCATTGATATAGACATTCCCACCAGTCTGAGGATAAAGTACAAAGTATGCACCTACAATGTTAATTAAATGCTATAAAGAAGCAGGTTTCGAGAACATCTAATATGTCCCTTCATTGCTCTATACATTATTTACAAACAAAAACACAATAAAAATAAAGTTGTCAGCTGAACCATAGAATGACCAACCTCCAGTAGCTCTAAATACAAAGAAGTTACAGAATATTAACAAGTAGGCATCCTTTTGTGCTCAAGTCTCAATGTCAGCCCACTAACCAAACATCTTTCATGAGAAATCTTGCTATGCTACGGTAAGGATCTTGCTAAACTGAAGATGTTGCATTCACACAGTAGTGATTTATTAAATGCTGTTTCATAGGACCACTCATGTGGTCTTGTCACAGTGGGGCTACCTACTTGCAAATGTCTCCAACTTCCTCTGCCTTAAGGCTTCATTAGCTGACATCCACATACCCCCAAAATATAAAGTTAGCGTCTGCCCTGAGTTTTACATAGCCCATCTTTAAAATGCCTACTTATTTACCACAGTGGAGCTTGGATGGGATTAGCATTGTAATGAACATCTTGGGTCCTGATGCTGTCTGGTGAGGGGACTTGTTCCCTTCTTCTCTCCATATATCTGCTTCTTATGGAGCTGTGACGAGTAGTGTGATGCGTGAGTGGAATTCCAGATAATTAGTCACATTGTGTGGAAGCATGTATTTTCCAGGGTCTCTTGGGTAGCTCACCATTCCACTTCATTCATAGTCTTCTGACCACTGAGCTGAAAACATACCAGCATGGAACCTTCTGTGTTTGCAAGGGAACAAGCCCTTTGCAGTCTTTGCTGCTTCGTGATCATGGGAGCACAACCAGATTTTGGTGACTCTCTGAAGCGAGACAAGAAAAAATGTGGACTTTAGTAAAAGTATCAGGAATGCCCATGCATACCAGCAGACAGCGAAGAAACTAGCAACTTTGTAAATTTACTTGACTGGTGACCAGTGCAGACAGCAGATTAAATGGCACAAGAGTACATACCGGAAGACCAGGGACCAGAACTGCGCCTGGGGCAACTTGTAGACATTGTCCCAGTTTTATGAGGATTTTAACCGGGTGCTGGGCATTGTGCCCAGCACAGAGACAACTGTGGTGCATGATGACTTGGTCAGCCAGGTTGGTGCCCTTTTGGCCCCAGAATCCAGCATGGGGACTGATAAGAGCAAGCAGCGGGGACTGAGTGAAGACCATGAAGTAACTGTGTTGCTAAAACCAGTCCCAGAGCATGCTTTGGAACAGGATCATCATCAAATTCTGGGTCCATAGTCAGAGAAGCTGTTTGATGCACTCCCTGAAGAATAGCCTGCTGCGGAGCCTGTAGCAGACACAGAAGGGACAAAAGCTGCCCCTGAGCCCAGAAAGTTTCTGGCTCCAATGTAATGTTTATTACTACAATAATGAGAGGGATTCTTGCTCTAAGAACCAATGCAAAAGTTATGAGAAGTCCCGACTAGCAGCGTGTATTCACTAATGGCAGATTGTATGTCAGGAGCTTGGCATTCTGCCTTCCTTTCCCCTCCACCTCCACATCACATGGAGTTCAAAATGACGACCAGGAAGTGCAAACCATAATAAACACCTTGAAAGAGGATTTTTACTGGAAAGACCGATTTTTTGCTAGGCCCATTCCTGTTTCATAAAAATAATAATTACATTGCCGTGCATTTGCATTTGCCGCACTGTAATCACTCAATGGTCTATGGAGCTGCCTATAAAAATGAACTGTGTATTTAGGGAAATGTGATCCATTTTCAAAACTAATTAATTTCAGTTAAAGGTAGTCTATGAAGTCCATAGATGACACAATCATTTGTCCCAAGTATGACTGGGGTTTGAAGCTTAGTCCAGAAATGTGCTGGGGGGGGGGGGGGGGAGGAATGCAGCCATACCAGAGTAAGATAACTCAGCATTCTGTTAATTCAGTCATGAATTCTGACCCAATCCTGGTTGCTAATAGCTGCAAACTTTTCCTGAAACAAGAATTCCAGATAGTTAATCACATTGTGTGGAAGCATGTATTTTCCAGGGTCACTTGGGTAGCTCACCAGCCCACTCCATTCATAGATGTGTCGTTCAATCGCTATATGTTTGAATATTTCTGATGTATACACTGCAGATTTACAACCAGCAGCTTCGAATAACATCTTCCTTTGCCTATAGGGCACCATAAGAACAGTTATGTCCTCCCAAAATATGAAAGGCCTGAAATGATTTAAAAAAAAAAAAAAAAGCTTTTTGTAGCAAGGCCACCGACCAGTCCCCCTCCCTCTCTCTCCAACCCAAGTAATTATGGAACTTTTGTAAAACAAAAACAGCTTTGCATTTTTATTTACCATTGTGTCTGCACTACTTTAATTGTGGTTACCCAGGCTGTCTCTAGGGAGATTCTGTGGACTGAAGCATCCATTTCACAGTATATTGCTGTTCAGTTTTGAAATGTAACATTTTATGTCCCTGAAATTCCACAAGAAATAATTCTGGGGTCCTCTACTGAGATATTTGATACCCTCTATGTTGTGTCCTATTGCAGTCCCCACTACTAGCTGCTCGATATCAGTACCTTCATGGACCATTCCAAGAGGAAACATTTCTATGTACTGATGGTTGATGTTCTTGAGAGGGCTGACAAGCTAGTCCAGTACCAGAAACACAGGGACTTAAGACTGGAGAAAAGGCATTCTGAGAGGCAGGAGGAAAGGCTGAGAACAGAGTATCTGTGCAGGAGGAGGAACAGTGGCTAAGGACAGGACTCAACAGAAAGAACTGTTTGAGCTGCTCATCTTAGTCATAGCTGCATGATTACTGGCTCCTGCTGTCTTTCCCACACTATGGCTTGATTCTCCTGTGACATACCCTGAGTCCAAAAACAGCTGCAAAAACTCCATGTCTGGGTGGCCCATTCAGTCTGTCCCCATGAGCAGCTGGGCAGGGCAAACTAAACCCAATGCGGCCCTCTATCTTGATCCCCTCTCCTGTGAATACCTCCATCCACCTCCTGCGGCACCAACTGCATGGAAAATGAGGAAAGAGGGGAAAGGAGAATAGGGAAGCCTGGGGACATGTTTTGGGGATGTTCTTTTGTAACTGGTATTTTGGTGTTATAATGGCAGCTGTCCTGCCTGGCTGTGTGACTGCTGCACTGTTTTAAAGCATGTGTGTATATATATAAACCTTTTATGTCACCAAGAAAGTTTATTGCTATCACTGTATCTCATAATACAACCAAGATTTGAATTAATAAAGTTAAACGTAAGGTCAGGAACAATTAAGAATTAGTAAGCAAACACTATTCCTATACAGTTAGGTAAACCAAGCCACATGTCAATCACTTCCTTATTGAACCCATACTATGACTCACTTCCCACCCATTTCATAAGACATCGTGATATTCATAATAACATTGCATGGCAATCCAGCCCTGTTTTTCCCCCGTCCCACCCGTACAAGCACATTTATAGAGATACTATTCCACCTCTTCTACTGGGCCATGCAAGTCCATAATATGGGAGCACAAATCATCCCTGACTTCTGTTGCTCGGGTGCATCCATCTCCAGCAGCGGTAGGTGCACTTTATGACTGAGTGTACCGATTCAGCGGCCCTGTGACAGAGTGCAGGGAGTGAATAGATGAGCCTGCACTCTGATCGCTTAGATAGGGTTACCATCTTTTAGTTTTTAAAAAGGAGGACACTCCATGGGGCCCCGGCCCCGCCCCAACCCCGCCCCTTCCCCGCCCTCAGCCCCGCCCCAACTCTGCCCCCTCCCCTGAACGCTCCGCCCCCTGCTCCTCCCCCTCCCCTGCTTCCCACGAATCAAATGTTCGCGGGAAGCCTGAAACGGGGAGGCAGCAGGTAGGCTGGGGCGGGGTGCAGCGCGGCTCAGTCCGGCCCTCCTGGCCGAGCGGCTCCCTTCGGCGGCCGGCTGGCCGGCCCAGGCCAAGAGGCTCTGGCCCCGGCATCTCCCGCCCGGCTTGGCTCGGGCCCTGGGGCACTGGCCCCCGGTCCGGCCCCACGACCCCGGCTCCCGGCCCCCGGCCTGGCCCCGCGCTCCCGGCCCGGCCCCGCGCCTCCGGCTCCCGGCCCAGCACCGTGCCTGGCCCGGCCTGGCCTCCGGCCCGGCCTGGGACTGCGCCCCCGGTTCCCGGCCCGGCTCCTGGACCCCGGCCCGGCCCCGTGACCCCGGCTCCCGGCCTGGCCCCGCGACCCCGGCTCCCCGACCCCCGCCGCGCCCAGCTCCGTGACCCCGGAGCCCGGACCCCGGCCCGGCACCACGCCCCCAGCTCCCGGCCCGGCACCGCGCCCCCAGCTCCCGGCCCGGCACCATGCACCCCGGCCTGGCACTGCACCGGCCCCGGCCCCGGCACCACACCCCCGGTAAGGTTTTTACCAATCTTAACCTTGAGCACAGGGTTAGAAAAAATTTAAGACAAGACCTGCAGGGCATGGGGTCTTCTACAGAGTCATGCTGTGTCTGGGCCCAAGAAGCTTTGCACAAGGAAAGACAGGTCTGAAGGATGCTAGTAAGTGCCCTAAGTCCTGTGGCTTGTATCGTTAGGGAGAGCTAAAGGTACCCTCTCCTTACAAAGTGGAGTGTGTGCAGACAATGAGTACATATTGCACTGGACCAGTACCTCCAGTGTAGATTATGCTCCAGTCTATTATGGTTATGGATGCAGATATAAACAGTTAAAATCGTGGCCTGTATTTTAACCATAACAAATGTATGCCGTGTTTTATATCTCCACTATGTCCACATCAACTACTTTTTCTTGACTGTCAAATAATATGAGACGTGTGGGCAAGATACTAGAAATTTTTGCAGCCAAGTAGAAGCGGCAAAATATCAAAAATATTCCCATTTATTAAGGATGCATGAAATCCTGCAGAACTCTAATTAAAAACCTAAATGCAATAGACAGTAATGTACTTCATTGTGCCTGGGTACTAAACATCTATGCTTCATAAGATCACAGAGCCCTTAAAGATACCTTGGCACAAGAGAACAGAGTCTCTGGCTTAACTTTGGGATTTAAGGGGCTATCATCAAATCCACAAAATCAAGGAAATTCAAAAACTTTAATAAAGTTAATTTATTTTTTCTTTTAACAAATTTTTTTATGATGGCCAGAGGCCTGGAGTAACTGTTTTCAGCTGCTATCTTCTGCCATGCTGTACTGTTACTTGTTTAACCATTTCCTTTCTGGAGGCAAAGTTTGTCAGTGATTGACAAAATGAAGTGATACTTCTGCTGCCACCCAGGCAGAAACACAAGAAGAGACAAAGGAGAAGTTAAGGCTGAGACTTGATTATTCAGATAAAACTGAAACAACTGATTGATTTGTCACAGGACAAGAAGTATTGTTCAGTCAGTCTGTTTTCTTCATCTTTGAAAGATACTACATTAACTACATTCAGATTTAAAAGATTCTCTGAGAATACAAAACAACTCTAGTGAACTGAACATCATTCACCATCTGTACCTCCGATATGAATTCAAATACCCTTATTCCTGAATTTTCCTTAATGGATGCAAGAAATTCATCTGCTGTAAGAAATAAAATGCTTCCATTTTGTTGTCTGTTTATTTATTTAGTTATTCTTTGTATTGCAGCAGTCCCTAGGAGCCCCAATTATGGACCAGTACCACATTGTGATGGGCACAATACAAAACAGAACAAAATGATGGTCCCTCTCCCATTGAACTTACTCAGACTAATCCTCCTTCACATGATGCAGTATTTGCAATTTTAAAATATCAACTCTTTAAAACTGGTACCAATAATACCTATTTTCATTTTTTCAATTTTTCCCCACACCCAAAATCAATGACAAACCAATTAAAGTTTTGCCACGATGTCATGTAACAAATGCCAGCTTAGGCAGTAACATGAATTTCCATAGTATTTCTATCACATTTATAATGTTTGTCCAAATTATCTTTTATATCTGGAGTCTGCCAAAATGTGTGCATTAAATTACCTCCCTAGTTTCCAGATATTCAGTACAAATCATCAACAAATAAACCACATTTAAACAAGTATTCAGGAGTCCAGTAAGATCTCAATGTAATTCTGAACTGTTTAACTCTTTCGCAGTTCCTCTCTGTGAAATCTAAAACATTTGTTGATTGTCTGTAATAAAAACATAAAATCTAATCCATTTCCCCATTTCTCTGATACTTAAAAACACTAGTATCATAAAATAATCGAAGTAATATTGCCTTAATTTGAGACTAGATTTAAAAAGGGTTCTTTTTAATATCAAAAGAGCTGTAGGCAATGATTAAGGTAGGGTGACCAGATAGCAAGGGTGAAAAATCGGGATGAGGGTGGGGGGTAATTGGCACCTATATAAGACAAAGTCCCCAATATCAGGACTGTCCCGATAAAATCAGGACATCTGGTCACCCTAGATTAAGGTGATCCATGTAGGTGTAATTTAAGTACTCTGGCATTGTGATAAATCTCAGTGGATTATTTAAATTATTTTGCAGAGCTCAAAAGTAGACTATCTGATATAAATCTCTCAGAACAGTTTCCATAGCTCTCTTCCCAATATACATATCTCCTTCAGTACTTACTTTGACAATCTTATACATAGATCAACTATAGAATAATTTGGGTGATATTAGCCATTTTATGTGACTTCAAATGTCCCTAATGCACTGTACTGTTAGACTGGTCATCTTTTTCATGGGTGTAACTAGGCAGGTTTGAATGTGAAAAAGTTCCATTTCTAAAGCTTTTAGACATAGCAAGTTTAGAATAGCTTCAATAGACCCAAGAAGCAAAACAATTTATAATAATCTGTTGGGAACATCAGAAAAGAAACCTAGGAATCCTTTATCACATTTTGTTTTGTGAATTTCTAATCTGTCAATTTTGGTAACTTGGTCTTTTACCCTCCTCAAGAAAGTTACCATATTTGAAATTGTTCTAAATTAGTGTGCTGACGTGTCTGGTTTTTCATTGCACATTACAGGTTTGGTTTGGGGGAAACAATTAGTACAGAAAATATTCTTCTCTACCTTTCTCACTGTGTGTTGTACTGTACATAACAATGGGTCTCATTATATAACTATAGAAAATACAGTAATGAATTACACTATAGTTTAATATTTTTATATTTCATATAGCTTTTCTGCCAGCTAAAGTTATTGAGAAAAGGATCTCTGAAATTAAAATTATATGTGCATGATTGATATAGTTATACAGCTGCAATATTTTTATTGAGTTATAGTAAGAAGTGCAGGATAAATTCTCTTGTATATTGTAACAAGGACTGATTATTTGTTACTGTATTTTAGATATTAGTTATGAACCTCGACACTAGTATGACCGAGTACTGTAAGCATTTGTTGACACTAAGAATGCCATATTAATAAAGATTTTGGTGATTTGCCAAAATGGAAATACTTGACTGATCTAGCTACCTACCATAACTGCTAAAATATTCACAGTTAACAAGTTATCCCAGTAGTCCGGTTCCTCAACAGATATAATCTAGTTATCTGAAACACTCTAAAATGTCTGATTTTAGTTAATGGAGCTAACCTTGAGAGAAAGGCTGATGAAACATGCAGCCAGAAGGGTAGGGGGTCAGGCTAAGGTGACTTTACACTTCCTTTGAGGCATCTCAATCCTTGGCTCCTCCAGAGGCTGAAGAGGTCATTACTATAACATAGACAGCCATTGGAGGCCTAAGATATGGCAGCATCCTCCAGACTGCCCTAAAGACCACAGCACTGCCTGGAATCTCCGGATTCGGTACACTGCAGTCCCTGTTTCTGTATACGTTTTTATACCATGCTCATGACCATAGTATCAGAGTGCCTTTCAGTAGTTTCAGTTTAATAATTGAAGCCAGATCTCTGGAGTCCTTTAGCCAATCAGAGATGGTAAAAAGTATTACTTCTAGATGCTGCTGTGTGAGAGCCTAGTGTCAGCAAGGAATCCAAGAGTACTCCTGAACTAGAGACTGAATTGAATTATTGTGAATTTGTTCCTTCAACCAATAGAGATTGCACCATGATTGGAAGCTCTTAAAAAAGCCTCCCTCACCCCCCGACACACATCCCTCCCCCACCCCCAGCCATGCCCCTATCATGACCTCTACCCTAGGACTTGTGATGGGGTCCTGGGTCTGGAGTACTTGCACCAAGGGAATCCTCCCCTGTGCAGAACTAGAACTTCTAGGGCCCCTTCAAGCCACTCCAGCCCTTTTTCCTGGCATGAAGGGACTCCAGCCAATTTTCTAATCTAATTCTGCTGCCATTGAAGTTAGTGGAAAAACACACCTTGACTTTGGAGGGATTAGGGTCCAACATGTATAGACCTAGCTGTCTTTCCCCTCACCCTCACCCCTCCAAAGAGCTACATACTTTGCTGCTGGCTCTCAGAAGCTCTGACACCCTCTGTGATTAAGAAGTAATGCTGTCCCCACTAAAGCCTCCTCCTCCCCTAGCTCCCTCGGTAACAGTCTCATAACGGAGAAACTGACATTATCAGTCTGATATACCCACTCTCTCCAAAACTGCACTTCCCATCTTCCCTAATCCTTCTATCCTGCCTGCCTACTCATTCTTTTTCCTGCTAAATTCTAGTCTTTTTTCTCTTCATTGTCCTCAAGCTACATCCTTTCCTCATTGTCCCCACTGCTAAAAGCCTTGTCACTGCTAAAAACCAATCCATCACCTTGTAACAATCTCTTTTCTTCCTTCATTTGCAGTCTCCTCCCCCCTTCACTAACCATATGACCTTTTCCCTTGGTTCCCTCCTTTGGGTCTCACACTGTTTACTGCATCAGGTAGGGTTGCCAATTTTGGTTGGACGTATTCCTGGAGATTTAATCACATGACTTAATCTTTAATTAAAGATTAATCTTTAATTTCTGCAGACTCCAGGCCAATCCTTGAGGGTTGGCAACCCTATCTTCAGGTTCAAACTTACCATACTCACCTACATGATCCTATACAATGCCTCCCACTCTAACTCTGCATTTCTTCCAGTTCTTGTGTTCTTCCCACCCCTTTCTTCATTTCCTATTCCAGATACCTGACTTTAGCTTATTTCATTCTGCCCCCTGTGTGTGAGACTCTCTCCTTGTTCTCAAGCATTCACTTTCCTTCATAGCCCTCCTTAAATTCACCTGTTCAAGCAGTTCCTCCTCCCTTCCCATCATTAATAAACTGCAAAACTCCCTTCTCCTGAACTGTTGTCCAGTATTGGTTTTGCTTTTCTTATATAAATTGTAAGTTCTTCTGGTGTGGGAATGATAAGTTATGAAGACTTAAGACTATGTAGCCTAGTAATTATGGGAATGATTATGGTGAGTATGTTTCCACAGGCTGCTGAAGGCCACCTCTACTTTGAACAGGATAGAACAGGATAGGATATGTTAAAGGGCTTTCGGTCCATTTATGTTCCTCAAGTTTAGCCTCAGATAATAAAATATTTGTGATTTTCTTTGCTTTGGTTCAAATAAAGGTGTTTCCACCTATCTATTAAGTTGTAAACACTGGGGTTTACATATTTGTGTACCTAATATTTATGATTGGGATCCCCACCTTCAAAATAGAACTTCTAAATATTTCCTAAAATATATATCTTTTTAAAATGTAGTTTAGCTTTTCACAGGTGGCTGATTTAGAAATCATTTAAAGGTATGTAAAACAAGTCAATATGGCTGCTTCTTTGTACTTATATTAATTTATTTTAGAAGTAATATAATTGTTTTTGTTAATGTAAAATGTACACAAGAGATTCTGTTTCTTTTATTACATGACTAAAAGGTGAATAACTGCTTCAAGGAATGAACAAGCCAGATCTGACCTCTGATTTTAACTTGTTCTTGTCGTCTAGACCCAGCTGTGCGCCTGGCGTTGTTCAGAAACAATGAAAATAAACATCCCCCTGTGAAACCACCAAGGAAGAGACAGCCAGCAAAAGAGACAGCCAGCAGTTACTTTGAAGGTATGAACAGGAGTTTCCCTTTATATTTATTTATGTATTTTGTAATGTATTTGGCCAATTCTTTTTGAGTTATGAAAAAACATGCAGAAGTAAGAGAAGGCTCCAAGTGTGTGTGGACAACTCAAATGACGTGATGAAACATTTCAGTTTTAATACATTTTTTTTCCAGTGATTAATTTGTAATGTGCACTGTAGGCCTGACCCAAAGCTCATTGAAATCAATGGGAATTTTTCTATTGACTTCAGTGAGTTTTGTATCAGGCACTAAATACTTTTAA
The DNA here is from genome assembly GCF_013100865.1 of Trachemys scripta elegans. NCBI lineage: Eukaryota > Metazoa > Chordata > Testudines > Emydidae > Trachemys > Trachemys scripta. The sequence continues at coordinate 74,407,764 of NC_048298.1, forward strand.
ATTGGGGGAGTTGTTTTAAGTGACATGCTTGAAGCTACATGCAGAGAAGGGAGATGAAACCAATGTGCCCTCTAATTTTTTACGTCCATGTGCGGGATTAATTTTGTTATGTGCACCAATATGGAGATGATGTGTGGCGGGGGTGTCGCTGAGGGTTTCGGAGTGTGGGAGGGGGCTCAGGACTGGAGCACAGGGTTGGAGTGCAGGGGGGATGAGGGCTCTGGGGTGAGGCTGGATATGAGGAGTTTGGAGTGCGTGAGGGGGCTCAGGACTGGGGCACAGAGTTGGTGTGGGGGGTGTGAGGGCTCCAGCTGGGGGTGAGGATTCTGGGATGGGGCCAGTGATGAGGGGTTCCGGATGCAAGAGGGGGCTCAAGGCTGGGGCAGAGGGTTGGATGTGGCGGGGAGAGGGCTGAGGGCTCTGGCTGGGGGTGCAGGCTCTGTAGTGGGGAATAGAGGTTTGGGGTGCAGGCTGCCATGGGGCTGTGGCAGGGGGAGAGAACTCCCCCAACCCCTCTATCACCTCAGTAGCCCGGGGCCGAGGGAGAGGCGCCTCTCCCTGGCCGCAGCAGCTCTGGGGCTGGGACTGGGGGAGAGGCGCCTCTCCCTGCCTGCACAGCCCTTGATAGCTTGCTGTGCAGCGACGCAGCTGCGTAGCTTAGAGGGGACTTAGTGAAAGACCCTTTCAACAAAATGGGGAGCTGCTCACATGCTGTGGGATTGGAGGTGGAGCTGTATGACACCAGCTGCTACAGATTTAATAAAATATTTTACACAAGCAACAAAGCACTGTACAGAGAAAATACAAAGCAGTAGCATAGAATATTATGAATGGTAGTAACCAGAGAAATAATATAGCTTAGGCCTTGTGTACACCCTTATCTATTTCAGACACAGTACTTTTTTCTTACCTATTTAAATGCACAAAATAACCCCATTTCTAATCTCACTTCATTTCTTGATTATTATTTTTTTCAAGTTACCCATTCCTGAAGACAATGGACCTTTTTTTATTTTTACAAACTGTTCTGTGAATTCAAAAGAAGAATATGATAAAATCTTTAAATAAAAAAACAAACATACATTTTTTTCTCCATTCTCATACAATTCAAACATTGTCTTGAACATTCAAAAAGAATTCACCTTTGGGCTGAGGGTATACATGAGAAATGTCAACAGAACATATAAAAGTTACAGATTGGGCTTTTCAAATGCCCTCAGCGTTTGTTCAATTCTGCTACTATTGAAGTCAGTGGTAATATTCCAATTGTCTTCACTGGAAGCAGAATTAGGCCACTACCGGGCACTTCTCCTGTCATCCACAGCTATTCCCCTCTGATCAGTGACTTGGCTGGGTTTTTTTTCCAGCAAACTCTCACAAGCACTGCATGCTATTAGTGACTGTTCTTTCTCTGAAGGGGTTCTGGTTAGACTGAGAATGCTGCCACATTGCTTCATTTTGATCAAATGTGAGGAAAGCATCTCTAGTGCACACAAGATGGCTTCAAATGGGCTTGCCAGAAGGCATTAAGTTGGGGATGGGAATTAGGGTCAAGAGCACACCTGAGAACAGCTGCTTGTGCTGTTGTGATACTACCAGGACAACTTTGGAGCTTTCTGTGCCTCAGTTTGGCCCCCACAAAACAAAGAGCCTGCATGAGAGTTTCACTGAGTTGGGCTGGAACAGGACCTGTGCAGATTGTTGCTTGTCTCCCATCTCACAAGCACCAGGCCAATGTCTTCACTTCCTGCCCTTTTGACCATGCCTTTTCTTGCCTTGAGCAGATCTCCTTGAATCTTTTTTATGGTAGGAGTTCCCACTCTCTGCCAACAAGCTCTGTAGAGATACCAGGTAGATACAAGGTGGGTGAGGTAATATCTTTTATTGGACCAACTTCTGTTCAAGCCCTGCAGACATTGTCCCCCAGAGCAAGAGGAGGAATGAACCAATCAGCTGACTGGTAGGAATCAACTTCAACCATACAACCCATTTTCCCTCCACAGCCAGCCAGCTTGCCTGCCAGTCAGTGCTCTGGTGGAGGATTTGAATCCCAACCCCTCTTCTTTAGAACCCACTAAAGAGAGATCTCAAAGAAGAGGGTATCTACATTCTAAATATTCCTGCTTTAATGTGGGAGGTGGGGAGGAGAAATTATAACATCAATAGCAAGAACACATGTTATCTGTTAAATAAGGGGATTGCTACTTTTGAAAGGGGATGCCCTAGGAAGTGAAACAATTAGACCATTTTTAGATTTTTAAACTGGAACACATCACAGTAGAGAACATCTAGAAGGATTTAAGTTGTCAAATGTATAGTATGTCTCTTGAGTCTTCTCTGTTCTTTTGGTTGTAATTATGGATTATGGTTAACAGTATTTAAAATAAACCTAATGCAAAAAAGAAACACTGCATAGAAGGAAAACAAGTGGTAGAAAAAACAATATATATAAAAGCTTATATCTGAGTCCTATGTATTCAGTATTAACCAGTATTGATGATTATTTAAACCACTGGTATCCTATTTGTATTTTACGTTCTATCCTTGGGTTGGTTAAATTTGTTTCAACTTTAGATATATCAGGTATTTTATTTTTTCATGGTTATTTTAAAATATTTATTGTTCTAAGGATTAATGGATGCCAAGCATTTGTGGGAAGGGAAGAATATAGCAAACTTTTTGTCTGGTAACAAGTTCACTGAATGGAAGGAAAAAACTTGCACTTAAATAAGATCAACAATCTGGTGAACTAATTAAAGCAAATCAATTCTGTCTGAGTTAAGGATGACATTTTGTCATAATTCACCTTTTTTTCCTACGTAGTTCAGAAGTCTCAGAATGTTGTATGCTGTTGTGTGACATAGATCTAAACACAATGGGGGAATTAGGCTAGATTGGCATCTGTAATACTCAACTTCCTTGGTTTAAGTAAGACCAATATTTTAATTTGAACGGGATTTTTAAAAATCATTGTTTTAATACTACATAAAAAGTATAACATTCCCTTCTCCCACATCTTGAGTTGTCAACTTATTGAACGTATGGCTTTTTAAAAACTCACTGAAACTTCATGGAAAATAGCACTTTTCTTGCTGACAATTCTCTTACTGGCTCATGTATTCTCTGTCTACCTTCATTTATTTTTTATTACAGATTATTGTATAAATCCAAAAGCTTTGGTTTTGAGACCTCCTGGTCCTGCTTATTCCTCATTTGAAATTGGAATTTCAGTTCCGGCATCACACTAATTGTACTTGTAAAAGCAAGTGTGATGTCACAGATTTACCGTACTGTGGTATCGCCAAAAAGAGCAAATGAGCTCTGCAGAAGAAAACCCATTTTTATGCAAATCATTCTATAACAAAACTGTAGAGGAAAGTGAGGCATGTGCATAACTTCGATCATATGTGCATAACTTTAATCACATGGGACTACTCATGTGAGCAAAACCTGACATATGCTCCTTAAGTGCTTTAGAGGACTGAGGCCTTTGTGAACAGAAATATCTAAAAATATATTTTTTAAAGTTTGCGATAAGATATCAAATCTTTCATGTCAGTGAATTCACTACTGATCCTCCTCCATTGACTTTATAATAGGCCTAAAGGAGAAATTGTTGTTAGTTAATATTTATAGCACAGTAGCATGCAGAAGCCCCAATCAGAAACAGACCCCTTTGTGTTAGATGTTGCACAAATAACATATGGAGACTTGATCTCCATTTTGAAGAGTTTCCTATCTAAGAAGGTAAGTGATACGTAAAAGGGGTGGGAGGAGGGATATATACATGCACCAAAATAATTTTTGTAACTTATCAATACATCTTAAGGCTACAAAACCTTCCTAAATATTGACATTGTAAATGGCACGGATGGGCCAATGTTAGCATTTGGTAAAATTGTAATACATTTTACACACACACACACACACACAGACACACACACACAGAGACACACACACACACACACACACACACACACAGAGTAACCTGTTTTTTTTCTTCTCTTGGGAAGTTAGGGCCTGATCCAAAACCCATTGAAGTAATCTGAAAGACATGTTCTCTGATTTCCAGTGATCTGTTAGCCACTCATATGTAGGGTGACCAGATGTCCCAATTTTATAGGGACAGTCCCGATATTTGAGGCTTTGTCTTATATAGGCGTCTATTACCCCTCACCCCCAGTCCCGATTTTTCACATTTGCTATCTGGTCACCCTACTCATATGCATCAAATATGTTGGACTGGATCCTCTGGTCCAGCTGAGTTCTGCTTAGATCAGGACTAGAAGAGGGAGGGGTTAGTTGGCTTTAAGCTAGAGCTGATTAAATTCTTTGTCAAATTTTGATTTCAATTGACAAATGAAAAATTCTGTGAAACTATTTTTGTTTTTTTCTCAATTAAAAAAATCAAATTATTTTCATGATTTTTAGACCAGTTCTACTATAAACCACTTTTATATCTACTCCTTCATCCTGGGGCTGCCTAGGGACGTCCAATTCCTGGTCTCGTGTAGAGTAGTCTGTGGCCTTTTGGATCCAAAGAGTTGATCTGACAGATACAAAATGTTGGTGTTCTCTGTCTCCTTCTTCTTGTAAAACTCCTGTAAATCATGAACTAGAGTGTGGCATAATCCCTCTCTGCCACATCTGTGCCATGATTCCACTTATGAAAATTCCCACACAGTCAATTCCACTGGCATCATGGCTGTATTACTCTGTTCTAGCAGCACAAAACTGCCATAGGGGGTATAAGTGTCTGGCCCACTTGGAATATAAGCTTTGAAGCACTTCAGATCATCCTAGCCACCTGATAGTGAATGCAGTCCAGCTACCCATATGATTGGTGAGCCATGTTCATCGCTTCTCTTAGGTGTGGAATCAGCTGTGCAAGATGGAGAAACAGAATGGATCTGTTAGGAAGTCAGTAATCCTATTGAACATTTTCAATGTCTGGATCCACTTCTCTTGCTACCACTCAGAAGTTCAGGCACTATACTCTGATGCCTTTATTAAGATTTACTCGCAATTGGCGATCTACTGACACAGAAGTACATCCATCAGGGTACATCTTAGTGCACATGCACTCTCTGTATAGTCTTCAGATTCAGTGAAAATAACTCATTTAGGTGGCTTCACTCCTATGTGTGCACAGTGTTCAGTATCGTGAGGTTAATCTCTATTAGCCATATTGTTTTATATTGTTAGTTGTAGCCAGCAGGCTGGAAATTTCTTAATAAGCCTGAGTATCTAATTAGTAATACTGTGTCCTCTGTCATCTTATGATCATTGATCACTAAATTATAGAAAGCATAATAAGAAATATAGAAAGCATAATAAGTATTAAGGACAATTTTTCATAAATATTTGAAAACTAACAGGTTCTACTTTAATTAAAAACTGACTGATAAAAGACAAATGTATTAATTTCTCTATACATTGCAAATGAAAATAAAAGTTGTTTTCAGATAGCATTAACCAAAAATTAGAAGAAAGATGATTGTGTGGTTACAGCACAGGACTGGGATTCAGGAAAGCAGGTATGAAATCCTGACCCTTGTGAAATGAATAGCTAAACTCCTGTTGTCTTCAGTGGGTACAGGATTTCATACATCCTGGCTGTGATACAGACAACTTGTATGACTTTAGATATGTCTCTTAAAATACATCTGTGCCTCAACTTTCTCATAACTCATATTTGTAAAGCACATCTACATCCACAGACAGAAGGTGTTACTTAAGTGCAAAATGTTGTTATACTGTATTTATTATTACTAGGCTTAACTTAAACCCATGAAAACTGAGACTTAAGACTGCCGCTTTGTCTTTAAATTTCTTTGCTAAACTAGGCCAAATACATCTGGTAATTTAGGATTCCCTTTTTTTGGTTAATTTAAGTATGCATTTTGAAAATGTTTTTACATAAACATGTTTAACATATGTAATTTCTTACATTGTAGTAATGAAAGGAAATACATTGGAAAATATAAGTATGTAGTAAGTAAATAGCATTTACTTATTGATTCAAATTCCTAGTGGTTGTCTGGATATAATATCTTCAGATGAAAGCTGATAGAAGTCATTGAGACTGAGATATTTTCAGTAACCTTTACTAGTGCTATGAAACAGATAAGCTTTCATTATATCAGGATGTGTATGTCATTCAAAAGGTAGATAAGAATATTATGAAAGGTAGCTAATACTCATGGGTATTAACTGTTTTCAGGCTTTAATAACTTTACCATTTTCAATTAAAGCATATAAAAGGCCTTAGTTCCCAGAAAGCACAAATTGTTTGTATGCATCCAATTTCTAAAATTGTCATCTTTTATTTAGTCTAAAAAAACATCAGTAACCATGCTGCAAAATTAATGCTCTATAATTTAACAAATGTTTTGCCATATTTACAGTAAAAATATAATAATCTTTCCCAGGCACTGTACTTGTATGGCAGAATATGGAAGCAATATCTGATCCTTGTATTGCACTGGTGAAAGTGACAGAATAATGCATTTCCAAAAAGCATAAGATCTATCTTGAGATGTAATAAAATGCATTAAAAAACCCTGTAGTGTGGAAGGGAGTCTGTCTTTTAAAATCATAGCTCTGTAGTATTGTTTCTCATTATCTAGTGTGAGCTCACACAACAGAGCTCTGCACATTGAAATATTTTCTCATTTTAAGGAATTAATGGCTCTCCACCAGCCCTTTAACATGTAAAATGAGTAGGTTACTTGTGTCCAGTACATCCAGAAAGAGCCAGGATAAAATAAACATAAGGAGTTGGATATCTTGGAAAAAATCTGTCATGGGTTTGGGTTAATCATCTCCAGAAGAAATCAACTTGATGCCTGAAATGTAAGACTTCTTGGAGAACGCAGTAAAGCCTGAGGCAGTGTTGATCTGAAGGAGTGCTCTCCATGGGTCAGAGCTGCTCTGCTGGCAGAGTGCAAACCCAGTTCACAACAGCGGCACGCTGAAAAGTTGCAAAAGACTGCAGGGGCCTTACAGTGCACGCACTTGAGCTTCAGTTACATAGTTTTAGTGGCCCAGTTTCTTATTATGAAATAAAACTTTAAAATGAAATCTGTGCCTAATTTGCCAGTCTTCTGTCCATCAATGATAACATAGGCATTTTCAGTGATCTTGGAATAGACCAATCTTGAAATTGCTACACAAGCTTAAAAATAAATAAAAAAAACATCTTTTGTGAGATGAGCAATGCAGTATGCATTGGCCTTTGAATATTTAGAAAGGGAATTCTGTCTTTTATGTTCAGAAGTCTATTTTAAACAGTAAGGTTGGCATTTGCCTGAAATTCCAGCACTTTACATAGCAGCCATGGAGATATTACAGCTCGATACCCTGTTGCCTAACCGTGGTTCTGGTCTTCCAAATTCCATTATATTAACCCCACAGGATTGTGAACTTGGCGGAATGTTCCACCCGTTTGTGCACTGTCCTGTCTCCTCATTCCCATATGAAGACTCTGGTCATTTGTAATGATATTAGGTGGACAACAGTAAGTTCTCCAGTCTTCTATGCCAACAAATTTTGATGTCAAACTGCCACAATCACCTTTTAAGGCCCCAAGCTATTATAAAACAATGTTAGAGCTTTGACACCTGGGTATTCCCACCTGGCTGTATGGCAATTTACCTGGTTTTGAGGGGACTGGGGAGGGGGACTTTACATTTAAAAACAATAGATCTAGATCTTCCTGCTTCTTAAATTAATGACTGGCTAATGTGGAGTTCATTAGGTGGAACAAGCCTCATAATTTCTGCAGCCACTGAGGGCAATTTTTTTATCATTCTTGAATAAGATAGCTGAACAGTAATTTACAGCATCTGAAGTTTCCTTTAATTTAGCTTCTGTGACCTGGAAGTGGGTAACATAAAACTAATATTTCTGCCTCGCAACCAATTTATAGATGAATAAATTGAGTGCAGAGTCAAAATCCACAGGTTTTTACACTGCATAAGGCAATCATTTTGGATGAATAGACTCCTGAGTACTAAAGCATTTCAAATCCTTTTTCATCTGACCATTCAGTGACCTGATAACTATTTCCTGTCCCTAAGTAAGGTTGTGACCCAGGTCTTCGAGTGCAAAAGACAGATAATTTTAGCAACCAGTTAAATCCAAATGGGTTTGGTTGGAGGGGCTATGGGAGAGTAAATTTGGCTAAATTCCTCTTTCAATAAAGGTTTACAACATTTGAACTTAAGTCTAATTAAAAATAATCATTCAATTTGTTGCCATGTACTTGGATGACATACATCCATACAATTTTTTTTTTTTAACAACATGCCAGTGCAGAAGTTCTACTTTTACTTTCCAGAAAGTCACTAAACACAAATAGGTTATCTTACTTAGTTTTGGATTGCTAAATATTCTAAACATTTAACTCATTTAGATAACCTTTTACAAAGGTTAAACAGAGCATTTAGGTATACACTGCATATTCAAAGATCCTCAAGTGCCGCATTATATGATAGTTCTTGTCACGAAAATAAGTTAGGAGTGTGCAGAGTTATGAATCTGGGTTAACAAATGAATTCTTAGAAAAATTCCTGCGTACAACTCTTATAACAGATGGCAACATGGTACATTTTAAATCCACAACAGAGAAAATAAAGCATTCTATAAATGTATGTGTTATTATAGGACTGCCTCTAATCATCTATCTTAACTGGTCAAATACCTTTAGGAGGTTGGATTAGGACAAGAAAGACCTTTACAAGGTCATTTTGTTGAACTGAAAATGTAATTGACTGACATCGCTTATGAAGAAATTATTGGTTTTCTATTCTTTGCATGGGACCTACAGTGTTATGAAGGATTAATTGTCTTAATGAGGTCAGAGATCTACAGCGTTCCAAAAAAGTTGTTTCCTTGTGACAACATTTTTAATATTGAACACACAATTTTGGTCGTTTTTTCTTTTTTCTTGCTAAAAAAGGTGTGGATCAGCAGTATATTATAACTCCTTTTGATGATGTGAAATATTCTTTTAAACAAAACATTGAGAAAAGACTCCAACATTGAAACTTAGATATTGAAAATATAGTGCTGTTAAATAAAATGAACAAAGCCCTGTACCTTTTACAAGATTCATATAATCTAAAGAAATAGCAAGTAAGCATGCTAGATTTAGACGCTTTTACAAGGAATTGTAGGTATGTTTACAAATTATTCAAATATTTTAATAGAGGAATTGTAGCATAATAATATATCTAGTTAATTTTATATTATCCTTTAGGACATGTATTATATAATATACATTTTTCTACTGCATGACTTTAACATTCAGATTTTAACATCTATAATATACAAACTTTTTAAGTCATGTCAAATTTGTACATCTCTACTGTTTATAAGGAAGGTGTTTTAGGAGTTACACCACAATGCTTCTTGGTGTGTATGCCTTAAATATCTTATCTTGCCTATGTGTATTCAAAAAGAAAATTACAAAAATAGAATATTGAGTTTCAAGTTTTAAATAGGTTTGGAAACAAATATCATACTGTACAATAATACTGGATAAAGAACAATGTGAAAATACTATATTTTCCAATTAATACAGTCAGCTTCCTCAGCTGTGACTCAGAAAACTTCTATGCTTGTAAACATTGTCACAGCACTGCAGAGATCATGTTCTACAATAAAATGTCACTTAGATGACCATTCAAATAATTCTTCTATACATATACTATCAGGTTAAAATTTCTGACATTTTATTATAGTTGCATAAATTAAATAATTGCAACTAAAAAGCCAGTGATAAGGCTTGTGTCTAGCCCCCTGTGTCACGTTAGGTGTAAAGGAATAAAAATAGCCAGACAAAGGTTGCGATTAACCTCACTTTCATATTAATTATACAGCAAGTGGGATATGCTTAAGCATAAGTTATTTAAGTGGTTTTCAAGTGCAGACTGAGTGCCAGGCTTACTAAACTATGAAGGGTCATTTCTCTTAAAATAGTTACATCTTTATTGTACTCTAGTATGAAGTACTTTGAAGCATATGAAGAGAAAGGGGGCATATTTTATAGATATAGTTAAGGATTTAATTGCAAATATATATTTTATTATTATTTCTAAACAGTTTAATATGTATCTCAAAGTAAAATCTATTAAGAGAATTTTCGTTAGAGGTTCCTCCTTTAGGTAAGAAATTGATTGGGAATTAAACATAAAACAATGAGCTACAAGGTTAAGCAGAGAGTTCTGATTTAACCTCAAGATGACCTGGCCTTGTTTGTTCAGATGACGGTTCTAAAAGTGTGCAGAGAATATTCCCTTTTGATACAATTATTTGCTGCAAGCACTGACCTCACTGACTGTCAGGGAGCAGGACTGAATTGGCCCTTTCTCTGATATCGTGACATTGCTTCTGTTGCCTCGATTGTGACCTCTGATTGCAAGATACCCTTGAGAATTATATATAATAAGCATGACTCCTGATTCTTTACCAGGTCTGCTTGCTTAGGTTTTGTCAGACTCTGCTTGTAGTCTGGGTTACATATGCTAAAACATCACGTAGGCTGTCATGGTATTATGTGACTTTTGTACACCATACAAATCTCTTTGAAACATATTTTTTTTAAAATGCATTTTGCAAATACTAATATTTGTAAAACTTACTTGACATACATTTCACAAACAAATTCCTTGTTCATTAGATGTCCATCATCTCATATGATGGATGTGATGGATTTTTTTTATATTTGTACAAGCATCAAATAGTTTCATAGTCACTGATTAGTGATAAAGTATGTCTTATAATATGTTGTTCCAGTTACGTAACAAGAGCTTTGTCTTATTTCCCTGTTCAAAGTGCTTCTTGTTTCCAAGACTCTCTGCCAGTATGATATACTTGTATTCCTCATATGCATCCTGGCAGCACTGCTAGAGGGTGAAATCCTTATCTTCATTGTACAATTAACCATGTACAAGGAGGCAATACTGGTGAACTCCCAGACCACCTCAAAGTGAGGTGATCTAAGGTCTGGCTAGATGAAAACTGTAGAACCTGGCTGGAATCTGGGAGAAGGTAAGTAGTAGTATGAATTTTAAGTTTGTTGGAGTTCACGTATCTTGCTGTTAATTACTTTTTTACTACATTGCATTATTTTTTCTTGTTTTATTAACCATGGCAGCTAGAATCATGAGGGAGAAGAGAGCCTCTTCTGAGAATGTGCTTGTTTGGGCGACTGTGATGCCATCCAGGCATGTCTCTGTATTAATTGCCTCTGCTGCAGCAGCTGAACCAGAGTGGGGGAGCTGCTTGCTTCAAAGGTTTGAAAGGATATTTTGGGGACTATGATGCACCCACTGATGACAAGTTTGTATGTTTTTCATTAACATTTTTTTATCATCTCACTGCAGTGATACATTAGTCTCTGTGAGAATATTTTTAACATGCTGTTTCTAATCAATTTATTTTCCTTTCAGATCAGAGGAGTAGCAGAAATTCTGCTGTAACACAAGAATGTTAAGCATGCACTTACTTTCCGTTGTTAGAGTGCATTTAGATAAATGCAACTACCATATGTTGTAAATATTTCTAATTAATGTGGGACTTTTAATTTCTTGAGCTGTTATAAACCCATCGTCATTTTTGTTCACACTATTTTGCTGCTGTTTGTGTTGCAAGAATCTAATAGAAACTATCTAATAAGGTTTTATTTTGTATGAATCTCTTTATGTGTTTTCTCTTTTTTTGTGACTTGCTTCAGCTCTTCCTGGGAGAAGCCATTGATTCTGGGTTCTCACAAACAAACCCAAAAGCAAGCATGTGGTATTTCCAGATTTGTCCATTAAATGCCATCATCTGTGCCTTATTACAGAGGTTATTACAGATCAAGTAGAGTCTTCTTAGTGCTTTGTTTTGATGGAGATTATTTTGTCGTCATTTTGAGGACTTCTCACCTGAGATAACAGCATTTTACTAGTATAGTTGTAGTCTTTAAAAATTGCAAAGATCATCATATTATTGGACATTCCCTGTACTGGAATGAAATAGGGACTGTGTGTTTTGCCTGTTCAGTGCCAGAGACAGGGACTGAGCATGTATAATTGGCATGGAGGTTGCAAGTGAACAGTCAGGAACAAATAGCAGTGAAACAAATCATACTTCTGCATGTATCTCAGCTATGGAGATCTTGAAGATTGTTAGAGATGAAAAAAAAATGAAGAGAGATTAAAGAGGTGGGACAAAAGTATCACCTGAAGTCAGAATCAGCATCCTAATGCCTGGATTTAAGTTCCCTAGGAAACATCCTAATTAAACACATGATCTCCCCATTAATTATGTCCCAATTAAGTGAACTTGGGTATATTCACTGTATTTTTAACAGTTGCCCAAACAAGAATATCTCAAAAATCATGGGAATTAGTGTACAACTCCAATGAGAATAAAATATTCATCATCATCTTACAAGCTTAGTGAGAACTCGGTGAATTAAGTGGTGCAGGGTTAGGCATTGGCCTTTTGTCATTGGATCAAAGTTAACTTATATTAAGTAGGTATTGTGCGAGTATAATAGTTCCTGCAAAGAACTGTGGGAGTTCGGATTCCTAGGTTCTGTTCTCAGCTCTGACTTGTTATTTCTGTCAGGCAAATCATTTAGGCCTGGTCTACACAAAGAAATTGTGCCAATGTAACTATATCTGTTTCTAAATCAATCTAGTTAAATTTGGTGCAGCCTCCTAGATAGACACTCTTAAATCATTTTAAAAGTGCCCACCCAAAGAGGTTATGCCAGTTGTAACTAAATTGGTTTAGAAACAACTGTATTTTCCACTGCATGCATCCAATTAAGTGGGTTTTAGCCCACGAAAGCTTATGCCCAAATAAATTTGTTAGTCTCTAAGGTGCCACAAGTACTCCTCGTTCTTTTTGCTGATACAGACTAACACGGCTACCACTCTGAAACCTGTAGTTAAATTGTTGCCATTCCTGTGTGTAAACAAGTCAGAAGACTCTTTTCCAAACAGTTGAGGCTTCATTAAGGAACATTTGTTAAGTCCTTTGAACTCCTTGGTGTAGAAATACAAAGTGTTACATTAGGGCTAGAAGAATGTGTTCAAATGACTCAGTGCCTTTCTCAATGCTTCCCCTTATGCATGGAATGTCCTCCCTGAACGTAACCATAAGATCTTGTCCTTCAAATCCCTCTTCAAGAACTACTTCTTCCCTGATAAGTATTAGTCGCCAGTGAATTATGACTTGAAGGGAAGATGGGGATAGCTGGCTTTTATATCTATTTATAATTATATACAAATTGCAAATATATTTTAAATGGTATGTTTTTGATTATACTCCTCTCCACCTACGATGTCACTTGTTTCCTTAGATTTAAGCTTTTTGGGAAAGGGACCATGTCTTCCTATGTGTGAATCTGAAATTGAAATCAGTAGTTCTATTGAAATCATTACAGTTCTTTCCATTGATGTCAGCTGGATCAGGCCTTGTTTGTACAATGCGCAGCACAATGGGATGCCTGATCCTCACTGGTGCCTCTGGGTACTACTGTAATATAAATATTAAACAATAATCCTCACATCCTTTTTCATACACTGTGTGTGTGTGGAACGTCTATGAGAAAATACATAATGATGTAGTGTGATATGACTTATTGCCATATATTTTTGAATTGCTGCATTTCTTACACTGATGAAGCCATGAATAGTTAACACACTACTCTTAGCTAGTTAAAGAATACATATTTCATCACGAAGCAATGACCATGACTGACCCAAAAATAAATACTATTTTTCATCAGTAACTGAAATAACACAAGATAAAACCCTTCTAAAATGAAACACAAATATGTATGTATTGATCAGCATAATATACAAGCCCATGTGCATTCATAATTTTACCATACATTGATAAAGTATACATTTTCTTTACTAAACTTCACTTATAGTGTTATTCTAAAGAAACAGCAATTATAAGTACATATAAAAATCCTATTATCAATTGACAAATGTTAAGTTATAATATCTTAATTAGAATATACTTTAAAACAAAATATTTAGATATTAAAAGCAAGATAAAACATACATAAATACTGTAATATTTTTTTAAAGTAACAATATAAGTTTGGTGAAAAATATGCATTTCTTTTAACTTCATAAATAGTACTGGCCAAATATTCATCTGGTGTAAATCATCGGGACTCCACTGAAGTCATTTTATACTATCCCTACCTAATCATTTCCTTGCTTGTAAGTACTTAGGTTGATACAAGTTAATTACTGTGTTATCACTTAGTAATCTCCATTTTTTTTAAATGTTTGGGGTTTTTTAATATCCCAGTATTTCCTTCCCTTTGCCCATCATGCCAAACCAAAGACACACATTATTACAATGATTGCTAAGCTGTACAACATTTCCCAGCTTGCTTTCCGCACTGAATCTTAGAGTGGTGGTAGGTGGGAACAAACACTTCTGCTTTGACAAAATGGCTTCTGAGACTCTATTAGGAAGGAGACTTCTCACACTAAGCAAACTACAGCAAGTGTTGTGCTTGCACCTGCCATCCTAGAACCTTCAGGATCAGATCCAAACCATATTCAAATAAGGAAAAAATAACAGGATTACTGAGTGTATCTCTATCTAGGCTGAAGAATAATCCTAAACCAAGGAGAGAAATTCCTGTCCAACCTCTTTTTGGTACTCCAGCCTCACATTCAAAATCTAGGGGCAGTAGAATAGGTTTATCCATACTGCTTTCCTGAAACCATTTCCTTCCACTCAATGACAATGCTACTTGTCATAAGCCTGTGCTTCAAAGTGGAGGCACTTTTCCATTTATATTTCAAACTAGGCTCTGGTGCCTCCATTCTTGTTTTGCTACCTTGCATCTCATATTACTTACTTTCACTGAATGTTGGTATCTGCTTGTTTTCCCTGAAAGAAGCTGCTGCACTTGTACTGTCTGCTAGAGTCCCTAGCAAATTTTTGGGATATGAATATAGACTTCAGCAAATTCATGGACCCTTCCTTTTGAATCATGTTGTGAACATTCTTTATGCTTTCTGTAGCAAAAAGCGGCCACCTTGGTCATTATTACCACTGTTAAGTGTATGGGCAAGCTCCAAGCTTTGATATCAAGCAGAGTGCCCCAAGAGTCGGTCCTGGGGCCGGTTTTGTTCAACATCTTTATTAATGATCTGGATGATGGGATGAATTGCACTCTCAGCAAGTTCACAGATAACCCTAAGCTGGAGGGAAAGGTAGATACACTGGAAGGTAGGGATAGGGTCCAGAGTGACCTAGACAAATTGGGCCAAAAGAAATCTGATGAAGTTCAACAAGGACAAGTGCGGAGTCCTGCCCTTAGGAAGGAAGAATCCCATGCACAGCTACAGGCTGGGGACTGACTGGCTAAGCAGCAGTTCTGCAGAAAAGGACCTGGGGATTACAGTTCACAAGAAGCTGGATATGAGTCAGCAGTGTGCCCTCGTTGCCAAGAGGGCCAACGGCATTGGGCTGTATTAGTAGGAGCATTGCCAGTAGATCGAGGGACATGATTATTCCCCTCTGTTCGGCACTGGTGAGGCCATACCTAGAGTATTGTGTCCAGTTTTGGGCCCCCCCACTACAGAAGGGATGTGGACAAATTGGAGAAAATCCAGCAGAGGGCAACGAAAATGGTTAGGGGATTGGGGCACATGACTTACGAGGAGAGGCTGAGGGAACTGGGGTTATTTAGTTTGCAGAAATTAACAGTGAGGGGGGATTTGATAGCAGCCTTCAACTACCTGAAGAGGATGGAGCTAGGCTGTTTTCAGTAGTGGCAGATGACAGAACACGAAGCAATGCTCTCAAGTTGCAATGGGGGAGATCTAGGTTGGATATTGGGAAACACTATTTCACTAGGATGGTAGTGAAGCACTGGAATGGATTACCTAGGGAGGTGGTGGAATCTCCATTCATAGAGGTTTTTAAGGCCCTGTTTGACAAAGCCCTGGCTGGGATGATTTAATTGGTGTTGGTCCTGCTTTGAGCAGGGGATTGGACTAGATGGCCTCTTGAGGTCTCTTCCAATCCTAATATTCTATGATTCTGTATCTCATCCCTCTCTTACAGTTCTTTATAAAGATAAGATAAGATAAGATAATGTGTTTCAATCTCTGAAACAGTCCATCTGTCTACCACTTCCCCTCCCTCCCCCACCCCAGATTCTGTGATGCTCCTAGGGAAAATTTGCTCTATAAAATGAATGTAATGCAGGTATTCTATTATTAGCTGGATAGGCCCTAATATTTTTGAAAGTCCTGCATATGACGTATTGCATTTGACAACTCTCTTAGGTGTTTAGATGATCAATCTCACAATTGCACAATGTTCTCCATGAAGATCTATTATGTACTCTCTGGAGTTCAACTACCTGATGACCTTAAAGCCAACTCTAGTAGAGTTAGAGCAGCTTCTACAGACTCCCAGTGTCCATCTCCAAGATTCACAGAGAGACTTTGAAGAATTGGATGCATATTTTTATCCAGAATTATTCTTGATGTTGAGGCTAAATCGGATGAATGTTTGGGGAAAGCTATCTCATCCTTCCACTAAACACTTGTCAATCACCTAACATAGTGAGTTACTTCTGTTGTTAATCTCAAGAGTCTGAGAATTGTAGAAGTAATGTCATAAACGAGAAACTGTAATGACGTTTGTGGCTCATTTCTTGTCTAATCCCCAGTTCAATATTTAGCCAATTGAGGGCTCCATAATCTTCAGAGAGGAGAAGAATGACCTGAGGTCATTGGGGACAGGGTAGGGTGGAGAACCAGAGATCCTGTGAGAGCAGGAGCACCAGGCCAGAGGCAGCATTATGGTAGTTGGCTGCAGAGGAGAAGCCTGGAAGCTGGGACTGAAAGGCTGACAGTCAGACTCAATCTGTTGTTGGCAAGGAGGCAACAGTAGCATCCCCCAGGGAGATACAGGCAGCAGCCTACACGCCAAGAGGATAGGGTGGAAGGATTACAATGTGATGATTATACTGATGAATTGGACTGCTCTTAGGGGCCAGTCTGAGGAATTTTGGTGGTTTGATCTTTGTATTGTAACATAAAATCATTGTGCCTAGGGTATCATTATGCATCTTGTAGTTTCTGGCGGTGCTGGTAAAGCAATGTGTTATTTGAGATATGTGAATGTTGATGGTTTCCTTGTTCATTGTTCTCCCTGGTCAGTCTGTCTGTATCCATCCATTGTGTCTTGCCTTATCCTTAAATTGTAAGCTCTTTCAGGTAGGCGCTGTTTTTGTTCTGTTTGTGCAGTACCTAGCATAATGGGGTCCTGGTCCATGATTTAGGACTCCTAGATGCTATGATAATACAAATAATTAATAATCCATCAGGGTCTGGATCCTGAAGAGTTTAGTGCTTGTAGAACCTTCAGCATTTGCCGCCGAGCATATACTATAGACAGTAAGATATCTAGAAGGAGCTGGTATGCAACAGCACTTGCTGCTATACCCTAGAGCCGAAGTTCTCAAACTATGGGGCTGGGTACAGGAATGTGTGAAGGTGTGAGCTGTATGGTGGTGGTGGTTGTTGTTGTTGTTTTGTTTTAAAAGAGCTCTGGTTGTCAGCATCAGATGGCTAGGGCTCATGCAGAAGGGCCGTGCAAACCTGGGATGTGGGGATAAAGGCGATAGCTGGAGCCTTGGCACCTGGGCTTGAACTCTCCTTAACTCCTCCACCCCCCAAATCCCTCACCTGGAGGCAGCGTGGTTCTGGCTGCCATCCCCGGGGTGGCAGTAGCAGCGCAGAAGTAAAGGTGTGAATGGGGCACTAAGTCTGCTGTGAAAAGTGATATTGACGAATATCACTTTTCACATTGCTTCCCTTACTTTTGTGCTGCTGCCAGCATGGCACTGCCTTCAGAGCTGGATGCCCAGCCAGCAGCCATTGCTCTCTGCTCTGCCTTCAGAGCTGAGTGGCGGAATATGTGCTTGTGGAGGGGGTTGGGATGTAAATGACTACAGACACAAAGAAGGGAGGCCAGATCAAATAAGTCTGAGAACCACTGGCCTAGAGGAATATCAGTTACAATATAGCACTTTATCAACAACTAAATTTTCCCAGTTATGCAGTATGGTCTCCACAGATCCGTGTTTGCCCTTCCTCCTATCTCTCCAATCCTGTTTCTTTGGTGCTTTTCTTTATTTCAGATTGAAACTGAGGAAGGAGGAGCCTCTTTGCCTTCTTTATCACTTCAGGCTTTATCACTACCAATCTGTTGTGTAGCAACACGCAGCCAAGTGCTCTCAACATTTTTGAAGCCTTACAACATGACACCTGGGCTCTAAATGGATTTGTGGAAGCAACACATTTTGGAACATCCAGCTACTGATAGTGATTTAATTATTTATGTTATAGCTAGGCTTTGCAGAATTTAATTTTTATTCTTTTGTAATTTTTACAGTTAGAATTGTTTATTTTAAGCTTTTTTTTTTAGATTTTATCAATTTACATTTTCATGTTTGTGCAAAATTATGTCTTAGCAATTTTTTATTTTCATCTATTTAAATTTTCACAGTTGCAGAAAGTATGGGGGAGCATACAATAATTATTTAATGACAGTAGACTGAGAGATTCAAAAAGTTAAAGCTTTGTCATTTGTTAAAACAAAAATTGTCAGCATCACATCAGCATATACAAAGTAAATATCCTTGAATCCAACTCTAATAAGTTTTCAAGCATAATTTTTCTTATGTTGTCTATCTGAAATTTCCGTTATTATTGCTGCAGATATTTTTGTTGGTTTGTGTATATGATGAAATCTGTGTTTATTGACTTTTACCAATAAAACTCTAATCCTTACAAGCCTAGCTATAGCACTAAGTGATTTAGCAAATGCACTTGACACATTTCTAACTTGGTTGATTTGGTTTTTTCTAATTGTCCACATATTTCAATTCACACGAAGGACTAAGGTGCTGGTTAAAGAGAGGAAGGATAGTCCAGTGGTTAGGGTGCTAATCTTGGACTTGAGAGACCCAAATTCAATACTCTGCTTTGGTACAGACTTCCTCTGATACCGTGGGCAAGACAGTATCTCTGTGCATCATTTCCCTATGTGTAAAATGTGGCCAATAATACTTCACTATCTTAGAGGGTTATTATATGAATAAATATATTCAAAGATGAAAAATAAATTAAAAGGTGTTCATATAACATGGTGATTGGGGGCATATAGGTACCATAGATAGGAAAAAAAAATAATTGGCACTCTAATCATACGATAGTCAAATGTATTTTTTTCATATTTTTTTCCAATTGTTTTGCTCCTAAAATGGGTATCTTGTATCTGTAACTTGATGCAAATGTTTATAATCACTTCAAATTATCTGTTCTAATGGAAACTGTCATGCTTTGCTTTGGAGCTACAAATAGTATTGCTATGATACCTGTCTTCTGTTTTTCTTAATGCAGCCTTATAGATTTCAAGAATCTAAACGTTAGATCAAATGCTGGCACAGATGTTACAAAGATTTGATATTCATCCAGAATACAAGAAATGAAAGACTGCTTTCTTTCTAAACCTTGCTTTGGAAATAGTACTACTGACATTTTGTGGGGGAGTTGAATTATTCCTATAAATCTGGAAAGTTACAGAGCAGTTTCAATCTTAGTATTTCAGCATTTATGTAGTTTACTTCTGTCTTATTTTTCTTCTGTATAATTCACTTGATTAACCATTTGAGTCTGGCTAATGTGCCAGGTGCAGAAGCAAAAAAAAACCTACCATTTTGCTGCACATACCTGGTACTGTATTACAAAGTGACATGCTGATATTTACCAGAGCAATGCTGAATATAATGCCAAAATGGAGATTGTCATCTTAGTCATCTATGAAGGAGTTAAAATGCATCTACTCTTGAAAATAGATACATGCTATGGTTCTCTGCTTGTTAATCTTGGATGTTTCATTATCAAGGAGAAACAATGGTCCCCAACTTTAGGTACTAATTTTAGTTCTGGTATTCATTGCTAGAATCTCAATTGAGACTACCCAAAACAGTGGCCAGGTCATGTTTACTTAACTCTGTTTCTAGACCATAAAAATCATACAACCTTCTCAGAAGAAAAAAAAATCTCCCTGGTAATTTTACTTGAGGAAACTGAGTTGTCTTCTTTAGCTAGAATAAATAATGGTAATGTTGGCGAGAGCAGCTGAGATATGGTATTGAATGGAGGGAGGCAGGTCAGGAGTGAAGAGGTAGATTTGCAATTTGTCAGGTACTTGAAGCCATGTGAGTGGAAGAGAGCATCCAGAGATTGGGTATAGGGGAGGGGAATTGAGGCAGATGCCAAGAAACTGAAATAGGGGAGGAGGAGTATGGCCTCGCAAACAAAAAGTGGTACTGATTTACCGAGATATTGGACTCTGGCCCTATTTGAGTCATTGCTTTTTGAGGATCAGGGAGACCAGAGCATGCTTGCATTATGAGAGGAGAGAGCTGGAGAATGATGGTGGGATCAAGTGAGGTCAGGATGTGAAAAGGATGGGATCACTCTAGGGCAGGTGGAGGGATTAGAGGAGAGCAGGAGGGGGAGATTGTGGTAGGCCTTATTGATCTTCTCTTTGAAATCTGAATGATCTTGAGCGGAGAAGAAGAGGGAGAGAGTTTTAGGAGAGAATCAAAGGTTGTAGTCATCATTTTACTAGCTTCTGGCTATGTATGCCTCAGTTACTTTCTGCAGGACTCTTGCTGTTTTGAATGGATCAAAAAATCTGTGTACACAGTACTCCGTGTTAACCTTTTCCTTAGTACATTTGTAAGCTTCTGGATGCTTGTTGGTTTAGAGTTCATTTTCATGGCCAGACATCGCATTTCCTTGAGAAGTTTCCATTTTATAGATCTTTCATTCATCTTTGGAAGTTAATTGGGCTCACTGGGAAACTCGTGGACCGTGAGTACATACTCAGGGCAGCTAATCTCTGTTGCCACTCACCACTGCCTGTGCTACTGCAGCTATACTACTTTTAGCACGCTGGGAATCATACCCCTAGCTCCAAGTGTAGATGTAGCCTAAAAATCCCCACTCAGCACACTGCAAACTTTCTAGTTGCCCAGCCCCCCAGTAGGGGAGCAGCTAAAGTTCTGCTGCTGCTGAGCTGCGGAATGCAAAGGCTCAAAACTACAGATTAAATACAAATAATATTCTAAAATATTATTTTCAACTGTGTTTACCTTGCTCTTAAACTACTGACATTGAGTTCCTAGCACTTTAGGTAAGTGTTAATAGTTACACCTCCGGCATTACTTTCCAACTTAAAGTAAGACCAGAAAAATAACTGACATAAAACTAGAGACCTGAAATCACCTCCATATATTTTTTTATGTTTCAAAGATTATTCTTAGACCACACATAATCCTTTAGAGACCCATGTGAGTTGATCCCTCAATTTGCATCTTCAGTAAGCTGACTACTTGAATAAAGTCATCCTCTAGAGTCCAAGTTTCATGAAAAAGGTTGGACATGCACAATTGTGAGGATTTTATCTAGCCTAGAGAAGTTTTATATTGATTTAAGAGTCACATCCTTTCACTGTGTAAAGCATAACAGGCTGCATCTGTGTGTTGTGCGGGCTGACTGTTAATTGACAGCACCTAAAAATCACTATTGTATTAATGCCAGCTGTAAGAGTTTTCTAATCTTAAATGGTTAAACTGCATGTATCAGGTAGGTAAAGTGTATTAGATTGAAAGCTTAGAAATGATCCCTTAGTGTGTTTTATTTTAATGCTTCTGAAATTATTTGGTTTTCTTGTATTGCGTAGTGGTTAGAGCACTGGACTGGGACATAGGGATCCTGGGTGTTATATTTCTGGATCTGCTCCTGGCCCTACTAAGTGACCTTGGGCTAGTCACTTTACCTCTCTGTGCCTTAGTTTCTGCATCTGTAAAATGGGGAACAATGAGACTGACCTCCTTTTGTAAAGTGCTTTGAGATCTGCTGATGAAAAGTACTAAATAAGAGATAGGTGGTGTTATTATTACTGTTATTTCCCTTTGAAAAGTCAAAAGTTCCCTTTAACCTGGTATTCCAAGAGTTGTTCATGTTTTGCAAATAGATAGGCCTGATTTTCAAAGATGGTGAACGCCTGTAGCCCCTAATGATATCCGTGGGATTTGTAGGTGTTCAGTACTTTTGAAAATCAGGCCACAAGCTGTCAGAAAGCTAGACTCCTAATTTAAGAATGCTGTCAGGTAAATAACATTTTATTATTATTGATATATCAGATCCCCAAACACATGATATTTGGTATGGGTGGTTTTGAAGGTTCACAAATGGAACAAGAGTGATTAACATTTATTAATTTTTAATGTATTATATTTTTCTAAATAAGTAAAAAGATTGTAACCGCAAGGAAAATATTTAAGACATTAACACTGAGATTTAAGTGTGTGGATATATTTGAGGGAGAGACAATAGAACAGAATTTTCTGATGCATTACTAAGCAATTACTTCATACCATTTGTCCATTTGAGAAAACAAAAACAGTATTAAATGTAATATGGAAAGTGGCCATTGTGTTAAAGAGCTGATGTGATTTAAAAATCAGTTCATACATTTGTCAGTTTAATGTACTTACATTTATCTTGATCATTTCCTTTTTTAAGTAACTGGATGTCAGAGTGTTTTGCATCACTATGAATAAAACAATTGGCAATATTCCCCAGACATAACACAGTCAGAAATCCAAACCATACATGTAGCAAATTATTAATAATAATTTGGGAAACATAACTTGCCAGTTAAAAAGTACAGTATGTAATTTTTATTATAGCTTATTGTATATGCTACTTCCTCCCTCACTCTCTCCCGTGCTTTCCAGTGACACTCAGAGGTAAGTTTCAGCAGTTGTTCCAACTCTTTATCTAGATTTCCCCCAGAATAAAAACCTTGGCTAATACATAGTTAAGATTGATTATCTTAACATGGAATGACTGTTTGGAAGCAGCTGAAGCTGGAGAGTTGGGACCACCGTCAGCTGAGCTCTGCCAAATTCTTGTGCGACTTTGGGCAAGTCATGTTTGCTTTGGTTCCCTATTTAGAAAATGAGGATAATGATATTTCCTACCTTATGGGGGTAAAGTAAAGATAAATTCATTGTTTGTGAGGCACATAGATGCTGCACTAAGCGGAGCTGTAAGTTCCTACATAGAATTTTATTTCCACAATTACTGCAAAAGATTGTTCTGCAATCTTCCCTTTCTAGACACTTTTCTTCAAAGGGTCAAGATTTTTATTCTAAAAAAGAATAATATTTAAAATATAAAACTAATCCAGAGGGCTTTGGACTCTTTGCAGGTTAAGTGGATAACACTGGTTTGTTGACTTCCCCAAAAGCATCTTCTGATATTTGCAGAGTTTGATGGTTACTCTTTTACTCTCTGTTATTCTCAAATAACAGTGGAAGATGAGAATCTCTTTCTCATCCCCAGGTAGGGAAGAAGATTTTGTCCACTTGGATACTACTTCAGCTGAGAAATTACAAAGGAGCAAAGAACTTACATACCAATGGCTTCACACACAGGTCGGAGATTATGAAGCAACCAGTTTGAGAAATATTAAATGGTGAGGTCATTGGCTTTTAAATTAGATTTGTGTATGTTAAATACCTCTTGTAAAATGAAACCTAGGTTTATTGTCCTAAAACAAACATGGTTTTATAGCCAAAGGCCAGCACATCACAATGCCAGGTCCCAAACAGACTCCCGTTAAACTATTTTAATAATTCTATGGATCCCTCTTCTGCAACAGATAGTGAATTGGTATGCTACCAGTATGCAATATCTAATGATAACATATATAAGTAACCTTTCACAACAAACATGAGGAATTGTATTCTATGATGAATATAGGAAAAATATATGATGTTCTTCACATGGGGCATAATTCTCTTGTTATAAAATGCATTCAAATTATTTTTGTGTAATAACTAATTAGATACACTGTACATAGGATAGGTTAAGGAACTAAATAAAACTTTATAAATGGATAATATGTATTTTTATTGTATCTTTGAAACACTGAGAGGACAAATTAAGAAAAAACTACTTTGACAAATCTATAATACATTTGAAAAGGGGGTTGTAAAACACCCTATTCTGAATTAACTTTGTTTTGGTTACTAACCAGATCAAATACAAATATAGATTTCTTAAAAATAATTTTGCTCCTGTAAGATGTTAACATAAACACAGTGCATTAACATTTCTTATTCATTAAGTCAATATCCAATAAATATTTGGCCATTGAAGTCACTGGGAGCTGCAGATACTCAGCACTTTTTAAAAAAAAATCAGGCTAGTTGTCAACATACAATACATTGTTAGTATGCTTATTTAACATATTTTTAAGAAGCAAAAATATTAATTTCTGAAGAAACTACTGTACTGATATATTTTTGCACTTAGAAAAAATAACCTTTCTCTACATTGTTAAATTGTTTATATCAGATGAGTAAGTAGCAGCAATTTTTTTTTTTAAACTCTTATCTGTAATATAGTCAATCACGTACCTTAATAGTGAGCTTCATGCACTCCAGGTGCTTACGGTGATTTTTCACTGCTTTTGATTTTAATGAAAACATTTTGAAGTAAGAAAATATGTCCGCTTACAACAGGAAAAGTTTTAAAATGTGAAGTCACCTCCGTAAATGTGTGTATCAGGGTGCTGGAACTATTTTTTATAGTGGGGATACTGAGAGCCATTGGACCAAACTGTAAACTCTGTATATGATGGAAACCACTTCAAGCCAGGAGGTGTGGTAGCACCTCTAGTTCCAGCACCTATGGTATTAATATTAGTGCTAGAGATACAAGGTGGGTGAGATAATATCTTTTATTGGACCAATTATTGGACTTTTATTGGTGAGAGAGAAACTTTTGAGCTTATACAGAACTCATCTTTAGGTCTCTGTCACATGTGTGTCAGAGTGTCACATCCTGGGACCAACACAGCTACAACATTGCATATAGATATTGTGTCCAATCCTGCGTCTATTGAAGTTAGTTTCAAAACTCCCATTGACTTCAGCGGAACACAATGTGTAAAACAACTGATAGATGTAAACAACTTAATTGTGACAGAAGGTAAATATAACAACTGATTTGATAAGATCTGGTAATTGTGAGCCTAAACCAAAGCCCACTGCAGTCAAAGGGAGTCTTCACTTTCTTCAGTGGGTTTTGGATCAGAGTCTATGGCTGTAATTTATACACATTCAGTAAACAGCTATATTTTTTGTTTCCAGTCATTTACTGATTTGCATTTTGAGAACTGCATCTTTGGCTAGCTTGAAATAACTGATGACTATATTTGAGCTTCTCAGATGCTTCAAAAATAATATGCCTTGATATAAAATACAAATAATAATTGATCATATTTAGCTGAATATGTTGCTTTCTCTATTGAGCAATAGTACTTCCAGGAAGGTATCTTATTGAAATCAGTATACTTAAGGTGTTACTGAAGTATTTGCTCTGGTTTTTGTCACTACACAGCAATCGCTTCTTGCCTGACTTAAATCCAGACATACTCAATGGTGGACGAGTTCAGCTAGTGGTAAGATGTTTGTTTCACTGTAAAACTTTATAGAATCACAACTTAAACCTTAATAGCTGATATTTCCAAATGTATGTGCAGTATGAAAAACAAGTATGATCTTTTTTTTTTCTTGACTATAATCCTTTTATTTAGATTCTGACTTTGCAATCAGATCCACATGCCTGTATCTTGGCAGAGTACCATTGAGGTAGTGGAGTTGCACGTGGGCACAAGAATGCACCTTCACCGCAGAGGCATAATTTTCATATGGAAATTGATATTATTTTTCGTTTAAGATTAAAAAACAACATTGAATTCATTTTAAAACTTCCAAATACAGCTTTTAAAAAAATTCCTTTAGACTCCAGTTCAGGACAGCATTCCTGTTCAGGAAGAGCACTATACAGTATGTGCTTAAGTGCTTTGCTGAATCAAGGCCTACATCTGTTTCTGTCATATGTGTTTAAATGTGCTTAAGCCATATAAAGAGGTCACAAATGTAAACTACTCCAATGTGTTCAGAGCATTGTTTACTAAAAGGTGGTAAGTTGGATTTCAACATTAATAAAATGTAGTGATTATCACATAACCCATAAAATTATATTTATTCCTAAAATTTCTATTCTATAAGCAATAAAAATCCAATTTTAAATCTTAAAATTCATTCCCCCTATTTGCCTTTTCTTCCTTTTCAATTGAGATTTAAAAATATTCTGAAGTATTTTCTGTAATGGGTTATTCTGGGATTTTGTTTGTTTTTTGTAAACAAAATGATGCAGGTTAAATTCAAATATGTCTTTGAGGAAAAGGCTCAACATCCAGATAATGGTTTTGAGCAGTTTAATAGTGCCTGTGTTCTGTAGCTGGACTTAAATCACATGTGATTTAAAAGCTTAGTGCAGAACCCTGGGGGACACCACTATTTACCCCTCTCCTTCTGAAAACTGACCTTTATTCCTACCCTTTGCTGCCTATCTTTTAACCAGTTACTGATCCATGAGAGGACCTTCCTTCTTATCCCATGACAGCTTACTTTGCTTACAAGCCTTTGGTGAGGGACCTTGTCAAAGACTTTCTGAAAATCGAAGTACACTATATCCACTGGATCCCCCTTGTCCATATGCTTGTTGACCCCCTCAAAAAATTCCAGTAGATTTGCTGAGGAATGATTTCCCTTTACAAAAACCATGTATGGTGAAGTGATTAAATTGTGTTACAATAGCACTCAAAACTAAGGTTATTGAAGATAAATAGTTTATTGATTTTTTTCCCCTCATCCAGACTGTTAATGCGATAATTTTTAAGATGTGTTCTCCATTTGAACTCTCTCTGCCACTTGTGTGCACTACTTACACTCTCACTTATGTATGAAGAAAATACAGGTACAGATCTTCAACTGGCATAAAGTGGCATAATTCCATTGAAATCCATGGTGGTATGCAGAATAGCTCCCAACTCAGAATCTGGCTCATAATTTACCAGCCCAAACCCCCATTTTCACATGCAAATCATGCACAAATGGTACATGACTGAAATATATATTGAGGATGAGAGCTTATCCCTACTTTTGTTCCTTTGCACTGGGAAAAAGGGCTGGAGCTACATAAAGAGGTTCTAGAAGCCTCAAATTCACCCAGGCACAGGAATTCAGAAGGCAGCCACAGGCCCCCCCCCCCCATCAAGGACCGCTTCACAAGCCCTGGAGAGTTGGGTTGGAAGTGGTACATGGGAGTGTCATGTGGGGGCAGACCACATCCAGTAGCACCATCATCCATTACTTATCCTCTCAGGACTGTCTGAATTATGCCAGATATCTTTCCAGCCCCTGGATTAACCCAAAATCAGGTGGCCAGCAATGTGGGTTAAAAACTCTCTCCTGACTCTACTCTGTGCTCTGTGCTGTATATGAGAAGGTATGTCAACACAGGGATTAAAGACCTACGGCACTGCTGTGGCTGGCCAGTGGGAGCCGCGACTGGCCGAATCTGCGGACGCGGCAGGTAAGCAAATCGGCCCAGCCCGCCAGGGCTTTCCCTGAACAAGCGGCAGACCGGCTTTGAGAACCACTGGTCTAGACGTTTGGGCTTGGGCTGGAGCCTGAGCTCTGGGGCCCAGCTTGAGCACAAATGATAGCATGAAAAAGTTGAGTAAATAAATATCAAGTGGTTGTTGTTGTTATTTTTACTGAAGTCATGTCTAAAATGTACAGGACATTTTCCAAATATAGAAGATGACACAGTCTCCTCTCCAAAGGGTGCACAAAGCTGAGGTCCACTTGAAATATGGTTCAGTAATTATTTTATTACATTCTCTCCAATTTATTTACATGGAGAATACAAAATTCCACCTGAAAAATTTCTGATTGCTGTTTTCTTGATATGGCTTTAATAAGTGTCAGGATTGTTTATTATTTCTCTTAGTACAAGATCTGTTGTTTGGATCCAGGTTAAAGATTGCTTTCATAAACTAGGTTGCCTTTCTGTGGCTTTTGTGAGCAGTAGCTATGATTGGTTTTAGAAAGGGGATAAAACAATAATTACCTCCAATCTGAAATGGTTCTTAATCCAATGATATTACATATGGATACACATTATGTAATTGTTCATAAACGTATATACACATAGCTAGACATTAGCAATATATAGTAAGCAGTTTTATCCACAAAATAGCTGTGCGATCCCACAGCAAGAACGGAAAAGTTCTTCTTCAAGTGATTGCTCCTGTTTATTCCACAGTAGGTGTGCATGCTGGCCATGTGCACTGGTGCCGGAAGTTTTTTCCCTTAGCAGTACCCGTAGTGGGGGAGCACCACTGCTACCCCTGGAGTGGCACCTCTATATTGCGCTATAAGGGGAGCTGCGCACTCCCCCCACCTTCAGTTCCTTCTTGCCGCCAGTGAAGGTAGTCGGAACTTTGTGCTCCAGCTCTGCTGTAGCGCGTCTAGCCTTAGTAGTACAACTCTTCTTCATAGATTGTTTCTCTAGTTAGTTGCCTGGCTGGGGGCATGCCCCGTGCCCCAGGCTTCAAGTCGTGCGACTCCTATTGCAGTTCTATGCCCAGGAGCGATCCATACTCTGTGTCTTCGCTGTCTGGGCGAGACTCACGTAAGTGAGCATTGTAAAATCTGCAGATCATTCAAACCTAGAACGAAGCATGAAAGAGATATCCGACTCCGGGCTCTGCTAATGGAGTTGGCATTGGCCCCGGCACTGGTGCGCCGACCTGACTCGGCGCCGGGCACCGCATCCTCGGTACGGAGCGATGCTCCATCCACCATTTGGCACCGCTCCCTAGCCAAGAAGCAATGGAAGACCCAGCGGCGCCGAGAGAAGGCAGGGGTGAGGCCAGACCTGAGTTGGGCACCCCACGATCCCCCTGGGGACCCAGACCTGCGACTCGCACTGAGTGGAGTAGTCCGGCCCCATCCGCGTGTGCCTCTCCTGCGGTGAGAATACCGTCGATGCCGGAGGCAGCACAGGCAGTGCGTGATATCCTCGCCCCTCTGGTACCTGGTGCGCCGCCTCAGATGGGCCCTCGATCCCGAGGGAAGCTGCTGCTGGGAGGTCACCAACCCTCCCCAGTTCGGCATAGCCCCCGCTCCGAGGATGAGGTATCTACCTGCTCTGCAAGGCCATCCTGTAGCCTGTGTCAGACGTCCACCCCGTTGGAGGGTTCGCCTGAGAGGGAGTCTTGAGGGTCCTCCGCCTCCCACAAAAAAGGGTTGCAGGCACCGAGACAAGAGGCATCGACGCGCCTCTTCCCAACGAAGTTATAGGAGCAGGTCGCAACGCCGTCAGTATCGACGCTCAGATTCAAACATTCGCTCTAGCAGACGGCATGCTCAAAGTTCTTCTCGACAGTCACCGGCACCGAGGTGTCGTAGCCATGGTCGCCGAAGGGAATCAAGAAGCAGTTCCTCCAATGGATACGGGTGTTCGTCGTCGAGGTCTAAATCTCGAAGCTGGCACTGACATGGCCGTGGATGCTCCTGACACTCGTACGGCACCATGCGTTCTTCCACGACTTTGGCTTCGGCACCCAGCCGCTCATCCCCGGGCAGTGCCACTCCTCCTGATCAAGCGGCCCTACTAGGTCCACAAGCGGGTCAGTGGCAAGGGGCCCCTTGGCAAGGGCAGTGGTGTCAATGGGCACCATGGCCCCAACTACCCGCACCGGCGAGACCCCGTTCGGTGGCCGGGGCATCGCAGGTACACTCAGCATCCCCGACTCAGCATCGAGAAAAGTCAACCAGCACCGAACCAGCAGCACCGCTCCTGGACTCAGACTTGGGGGTTGAGCCCCCAGTACCGCCCAACACCCTGGGGACAGATCGGGTCCCCTCACTGGCACCGGATGAATCCATAGCGGCGCCACCACCCGCCTTGCAGGAAGATTTTAAGGCTCACCAAGAGCTCCTTAGGCGAGTGGCCTCGAATCTCCAGCTTCAGGCTG
Source organism: Trachemys scripta elegans (assembly GCF_013100865.1). NCBI lineage: Eukaryota > Metazoa > Chordata > Testudines > Emydidae > Trachemys > Trachemys scripta. The sequence goes on from NC_048298.1 coordinate 74,437,803, forward strand.
AGGAGATGGAGGAGCCGTCCGACACGCTGTGTCCTCCTCGGCACAGGGCCATGTGGCCCTGCCTCTCCACCAGGGGGTGGCCAACATATCGACGTCGCTTTGGCAAACCCTGGCTTCCTTGGCGCCAATTTCTAAAAAGGCGAAGAGGAAGTACTTTGTGCCGGCAAAGGGTCACGAGTACTTATACTCTCACCCGGCGCCCAACTCTCTGGTGGTGGAGCCAGTTAACAACCGAGAAAGGCATGGTCAACCCGTGCCCACCCCCAAGGAAAAAGACGCCAGGAGACTCGATATCTTTGGCAGGAAGGTTTATTCTTCGGCAAACTTCCAGCTCAGGGTGGCAAACCACCAAGCCCTACTGAGCCGATATGATTTTAATTTGTGGGATCCTTCCCAAAGTTCGAACCTCTTCTCCAGGAAAGGGACAAGAAGGAGTTCAGAGCTTTAGTCCACGAAGGAGCTGCGGCAGCGAAAGCGGCCCTCCAAGCAGCTTCGGACGCGGCAGATACAGTGGCCTGTTTGATGGCCTCGGTGGATGCCATGCGTAGGGAGTCCTGGCTCTCGCTGTCAAGGCTGTCCACGGAGTCCCAGTCCCTCATGCAGGACCTGCCTTTCGACGGGAAGGCCCTGTTTGCGGATCAGACAGACACTCGTCTGCATGGGATGAAAGACTCCCGCACCACCCTGCAAACTCTGGGTCTATTTGTCCCACCAGCTAAGGACAAACCCAGGCCACAGATCTTGGCTCCTCCAACTAGGGGCAGATATGAGCCCCCTCCTAAGAGGCCGAGGGAGCAGAGACATAGGTCCCAGTGCCAGTCCCGCTTGGCCCTGCGACCTGAGCCCTCCAAGGGCAAAAGGCAGGGGAAGAGACGCTTTTGACTCTTTGCGGGGGGCCACCAGGCCTGTTGTCAGGGGAGCCCTCCAGTTAACAAAGTTTGTGTTCTGCAACCATTTATCTGCCTTCCGAGTGCAATGGTCCCATATAACGTCGGACCAGTGGGTCCTCAGCACCATTTCCAGGGGCTACATGTTGCAGTTCACTTCGTCCCCCCCTCCCCCCCAGCACCCCTCGCCCTTGGAGATCCCCGGGGATCCGGAGCACGCCCTCCTTCTAGACCAGGAGGTGACGCACCTCCTCACCTTGGGCGCGGTGGAGAAGGTGCCTCGGAAATTCCAGGACAGGGGTTTTTACTCCTGGTACTTCCTGATTCCAAAGGCAAAAGGCGGGCTCAGGCCCTCCTAGACCTGCGGAGCCTCAACCAGTTCATGGTTCGTTACAAGTTCTGCAGGTTTCCCTGGCCTTTATTATTCCATCCCTACACCCAGGGGATCGGTTCGCAGCCCTGAACCTCCAGGATGCGTATTTCCACATCCATATTTTTGAGGGTCACAGGCGCTTCCTCCGCTTCCTGGTAGGGCGGGACCACTACCAGTTTACGATCATTCCCTTTCGCCTCTCCACGGCCCCCAGGCTTTTTACCAAATACATGGCGGAAGTGGCAGCCTACTTCAGGAGGGACGGGCTGCAAATTTTCCCCTACCTGTATGACTGGCTGCTCAAAGGCAAGTCTCGGTCCCAGGTGCAGGCCCAGATAAAATTCCTGCTGGCCACTTGCGAGAGTCTAGGCCTAGTGGTGAAGGAGGACAAGTCCATGTTAGTACCAGTTCAGCGCATACATTTCATAGGAGCGCTGTTAGACTCGGTGGTGGCCATGGCCTCTTCCCCCGGGAAAGGTTCCAGATGCTCAAGGGTTTCATAGCTTCCGTCACGGCCTTCCCCATGATGATGGCAAGGGTGTGCCTTCAACTCTTAGGCCACATGGCAACTTCACCTCTGTGTTGCGACATGCCAAGCTCAGAATGAGGCCCCTCCAACTATAGCTGGCCTCCCAATATTCCCAGGCAAGAGACGGCCTAGACAAGGTGGTCACATTACCTCCCAACATAGTGGCCGACCTGCAATGGTGGTCCCGCCCGATCAACATGTTACAAGGGATCCCCTTCCGAGAGACTCCTCCCTCACTAGATCTAGTGTCGGACGCCTCGGACCTGGGTTGGGGAGCCCATGCAGAGGGCTTCCAAACCCAGGTCAACCTCAGAATTGTCCCTGCACAAAAATGTCCGGGAACTCAGGGCGGTGCGCCTGGCCTGCATAGTATTCAGCCTGCACCTACGGGGAAAGATGGTCAGAGTCCTCATGGACAATACGACTGTGATGTATTACATCAATAGACAAGGGGGCACACACTCCTCGGCCTTGTGCCAGGAAGCCCTGGACTTATGGGAATTTTGTATAGCCCACGACATCTCTCTGTGGGCTTTTCACCTACCAGGCACGCGCAATATGTGAGCTGATCACCTCAGCAGGGTTTTCTCCCACCAATACGAGTTGTCACTCCACTGGGAGATCGCCCGGCAACTCTTCCGAGTGTGGGGAGCTCCCCAGTAGATCTCTTTGCTACCACCCAGAATCATCTCTGCCCCCAGTTCTGCTCCAGGGCAGGGCCAGAAAGGGGAGCGATCTCGGATGCATTCCTCTTTCTGTGGTCAGGCCAACTGTTCTATGCCTTTCCACCATTTCCTCTGATAGGCAAGGTCCTGCAGAAAGTAAAGGCAGACAGGTCGAAGGTCATCCTCATAGCCCCGGATTGGGCCTACGAGCATTGGTATGAGACCCTCCTGCAACTGTTTGCGCCCCCTCCTCCCACCGTGGAGGCTGCCACTCCACCCGGATCTCCTCTCCCAGGAGAGGGGATGCCTTCTCCATCCCAACCTAGCCGCGCTTCACTTGACAGCTATGGTTGCTCCATGGTTAAACGAGGAGGAGGGAAGGTGTTCGGAGGATTCTGCTGGAGAGCAGAAAGCTGTCTACCCAACGGACCTTCCTGGCCAAATGGTTTAGGTTTTCTAGGTGGGCGGGAGAGCGGGGCGCCTCCCTGTCGTCTGCATCCTTCCAATTTATTCTAGATTACCTCTTGTCCCTTAGGACCAAAGGTCTAGCTCCGGCCTCCATCAGGGTACATTTAGCGGCCATTTCAGCCTTTCACCCTCCGGTGCAGGGTTACTCGGTGCTTTCCCATGAGATGACCTCCCGCTTTTTAAAGGGACTAGATCCTACATTTCTGTACGCCAGGGCCCTGGTCCCGCAATGGGATCTGAACCTAGTGCTATCCCGCCTCACGGGCCCTCCCTTTGAACCCTTGGCCATGTGTTCTTGGTCCCACCTGTCCTGGAAAGTAGCATTCTTGGTGGCTATCACCTCAGCCTGTTGGGTCTCAGAGCTTAGGGCCTTGACCTCGGAACCCCCGTATACAGTCTTCCATAGGGATAAGGTACAGCTTCGCCCACACTCTGCATTTCTCCCCAAGGTATTCTCTGCCTTCCATATGGAATAGGACATTTTCCTACCGGTACTCTGTCCTAAGCCCCATTCCTCCAACGAGGAACGCCACCTACACATGCCAGACATACGTAGGGCACTGGCCTTTTACCTGGACCGTGCCAGGCTGTTCAGGAAATTCTCCCAACTGTTCGTTGCATCGGCCGAGCATATGAGAGGGCAACCAGTCTCCTTTCCCGCTGGATCACCTCGTGCATATGCACGTGTTACGACTTGGCAGGGGTTCCCCCACCGCCTATCTTGAAGATGCATTCTACAAGAGCGCAGGCCTCGTCATCTGCCTATGTAGCCCACATCCCTATCCAGGACATATGTAGGGCTGCCACGTGGTCCTTGGTCCACACTTTTTCCTCGCACTATGTGATCGTCTCCCAAGCACAGGATGATGCCGGGTTTGGTAGGGCGGTACTCCATCCCAATAACCTTTAAACTCCTACCCACCTCCATCAGATATAGCTTGGAGTCACCTGCTGTGGAATACACAGGAGCAATCATTCGAAGAAGAAAGGACAGTTACTTGTTCCGTAACTGGCATTCTTGTAGATGTGTTGCTCCTGTCTATTCCACATCCTGCCCTCGTTCCCCTCTTTCGGAGTTGTCTGGCAAGAAGGAACCGAGGGTGGGGGGAGTGCGCAGTTCCCCTTATAGTGTGATATAGAGGCGCCACTCCAGGGGTCGCAGCGTTGCTCCCCCACTACGGGTACTGCTAAGGGAAAAAACTTCCAGCACCGGTGCATGTGGCGAGCACGCACACGTACTGTGGAGTAGACAGGAGCAACACAGCTCGAAGAATATCAGTTATGGAACAGGTAACTGTCCTATCTTCTGGTGTTCCCGCATGCCCGACAATGCTGTGTGATTGTCGCAGCTTGTGCTACATAATTACAAAGCTGCCCTGCATAAATATTGTACAGAGGAAAATGCAATGGATGGTCATAAAAAAGAAATGTAATAATATGGATCTCCAGTACCAGAAAAATCCTATATGTACATAGATAATTAATTAATGACCAGATTTGTATAACCCGATGAATGTAGTTTCAAAATATGTACATTAACTTTCTTGTATTTTGATTGTTGAAATTTGAATATATTCCTAATATGTTTATAATGTAGTTCTGTTAAAGGCTAAAAAATAACATTTAGCAGTTCTCATAATGAAAAAGGAAGGGGAAATGCAGGCAAAAGAGAAAATGTTCCCACCAAAAAAGTGGGACATGGTATCCCTAGAATATCAGTAGGCTTGGCAAAATTCATTTTTATTTTTGATAATTTTGATGGGTAATATCAATATTTATTTGCAAGCATTTTTAATTTTTCCCCTCAATTTAAGTTTTCATAGTTGTGCAAAATTATGGGGGGTGGGTTATTTAATGACGGCAGACATTGAGATTCAAAATGTTAACACTTTATGATTGTTAACACACACATTGCCAATGTCACATGTCAAAATTCACAAACTCGACTAATTTCTCAAGCAGCATTTTTCTTACTTTGCCTGTCTGTAAATTTTTATCATCATCATTGGAAGTATTTTTCTGTGTGTACGGTGAAATTGACGTTTATCAACATTTATCAATAAAAATGTAATCCTTCCAAGTCTAAACACCATAGCAAAAAATGAAGTCCTAACCTTCTGGTTGCAAAAGCAGCTTTGTCTAGTATGCTGTTTTGAGTCTTCAAGACAGATTGAAGAAGTAATACTAAATTCCTAATTCACCAGCGTACTTGAAAATACATGCCTGACTTTAAGCACGAGTAGTCGCATTGACTTCATGTTTAAATTAAGCATGTTAAATTAGGCATGTGCTTAAGTACTTTACTGAATTGGGGTATAAGAGTAGAGCACACTTCCTTTTTCATCTTAACAAGGTGTTTTTTACTTGTTGTGATAATTGGGCTGACAAATTTACCCTAATTGTAAACTCAATTGTAAAAAGTATATGAAAATTGGGGGGAGCGATAGCTCAGTGGTTTGAGCATTGGCCTGCTAAACCCAGGGTTGTGAGTTCAGTCCTTGAGGGGGCCACTTGGGGATCTGGGGCAAAATAAGTACTTGGTCCAGCTAGTGAAGGCAGGGGGCTGGACTCGATGACCTGTCAAGGTCCCTTCCAGTTCTAGGAGATGGGATATCTCCATTAATCTAATCTATCTAAAATTCATAAGATAGTACAATAACCTATAATAATAAATGTTCATCAAGAGTAGATCAAGTTGTTTTCAGTAATGAATGTTAAAAACAGATGCAAGAGAACCAGACAGACTAAATTAGTCCAAACAAAAAAAAGGCCACTTGATATAACTCAAGGACTGTGTTGAAATCACAAAAGATGTGGAACCAGAAATTAATGAACCAGAATTGGTGTATCCGATATTAGGCCTAACTGGTAAACACAATAATGGGCTATTCCACCCACCATTCTCTTTGTGGGTCCTTGAAGAAGGAGACTTTGGGGAGAGAATGGAATTAAAGACAGAGGTTACTACAGCAAGCCTCACCATCATGGCTGCCAAACCCCACCCCACCTCATCCTGGTCTCCTTGGACCCTGGGCTTTTGTCATCCAGATCCTGAGAGATGTCCTGACCAGACCAGGACAGAGAGAGAGGGATCCAGATGACAGCGCCACCCCTAGCTGAACTGCAAACTCCACCTGAGATGAAACAGGATCATATTTAGACAATAGCAAAAACAACAACAGCGCCAATCCATTTCATCTAACTTTTTCTCTCTCCCCCCACCCTAAAGGATGGTTATTACCCCTTGTATACCATCTAAGAGACTTTCAAATAAGGGGTTTTCCTTCTAAAAACTCTTTCCAGCTAAAGAAAAGGGGAACAATAAATATTAAAATGAAGGTTTTATTTAATACATTACTTTACAAATGTTTTAACTGTTTTTCCTTCTTTTCTTTTGCTTTACTAAAAAGTTATAAGGACTTTTAATGGTCTGTTTGCCCTGGTACTAAGCAGGCTGAGGTCTTTGTATACCAGACACTATATTTTGTTTAACACTGTTTAATGTTCAACGGGGACTGGGGTATGTTAACATCTTTGGCCCATTTATTCCATCTAAATTAATTCAACATATCCCCAAATAATTATGTTGTTAACTACTTCATTACTGATTAGCATACCAAAAACATCCACGTCTCTTTTACATGTCTTTTCTCTCAGAAGATTTGAAAATTTAACAAAGTAATAATCAAATGTACAAATCTACAGCTATATTCAATGCAGATTGAAATTTTTTTGACCCCACAGGAAAGTATGAATTTGAAAAGATGTTTTATAGGAATAAGGCCAAGGGTGAAATAGGGAAAAAGTTAAATATACTGTCATGAATTCAGGTGAGATGCTTACTACCACTGTTCTTAAAAACATGTGTTGGACTCCTGCTGCACATCTTGGACCTGATCCAAAGTCTACTGAAGTCAATGAGAATATTTCTACTGACTTTTGTGGGTTTTGGATTAGGCCGCTTCTGGGTGCTGGATGAAACTTTGTTCTGTAGTAATGAAATTTTAAAAGCTAATATTTTGATTGACCATCTTTTGATGTGATTATTCTTATCTTTATTTTAGCCTGTGTAGTAACAATTATTAATAGTCATAAAGCCAGCAACCCTTATTAAATCCGGTGTAAATGTGTCTGTAAGTGAGGGGTGCATTCTCAAAAGATTTGTTGGTGGACAGATTAGATAACAGCCCCACAGCATGGATACTTGTTTAAATTACGGAAACCTTTTGGACATTTTATGGGCATAAACAAAAAACACTGACCATTACATTTTTGACATTGGGAAACAATCTGCCATGCATGGAAATGAAAAAGATGGCGATATGAATGATTTATCAACTCTGTTTAATTTCAATTGCTATAAGTGCCAAAGTGATCAAATTGTACAGAAATACTTGATACCAGAGGGAGACAAACATAAATAGTCTGATTTTCAAAGCTGTTGAGTACCTGCAGCTCCCATGCACCTCTGAAAAATAGGCCAAAAATGGCCAATTTTTCAACAGAAAACAAAGACATCTTTCAGAGTACCTTAATATTGTCCCTGAAGAGAAAATTGATTGTTACAGTTAAGAACAAGAGCAGAGCTTGCAATCTGTGCAAAATAAATTTTAAAAATCATGGCCACTAAACCTACAAAAGGCAAACAGCATGTCATATACCTTGTGTATTGTCCAAGAGTGAAGAATACATTCTGGATTACAGTACTAATTTAACTGACTGCATCTTTGAAGTTGATGATTTGAAAATGACCAGGGATAGAAATTGGAAAAGAAAAGCCTAATGAAAGGTCGAGAATTAGACATAGACAAATTATGTGAAATTTAAGATACTGGGTAACTGAGGATTGGGTTGTGGTGGGTTAGTGAGGAAAGACAGGAGTGGTTTCATTGTACCGCTGCAGCTGACAGTTTAAAAATTGCAGCGACAGATGAATAGGCATAATAGGAACAGTGGGTTGTCAGAGATAATCATTTAAGACTGATTTCTTAATAGTATGCTCTTTCTCTTGCTCCTCTTCATTATCTCTATGCATAATCCAGCTACACAGGAAAAAACAAATTGTCCCTGGCATTCCTCCCTCTAGCCTTCCTGGTCCTTAATAAAGTTGATTTTAAGAAAACCATGACTGAGTCTTCCCCACAAGTCCCCTGCCTGCATGGAGTCAGCACAATTTGGAGTAGTAGGGCTGGACTTCTTTGTTCCTCTCCATCCTACTTCTTCTGCAGAGACAGCAAAAATAGAACAGGGTTTCTATTCCTCTGCTTATTAGTCCTTCCTCACACCAGTGACAGCTTCAGGACCCAATGCAGAGAATATAAGAGCCTTCACAGCTATTTCCCCCCCCCCCCCCTCTCCTTTATCCCATTCTTTCTGTGTAACTTCTGACTGGAGATGGAAACCTAACATGGAGAAAATTGTTTCATAGCTCACATCCGACCTCATGTCCTCTTTTCTTGAAGCAATTTGTATTTGAATCAGGTGACAGACTAAAAGGGGAATTAATTATTAGGCAAAATAAAACCAATACTTTCTTTCAAGGATGAGAAAATCTGACTGGCAGCTTCAGAAAATGCTAGAGAAATGTTCCAAAGCTGCTACTGCTAAGTAGAACCTCTAAGAAAAGTTAACAGAAGAGAGTTCTCCTACTAACATTCTAGAAGCTGTAATGGTAGCAGGAATGTATGATACAGTAATTCAAATCCCTGATGCTAAAATAACTGTTCCTCTTTGCTGAGCTCTAAGATTACTACAATTTTTTGTTTGTGGAGAAGATAGTATGAAAGGTCAACAAATGCATTGAGCAACTGAAGAGGACAGACAGGTATATTAGAGCAAAATACGGCCCATCTAACATTTCTGTCCTGTCCACCGGGCACTGTAGCTGCCAACCTCGCGAACTCCGGGCTGCTAAAAGTCCCACGGCGCAACAGGGTGCTCAATCAGGCTGCCTACCTGCCGTGGTCTCATGCCGTGGCCGGCTGCTGTTGGCATGTGTCTGTGTGCCCCTGACCAGCACCGTCCTCACTGCGGGGGCAGTGCTTGCGGGCGTGAGCAGCACACAGAGACCCGCTGCTCCTCTCCCCCACAATGGACAGACGGAGATGTGCCACGGTGCCAGCAGCTGTCTGTTTCTGGGAGCTATATGGGGCCATGACATGCAGGCAGCCTTCCTGAGCGCCCGGCTAAGCCACTGGCCAGGAACCACCTGTGGTAAGCGCCTCCCTGCCAGAGCCTGCACCTCGCATCCCCTCCCACACCTCAACCCCTGCGCAAGGTCAGAACTGCCTCCTTCACCCAAACTCCCTCCAGACTCCACACCCATTCCTGCACCCCAATCTCCTGCCCCAGCCCAGAGCCCCCTCCTGCACCAAACTCCCTCCCAGAGCCCATACCCCTCATCTTCTCCTGCACCCCAACACTCTGCACCAGCCCGGAGGTCCCTCCTGCACCCAAACTCCCTCCCAGACCCCACACCCTCTCCATTAATATAGTAGAAATGTGCGGCCCATGACAATTTAGCAAAATTGTGGAGTGGCCCCGCTGCAAAAATTATTGCCTACCTCTGCCCTAGAGAATGAGAGGCTGCACTTTGGAGTTTATAACAGCTCCAGCAAGAAATTGCAATAATGGGGAAGGTGTCTGGAAGAGTGATAGAACAAAAGTCAAAGGAATGATTTGTGCATTGTGGGTTGAGGAGCCCAAGGCTTGATCCCACAATCTTCTTTAACATGGGGCTCTCTGAAGTTTTAAATCTGGAATAGAAATGTAACTACATGAAAATTAACTCCACTCATTGCTCATTAATTCCTCATCTCCTCGAGCTCCAAGAACAGGAGCTGTTATACTGTGATTCCACAACTTCATAAATAAGGAGAAAATCCTAAAGCACTGCAGGGACAGAGGGGGGAAATGTATTTTAGTGTTTCTCCCCAGTTACGTCTTTAAGTAAATCCTCTTTTATCTAGCAGTGCTAAAGGTCACAAAGGCAATGTGGTGCAGACTGTCTACAAATCCCACAAACCAGTAGCTTTCATTTAACAGAAGGAGATTGAGGTGTGAGGATATGAAAAAGCCTGATACTCATAAAATAAAACCAATCACACTGAATCTCAGAGAATGAGTGAATGCCAGGTTTATTCCATTTCATGCAAGCTCTCTTGCTGTCAATCTGTTAACATGAAGGTGGATTCATTTTCTTTCTCTTTTCTAAATCTTGTCTATTGTTTTACTCTGCTTCTGAAATTTCCTTTTACACATCATTGATACCTGTCAGTATTTAGTTGCAGTTTGAATGGAGATTACAATGGACATTTTTTACAAGGATACCTTTTAGCTGTCCAGCTCAAGTCAGGAATTTAATACTTACAGGTTGCTCTCTTGTCAATGACTATTGTCTCTTTTATGTCTCTCTGACATAAGATACTGTTACTTTTCTCACAATGGTGTCCAGCCTGAGCAGGTTAGGTTTTATTTCTTTGGTACTTCTCATATCATAAGTCTCCTAATTTTCCTCTCATCCATAGAATCTGCTTAAAACCCAAAATTTTAATTGTAGAGCCCCTCCCTCTTTTGAAATAGCATTTTAGGCCCTCTATATATATTGTAAACAAGCTAAAAAGGACATAGCCCTTTTTCGTTTCCTTTGCAGGTTGCCTTTAAAACCTCCATTGTACACAATGTTTTTTTCAAGGACAAGATGGTGCTTCCAACACAGCCTGACTTCCTTCCAAAGTTGGTGATGGTGTCCCACCTTCATTAATCAATATCCCTTTTTATACCATTCCTTTACTCACATCTGGTGCAGTGAAGCCCTTCTCCCCCAGATCAATGTGAAAAAAAAACCTGAGCTTTTATGTGGAGCTGACTTAATTTCTCAGAAAGTCATCACAAAGGCTGTGAGCAATCTTAGTTCTTGTGCTGTTTTGAATGCAAAGACTATTGAAGTCTATCTAGCATCACCGTAGCTGCTAGACTCCACAGAGGAAGGAGGGAGTATCTGGAGCAGTGGTTTACCTGACTTGGGTGTGATAGCACCAAGGATGGTACAGCGGCCTTTCTCTCTCTGCACTGAGGCACAATAAGTTGAAGTTCCTGCTGAGGATCCCTACAAGCTGACACATAATGTCACAATTGAGCCCAAAATGTCTACACGCAGATGTATGTGTGTGAGCACATGTGTTTTTATATACTAATAATATAGAATAAAATTGCTATTGTTCGAGATGTATGTTCACTGTGTTTATTGGCACACACTTCCTATTGCAGTTTCTTTTCTTTGATATATCTGGAGCAGTTTAGTCTCCCAGAATGGAAATCTATCATAATGGGTATCTTCAGAGAAGAAATAATTACTTTCCTATCATTGTTTTCATTGAGGAGATGAATCTTGACAGATTACCACTCCCCACCAGAATGGGGACTCTGAAATTTGAATATATGTATATTGTTCATCTGCTTTTGTTTTAGAAATATATCACTCCCTACTAGAAAGAGAACTGACCATAAAAGCACAGTGGACTGCTAGGTTCCTAATGAAGGGTGTTGCAGGACATCCCCTGCTTGGATTAATATCTCAGTTCTAGCTAAGGGAATTCTCATTAAGTACATGTAAGTTCAAGCTCCTAAGAGTGTCATCTATGGAGTATAGTATCTTCCAGGACAGTGTTTCTATGCCATGCTGTACAAGCTCCCAAGATCAAGAACCCAGTGTTAAAATGAGAGAACATTTCAATTTTATGTTACTGTATTTAGGTTCATATATCATGTCCATCACCAACATGTACCACCATTGCATGCCAGATTATAATTAATATAATATTCAAAGTATAATTTAAATGCTCTTTGATGGCCATGGTTAAGTAGCAAACCACTAAAAGATGAAATTACGTACTGCATGCTTGATTGATAGAATTGATACTTGCCCTGGATAAAACATAAATATTGCAGAAAATAATTTGATATGACATTTCTGGCATTCAGCTATGACTTAAATTATAGGCCGGTCAGTAAATGATCTTAAGCTTTTTAAGGTTTCATCAGCTGTCTGCAAGATTGATTTTCTTCAAAATTACTGTACAGAAAAGTTTTCTTTTGTTGTTGTACTGACTCAGATCGCAAACCACAATTTTAAGATCGGCTCTTATTTACAAAAATGCTTTGACATAGTGCATTTGTTGAGCCGAGGCAGCAATAAAGGACTATGGTATCATTTTGAAGAAGGTTGTTTGACAGAGTATGTTTATTTATTTGAGGTAATGTGAGCTGCATTCAGAAAATGTCATATTTTGTTTCATGATTGTGTACATTCTCTCCCACTGCTCCCAGGCAAGCCCTGTAAGCAGAGAAGACACGGATTTAGACCTTATTTCCATGATCAGTGGAAGTGCTTTGACTCAGAACAGAGAAAAAAATAATCAGCCGCACAGACACTCAGCAGGATCTTCAAGTAAGTTGTGGTTTCTTTCAATATTCACTTTAAAATGAGTTGATGGAATTGCCTGTCTAACTGCATTCTCATATAGATGGGGTATAAAATGCCAGCCATTGGAATGTCTAGTAACATGTATCTTTGATTCTTTCTTACCTGAAACTTTCCCTTTATGTTTTACATATATAAACTCTAAATCACTTCAAAAAATTAACATCATTAGTTTTTTGTCTGTTAGTTAATTGTAACCTGTGATTCTCCTGTAAGCCACACTAAATCCTTTGATCATTTATTTCCTAAAAACAGATTTTTGCCTAACTCTTTAATTATGAAAGGAAAATTTTGTACTTCTAAAGAATTGATTTCTTGTCTTTCTTCTATAACAGTTCATTCAAAATATTTAGGGAAAGTTGATTTATATAACTACCGAATGCCAGTACATATATCCCAATCAAGGCACATATTGCCATGAATTCAGTTATTAAATTGGGATGGAAGTAGTGATGACTGCTGGACTCTAATAGCAGATGGTATTTTCAAAGTTCTGGGGAAACTTTATCACTGTTTAAATTTCACAGAAATAAACAAGAGCATAAACACTGAAAATAAATGTTCTAATAATTATTAAAAATCATAAAAAGCTTAACTTTTTAAGCTTCAGGTTTCGCTTTGCATAGTAAAACTAATTGAGGAAAATTGGGAAATCATCTGTTGTTTAAATATATTATATTCCATATGCTATTTATACTTTTGATGTAGATTTTGGAAAATGTGACTTTCAAGCATAAGTGAAATTCGGGAGAGACCGCATAGGAACTGTAAGAGGTATTAAAAGACCTAGGCAGATTTGTGTAGTTCAGTAGTACTGTATAACTAGTGAAGTTCATTGAGTTTGTTCATATAATTGTAAAGTAGGTTATTTCAACAGAAAGTAAATCTAATCACTGGTTTCAGATATTTTGATCAGACCATTACCATTGACATTAATATTGACTGTTCAGTTTAAATGAAACTTGAACCAAAGTCCAATAAACTGATGTCCTAAAAGGAAAAACTAGACATAAAAGCATAAGGAATACTTTTTTATCTATATTTTGCTACTGTAATTAAAAATGTTTAAAATAAAGGGTGAAATGACGATACAGCTGGAATACAGTCAGTCAGAAAATCCACTAAGAGCAAAAAAAGAAAACATTGCTTCTAATCCTACACTAAGTAAAATCAATGGCAAAAGTCCCACTGAGATGAAAGGAAGTAGGGTTGAGATCACTGTGCTGATAAGTATACAGTGATACAAAGTCCTGTAATGAGCACTTAAATGAATTGTTCATAAACAAATACATGTATAATGAATGCATCTTATCTATAATTCAATTTAAAAAAACTTCATAAATGCAACATATCTTGAACAATATATATATAGAAACCTCAAATCACATATAATGATGAAAAGAGGGTGTTTGTTTTATTAAATAACACAACATATAACAATTGTGTCCTAGGTTGTAATCCTAGCCCTATGTGACAATCCTGGTAAACATTGCTGGGGGAGAGGGTGTGTACCACCTTCATCCCTGGGTAACCACGTAGCTTCCAAATTGGGAATTGGGCGCAAAGGGGAGGATGGACACCCACTACCACCCCCACGCAAACAAGTGTACAGGAAGGAACAAAACGTTGGCAGAGCCATATTGTGTTTGGGTGTGTGTAAGATGGGGTGGAGTATGCTGTGAGTGGCAGTAGGCCCCTCCCCCTCCATCCTCCCTTGCACAACCCAGGAACTCAGGGAGAATTGTAATTCAGAGTAGTGCCCTTGTATTTGTGTCTTTGTTACAGATTTCAGAAGACGATTGATACTAAAGGCATACAAAACCAAGATTATACGTGTGTGTGTGTGTGTGTGTGTGAGATAATTCCAGTATAGACAAAAATACGAGTTAAAGTCTCTGCTTGTCCCGCATTTGCCATCCTTCATTCACAACCCTCCGTTGGCTCAAGTGAGTACCATGTTCCATGGTCACATTTATTGTAGCTGAAGACTATATTTAAGAGAAAGAAACGTGTGGGGTCTTTGACTCAGAAAGGCAAAAATCTCTGTCTTTCTCAACTTGTCTTTCCTACCTTTCTCTATACCCCTCACCTACTCCTGCTACACGTCACAGCCCCTCACATCTTGCCATCAGGCTTCTGTAAGCCATCTTTTTCTCTTCTTTTTATTTTCTCTTTCTCATATTCTTTCTTTCTTTCCCACACAATGTTTTCATATTTCCCTTTCCTTCTCCTGGAAGGGGTGGGGTGGGGCAGATAGCTGGTGCTCCCATTATGCCTCTGCAGTGCAGCACAAAGAAAAGGAGCTCTGACTAGGATCAATGAGAACTATGAGGAGCAGCTTCTTCAGCATGTAGAGCAACCCAAGTAGCTCTGTATCCTCAAGACAGAGATGCAGTTAAATGAGATCTAGAACTCAGAACTAAAGTCTGAGACAGTGACAGCCAAAATGAGACTGTTAGCAAAGTTCCCACTGGAGAAGGGAACTCAAGTTCTGAGCTGTTCTCTCCCCCATCCCTCCCTTTCCTGGTCAAGGAAACTCAATGACTCTCTTTCTACCCTGTATTCTCCGAGGCAGGGGGTGGATAAGGGAAATGCAGTAGAACAGTATATCTCAACTTTACTAAGGCACCTTTACTAAGGTTCCATATAATATACTCATAAAGAAAATTGAGTGCTGTGGATTAAATGGAGCCACTGCAAATTGGATATACAACAAGCTAAAACATCAACATAAGGAATAGGAATATAAGAACTGCCATATTGGATCGGACTAGTGGTCTTTTTATTTCAGTATCCTGTCTCTGCCACCGGCTAGTACTAGCTGCTTCAGAAGAAGGTACAGGAAACTTTGAAGTGGTGAGTTTTTGGATAGCCTGCCCCCAGGAAAAATTTCATCACAACCCCATTAGTTAGAGATTGACTTGTGCTCTGAAACATGAGGGTTTATATCCCTTCGAAACCTCTTAGCTGTTATTTTTTTTGTTTTTTTTAATCATTGCTATTATAACTCTGGGTGTTCTCATTTATCCACATAAATGTTCAATCCATTTTGAATTTTGTGAAGGTGTTGACCTCAGTGACATCTTGTGGCAGAAAATTCCAAAAGCAAAATGGAGTATTGTGTTAAGAACAAAATGTTTATGATTATTAAATGTTCAGCCTTTCAATATCATTTCCTATCCCCTTGTAATTGTATTAAGAGACAGGGTGAATAAGTAGCCAGTATATCTTCTCAATTGTCTTAATTAGTCTGTGTACCTTTAGTGGTGATTATTAGTGGTTTATTGTCAAATAGAGTCATGCAAAGTTCAGGTATGATGCCACTACTAATTAATATTTTAATTAATGTCAGGAACTTTGCAGTAAATAGGACAGTAACCAAGCTTGTAGATCATTTTTATGTAAAACTATTAACGTTCTAGATGCTTAAGTAATGCAAAATTGTGGATTGGATTTTTTAGAGAGAATTAGAATATAGTATAGCTTTGACAAATTGGAAGGATAGACTAAAATACTTACGCCGTGGTCATATAGTGCAAGACCTGATCACAGTGACCTGTTTTCAATCTCCTCCTCCCTCTTTCTGTCACCATGACTCCTCTTATGGTTTTGACTTTCAATGCTAATCATCCCTAAATCTGCCTCTACTCCAGACCTCTCCCCACTCCAACCAGTCTTGCACTTTTAGATGTCTCTCTGACATCTCTTCTGCGATGTCCAGCCACCATCTCCATTTTTTGTAATTTGAACATATCCTTTTTTTCTCCTAATCATTGGCCTTCTCATCCTTTATTTCCATTCTCCTCCTCGTTTCTGAGGCCTGTAATTTTGTTATCTTTTAGAATGGGATTCCCAAAAACATATGCATGATTTAGAATTGAAAATCAATGGGACTTGTGCTCTTAAATCACACAAGTGCTTTTCAGTATTCCACCTTTAATTCTTACCTCTCCTTCTCCCCACATGCTAGTCTCTTGCTGAGTCACTGATTTAGGAAAGCATCACTTCTCAGGCAAGGAAGCTTGCCTTAATCAGATGACTAAATCCTGGCACTTCTTCCTCATCATTCTTTTCAGAATCTACCCTCGACTTACGGTCTCCACTGCTAAACCTCTATCCACTCCCTGGTCACCTCTCACCTAGATTACTTCTCTACTACATCAATATATTATGAAATTAAGTTCATCATGGTTAATGAAGCATTTGTATTCTACAGTGATAAGACTACAAAAAACCCTCTAATTAAATTAACTAATTAAATAAACTGTAATCTCCAGACAGTCATTCCAGAAACTAGTCTTCTGTATCATCTTTATTTTTATTTTGCTGCTAGCAGTCTGTAAACTCATGGGACAGGAAACATTTTATTTCTGAGCTAAATCCCAAAGTCTTTACTCATATTTTACTGATTCTATCTAGCTAACTCCCACTGACTGCAGTGATAATATGCCTCAGTATAAAAATGGACCAGGGATCTCCGTATTTGACCTTGTATCTTTAAAGAGATATATAAACTACAACAGTATAAAAATGTTTATTAATAGTAATAAAATGCACAAAAGGCAAAGTTGCCATGGAAACCTTAATTTTGAGTGTCCTAGCTTTTGTCTGCTCAACCAGCTGGAGAAGTACAGGAGCATCAATGTTCCGGACCCTCAGAGGAGACGGCATTGGGTACAGCTACCCTTACTTAATTGATTTACTCTAGCCAGTAGAACTACAGCATGCAAATTAATGTCAGGAATAGTGATGAATGATTGAGTTATCTCTGATATGACAGTGATACTAAAGAATGACATGAACCATTGAATTGTCCCTGATTTGTAATAAGTTTCAAACAACAGTCATTAATGAAGTTGCTTAATTACAAACTTTTTCAAATGTGCCTTTTTCCAGTTTTGACTGTATGGAGAGTTTAAAGGATTAGTAACAAGCCATTGGATAGGCCTGAAAGATTCTGAAACTCAACGTAATTTTGTAAAGAAATTTTTAAGGGATCATTTTAAATTAATTTTAACTGCTTAACAATTTACTTGAAAATAGCCATAAAATTCACTCTTCACTCACAGATTAAGTGCTGTAAATTTGGAGCAGATATAGTGTATTAGTCATACAGAATAAGGTCTTTTAACCCCAGCCTTACATTAAATTGAACCCTGCCTTACCTCTGGAATCACAACTACTGCCACCATAATTAGGAGTAAGGTAAATATCTTCTGTAGGCTTATAGCTAGGTGAGGTGTCCACATTTATTTTAGCAGGCCTGCATTCCATCAAACAGAGGACATGATGGGAGAACAGACAGCTATACAAACTTTAAGTGTGAGGTGACTGGGAAATGTTCTACGATTCTGACATGCTTGAAATCTTGATAAAGGTTATAATACCTAGTAGAATGGCATGGATACCTATTGAAAAGTCTGACAATTTTAAATATATCTTTAAGGTTGTGATCACTTCATAGTAATAATTACTTAATTAAATCTATAACATCTCTGTATATTTAGGACTGTATTGTATCTCAGCTGTAATCAAAATACAGACTTTCCAAATATGTACTTTTTCAACTGTGATGATATAATATTGATACTTTTTATTCAATATATAATTAAGAATAAAACAATATCAGCTACTAGCAGAAGTTACATAATGTTACTATAGCTATTATTGAGTTTATTAACTTGTTTTTAAAGCACAATGTGTGAGAAAACACAACAGAATAGAACTTATTTGCACAAAATCTGAGAGAGATAGAAAACTGATTTTCTGTGTATAGCAAGTGAATTGTATCACTGGCCTATATTATAGCTACTTGGGAGAAACTGTGGTCTAGTGAGAAAAGTATTGGAGTGGGACTCTGTCACTACCTGCTAGGTGAACTTGGGCAGGTCACTTCCCCTCTCTATACCTGAGTCTCTGCTTATGTAAAATGGGGATAATAATACTGACCAAATATGTAAAGTATATTGATAGCTACTTATGAAAACTTGACAGTATTATTTTGTTAACTACCAAGAGTAGTATGTGAGAAAAGGAGCAAGTCAATACTTATTATATATTTCCTGCTCATTTATGAGTTAACTAAACTGCTTGGAATCTCCATGTCAAGACAGGGGTAGGTCCTACAAATGGATCCATCCAGGCATCACAGAGAACCCCATTTAAAGTCAATGGAGCTCTGTACCAGTGCAAATCAATTTACATGATTTTCTTGGCAAAAATAAACACATGGCCAGACACGTGAGGCAAGTGATGTACTTACCAGCAAAACAAATCAAAGTTGGTTGGTCAGACTGTAGGTCTATCAGCTTTGACAGTTTCTTTATTTTCTCTAACTTTTTTCTGGATATATTAAATGACAAAAGTGCAGTATTACTCTCAAGTTATATTATTTAAAATTTGACAGTGCATTATAAAATAAAATGGCACAATGAATTAAAGATTCATGGAAATGACATGGGCTTTCTTTTCAAAAAATTTCTTTAGACTTAGGCAGGGGTGCTGGAACAATTTATATAGTGGAGGTGCTGAGAGCCATTGAACCAAACTGTAAACCCTGTATGTGACGGAAACAACTTCAAGCCAGGGGGTGCGGCAGCAGCCCCGCACTCCTACTTCCAGCACTTATGGCCCCAAGTCTACAAGTGAAGTGATTCAGCATGGATAGAATCCTATATGTCCTCATGGAGCCCCATTGACTTCAATGTGCGTGTGCAGGGATCTCCCACATGCAGCCACTTACAAGATAAGCACCTTAGGTTTGATTTTAGTAGAAAATCGCAAGTAATAATGGGACAGAGTGAAAAGCTGGACTTCTGGGTCAAATCTTGATTCCACTGAAGTCAGTGGCAAAACTCCCATTAACTTCAGTGGGACCAGGATTTCACCCATAATTCATTAATACCCTAATAATAAAGCCTATTTATTGCATCCCTTTAATAAAGTGCTTAATCTGTTTTTAGGATACATATTTTGTTGGGAAAGCCCTAGAAAGAATGCATACATAAATATTGTTTTCACCTCCGTGTGTGTGTGTGTGTGTGTGTGTGTGCGCGCGCGCGCGCCTCGGAGGTGAAAACAATATTTATTGTTTATATATATATAAACCGATTAAGCACTTTATTAAATATATATAACAGGTAGAGAGACAGACATAAATCTATAATTACACATACAAACTACATTAAAAGAACATTATTAAGGTGAAAAAGCCAAACACTCAAAAGTTAGGAAAGGCCAGAATTAAGGTGCCTTTGCAATCTTAATTTGATTCCCTTGTGCATATTCATTATGAGGGTCTAGTTAAATGATTACATAGTGTATTTTTTTAAACAAGATCCCTGTGAATAGAATGGATAGTGCTCATTTAATAGGCAGCTATACAATATTTTGTTTTATCCTTATTGTTCAATGTGTGGCCCGGGCTTTATTTATTGCACACTATTCAAACCCTGCTCTGAAGAGACAATTATTATTTTCCATATGGGCTTTTCTGTGGCACTCATTGCTATAGTACAGAGGTGGCCAAACCCTCTTTTACAGTTAAAGTGCAGCTTGCGGGGCCCCCGCTGTGTCCCCCATTCTCTGTCTACCAGACTTAGGGGAGAGCTCAGGGCTTCAACCCCATGGGAGGCGCCTGCCAGAACTCGGGGCTTCAGCCCCACTCTTGCTGAAGCCCCAAGCCCAGGCAGGCATCTCCTATGGGGCTAAAGCACCTAGCCCCACCACCCTGCTAAAGGGCAGAAGCCCCAAGCCCTGGAAGGTGTGCCTGGCTCTCAAACTTCTGAAGATTATTGTATGTGGCTCAAAGGGTCAGTAAGTTTGGCCACCCCTGCTATAGTATCTGAGTGCTTCCAGACATTAATTAATTTATCTTCACAACACCCCTGTGATAGGGTGGTGGTATCCCCACTTTACAGATGGGGAACTCAGGCAAAGAGACTTAGGTCAAAAGTATCCACTAATTTTTGGCACCCAATGTGAGATACTTACCTCCTGGTTTTTTTCAGAGCATGTAGCATAATATAGCACCATATATGTTCAAAGCACAGCTCTCATTGACTTCAGTTGCAGCTGTGAGTGCTCGGCACTTTCCAGTTCAAATTCCAGGGTGTGAAGTCAGGCACCCAGAAAAGGAGGAACACATAACTAATGACCATCTCTGAAAAGTTTGATTCAAGTGACTTGCCTAGCATCACATAGTAACTTAGTGACAGAGACAGAGAGAGAATCGAATTCTCCAGGGCAACATTCAGTGTCTTGACCATGAAACTGTACTTCTCTTCCTGCAGTCCCGTCTCATTTACTATACATCTTCCATCATCTACAACAAATGGACAGGGGTCCAGAGACAAAAGTCTCCTTTACTACACAATGCTTAATTATCTCCACAGCAGGTCCATCATATGCACTGAATGAGGCAGGAGGCATTTGTGCTTGTAATTGAAGACTGTATCATAGTCCATGTGTACATGGGGAAATGAATTAAGATTGCAAGGCGAACCTTAATTCTGGTATTTCCTAATTTTACGTGCTTGACTTTACAATATTAATCATGTTGTTTTAATGTAGTTTTTTGTATAGAGTTTTCTAGGTTTTTAAATAAGAAAAAACAGAAATTCCATCATGTAACATATTGACATCTACTTAGGTGATTATTAGGGCTGGAACCTTTAGATCCACCACACAGACCTCTGCCACTTGAGGTAACTGAGTAAAATAATCTGTCATCATTCTCTATCTGAATTAGCACCCACTTTGCCAGTGGGTTTTATAGATATTTACTGATTTCAGAGGAATGGTGAGACACAGGAATCTGGGGCTTCATTTTGGGCTCTGGAGAGGAGTGTGCTCTAATGGACACAGACTTTTCTTCTTATTTCCCCAAGCTTGACCACTTCTGCTCCTTTGCCTCCAACCTGTCCCAATCCTGTCTCTTCCTCATCTGTGGCTCCTTGTCCCAGTCCCATTCTCCTCATCTAGCAAGTCTCAGGCTCCACTCCTGAGCTTCTTATCCCAGTCCTAGTCTCCCACCACCAGTCCCATGTGGTCTTTTTCCCACTCTCAATCCCAGTCTCCTTGCCATTTCAGTGCCAGTTCCCTCCTCCCAGCTCCTCATCCCCTCAACTTCCAGTCTCAAACTCCCTCCACCCCCCGACTGGCTCCCTGTCCTATTACACTGCCTCCCTCTGCCCCCCTCCCACCCCCCGCCACAGTCCAGTTCTTGTTCCCTTTGCATTTGATTCAAGCAGTTTCCTATTCCATGCCTGGACCTGGCCCAACCTGCAGGAGCAGTTGTAGGGAAAGTCCTACTCAGTCCCCACAACTCCAGACCAGAGACGCTCAGTGTGGGCATAATCTTCTGGAATGTATCTGCAAAGCTCTAGGAAGTCTGTACTGATCATATATGAACTAAGATTTTTGAAAGGCTTATAACGTGGCTAAATTCGAACAGATCATGGGAATGGTAAAAGACACGTCGACTGCCTCCTTGCTAAAATTGAAACCCCTGCTCCATAGCATGGATGCTGCTAGAGCTTCTCAGACAAAACGTCACCAAAATAAAAAGAATCAGCCTGAGGCAGATAGCTGGCATGAAAAATTTATTTCAGCCAAAATTGGTAAAGCTTGGCAAAGCAACTGAAAACATAGTCTTGTAATGGGAAGTGCCAGGCAACCTTAATATCAGACCCACCTGTGATTTAAAAAATGCTGTGTTTTACAGTTATTTGTAGGGAAATTGAGAAACTGAATTATTAGCTTTTTAAAACATTGTTTCATTATATAGAAATACCATAAATAAATAGTTGCAATTTAAGGCCCATATCCTGCAAACACTTAAACGCATGAGTATCTTTATGCGTTTGAGTAGTCCTTTGGAGATCAGTGAGGGTACTCATGTACATAAACATTTGTAACATGCGGGCTGAAGTGACAAAAAAATATTTGAAATTAGTTGTCTTGTCTATAAAATTCAAAAATCAGGCTCCAATCCTATAAATGCGTATGCAGGTCCTTAATATGAAGTCAAGAAGACCCATGCATAAAGTTTAACACTTGCCTAAATGTTTGCAGGACTGGGATTTAACCAACAAGAATATCATTAAAGATGTCATACCCCAAATCCTGTGAGATTTTTTTCCTCATCTTTAATCTTTACACATCCCTTTCTAAATTGTACACTTGTTAAAAGTTCTAAATGTACTATCTCATTTATATTACAAAATCTGATAAGAGGAGTTGTTTTTAACAGGTCTATTTTTGAGTCTGAAAAGTGGTTGAGGCTTCTTGATGCTACTGCAGAATAAGAGTGAAATAATAATACAGGGAAAACTGATCAAATTGAAAATTAGTGTAAAAGTATTAAAAAGTCATTTTAAACTGGTTTAAAAATGTATAAGACAGTGTAACTAAGAAAGATCACCATATATGTTTATTGAGATACCAAATATGTTATACATTGGGGGTAAAATCCTCACCCTACTCTAAAACTCCCATTGATTTCAAAAGGGCCAGAATTTCACCCTCAGAGTTTTCTATTTATTTTCTCCCCTGATTTTTATCTATTTATAAAAAAAAGTTTAAATGGTACAAATAACGTTCAGGGGAAGTGGCGAGTGTAACTTCAATGTGGACATAAGAAACAACATTAAAAAACAACTGCTGATAGATTGTAGCATCTAGCTCACCCCTAAACCTGCTGAATCTAACTCATTCGCAGAGCTTAAATTGATGTAAATGCTTTGCTGCTAAGGATTCGTTCTGGTCACTTTCATTAAAATGTTGAATTTTTCTCTCCATGCTTTCTTTTGCAGTATTTGCTGTTAAGCAATACAATATGGTAAGGACTTTGAAATGAATTATATATCCAGACAACATGTTAGGTGTATTGATGAAAATCCTATGACGTCTTAGCATACATCATGAAATTTCTAACATAACTTGTTTAACAAAGGTTTTTTTCTAGATACCAAGAGTTTCATTCAAAGCATTTTACATATTGCATTACTTATCCAAACAGAGCATATGTAAACCTTGACATTTGTTAAAGAACCGAGGATTTAACCAAAAAAGACCAGAACAAATCATTAGCAGAAAACAGATTAAACTTCAGAGAAGTGACTGCTTAAAAATATGAACACACTAACCAAACTCAAGAGATGCTTTCAGCACGTATTTAAACAAAAATATTATTTGGTGCGTACAAGCACCTGAAAATATCTTTGAGACTTGGAGCGTCACATAGCCAAAAACACACAGTGTTACTATAAACAAATCATTTTCAATAACAGCTTCACAATTTTAGAGGTATGAATAGTATGAGTTAAGAATTGTTCACGATTTTATTCCCACCTGGCTAACTGTTATAATTTACCACAGTGTTTAATTATTCTATTTAATAGACTTGTCTGATTCTATTTAAATGCAATACTAATCATACTTATTAATAAGGATATTCTTGTAGTTGCCAAACAAGTGCCAGTACGATCCTGTTGTTTTGCATTACAGTTTATTTTGTCACTATGTATTCATTTCAAAAACGCAAGGGCCTGATCTGAAGCCCACTGATGTCAATAGGAATCTTTTCATTGATTGCAGCGGGCTTTGGATAAGACCCAATACAAATTAATGTATGGAACACAAAATGAAGTGAAGGTATAATGATAAGCAGTCAAAATTGTTTATTTACATATATTTAACAAGCGATGAATGTAAATGCCTCCAGCTATTTTGTCAGCAAAAGTTCTCTTTAAAAATTACTTGCTTATTCAGTTGTATACTAATCCACTGTCCATTCATTTCAGAGCAATGTTTTTCAGTGTAGAGAAAAGAAGCTATTACAGAATTCAATGCTGTTGTAAAATCTGTTCGTATTGTCATATAATAGGAGCTTTTATATATCATTAGCAATATCAGTATAAAGAGTTATAACTAACCCTGGAAAGATTGCAAATTATTGTTTATGTGTAAGGTCTGACTCTGAGAAAGGGCACAAAGATAACAGCTGAAGGCCCACAGAATAGTTTTGCAAAATAAATACCTGACCATGCAGCCCTTACTTATGCAATTAGACCCATTGAGATTAATGTTTGCTACAGCACCTTGAAAAATACAAAATGCTATACAAGTGCTAGGTATTATTTAGTAGAGATCTCTGGCTTTATCTCCTGAAGCTCCAATCAGTCATCTTCCTCTGTCTCTCTATTCTTTCGTTGTCCCCACTCTTGTCTGTTTAAAAAAAAAAAAACACTTTAAAATAATATTCCTGCTTGGCCTCCTGTGGCGAGAAGGAAACAAGCAGCTACAAACACATATACCAATGAGGAGGAGGAGAAGAGAAATCAGAAGAAAAAAGTATAAATAAACAGAAGAAACATAAACTGGGATTTCAGTTACCCATTCATTTCAGTGAGAGACTGCAGTGCAGAATTTCTGGGAATAAGTGGTGCTATATAAGTAAGGAATACTCTCTCAATTCAAAATGGTGTTGCCGATTCTGTAAGTACCTGTTGTGCCCCTGGATCTAGATGGGATTAGGAACACTGGAGATGGTTCTCTCTTTAGTGGAACGCTTCACTCAAAAAAAGTTTGCCCAGGTTTCTATTTTGATAGTGTAGAATTAAGAGACAGATTAAATTAAAATTACAGACCGATTGACACCAAAATAACTAAATTGGTTTTAATTGACATCTTTTGTTATTTCGGTGCTAGTCTGTGTCTGGACGCTCATTTTGTATAAATGAGACACTCTTGATGCAAAATAAATGTGTCCATGCACAACTTTCACTGAAGTATCTAACTGTGAATTACAACCAAAACAGTTATTTCAGGGTCAATTTGTGTATAGACAATTCCTAGTTCTGCAGTGTCTGGCCTGCAGCTGGCTCCTCTTTCTTTTTCTTCCCCACAGTTTGTTTCTACATTCAACTCCAGGAAGGACTGGGATAAAATTAGGGTACTTTTCTTACTAGGCGAACTCCTCCATTGACTACCCAGACTGCCTCTAGCATAGATCACACAATCCCAGGGCCCAGTCTTTCCATCATGATTAATGTGTAAGCCAGTGGTAGTTTTCTGTGTGTAAAGCCTGCAGCATTAGTCTAGAGTAGGTATAGAAAAGAACAGGCTTCACTATACTCCTATGCCAATCTGACTTAATTCTGTGTTCAAGGGACAATCTTTAGGTATGATAAAGTTGTTTAATCTCCCTATCCATTCAGTCTTTAGCCTCTCTGCTAAGACTGTCAGTAGTAGTAGTAATAATAATAATAATAATAATGCCTAATTCTTATATAGTACTTTTCATCGATAGATCTCAAAGTGCTTCACAAAGGTCAGTATCATTATTCCATTTTACAGATTTGGGGAAACTGAGGCACATAGAGATGACATGTCTTGTGTGGTTATTTTATAGCTTCCCTGAACTCCTGGGATTTTATAGTAGTTTGGTTAGTCTTTCCCTTCAGAGAGTAGTTGATTTTTTTTTTAGCCACTAAAGAGCAATCCTTTGCATCCCATATAGGGATCTTGTCAGTTATGGAGGTAGAGAATGGCTAGATAATCAGGGAGCCATAATTGGCACCCTTACAAATCCCCCTCCTTGCTTCACTGAATATAAACTCAGTGAAACAGAGAATCTGGTCATGTAGAATTTTCTGGAAACCTGCAAAACCATCAAAAGACTGAGAGATTAATCCTACTCTGTGACATTGTGTAACTGTGTAGACTTTTTGAAGTCTGAGATACGGTTTCCATTCTTCCCACCAGGTTAATCACAGACTGTTGGAACACTACTTGTTGTCGACACAGTTTTCAAACTCTAAAAATTATTAAATTCATATTTATTTACAAAAAAAATTAACACACTTTTTTCAAAAAAATATAACAATCAGTTACAATCAGAAATACAAAGTAAATTTGTGGACATTTGAAGCTGAAGTTTGGGGACTTTGGGGCAAGAACAGTTCATGCCGTAGTATAACATGGTTCCCTTCTGTCCAAATAGAAAGATATATCTCAATAATTTTGTAAAACATTAACAATTATCTTGCAACAAATTACACCAAACCGGAAAAAAATCTTACATTACCATTTCAGAATAATATTTCATAGTAATGGAAATGTAGTACTGTCCCTTCCAATTAATTGTGTATATTTGTATGTGGAAAAGCAGAAAACCCTATATGCAAAGATTTCTGGAGTCCTTCCACTGGAAATCAAATTTAAACAATATAGAAATTTACAAGCAGCTAATGCTATTAGTAGTTAGGGTGTGATTAATTTCAACTTTTGCTCCATTGAATTCTGTCCTTTTTGGGTGAACTTCCAGAACCGTTTTGGTATGGAGTTTTTTTCCACATAAAGAATATAAAAAGGTGTGAGATGGGGAAAGGAAAAAAATAATTATTATCCCCACCTTCACCCATTCATATTGCTACAGCTTATAAGAGAAATGCTGGGGAAAGACTGTCACATACATACAATAGCGCCAACTTTTTTTTTTTTTTCAGTCTAAACATGTAACAATGACTTCCTCTTTTTCACAAATAAACAAACCATGTTCCATATTCTTAATTCTTCGTGCCTTTTCTTCTTAGCAACTGTTCTTTCCAGCTTCAGAATCTCTCCTTCAGTTGAGAAAGAAACTTCTTAGTATTATTGATTTATTACACTTAATTTGAAACTTCAAAGAAATTATTGAATTTACCACTCTGCTGCTGTCAGCTTCGGGTATCTTCTGTGAGTACTTTGTCTCCAGGTAAAGAATACCCTGAAAGTTTACAATAAACGCCATTAATTATTATATACCTTAACTCCAACTCCTTGCTCCCTAATAAAGGTCCTGTCTGTAATAGTGACATTATCTAAAAATGTGTTACCATTGGTAAGGTAACAAAATGACCCAATGTTGAGAGCCTTAATGTAGATGGGGCAACAGCTGCCACAGGCATTTTTGACACAATATTAATTAGGTCTACTGTAGGCAGTATCAGAAAAGAATTGTGAGGAAAAATTAAATAAGAAAAATATGTATTGTTTGATTAAGCCACACCTAAAAATCGGGGATACATAAAAAATATTTGAAGGGTCACAATATCAGGAAGAGAGAAGTGTTATTTTGCGTAGTGCATGACAGTATAACTAGGAGTAATGGGATAAAATTAAAAGGGGTGATGGAGACTTAATATCAGGGGAAATGTCCTGACTGTGAGATACTGTTTGACTGTAGAATAAGCTCCAAAGGGAAGTAGTGAGTGTGCCATTGCTTGGGACTTAAAACTAAATTAGACAACACATATATATATATATATATAATATATATATATGTGTTGTGTTGTCTATATATATATATATAACTGTGTACAATCCTGTTTTGGCTGAGATGATATAATAGGCCTTTTTCATTTCTAATCTCCATGATTATATGAATGGCTTTAATGCAGCTAATTAAAATTGTTGAAAATAATGTATGGACTACCCAAAAAGGGTAAATTAGAACAGGTTCTATTGATATCTGGCAGAAATACACTTGTAAAATTTTGTTATGCTTGCTTAGCTTAATTGCTTGGTAATAGACACCTTAGATAACTGTGTTATCTTCGCCATTTTCCTCTCTGAGGATTTGCTACGCAATGTGAGATGTGTTACACAGAATATGAGAGGATTTTACATGCCTAATGAGAGAGAGGGAGACATTTCTATCAATTGAAGTGCTGATTTTCTTAAAATAAAATTACATCTATGGCACTCTCTACATATTACTCTCTTGTATATTAAACTACCCATCTTGTCTCACGTGGCTTGTTTGTAGAAATCAGTAGTTGCATTACTTAGGTATTTGTATAGATGTTACTGAATACTGAATAATTTCGTAAGATTTAAAAGTTTTGGGGGGTATAGTGTCTTTATATATGCTTGTTGTCCCAGTTCTGTTTTCATCAGCACTAATGGCAAAACTTCCTTTGACCTCAGTTAGAGCAAATCTGACCCATTGTATTTGTACTGATGTATCAAAACAATAACCAATTAAATAGATAAAACCACCAAGCTTGTTCTTTGTGTGGTTACAAAACATCTTTAATTATAAGAGTGACTTGTTTCTCTAATGTATCTTGTACATATTCTTTAAAATAATTTCAAAATGGGCAGGGAAACTTGTTTGGAAACTACATTGCCTATGTCTAATAATTTTGCAGTTTATTTTCCAAAATACTGTATTATATTTACAAAATTACTGCTACAACTTCTTTTAAATCTTGAAATTACTTTGAAGAAAAAGCACAAAGACAAAAGACATAAGCTATGCAAAGATATAAACTACCAAATTAGACACGTTGATGGAAGAATTTTTACTTTATTGTATTAAAAATAATCTAATTTGGCTGGACTGATGACATATTTTCATGCCACTTGTTTGATTGTATAGCAAAGGACATATCTGCTTCAGAAAGAACACACCCGGGTCCATTTCGTAAAGAGCGGATATCGTTTCGAGACCATCCAGTCCAGCTTAGTGGGGGATGGGGAAGTGGCAAGAAGAAGGCAAAATCTTTGAAGAATTAGTTGAAACTTCAACATGCAAAATGTATGGAGAGCTGTTTCTTTTCAAGAGGTCTGTGATTATCAATTATTTCAGGATTCTACATATATGTTACCAATTAGATACAACGTTTCAAAGAACTATGTTAGATTTATTTTACCATACATGTTTTGCAGGTTTTTTGTTTTGTTTTTGTTTTCTGGTGATGATATTCCTTACATTCATATTTTGAATTTGCAGTTGCTTCTGTGTTCATGTGGTATGGAATACAGAATCCATTAACTTCTGTTACTATAATGTGATTTGTGGGTTTACTCATAACAACTAGTTTAGATGTATAAATGCAATAATGGGTCATTATTGAGGATGTATGTTAGAAACTGAAGTACTGATTTCTTATAATACAATAATAATATATATCATGTTTATACTTACGAACTGTGTTGTGAACTCTAATACCCAAGAATGGCACCCTGAGAAAAGTCTACATGTATGTATTATTGAAGAAGCAATGGAAATTCTCAGCACATTAGAAGCTTATAAAATGCTAGTATCTGTTTCTAGTAAGATAGAGGTGCATATGAATTCTAATACTAAATTATGTTAGTACTGTTCTGTTGTGATGCTATGGCAAGCTGCTAATATTTTATACTTTTAAGGACTTCTAACATTTTTTCCAGTGAAAAATTGAATTTACCATCCTGAAATTTTCTCCTGTGGTAGTGTAGCATTACATCTCTAGGTCAGTTATAGGCAGTCTCTATTTGTTCAAGTAATTAGTCTCATTCAAACTAATGTGTGCATGCGTAAAAGTTTTGTGATACAGCTTTAATTAAGGAAGCCTGAGAAATACTATGTTTACCTTTAGCATGCTTGAAGTGGGTGCATAACTCTCATTGTTTTTAATAATCACTATGTTCATCCATAGACAGGACAGAGAAGATCGTTTGATTTGTATTCCTATTTTTTAAATGTTTTCTGTTTAGAAGGTGGAAATTGCTAATTGGATATAGAGAAGCAAGTCTTTGGTGATTCCTCATCTGTTTGCTTTCGTCTCATCCTTTCTTGTGAAGCCTTAAACTGCTACAAACTGAGACTGAAGTGGGAAGGCTAATGGGGCTTGAGATGTCAGTCAATAAAGAAAACATAAATTCTTATGTTGTCCTTGTTTTTGGCACATGGTGTAAATTCCATAAGACATTGTTTTGTAAAGCGTCCATCATATTGTCTTCTTTTAACATCCACAGGTTAATATGGATTAGAAGTGTTTAACTTTATTGTCTTTTACTCTGAACAATCCAAAGGAAAGCTGCATTAATACTGATGTTTAAGGACTTTTACTATTCATATGCGAAGTCATGAAGCTGATCTCTGCCTATTTCAGTGCCTCATTATTTAAAAGGAACAAAAACGTTTGCTAATTTCTTATCATTTAAATTTTGAAAAAGATAAATTGCTGCTTACTCCATTGGGGCTGCTATTCATAGCGAAGGCCAGTGTGACAGGCCTTCACTATGAGTGAAGTAACTGGTGAGCCTGCACTTTCATCACTTAGGCACCAGTGAGTTTTCCTGGAAAAGGCTGATTGGGGAATATACCACTGATCAGGTGAGCTGAGGAGTATAAAAGAAGACACAAGAAGGAAGGGAGGGGAGAACCTGGGTTAGCTGATCCCAAGTATGCACTGAGATCTCAAGGAAGGGAGACTCTATTTGTCTCTGGCTGCCCCAGACTATATTGGTGATGGGAATTATAAATAAATTCACACAAAATTGTTACTTACTTGAACAAATCTAAGAGGTTTCTGGGGCATCCGAGGATGGGGATGGAGCACGCCGCATTACACCAGTTACCTTATTCAGGATGAATAGAAATTTATCAATAGAACTGCCTGTGGAGTAAGCTGCTATCCATCATAAATAAGAATATAAAATGTCCATAAGCAGTGTGTTACAGCATCCAGTTCTTTAGATGTGTGCACAATTTGGTACTTGCCTGATCAAATACCTGTTTTAGATACTGAATGTTAATTTGAAGATCCAGATGCACCACTAGATGCCATGTAGATGCTCAAATTTGAAAACTATGACTACCGTTATATTATCAAGGATGGCACCTCTGCAGGAACAACCTTCTTCCATCACTTAAATAACATGGTTTTGAATATGTGCAGCTGTACAGTCACTAAGTAGATGTCTGACTATATGTTTTACATGTGTATCAGCTGAAGCAGAGGTCCGAATGTAACATCTAGCAATTGATTCATTATGTGATTTGACACGCACCCATGGGTGTAGCAGATGGCAATCTGCACCCCACTGCACATGTGAGAGCAGCTATAAATGAAGGGGATTTGTATTTCCAAATTCATGCTTTGTAAAGGGAAACTGTACCTACTTTCCTCAGGGCAGCATTGCAAATTTGCAAAAGTTAAGAACCCTCTCCAAGCATGAATAAAATGAGAACTGTTTATGCCAACTGATTTGGCATCATTGTTTAATGTACATACTATGTGATGAGCAAAATGATAGTTTTGTCTTAACTGCTCTACAACATAATCTGTGAGCAAGTACTCTGAAGTGAATTTTGTAACAAGCTTCTTTGTTATAGTATTATACTTTTATACTTATTCTGCTATTCGACAACTTAGCATTGTCGTGGTGGTGTTTATATAGCATATCCACCCAAAAGTCAAGTATGGACTATGCCAAGATATGCTGCAGCCTTTACTACATAATGTTGCAATGTCATACATTGTATATCAGATTGCACAATTTGCTTTTTCAAAGAGCCTTATTATATGATCAGAACATCAAAGGGGCACTGGGTCTGGTCAAATATGGACAAAGGAGTCTGATCCAGCTCCTATTAAAATTAATAAGACTTTCATTGATTTCAATTGGAGTTGCTTTTATGCAAACATTTTATAGTGGAAGGTACACAACTTTGTAATGTCTGATATTATGAATAATAAGTATGGATGTCTACAGATGGCAGCATATTTATGAGACATGACATCTTTTCACTATCAATTGGGACCCTGTTCTTTACAACAGTGGTTTTCAATCTGTGGTCCACTGACCCATGGGGTCCACAGACTATGTCTAAGATTTGGGTCTGCACCTCCATTTGAGGTTCATAAATGAAATAAAGGTTGAGAACTGTAGCTTTACAACACAAAGATGTCAGATGCTACTTCCTGTATACATCAGAAAATACTTCCCAGTTAGGAACATGGTCAGAGTATTTTCAAGGAAACATGTTCCCTGGAGCTAGTTCTATTTTCTGACGTCAGAACAGGAATGTGCTGAATGAGGAAAAGCTGATATAGACTAACACTGACCCTGTAAACTGAAAACCCTTCTCCTCTCCCCATTAGTGGTTTAGCAAACCCACATCCACAAAAATCCAAGAGCATAATCTGTTAGAAGTTCTATTGTCCATATGGTGCCCCAGCACTCACAACAACAATCCACCAACATTTCTATCTGAGGCTTATTTTTCTTTGTACATCCTATAAATCAGGAAGAAAAAATTAATGGGAATAGCCACTTAAAAATTCTTCTGGTGAGTGTATAGAATACATTCTCAGAAACCTAAAAATGCAGTGATTCCAAATTATGTTGGTCATTTCAATCCCAGAAATATACATGGGGAGATTTGTTAATAACTGTGTCATCTACCAAATCGTTTTGAAATTTTTACATGTATTCTCCTCTGCTCCAAACACTGAACTCTTTTTGCCTATCTAGCTTACAGCTATTTGATTTCCTTCAACACCATAGTATCTGAGCTCATAAAATGAGATTTTTTTTAACTACTTGTTTATTTAGAAAGTTTTAACAGGTTTATAGCTATTTGAATACTGCTAATCAAAACATCCTCAAATGGAGAGACTGTAACCAAAATTGAACATTATTACTCAGTTAGACTAAGATGTGTCAATGATGCTCAAATAATCTGTACTTGAATGACCAAGTACCATAATTATATGTCTCTTGTTCACGATACAGTCCATTTTACTTGTATAGTAGACAGTTATTAAACAGTAACCTTATTTTAACAAGAGATTATTCTTCAAAATGCTCTCTTCTTTTAACTGATCCCCATTTAACAAGGCGCTGCTGTATTTACAGAAAATATATTTTGGTTGATACAAAGAAAAAAATATTCTACAGCTTTCTTTTCATGAAGGGTTAGTGCTGCATTTTACCTTAATGGAGAATCATAATTAATTTTAACAGGGCTGTCCCTTAAAGGTGGTTCTACTGTATGATGCTATAATTTTTTAAGATGCTCCCATAACTAGGATCCAGAACAGTCCACAGATACACAGGAGCATAACTACCATTTGATTGCCTACTGCACAAATTACAGGCACTGCAAAGAATGTAGTTGATTAACAGCCCTTTGATTTCAGTGTCACAGCATAGTAAGGCAGTCATGGAAATGTGTATTTATGGAGATACATTCTTTCCTTGATGAACGCCAAAGTTACTCCTATTAGCAGTAATGGAAGCCAGGTTGTACTGGAAGGCGATACCTTAAAGTGACATTGTATAATGAGAAAAATCCTTATGAAAACTAGTTTTTATTGGACGTCCCCAATAATACAGAAAAGAACTGAACCATATTATGCATGATTAGGTTGCCAAATTTCCAATCTTAGATCAAAGCTGTTTGTACTAAACTGTACTAGCATAGAAGTCTTACAGCAGCAATCTTTGTTGCTTGTTTTATTTTTTACCTGCATAAGTGGAAAAAAAACAGATTATCTAATTTTAATCTTTTTAAAGATTTATGAAAAATATTATCCTGGCTTGGACTGGGAGTTTTAAACCTTGTAAGACAAGGAACCAGATTCAGCTCTGATTTACAGCCTCTGCAGGCCTAAAAATTGATAGTGGAACCCATGACACATAATTAACTAGAGTCTGTAGGATACATTAGATAAGATTGGGATACTCGAGGGAATTGGGCATTATTCCAGTCTAAAATAGAAAAGGAAAAATTGTCCCTTCTCACACAAAGTCAGAAAAAATGGCCTTTTTGTGTGAAATTTAGGGAAAAGACCTTCAGCCCACCTGTAGATTAACACATCCCTCTATTCCAGCTCAAGGCTGCTGACACTATACCTTATAGGTGTGGTCTTGTAGTAGTTCCTCGCCCTGTCCCCAACTGCCCTATCTACATGTTGTGCAGCAGGGGGAAACTGATCACAACTTGTAGAGGCTTTGCCTAGACCCTCGTCCCCCCAACTCACTTAGGCAACTCATGGTGGTGCAGAGGGCCATGTATATGCAGTTGGGAGACTTTCTCTATAAATACTGAAGCACTCCTGACATTTCAGCCAACCTTGCAACTGTCTTGGAATTGCCAGTAACTTGAACAGAGACACTATGTAATCGACCCTAATCCCTTGTTGGACAAGCCTTTTCTATGGGGATTTGAAACAGACAGGAGTAAAATTGTGAAGAGGAAACATGTATGGGTCACCTGTATAACAACATACAAATAGATGCCTATTTATGGGCAAATGACTGGACAGGTACACTCTTTGATAGTCTAGCTAAATAATGTTAATAAGGCAGGTTAGCAAAATTCTGCCGGTCCCATGCTCCAACTGATTAAATTATTTGTGTTTTGCTGGGATTTGGGGCTGATTGGTTGTTTTGGAACTGGAGAATTTTCATTTGGTTTTCTGTATTTCCTTTAAGCATCAACATTTACTTTCCTGCACCCACATACTAAAGAAAGCCAATAACCACTGATCACATAGTCGCCAAGTGTCCTGGTGGCTGAAATGCAGTGATCTCTTCAATCTTTAGGGGCAATTGCGCAAGTACATTTTGTGCCGTAGCTGATATTTGAATGCGTAACTCATTATGTTGAAAGACCCGTAAGACCCACAACGCAGTTAGTTAAGACTTTAAATCAGCTCGTCTGGTATTTCTCTGTACAAACCAATTTTCGAGGGAAAGTTGTTGCTATGTAGCTAAGGCTTTGTTAATTAAATAAGCAATAAGAAATAAAGACAGTAACTTCTGTATTTTTGTATCGGTGTTAATTGTCTACTGCTGTGTGTCACGATTTTTAAGACTATTGAAAAAACAAGGTTGATTCAAGTTGCTGTTGATGGAGATAAGCTATTTTCCGGCAGGATGACTGTAATAATACCTGTCATTTCAACAGGACAGGTGTTCTGCCATCATAATCATCTGCAAGAGATTAAAGAGTCTGCCTATTTGCAAAAACACAGGACTAACGTGAATTCTTTCTCTGCCCCGTGTAATGAGTTCTTTGTATTTCACCTAATTTAATTCAGTTCCTCAGCAATTTTCTTTTAAAAACAATTTTCTTAATGTGGGAAACGAAGAATGCCTGCCACAGAAAGCAAATACTATTAAGCAGATGATGGAAGTGGAGGCAGTCCAAGAAAATTAAACAGGCTCAACTAAATAGTGATTTCTAAAGACTTTTTTCCCCCTCCTCGCAAATAGTTTTTTTATTAAATTGGAACCTCTATGAAGAACTGGACTGATGAAATTGAATGAACTTTTTGCTGCTTAGGCGATGTTAGTTCACAGACGCGCAGTACAGCGGCTCCTTAAAGACCACAAAGGAATCTCTATTTTTAAAATGTCATAGTTAGAAACAGTGATCAGGTAGCTTCCTTTCTTTAAAAGTAGCAGTTGCATTCCTTATTTTGGGCCCATTCCCATTGACTCCCATTAATTTTTTGTCTGAGAATAGATCCTTTAGGCAACAGTTGTTATGTGGGGATCCTACCCACGTTGATGTCGTTTTCATTAATACTAATTTGCTTTGTTTCTGTTGCAGACCGTGCATCTTAAAGGCTGGTTGATTTCATTGAGTATATTGTATAGCGCTGCCTTATGAGGTGATTAAAGTCTGTCTCTTGATCCGGACAGCGTTGGTGTTGTATTTGTTTGTATGTTCCTTATCTGGCGTTTCAGACCCCAACTGGCTATCAAGGATGCGATCAATCTGGTTCTATCCTATGCCCAGGGCATGCTATCCTGCTCGCTTCAGATATAGGTCTACAGGGCTGCCCTGTGATCAAAATACAAATCAAGGCGTCGAGATCCACCTTCCCTTGGTTATTTGATCGCACCAACGATTTACTGGCACTAATGCAGAGATACACGTGGCTTATGTTTGAGCTTGACGTATCCCACTTTGCGCCATTTGCTTGTATTCCCCTGACAGGCAAACGCCTCTCCAAAGGGCTCAGGCACGTTCTGCCGCAGTGGCAAGTGGACGTGGGAGTTTTGTGTAGACAAATTACCCCCTCTGGATATTTTAGGCCATTTGTAATGCCCTGGGTTAATTTTGATTGCACAATTTCGAAACAAAAAGAATACTGTCTCTAGCTATGGACGGTGAGATGGGGCTTTATTTGCCAATATCAATATTTGTGTGGAAAGCTTAAAATACGTTGTTTTTTCCAAGAGTTAGAGTTTAAAGGGGAAAGAAAAGGACCGTGGATGAAATATCAGCAGCACATCGGTTACCCACTAAGCCCTTATTTATTTATTTATTTATTTATTTATTTTGTATTCACCTAGGTGCTCATGGTAAGAAAAGCCGAGCGAGAACCTTTAGTTAGCTGGGAATAAATGCTCCTTTAAGCACTCAAAACGGCTCGAAAACTACAGAACGGTTCTCACCGAAGGGCAAAATAATGCTGAGACTCTCCAGATCCAAACCCTGAAAGGGTAGAATAAAATCGCTTTGTGGCTTTCGGCCTGGGCACTGTATGAGTAATGATGAAGCTGAATTACACATTTTTGAATCTGATCTAACATTTATGTTGCATGGCGAAAAGCAGCGGCCTTTCAGCTGATCTAAGCTTGAAAACTAGCAGTCCCTGTCAATGTGGGTTTAAATCGACTCAATGTAGCCGTTTGTTAATGCAGGCTACATAAATAGCGATCTTTTTTTAGCCCTTGTGCGATCTGTAACCGACTTTCTTTAGCTTCGTGCTGCAAACCAAGAATTTCGACCTATATTTCATGTTGTTGTTTTTTTAAATCGTGAGATGACAACTCAGCCCTAAGCCCACCCATACCAGCCTCCGCGATGCTTTCCTGCGTCGCTGCAGTAATGTAGCCGGTATATATTTAGAACTGTCCTAATAGTAATCAAGAGGCCAGCGAGGTAAGAATGTATGACCATTACGGGATCTTTTTAGGTGTGTGAAGTCTTGAATGTTTTAGAGTCCGAGTCGGGGCTAGGTTGATTCATTTTGGGGTGATTCTACATAGAGAGGATTTTTTTTTAATTTAATTTAGTTAGGAGCTTTCGAAAATTAAAACTCGCAATAAGCTCATTTTAAAAAAAAAACAAAAAACAAAAATTAATTCTGCTGGGAAAATGAGCAGCAAATGTTCAACTTTCACTTACTAGCGAGCTTGTTTAGTCGTGATTGGGCCTCTCTTTCTTAATGTGACTATTTCTTTGATGTGGAAAACGGTATTTGTGTTTTTCTTTATATGTATCTCCTTGATTTATTAGACAGAATGGCACGGGGGTCAGACCTCATTTCAAACAAAGTTTTTAGCTGCTGCAGAGGAGACCTACCTCAGCTATCTCCCCTCTCATTTTGAACTGGTTTATCCTTGTAAAGAGTGCGAATTGAATACGGTCCAGATGCTCCACCTCCTCTAGGGGCCCGATCCAACTCCCAGTGATGTGAAAGGAACTCTTTCTATTGACTGCAGACTGACAGTTGGAGCCGGCTCTAAAGTGGAGTACGGGACACGATCGGGTCCTGGAAACCTGCATTCTTGAGTAGCTGGTCTCATCCTTATGACACTTATTACTCAAATTTCAAACCTTTACAGACTTGATAAAGAGCTAATATAAGCCCCAGATAATATGCAGATGGAAGTCGTGTTGGGTTTGGTTTTTGCAACACACGTGAGTAGGCTTCATTATCATTTAAACTAGATCCTGTTAAGAGCTCAGTCTGCTTTTGTGGAGCATCTCTGTTGTGATTCCCTATTGAGCTAAGATTAAATCCATACCACACGCTACACAGTCTCAGACCATTTTGTTTTTAGCGAAACGTTAGGTGGTTTAAGAACAGTCATTACGTACTCCAAATGGAAACTCATCAAAGCTGGCGTAGCTTTTGAAACAATTTTGATGTTCCCTGCATGGGCAAAGCAAACTTTTACGTTCCCTACATGTGGTGTATTTTTCCTGGACATCTATTTGAGGCAAATTAAACTGACAGGGATTTTCTTCTTTTTATCTGTGCAGGTGTCATAAAAGAAATCAGCTAAAC
This sequence comes from Trachemys scripta elegans, assembly GCF_013100865.1. Taxonomy (NCBI): domain Eukaryota; kingdom Metazoa; phylum Chordata; order Testudines; family Emydidae; genus Trachemys; species Trachemys scripta. Next base: position 74,476,059 of record NC_048298.1, read on the forward strand.
CACTAAGGTATTGTCAACGCATCAAACGGTAGATACCACAGCGTTACTGCTATGTTGCCCTTGGCTGGATTGTAGATAGGAACGAAAAGTGCCTGACCTTGCATTCCTTGGGTTTTGGCTGTGGAATCGGGACCGGCGTAACTAGTAAATGATCCGTTTGTTTTAACTTACTACAGATAGAGATGAAAGGGATTTATTAGAGCCAGTCAGTCTTTTTCTTCTGCCAGCACAGGATTAAATATTAAAATATCAGTAAAAAACTTGATTTATCGGTACGTTCTAACTAAGCCTATGGAGCCCAGATATTAGTAATTTTTCTGAAAATATTTTGATTCAACATTTTTTTCTCCAAACTGTGAAATGCGAAGAGCATCTGTCTATATTGAACCAAATTTGTATGCGTTAATGGGGGCGCGGCGAGGGGGAAAGTGTATTCGGTCCTTTGGAAAGAAAAATCATCAGTTTGGACACGACCTGTCTCTAGAACTTAATAGGGTTGAATCGGGTCCGTTAAGTATCCTGAGTGCTTCGGTTAAACATATTCAGTTTTTTAATTAATTGAACATGAAGTTTACCATATTAAGTAACTCGTTTTAAACGGCGTGTAAATACATTTTAAAAGGCTGGCATTGTATGTTTATTATAATAATATTTGATTTGATATTTTTCCCAAACAGAATGTTTCGGTAAAATGTAAATCGGTTAATCCATATTCTACATCTATAAAATTTGGCTTCTCACAATCCCTTAGATAATTTTTGGTGAATAGCTCTCACGTCATATCATTCCTTCAGGTTGCACTTTATGTTTTATTCGCCTCTCTTTGGCTCGCCCATCGCCAAAAAGAAGATCAAGTGAGTCATAACTAAGCTTTAGAAAATGATTCATAACACTGTAGGCTGGTGTATTTATTTTTTGATGGGTTTCACTTCAGTGCAACTCTCGAGTTATTCTGAGATAATACAAATCTATATATTCAAGCATGAAAGCGTGGGTGGGTGAAGCCTCCACAAAGGAAACAGAGGGCACATAAAATATTGAACCATTTGGCCACTTGCCATTCTACATAACATTCAATTACTTTCGTTTTTTTTCATGGACTTTTTTTCCCCCCCGGCAGTTGACATGTTCGGTCATTTTCAAGTTTTTTTTTCTTTTTCTCCCTGGCTTCCCTTACTGGTATACCTCAAATTCACTTTGTAAAATAACCCTGTAAAAGCATCCATTTTACAACCCCTATAGCTTGTCATTCCCTTATCATGAGGTTGTGTTAACAGCTCGGAAAGAACGCCGTAAGGTAGAGACGCCAACCTCTGTAGTAAGAGATTTCTCTCTGCCGCTCAACCTAAGCGAATAATTTCTCTTTTCCCACAAATATATGTCGTGTTTGCAGCACAGGCAATAAAAGCCGCTTGTTGTTTGGAAGACATCAGCGGTGTAAAGTAGATCGCTATAGTCCAGGCCAAAACACCAACCCTATGCCTGGCCCTAATGCTAGAAAAACATTGGCTGAAATAGAGGGTGGGGGTGGTCTTATTTGAAATTTACAAAGGAAATCCCTGAGTCTTACTGGTGTTTTAGTCCGCTCTCTTTGTTTAAACAAACTGAAGAACTAAGGGAATTCCCTGGAGAGTGGGACATTAATTGGGCCGTGAGCTGATGCCCATAAATATAGGGACAGGGCAAACTGGAGAGACAATGTGAGCAACTCGTCTGGGCTGTAGCTCCAGGCAGTTTGTCCCAAATAATGATGGTTGGTTCAGTGGAGAAGTTTTTCCGACACATCCAATTCCCTTTTTTCCCAAATAGGTTTTGTTTTTAAATCAGGGATCTGTTTGTGTTTGATGTTTGCTCATAATTCACTCCTGTTGACTATCTTAGTTTAGCTTCCTGATCGCGCTCCTAGAAAGCGAACTGATCCCGACGGGAAGGGGAAAGGTTGCGAAAGAAAGAAAAAGAAGCCAAGTTCTGTGTTGAACACGAAAGCCCTCAAAAAAGTTCTGAAGTTCCGAAACCTCAGGGCTAGGAGCCACTTGGCAGCGGATAATCCGGGGGTTATCTCGGGGGACAGGGTTTCCCTGGCGAGCTAGCGTTCGCTGCAAGGGCAAGCGCCTTCACACCACCTCTGGCCACGAAACGTCTCTTCATCACATGCAACACCCTTTCACAGCAGGTTCAGGAGATCCTTCATCTCTTGAAACACAGCGGCACATCTGCACGCTGCCCTGCCTAGCGGGGCGGGCTGGCTGCTGCATTCAAGGAATCTGCCCTACAGAAAGATGCTTTTTCAGAGAGAGAGAGAGCGCGCCCGGCGCTGTGTGAGTTGCCTCCTTCTCTCCCGAGATCTTTAAAAGCCCTTTACATTTTTTTCTGCAACTGAAGGCAGCTTTGCACTTTCAAGTTCTGAAGAAGAATAAATTTACGAACGTGGCGCCAATTTCCGCCCCCAGTTAAGTCCTTCCACCCCTTTGAAGTCAGCAGACTGGCACGGATGTAAATGGGAGCAGAATTTGACCCCTAAACACACAATGTGTGGTGGTGGTAGTGGATATCCCCCTACCCCCCCGCGCCCTGTCTGTAACAGATTCAGCCCGGTGCTGTGCTATCATAACCAACAGCCTCTCCATCAAGGTGCTGCTCTAGGCGGGAAATGGGATGAGAAGTGGTGGTAGCCCCAGGCGCTCAGCCCCATCGCATGGGGGTTTTTCCTTAGAGCGAGAAGGAACCAAGCATCAAGGGCAAGTGAAAGTGACGGTCTCACTTCGGATTCTCTGCAGGCTGCAGCTCCCCTCCTGGTGTGCAGGAGTCACTCGGCGCTTGTTAGGAACGCTCAGAGCTGTGACATTGCCATGAACAGCCTTTCCAGCTTTGGAGACCCCCTGGCACCCAGAGAGCTCTTTCCTTGCCGGCCAAGTGCCGGTGACGCGTTTATTACGGGAGTTTGCCACCAAGCGGGCCCTGAGTTTAAGCACAGAGCGAGCTTCGTGTCCCTCTCTAGCAGGCATCCCGTGCAACACAATGTGTTTCCTAGCGTCTTGGGGGAGAGTCCAGGCTTGAGGTCTGCTGGGAACCGGTTTTACAGGCAGATGCGCTGTTCCTTGTCCCCGGCTTCCCTGCAGTTTACTAGCTGCCTTTTAAGAGGGACATTTATTGGGATAAAAGTGCACTGCAGGCTGCAACAACCTTGCATGTGGCTTTCATTTAAAAGACACCGAGCATTCTTTTTCCCCCAGGCGTTCAGTGCTTTTAAGGCATATTTGTAAACAAGCTGACAAGGCTCTAGTACACAGAGATACGGATGGCCTGGGATTATTGGCCTATTTTCTCGGGTCAGCGACAGGCGTTGAGGTGGATGGCGTAGGGGGGAAATGTAACGTTCCTCACACAATTCGCTCAGGCGATTAAACGTAGCATAAGCAGGAGCAGAGAGGCGATCAGAGGGATTCCTGTGTGCTTGCTAGCCTCCGCCTCTGGCCCTGCGGCTTGGCTGAACGAGGCTTGCAAGACGTAGCTCGGGCCGAGTCCGCAGCCACAGCAGATCTGGGCCTCAAAGGCGCTCCACCAAATGTCCTGTTAAAACCAGTGATCCAGCTAGAGGAGCAAACCTAGCGCTGGACCTACCCAGGCATACACACGCCCAGGAGTGTGCCTGCCTTTCCCATCCTGCACCCGCCGCGGCGTTCTCCCCACCTTTAGCAGGACATAAAAACCCCTTCTTTAGAGTGGGTGTTTCTACTGATGGTCCAACTCCGCTCTGTCCTCTTTGCTTGTAGGTTAACTAGACCTCGACGGGGGTGGGGGGTCTGAGTTCAATACACCACATTGTTAAACTGTATAGCTTCGTTTAGGGTTCATCTAATGAGAGTCAGTTGCCATCAGAGCTTTAGGAGATCTCCGCTAGAGCCCTGTAAACCAGAGAGCACATGGGCGAAAATGAGCATAGACAATGTGTAATTCAGGGGCGCTACAATGGCTGTTAGATAGTGAGAATGCCAATGCAGAGTAAGCTAGACAGCCAAGCTAATAACCTAAGGCACAAGGAAACACTAAATAGTACAGTGCTTAGGAAGTGGCATTTATATTGACAAATTAGACGGGTCTTTTAGACAGAATATGTGTTAAACGAACATACACGACTGTTCGTTTCTAGATACCCTAGAAATGGCCAAATATATATCGACATAAATCGGCCTTGCCTACAATTCTGGTACCCTTCTGGCTTAAAAGCAAGCAGGGATGTTTATTTTAATGGTTTTTTTAAAACTTCAATTTATTTAGATGATAGAACAGCAGAGAGGAAATGCTTAAAAATGAGGGTTTTCCCCCTTTTCTTTTAACTGTTCTACACACACACACACACACACACACAGCGAAGTGGGACAATTAATAACAGGACAAGAAGGGGGGAAAGGATTATTCGGAAGGAAGAAAGTAATTCCTGCCGAATATTCAGGTCACTAAAGTAGCTTGAGGTTGTTCACTTTAGGCCCTAGCTTGTCTATCTAGTTTACTACTAACAGGTCTACCAGCAGCCAAATCAATCCATTCACATACCTATACTTCAACAGCTCACAAAAGCTTAATTTGTACAATAGTTTTCGAGATGAAAGAGGGTCCATGTTTTAGTTTGACTGAGCTACATTTTCAAATAGCCTTAAAAAGAAAGACAAGGAAAGCTGACTAGTCCTCACCTCGGGTGTTAATAAATTACACCTCTGGTGTGGGTGCTTTTAATACTAATGTGAAAATTAGGGACGTTTTTACTTGTTCTGTTTCCGCAGTTTTTTAGTGATCGACTCTATAAGATGTACTATTAGTAAATATAGCCCACGTAGTGTCATGTGTTTTAAAAGGTCCGCATCGATCTCAAAGGAAAATTGGGCTTAAAACTGATGTTATGACATATAAATGTGAAAAATTGAACATGATTTTGAAGAAAACCCAATCTGGAGGGACAGAAGAGAACCTTATCACTGAAATATCGATTTCTTTGAGAGGAGGAGTGTTGCAAGGTGGGAGCTAAATTTCTCTGATGATTAAATAATTAGATCATAATTCGACCGCAAGAGCAGAAAAAGGCAATTTTTCGCTTTCTACTGATTAGGGTCTTTTCTAAATATTTTTGTCTTCAAAATATAAATCTGTCTCTTTTTCTGTTCTGAATCCTCCACGTTATGCAACGGGAAAAAAACAAGAAAGTTAAAAGCTTCACGATTTATGTGCTTTGTCTATAGGATACCTCTTTTTAATATAGGTGTTATTGTTTCTCTTAATACTATTTTTGTTGCAGTGACTCGGCGATCATTTCCCCAAGAAGCAATAAAGGGGCGACTAGACGTTTTCAAAATGTGATTCCCCCCCTTAAAGTCGTTAAATGTTTTAAGATCTAGAATGCTTAAGATAAGGGAAACATTTAGTCTCTTTATACGCATACACAAAACCAGATTTCGAGTCTGCACGGTAAGTAACATATAAGGGATGGAGGAGCTAGTTTTCTCTTGGGCTAATTTCTGATGTAAATTTCTTTCATTCCTTCGATTCTCCCATTCACACAACCCAAACAAGCCCCAAAGCGTTTCGTTTTCTTACTTTGGGATCAAACTCCCCATCCGTGTGCATAAGAAGCGGAAGAAACCCCAGCTGTTAATTTCACAGCTCCAGATCATATATAGTCCTATCTCTGTGTCGTCCAATAGATTAAATAAAAGCCCGTTAGAATGGAATTTGCCTCTGAAAATGTATTGCTCTAAACTTTCCGGGGAGGAGATGCGGGAGGGGGAATTAGCGCACTTTCCAGAATCCCTGGAGAAATGTGAATCCATCGAGGTGGGGGAAATGTCTCTTTCCATCTGTTTGTCCCCACCCTCCAGCGCGTCTGTGTGTCTGTCTGTCTGTCTGAAATGGATCTGTCTGTCTAAAGTGGGCCTGGATCTCCCTCCAGTGTTGGAATTAGGTCTAGAGGGATCTGGGGTGGAGTTACACTGGTTGCCTATTTTCATATTCATTAGAAATGGGAGGTTGCGCAAGGAGCCCTGCTGAGCTTCAAGATATAAGAGCAACTTCGGGTTCCCCCTTTCAAGACAAGACAAATCAAAGGCTCAGAGGCAAAGCAGCTCCCTGAGCTCTGGAGGTCTCTTCCCCTCCCTTCCCTCCCCCCACCCCAGCTCACAGTCCAGCCTCTGTCTAGGGAAGCGGCTCCCAAGCAGCTTTAGATGATTATGGATTTTCTGAGCGAGAAGTTTGCCCTGAAGAGCCAGCCGACTAAGAACAGTGACTTTTACATGGGAACAGGAGGCACTTTGGAGCACGTTATGGAAACTTTGGACAATGAGTCCTTTTACAGCAAAACTTCAGCCAGCAAATGCGTGCAGGCCTTCAACCCTCTGCAAAGGGCTGAGCATCATGTGAGGCTCGAGAGGACATCTCCCTGCCAGGACAATAATGGTGAGTCTCCCCGTAGGATTATTTAGCACTATTCTTAGTTCGCAGAGCAGGGGAATCGGCGCGTCTCCCCTCCCAGGTTCACTCCTTTTATCCGAGGACAACAGAGGAAGCTTTAACGGGTGCACTTAGCAACTAAAGTGCGGTGGATCCGGAGCACGTTCCGGTGGAGGATCGGTCGCACGCTTTTTAAGTGATCTTTAAGCAAATATATTAATGAGCCCCTTTCGTGTGGCTTCAGCCTCTCTTTCCGGCAGCACACAGGCGAAGCTCTCGCTTTGGGTTCTACCGCACCATAGTTTAAATGTTTCCGGAAGACACAACCTAAACTCAAAACATTCAGCTAGACCTAGAATCACAATCCGAATTGCAGTAAACAGTACTGACTTTCCCCTTCCTTCAGATAGTTCCATAGAATTCCCTGAAGGATTTCTAGCCAAAAACCAGTCGAGCCAAACAGAAATGTTGAACATTTTTAAACAGTTCTTTTTGTTACAGGATACAGCTAAATTTGGAGATTTTATAATAGAAAATACCTGTATGTTAACCATTGTTTGATATGTAATGTGTACAGTGCACAGAGTCAGATTTATTCTCTTGTATATATAGTTCAAGCTAGAAAGTAATGATCATATATAGCTGTGTGCTGTTATATTATAGACACACTCCGTTTGTTTCTATAATCAGTCCATCTTTTAGCTTATAGCGTGTTTGGTCATTCTACCTTTTAGCTTAGACTATCTTCTAATGTACTAAAGAGAACGAAATAGCTAAACTTGCAATAACATCTGGTGCAGTGTCTAGAAGCATTCTTAACCTAGCAACAAATGCTCAAGTGACTCAGATCTGGCTTGCTATACAGTCTGTTAAACTGACTTTTAATAGCCAGAAAAAGACCCACTACAGATTTCAAGCTACTACAGGGACATTTCTTAGTGGTAACTGTTTGGTAAAGTCTTCAGCTCTAAAACAAAAGCCCTCCAAAGTCAAAATGTTATCAAAACAAACCATCTATCTTTTCTATCTTGTAACCGACCGAATACAAACCCCATCATTTCATTTCAAGACAGTTAAAGCACTTTTGCAATTCCAAGAGGATTTTTGTGTCTCCTTGTATACAGCACATAACCTGCAAGCGGGGGTTCTTTTAAAACAACAAACCAATAAATGTGAGATATTTATAACAAACCCCTTTATTTTAACGAGATTTCAAATCTGCCAAACACCTTACTGCAAATGTTAAGTACCAAAATGATTAAAGTGTATGTAGTTTTCTAATATTTTATTCAGTCTGTGGAAATAATGTTTTCACTTCCCAAAAGTTACATACAATATATTTGGGTTATAGTTCATTATTATATTCTATATAATATTTTTATTGTGAACATTTTCAATGTTTTATTTCAGACTGGTCATTTAAAATATATACTATTTGTACTTTATTTCAAAAGCTGAAATTGAATAACATTTTTTTTACATTTCTTTCAAATAATTATTTGGTCTAATACTACTTTAGTACACAACGGCAACTCACTTATAATTGTAATGTTTATATTACAGATCATAAATTATAACACTTATTTTTGATCATTCTGACTAAATAAATAAATATAGTTTATATTTCTGGAATCTAGGCAAAATAAAATATGGTACACTTTATTTTTGTTTTTTTAATGAACAATTTACAATTTTGACATTTTAATTCAATATTTTCTCTCTATGTAGTTCAGCATTTATAAAAATAATACTAAAAGAAAAAAAAACTTGGTCTAGTAGAAAGTTCCTATTTATGGCTACAAATCAGCTAAGTACAATACTAGGATTAATAATATATCAAGTTTGCTGTACTTCGTATATGTATTGAAAGATTTTGGAGACAATTCTTTTTATGTGAGAAATCTTAAAAGGGACCAATGGCAATCTTTTGCTCTTAAAAGTATCAAGAACAAGTGTGGTTTAGGAAAGCTACAGCATATTGATTTACTGAGTGTGATTGCTTTTAATTAGCTTGCTTAATTTATGTTTGGTGTTTTATTGCATTATTAATCTGTGTATTGGAGTCGGGTATCAAAAAAATTATGTTTGGTTAAGCAGAGAACCACAAAACAAGCTCCAAATCATATGCCTGATGCCATCCTTTATAAAGTTTTACTGCAGTAGATGTTTCAATTTTCTCTCCTGTCTGTGAGAGCAAAAAAAGGATCTTTCAAATCTTGTAACACGTTGCATGAGTTATCCATGCAATGTGACATGTTTAGCAAAAATATCAAATGTTTTTTATTTCTTATTTAGAAACTAAAGGAAAATATTTTAATATTTATTGCTGTCATTTAGTGTTTACCTAAAGATAAATAGTTCCTGTAATACTAATACAAAACATATGAAATAATTTCCTTTAACTTATTAACATTTTGCAGAACCCCCCTATATTTTGTAATCATAACAACCTTAATTGGAAACAATTCCACTTCACAAATCCAAGAGTATTTAAAAATCTGTTGGGTTTGTGCACAATGTCAAATTTTAGTTTTACTCAATTGGGTGGTTCTTGTTTAGTCAATTTACAAATATTTAATTTGTTCTATATAATTATTTTGATTTTTTCATAGAAATATGTTGGGGTTAGTTTAACTGCCATCTTAGTTTAAGATCATATTTTTCATCAGCTTTTGTGCCATTTATTTTAAATCAAAGTCTAGTTCACACTAGAATTCTGTGGCTATGCAACTCTATTTTAATCAGATTTCATATACTGCCTATTATGTATTTTATTTGCAATATATAAGAAATAGGTAATTTACTTATGCAGACTTCTTTATCTTCACACCAAAAGACTTCAAAGAATATTTTTAGATAACATACCTTTGCAAAAATTCTATAGGTATCAATAATAGTATCAAATTTTTTAAAAAAATTACAGGATTCCTTGCCAATTGTATCACATTCCAACATCATTGCATATAATCAACTTCCCTATGAAAGTTTTCTAAAAATCCTCAATCTAAAAGCCCATTTAACTGCTTATTTTCCCCTCCTGTGTACAGTGAACTATGGGATTACTAAAGTAGAAGGACAGCCTCTTCACACAGAGCTGAATAGGCCCATGGACAATTGCAACAGTCTTAGGATGTCTCCAGTGAAAGGGATGCAGGAGAAGGGAGAACTGGATGAACTGGGAGATAAGTGTGACAGCAATGTCTCCAGCAGTAAGAAGAGGAGACACAGAACGACCTTCACCAGTTTACAGCTGGAGGAACTGGAGAAAGTGTTCCAGAAAACACATTATCCTGATGTATATGTAAGAGAACAGCTAGCTCTGAGAACAGAGCTCACTGAGGCCAGAGTCCAGGTAGGTACCTAATTTAGACATTACACAGGACAATTTAAACATTCTGGAACCTGATCAACAGCACATTAGGGGTTGTACAAAAGTTCATAATGTTGCATGAAACAGAATATATTTTGTCATGTTTTCTATAAAGAGGAGTCAGTTCATTTCATAGGAAAAATAACTTGTTAATATTTAAGTTTCACTGTCTGAGAAACTTGCATATAGGAGGAAAAATAGAAAGAAATATAGAGTTTCGGTCTCTGATAACCTTGCTTCTCTGTCAAAATTTCAGGCAGCACATGAATATGGTGTTAATATGTAAAAGTTCCCAACAGTGTAATACAAAATGTATAATAGTTTGGCAGTATCATCATACCAAATTGGACTGCTGTGGACTCCAATTCTATTATTGAACACAAATTACAGATTTAAAGTAATCAAATTCCTTATATTTTGTTTCAAAGAGTAAACACTGAAACAATATATATAGACAGTAAGGACTGGATCCATTAATATCATTGGAAGTTGAGGCTGTTCAATACCTTGCAGGATTGCGACCTAGTTTCTTTCACTTATTGTATGATCAATTTTCAAGATTATTTTAATTTCTTGGGTACATTTATTGTTAAATAATTAATTAGCTAGCATTATATGTATATATCTTAGTTACACACATAACTGATTTAATACATCTGTATAATATTTGTATGTGTACATATACAATGATGAGAAAAGGTGTTAAATATGCAAAAAGGCTGACAAAAAATCTGAGATCCTTTGAATTTTACTTTCAAAGGATGGGTTTAGCTGTCAAATATATACAGTAGTTGCATTTTAAAAGTTCATTCTGTTTTTAGAGATCTTACTGGTTTCATTGATATTTCCTGTTTTTTACAGTTTAGGGAATATCAGTCCTGTTGAATCACTCAAAACAGGAGTAACTTTTTTCAGTTTAACCACTTTACGTGTTAACAACTTCACAACTTGTAATTTATAAAGAAATAAAAGCCAGTTCACATGCACACGACTGAAAATTAAACAAAGATCACTTTCATAAACTATTTAAATTACTTAACTTTTATAAAATAAATGGCCTTTGCCTGTCTGTGTTTAACTGAGTGACATAGGCATTGTTGTCATCTGAAAACGGGGTCCAGATATTCCCTCCATTTGCACCCATGCAATGTCACTGAAGTGAAGAGAATTTAGCTCAGGGACTTTTAACTCTTTAATAAACCCTGGAGAATCAGTCTTCTTTTTAAATTTAGAGAGCTTTTGGGGAGTGACTTCTGGTCATTACTTTTTGCAACAAATCTCTGCTTAGATTTCAGACAAACACATATAAGTCATTAAGACCACTGTGGCTTTATATTATTTCCGTTATGTAATTTTGGGGCCACTGGGCCTCCTCACAGAGTAAAGTTCTACTTAGTGAGAATTAGCATGGAATAATGGGGTCCAAATTAATAGTTTCAGGTTGGGAAATTGATCATATTTTTTTCACAGTTACATAAGCTTCTTGAAGTAAAAGTAGGACAACTGAAGAATTAAAAGCACAAAGCACAGTATATCTGAATAATAGGCTGACAATATTTGTTTTCTATTTTGTTTACAAATAATTTTCCCTCACTTAGAAAATGACCAATATCTGCATTTCTGAGAAGCTAAATAAGAAAGGAATATGAAAGGAAATGGTGATCATGTTGATCCTGAGTAGCAACATTATTCCATCATGGGATTAAGCAGTTTAAAAGGCCTTGCATCATTAGGGGCAAGCATCTGGCAATGTAAGGATAACAAGCAGCAGTTTTGCATTACTTTGTGTAGGCAAATGGTTACTTTATCTTTGCCAAGAGTCAGTTTCTAGTAAAGTGATGTAAACAGAAACATTCTGGGGGATTGTCAAAGAAAAAAAAAGTGTGCTTTTTTTTTCTAGTTTAGTTACTATAAATTCAAACAAATTGTTTTATTTACTTTAGTGGAATGATCAGCTGGATACGCTACCCACATTTCTCTTCACCGCCATTTCATCAAGATCCAGTTTAATTTGTGTCCTGCGTACATGCAGAGTGAGCCAACCTGAACCTAATTTATCTAAGTTGTTCTCTTTCCTGCTGCATGTCAGTGCAGTAATTGGCACCCATTTTAAGGAGATTGTCAAGGTCTTTTTTCAATGAAAGAGCCTCATTACTAAATTCCCTTAGCATGTTCCTGGTGCCTCCTGTGGAGACAGCAGGCAAAAAATACTATATATATATTTTGCTGAGCCCCAGGCATGATAGATAATACAAATTTACCAACAAGGTTCATAGAAAATATGCTCAACAGGTATTCTGTGCCTTGTTTTGATTTCTGGGTACATTTTTCAAGACTGCCATATTAAATTTGCAATAAGTAGTTAGAAATTAAACTGACCAATAATATGCCTCTGCTGCTCAGACAATATCAAGGGAATGTTAGAGTCCCAGAGGACCAGGGCAAAAATCCCAAAGAGTTAAAAGCACTAAAACTAACTAGGAACTTTTTCAAGTAACTCATTTTGCTGTTACGTTTTAATGACAGATGAGTCTTTATATTATTTCCTCATCATGAGACTTTCTGCTCAGCCTAAAGAGAGCTACATGCCCTATTCTAGAGTCTAATACCATATAACTTCATTTTAAATATTGTGGTATCCAGTATAATGAAGCATCCCTTAGTATACGGGTGGGTACCATCTTTTTGTTCTATGTTTGTACAGTGCCTAGCACAATGAGGTCATTGTCTGTGACTGGGGATCCTCAATACAATTAGTAATATTAGTTTTACTAACATGGTAACTTTATTAACAAGTATCAAAATGAATTTACCCATAGCAGAACAATAAGGGCTTAACTGGGCAACTCTTACTTCTGTTGATGAACACTTTCAAATTAGCAGTCTCTTTGATTCTGTGAGATGACTCTCATGAGCAAGTGTTCACCATCATGAGTCTGGATTGCACAATAGAGCCCTCAGTATAGTAGTTTTGGTTCAACTTGTAGCAGGCTACGAAGGAGGCATATAAACTCTTCTAGGCACTTCAAACTAAACTTCCAAAATAGAGTGAAACTTTAATTATACATCACAAGGTGGACCCCCATCTTTAGTCACAAGTTACAACATGGTGGACTCATATTAGTCTCTCAGACAATACTGTGCTGAATACAATATAAATACTCAGAGAGCTGGATACAGTAATGCCTTAATAACTAAGGGTCTAATCCAAGGGCCAAGTTAATCTTTCCATTGACTTCAGGGGGCATTTGATGAGACCCTAAGTGAACCTAGAAATGAAATTCCTTTCCTTCCCAGACCTCCAGTGTTCCAAACGGGACCATCTCCCAGTAAAAGTAATATTTCTTTTCATTGAGCTATTTCATGCATGCTGCCAGGACTATCCACTGGATCCTATTATAAAGAACAGCCTTTGCCCCATAACTGTTTATTGTTTCCCAGCCTTGACTGGTTGTGTCCCTTCCTTCAAGATCCTCTCCATTATGTAGCAAAGCTCACAGATGCTGTTAGCCAGCTTCCCCCACCATTTTTTATTGCTTCAGATAAAGTTTATATACCACCTCTTAATATAAAGAGTTTAGACAATCATAACAATCTATTGGCTGTATGAAATTAATAATAAGTGAAGGTACTTCTTAGGTGTGACTTGCTGCTACCTGAGTGGGCTGCCCAAAATAATTGGGATATATAACATCGTGTTACCTTATGTGCTGATCATTCTCTGTCTCTTTCCTTCAGTCAGTAGGGGAAAAATAGATTTCCTGTAAACACATCTCAAAGAGCCAGAATTCACTTCAATAGACCTTATATCGAAAGGGTCTGGAGTGAGAGGGGGCAGTGAGCTTTCTCTTTTCAATGAGAGAAGTTTCCTTTCAGAAAAACATGGCAATTTTGGAAGTTGCCTTCCGAAGTCTTTTGGTTTCAGGAAAGGCTTTTCAATAGCTTCTTGTGATTGTTATTTGCTTTCATGGTGTAGGTTTGGTTCCAAAATCGAAGAGCCAAATGGAGAAAAAGAGAACGCTATGGCCAGATCCAGCAAGCTAAAAGCCATTTTGCTGCCACCTATGATATATCTGTTCTACCACGGACTGACAGCTACCCACAGGTACAGTAAATAACATAGAACAACACCTTTGTTCCCCCCTCACGCCAATGCTTACATGTAAAAGTGCTCAAAAATAGTACAATTGTAGCATAATGAAAATATTCAATCATCATTGCCCTTCACTGAGACATTCGAGTCCATGTTGATTTTATTTCTGACTCTACTAATTTGATTTTCTTTTAACATTCTTCATTTAAAATATCATTTCTGTATGACTTCATACATGCAAAGACCTAGAAACAAAATAGGCAGCAAGAGCACTACATTTGCACTGTAATTCCTGCACACTTTCACTTTTCAATTTCTTTACCTTTGTTAACTAGTCAAATAAATATAACACTGTATGTAGCATAATAAGACAATATCTTTTGGGCTTTGTTTGGTGAGCCTTAGCCATTCTTGAACAAGAGCGCCATGAAACCATCAGTCTCAGCCAAGGCATCTGTTTTCCTTTACTCCCCCCCACAACCAGTTACTGTATATTTTCATTTCCCCTGACCATACTTTGTTTTTTATGCTGTTTATAAATGCCAAAAAACTTTGTATCCAACAGAGCTGCCATTATGACCAACACCTCAACTGTTTATACAGAATAATTAGCTTTCACAATACATTTACAGCTTTTCTTTTTTAGATGAGAAAAGGCTTTTTATAAGACGTTGCATTTCTATTATGGCTGATTTTCCATAAGTTATGGAGGCTGATTTGTTCTTAAACAGTGGGCAATAACTTTGGTTTGTGCATTTTTCCTTTTTTTCCTGCATGTATATGATACATAGGGTGTATGTGTGTAATCTATATACATAGGCACATTCACACGCACCCATGGGTGAAATCCTAGTCACACTGGGATAATAATGGGTGTTGGGACACTGAATTTAATAGGGCCAGGATTTCACTTCATATATATATATATATATAAACACCCCTACATAATCTATACTATCTATTCATTAAAAAAAAGAACACCAAAAAGCATTAACAATGAAGTCAGGAAATTCAGAATTGTAGATGTCACTCTACTTTGTTAACAGACCTTTCATTACATGATCACTAGGCAGTTTGGCCCTGACTCTGCAACCATTTAAGCATGTGCATTAATGTATACTCACATGAGCAGTCCCATTGAAGTCAGTAAGATTACTCACAGGCACACAGTTTATAATTAAGTAATTTAAGGGTCAGACTTGGGGGAAGGAGAGGAGGGGGAAGAGATGATCATCAAACCCTTCTCACCTGTTATCAACTCCTTCCATTTATTTCTCTTCTCTTTCCTTCTCATACTGTTCCCATCCTCCTTGCTGTCTGTCCCCTGTCCCATTCCTCTTTGTCCCCTTTCTTTTAGACTTGGGACACCTCTATTTTTGTACTCACTCCTCTTCATGTCTTCCTTCTAATTTCCACTTCACAATATTGAAAAAAAAAAAGCTTTTCTGGACACCCTGAGCCACACCTGCCCCTTTCCCTCAATGACAATATGTTCTTGTGCTACCAGGACTGCTGAATCTCTGTCAGCTCATCAGTTTAAACAGACCTGCATGCATTTATCTTAGGAAGTGGGGCTTCCAGAGCATTAGTATTATTTCATAGTATAGTAGCACATAGGGGCCCCAACTGACATCAGGGCCCCATTGTGTAAGGCACTGTATATACACAGAAGAGATCGTCCTTGCCCCTAAAAGTTTACAATCTAAGTCGACAAGAGGGACAATGAGTGAGGAGGGGGAACTGAAGCACAGAGATGTGAAGCGATTTGCCCAAGATCAGGGCCGGCGCAACCAATTAGGTGACCTAGACGGTCGCCTAGGGTGCTACAATTTGGGGGGTGGCAACTGCGGCGGTATTTCGGCAGCGGGACCTTCCGCTGCCTCTGTGGGGGGCGGCATTTCGGGGCGGGACCTTCTGCCGCCTAGGGTGGAAGAAAAGCTGGTGGCGCTCCTGCCCAAGATCACACAGGAGGTGAGTGGCAAGGCTGGGATTAGCATCCATATCTTCAGAACCTCAGTCCCTTGCACTATCCACTACACCATGCCAGCTCCCCTAAAGCAAAGTTTCTTTCAGCACAATCTCATTTGCAATCTTTCCTGACCAGCAGACTTCCAGTAATACCAGACCCTAGAACTATGCATACACCACTCTGGGATGCTCAGTAAACATCTTGAAATGTGTGTGCTAAAAGTGTATATTTTAAAACTAACCATAGTTTGGTTATTTAAAATATTGTTAAATATAGATAATGTTTCATCCACATGATGTGATAATTGCTTGGCAGTTATTGTTAGTATTTAAATGAAGCTTTTTTGAGTTATAGGAGAATGCCAAAAGAAAAACCTGAAGCCAATGAAAATGTCTGTTGTATACTTCTTTACTGGTCTGAAATGGGTGACCTGATTATTGTTTTTTTCATGAATCTTGTGAAAAATTCTTTCCCAGGCTTAGGTCATGTCTGCCAAGTTTCAGCCTGGAGGAAATTTTTATCACTGGGTTGAGTTATAAACTCCTAAAAATAGAGGTTTATATTAGAAATCCTGATAGCAGAACATTACGTAAGTATTGCTACCTTACTGCTATATGTATTCTTTGCATACATACATATATACATCCACTTCAAAGCACACCCACATAAATATGTATATGGAATAAGGCCTGCCTACAAGAGAAAGCTGTACAGGCTTAATTTCAGTTGTTTTTTTAAACTGATTTTTAAACTCAGATGGGCTCTCTTGTTTAGGTTTAAAAGTGGTATTTTTCAGTTTCTCTTAAGCAGACTCCTAATCAGCTTAAACTGATTGAAATAAGACTGGTTTAAACTGAAATATGAGAGTCCCCACAGTTTTTGCACTGGTTTAACTAAGGCTGTGTCTACTCTACATAGGGTGACCAGATGGGATGAAGAAAATATCAGGACACATGTGGGGGAGGGGAGAGTCCCGCTGGCGGAGTAAAAAAAAAAGCAACACAAAAACCAGGAATGTGAAATATTGGGACAAACACCTAAATATCGGGACGTCTGGTCACCCTAACTCTACAGCCTATGTTGACAAACTTATATCATTTGGGGATATGAAGCCTCTGTGCCGCTGCAATGCTGTATGTATAGACAAGGCCTAAATCAATTTAAAATTGCTCCTTTAGTTAAACTGGTGCAATGTACTCATGTAGACAAGGCCTGAGGCTATGGCCTAGTCTACATCTAAAACGTAGGTCGACTTAACTACATTGCTCAGGGCTGTGAAAAATTTTGCACTGAGTATTGTAGTTAGGTCAACATAATCCCTCATGTAGCTAGGTTGCCAGAAGAATCCTTCTGTTGAACTAGCTACTGCCTCTCAAAGAGGTGGATTACCTACGACAATGGAAAAAACCCTTCCATTGATGTAGGAAGCCTCCACACTACGGGCTATGGCAGCATAGCTGTGCTACTGTGGGGGCTGTAGTGTAGACTTGGCCTATGAAATCTTCTACCAGAAGACATAATAGCCCCTAGAATCATTACATTCAAACCTTTTCATTTGGCTTCTTTCCCGTCATAAGTGCTTCACACCTTCACAACACATACAACATTCCGTATAAACTACTCAAGCTATTTCTTTCACAGATAAGGAAGAAAGAGAGAAATTACTATGGTTATTTCTATTTTTAAATGGTTGGAAGACATTCTGGCACTATGGTGATGGAGTTATATAAGTGGTTAGACGGATGTAATATGCAACAGAGATATACGCTGCTGTTATATTAGAGATTGGTCAGGATTTAAATTTGTGATCTGCTTGCCTGCCCTGGATACTGTTAATAAGGCCTGGTCTACACTAGAAAATTAGGTTGGCATAACTGCGTCGCTCAGGGGTTTGAAAAAATCCACGTAAAATCCACGTAAAATGGCGTAGCTAAGCCAACCTAAGTTGGTGTGTAACCTGTGCTAAGTTGACAGAAAAATGCCTCTTGGAGAGATGGATTACCTACTCCAATGGGAGACCCCCTCCCATCGACGTAGGTAGTGTCTACCCTGAAGCGCTACAGTGGCGCAGCTGGAGCAATGCAGCTGTGCTACTGTAGCATTAAGTGTAGACAAGATCTAAATTACATTAATGTAATTTAATAGAGGCTGCAATCACAGTGCCATTAAGTAGAGTGAGTGTCATTATCACAGCACTCCTAGTGGTACCACAACTAGAACAATAAATAATGATACAAAGTAAACCGATCAGTCATTTTATTTTCCCTAAATGAACCCTCTCAAGCACTATTATTCTGACACTGACATCTCTAAAGATCAAGGCATGCTCTGCCATGCATGCAGATAAGAAGATTGTCTGGGAGTGGAGGAACACAGATAATTAGATTGGGTGATAAAGTTGTGAAACCCTTACTTACATTGATGTGCATTTACCAACCTTTGATTTTGCCTGTGAAAAGTACATGGGGACTGGGGAGGATGGAATCTTTCTCCTTCCTCCAACATGAATATAGGGACACTGGGGCAGTCTGTTGCACTGACTGCCGTGTGGCATGAGGATCAGCAGCCAATGTGGTTCTTTGTTCTGCATTATATGATTTGCAGCCTGCAGATCTCTGTTCTGAACTCATGTGTGGGTTGTATTCCAAACACACATAGCCCACCTGAATTCCAACAAAGATAGAGCAAAACAGAGGGTGTGGAGACCCCCCTGCTCTGCTTTTCCACTGCCTATCTGACCCCCACCCCACAGTAACAATATGATGTTTTTTGATGTATTCGGAGCCTTGTGTGAACTATATAAAGGATTTCTTCCTAAGTGAGTAAAGAATCTTTTCAACTTATTTGGGATGGAAGATTGGCTCTGAATTATCTATTATTCAGCCCAACCATGCTAGTAAGTTACTCTTCTTAATCTTTAACATAGTTATAGACAATGTACTTTTGATATTTTTATAGACCAACCATAATTATTTGTTCTGTCTAATTCAGTCTAATCTATTTTGCAGTATGTTGACTGTTGACACAAATTGTGGTGCAAAATGATTGCTCTGCAGGTTGAAAAAATAACTGGAAGCCCCAATGCCATTCAATTCTTCTCTTGTGTCTGCACACTCAGATCTCCCCTTGACTGTAATGGGAGCAACCAGCATACAGGTGTGGGCACTTCAAGTAGCATTTGGGACACAACTCCTTGCAGTTCAGCTGTACTTCAGGCTTGTGGTCAAGCATGTTGTACGACAAAATAGCCATGGAAAAATTAAGGTAAAATAGTTTAAAAGTAGAGTTTGTTGAAATTTTCCAAAAAGTAGATGTTATCATTACCTCCCCCAACACCCTGCAAATCATCAGGGTTTTTTAAGCCAGCTGTAGGACGAGTTGAACTTTTCCAAATTTTGAGTTTTTGATAAAGGTTTGTGTTGAAAATTTGATTTTTGATGGAAAAACCAGCGCATATGTTGTTTTATGACCTGCTCTAGTAGCAGCTTTTGGCCTCATTAGAGGATTAATTTATGCAGCACATTAGGGCTCAGATCATTTTTAAAGAGTGTAATAAATAGGCTAGAGCTTGAGAGGCTAGAAGTGCTGTCCCTAGTGTTGAAAAAGTGACCTCAGTAACACTCTGACACTAGAAATGATGATCCAGATTTTGCCTTTAAGGCACAGCTCTTTGATAGGGAGAAGAGGATGCAGTCAGTCCTTGGAAGCATTGCTAGAGGCAGGAAGAATAACTTCAGGGCTCTGAGGGTGCACATCCCTGCTACCCCCATGTCCAGAATACAGCATGTGCTTCCCACCCCACTACATGGAGCCAGTTTTGGAGGGTGGTGAGAAGAGGGAGACATTGCTCCATGTCCTTTGGAGAGACTAGTGCCACTGTCCGTGCTAAACTTCAATAGTCTTTGTGCTCAGGTACTAGGTTGTAAATGGACCAAGGCTGAGACAAGGTTGCATCTTCTTATTCCCTATGAAGAGTTATAATCATACTCTCGATCCCACATTATTCATGTTCAGTACTTAGGCTAGTAGTTTTACACTGTATACCTTAAATATAATCCATATGTATTATCTCTATAAACACAAGAAGGCCAATAAATAAATAATTGTATTCAATCACATCCTTTACAGAAAGAGAGAGAGGGATATCCTCCTCCCCCCTCACTCTCTCACTACCACACCCCGACTTCCCTACTTGTTTGTTCTTTGCTGTTGCTGCACTGTTACCTCTGCTGGATTCTTGTTGCTTTTCCTAAACTGACTGCCCTTTTGTCACTGAGACTCTGGGGTTCCTTTTCTCCGGAGCCACAGCATCTCCTTTGAAATGCAACTGGAGTTGGAAATGGAGGCATGTCTGAGGCACTGGCTGCACTTGATTTTCAGGGACATTCCAACCCACTGCAAGTGGGAATCCCAAAAGGAGAGCTGGGGCTTCAAACAAAGTAAGAAGTTGTGGGGGTGCAAAAGAGAAAACGTGGGGAGAGTAGATTGCAACCTCTTAAAAATAGAGAGGGGAAGAAGTACAAGGGCTCGTCCCCTACCTTGGACTGGCAAACACACTCAGACAGGCTAAGTTAGGTGATATGTACTTATTTAGCCTATGACTACCTAGTCAGCAACGGAAAACCTTAAGGTCCCATATTCTGTTTAGCAGCTCAAGGATGTAAGAAATTATATAAATATGCACATGCTGTTTATTAAGCCCTTGAATCATAATTCTAATTCCATTGTAATGGATAACTCCCATTAAAAATAATCAGAGTTATTGGTTCAAATTAAATCCCTCATGTGGTCTATATTATACACCACATGTTATATGACTTTAACTATAGGCTAAATATAACTGGCAGATAACCGCAGTAGCTGACTAACAGTGACTCTTATTTAGTGCTAATTCTGTTGACCAGTGCCAATTAGAATAATAGAATCTAGAATCAGAATATTAGGGTTGGAAGAGACCTCAGGAGGTCATCTAGTCCAATCCCTTGCTCAAAGCAGGACCAACAGAAACTAAATCATCCCAGCCAAGGCTTTGTCAAGCCAAGCCTTAAAAATCTCTAAGGATGGCGATTCCACCATCTCCCTACGTAACCCATTCCAGTGTGTTCTGGACAGGATCATACAACATATAACAATTTTCTTTTCAAGCCCATAAAAGCACCATACTCACTTACCCAATTAGTACTTTGAAATACTTGGTCCTTGGTGTCTCAAGATTTCCTTTCTCATTATTTGCTGAATCCTTAGTCCCTTAAACTTTTTGGGTGAAAGTGAACCCAGAGTTTAGTTACAAGGTTACTCAATGGTGTGAGGTAGGATTTCCCCCTTTAATAGTGTTCTCCAAGGGTATGAAATATGGCCTTTGACCATATCATAGCAGTGAATGATGCTTTTCTTTTCTCTCTTTGGCTCTGAGAGTTATGTGGGTTACAGTACACCTGGGATGTACACTATACAAGAAATAAAGCATCTTTTGAATACTAGGCCAATTTAGTCTGGCCAAGCTGTGGTAGACACAGGATCAAGGGGTGGGAAGCTGCCTGTCTGCTCCCTTGATCCTGGGCCTAAGCAGGGACTGAATTGACCTGTGGTGTAGTTTAGAGCAGCAAGATTAACCTGGCTAAACCAGTGCCATAGGAACTTTTTGCCAGCCTGGGATTGCCAGGGTGCAGTGGCAGTCCAGGAATATCATCTACACCAGGGAGAAGGACAGGGAGAGTAGGTGGCATAGAGCAAACAACCCTGACTTTTTGCCATATGGGCATTCCCTGTACATCAGGGGAATCCCCCACTATCCTGCATCATTCAGCAGCACAAAAGGAACAGACCCGGTGGCTAGGATCTGGCTCATTACTATATTATTACTGTTTATTAATTAACATCTCAGTGGTCCATTGTGCTAGGCACTGAAAAAAACAACACATTAATAAGAGACAAAGACCTTCTTCCTCATAGACCTTACAGTCTGAATAGACGAGAGAGAGAAAGTGTAGTAGACTTTAGTATGGAAAGAAGTATGGAATTTTTACATGGAAAGACAATCAGAATACTGATTACTTTAGTTAACTTTATACCTCAGTTCTGTCAGGCAGAAGGTCTATTCTAAGGAAGTGACATCATAACTACGATGACAACTATGACTTTCCTAGTGATGTTGATGTCACAGCCCTGAAATCTGACTCTTTTTTTTTTTCTTGCTGGCAGTGTATAAATATATATAAAACATGGTAGGTAAATATATTCAAGGGTTCTGGTGATTTCATGGTAACCACAAGAGCAAATCTCAAGCTGTCTGTGATGTTAACAGAAACCAGAGATGTACAGTATGTATAGCCTTATTCACAGCCTCTCTGAATTGCCTTTTATATAGTACATGGATCACACAAGATTTTAAGAGGAAAAATATTTTCTTTAAATTCATGTGCACAATGTCCCCTTTCCCTCCTGTCGACATCTGCTATGTACACTATAGAAGAAGCACTGATCATTTCTATTTATTGTAAAGTATTGCTCTGTTTATATGTAATTCTGGGATATATTTTGCACTTACAATTTCACTTTGAGACAGTTATGGAATAACTTTTTGTTAAATAGTGGAGCTGTGTGATATCAAACATGATTCAAGCACTTAAAATGAAGGCCGAATAATTTTCATGTCCAATAATAAAGGAACAAAAAAATGACCCGGGGAATAGGATGATAAAGCAAACATGATACATACACTTGAAAAGTGCAGCTGCCTCATGAGATAAGCTGTGAGCATCTTCCAAGATCTTGTTAGGCTTTTCAAATTCAGGCTACTAGTTAAGATTCCTTCCGCCGATGAAGGAATCTGTGGGACCACTTTGTAATCTTCAAGAATCAATCGTTTGTTCACTTTTTTGACATGGCATAGATCTATTTGAGCATTATGGGCTGATTCCTTCCCTCACTTACACCTGTACAACCTCAAATTGAAAGGGACGCATTTAGGATAAAAATATCATAAAAACTTGTGGTACTATATTTATAGTATGACAAACACAGAGGTAGCAGAAATCTCACAAGTACTAATCTTGTGATACTTCTAGACCACACAAGTTTATAGGAACATCTAAACTTAACCTCTGAAGCTTCTGAAGTCCACCCATCATCACAGTAGTAGACATACTATTGGACAAAGTTCCACTTGTCTGTTTTACTCATTTAAAGCAGTTTTCAGGCAAAATTATTCCAGTAATCATACCTCTGCAGCCCATGGAATTGCAGAATTTGCCCTGATTTTTTTAAAGAACATTGGGCAAGACAGATAAAATGGGATTTTGTCTAATGTATGTCAACTGTGGGAATAGTGGGGAAATTTCAAAAGGTTGCAAGGTTCAGATTGGATACTTATGGGCTGGAAATATCACAAAATCGTCTTTTTTGTGAAATTTCTTCTATATTTGAATATCATTCAAACTGGAAACCTAGTACTGCAAGAATAGCTTCATAAGATTGTAGCTTTTGGGATCATGCACCATTTCTAAGAGCTTTCAAAGGTATAATAGCTTATGTTTGGAACTGCCACCATACTTGTTCTGCTTGCAGGTAGACTATAAAATTGCACACAGAGCATTAGTATATAATTAGTTTTCTGTCACCTTTGTAGGCACAGTGGGACAGATCCTCAGCTAGCATAAACTGGCAAAGCTTTGAATGGAGCTATGCTAATTTACACTAGCAGAGGATCTGGCCCATAAGCGCTGTGTCTAATGACACTTAGGTCATTGGTTGTCATAGAGCCTGAGCATATGAGATGCTGAACACCCTGAACACCTTGGAGGATTGGGCCCCCCAAAAGGAATGGGGAATGATTCATTGCTGTCAGTAAGTTATTGTCTAACCAGGAGTTTATAAGGCAGATTTGTTTCTGTGGAATGTGAATGATCATAAAGAAGGCCAGAGTTAGCACAAGCTCTAGAAAGACCAAACTGTTTGTTATGGATGGATAACATAGGCTTGAAAGAGAGGCTGTGGAATCCCTGTCACTGAAGGTTTTTAAGAACAGGTTGGACAAACACCTGTCAGGAATGGTTGAGGTTTAAATGGTTCTGACTCAGTGCAGGACTAGATGACCTCTTGTCCTTCCAGCGTTACATTTCTATGAAGATAATCCAGGAAGCTCAAATCCCCTGAGACTCCTTGGCGGTTATTAGGCCTCCAAATCTGTAAAAACCTTAGCAGGTTTGTTGGTGCCTCCAGTCTCTATGAGTTTTAAAAGGCTCTAAGGGACTTCACAAATCCTTTAAACCTTAAGACTCATTGGGGCCCTCTCCAACCTTCACCCTCCCCTAGAGTTATTGGAGGCAGTGTTCTACCCTCCATCCCTAGGCTTCATGGGGCTTGTTGATGGTCTTTTCCTCCTCCACTCCATACCCAACAAGACTTTGTATGCTCATCAGGGCCTGCATTTTGCAGGCCTTAGAACATTCATGGACCCTATCTCTTGAGCCTTAAGAAGAATACTCATGACCCTCTCTATGAACCTTAGAAATAGCTAATGGGCTGCCACTTAGTAGTCTTGGAACTGACCCACACATGTCTGCCTCAGACATAGCAGGTTCCGTAGCCCCCCGGAAGCTGAAATTGGCTTCCCTGATCTCTGAGGAGCAAAAGTAGGCTTGTCAGCTTATGACAAGTTAAAATAGGCTCAAACTGGTCCTTTGGGGAATAACAAGCCCCATGTAGGGGTGGGGTGGGCCTCCTATGGGCCTGATGTTTCTGTGAGGTTGGGATCCTCCAAAAGCAGGAAGTAGATGGGGACTGACAAGCCTCCTAAAGGTCACTGGATCTCTTTCCTCCTGTCGATCTCAGGAGGCCCACAGGAAGGAGGAATTATCCCTGATCTCCCTCCCACCCCCGAGCACTTTTCTATCTCCATCCCTTGTCCTGCTTCCTACCCCCATCCCTCCCAGCAGACCACCTGAGATATGTAGGAGCAGATCTTTAGGAGGGGTGTGTGTGTGTGTGAGTGAGAGAGATTAGGGAGAGCAGGAGCATCAGGATGGGTGTGATTTGCCCCTTATTCGCCAAGTGTTCTGCAGGACACCCAGGAAGGAACATTTCCCGTTGGCTCTCTCTTTCTACTCCTAGCACAGTTTCTGGAGCTGCCAAGGATCCAAAATTAGCTTGTCAGCTCCCGAAGACCCATGCTAACAATATAATTTAAAATATTAACTTTTAAAATATGAGTTTAATTACCTCATCTTTATATCTGCACACTAGATCTCAACTAGACGAGTTTAGTGAACCATAATTTATCTCTGTCCTTCTGGTTGGTGGTTTGTGTGTATGTTTGCTATGAAGGAGTAGAGGAAAAAAAAACATCAGAAACATTTTTTAACTTGGGAGTACAACTTTTTTTTTTGGTGGGGTGTCATAATTCATTAACCCCTTTTCCAACTGATGGCAAATTTGATAGGAAAAAATGGGGGTAAAATTGGGTTTATAACTCACTTTGTGACCTATGGAGCAATTTGTGACACTCCAAAATAGCACCATAAGTGTGCATAGCACTTAACAAGCACATAAAAAGATATAGGCCCTATCCCAATTTGCTTGTAATCTAAAGTCAGCATGAAAATGTACAAACACATTTTTAAAGGTGTGGGGGAAACCACAGGAAATGAAAAGAACATGATATAGTTCTTGGCAGAGCATTTTCCCCATAGTGAATGAGAAGGGAAAGTTGTCTTTATCATGAATTTATTGTTGTTTCAGTAAAGATTGAAACAGGACTACATTAACACGCACTAAGGAACTTTTAGTGTGTATCAGCAAGGTCCACGTTGAGCCTGTTAGTGCACGATATGCTAGTGTGGACTAAAATTTACACCCTTCTGGTGTGGACTAAAGCTCCATGTAGAAAAGCCCTAATTGTATAAAGAGAGACTTGTTTGAAGAAAGGGGGATTGTAAGATCAATTCACCCATTCATGCAAAAGGTGGCCGCATGATGGGAGAATGGGAGAAGACAAAAAAGGAGGGTTGGATGTGAGTCTTGGTTGGAGCAAAGTGCACAGATAGGGCAGTAAAAATATACACAATCTGAGATGGAGGCATAAGTTGTGCTGAGCCTTGAAAATCCTTGTAAACCACCATCTAACAAATAACAAATATATGAAAAATATATATTCATAAATTATATAAATATATACACTGAAGACAGGAGAAACCAGTGGTACTTTATGTTTAAAAAATTAGGCTTTAGGTGAGTGCCAAGCACAAAAGGCATAAGACAGCAAACCCTACACATGCGGTTACTCCAGATCTGTAGCAGACATTGCCGGTAACCACAAAAGTTTGTCTCCTAGTTTGTCATGCAAAGTTTTCCAACAAAAATGCCACACTGTATAGCCAGTTAAGGCAGAGAGCTGGAAAAAAGGTTCATGGGTGTAATTTTGTTTTAAAACATCATGAAAAAGACGGTTTTAACTAAAAACCATCTTTGAAACCACTTTAGAAAGGAGCCATGAATGTGTTATGACTCATGTCTGTATCTTCTGGATTCATTTGTTTTAAAGTAACTAACTATACAAAGCTATCCAAGACGCTGAAATTTCATATTTTATAGTCAAGCATAAGTAACTTGAGAAAATTGTCTGTTCAGTTCAAAGTTTGGTATTTTTATCTTCAAATACTTACTTAAAAACTCTCCTTTGCCATGATGCGTATGCAAAACATTACAACAGTTAGGTGACGGGTGTGCTGAGACCACTATTTACCACGATGACCAATACTGGCTCATTGTTTCCTTGTACTCCCCGATCTGTCTGTATCCATCTGTTGTTATTTGTCTTATACTTAAATTGTAAACTCTTTGAGCTTTGTGTTCTGTGTTTGTACAGTGACTAGCATTATGGAGTCCTGTTTACAGTAATACAAATAAATAATAATAATAATAAAACAAAGGGAAAATTTTCAACTATCAAAAGCTTTTATAATGACAATATTTTCACTTCTACAGCTCCTTTCTTCTGAAGTCATTTGGAGGTTTCCATTGACTATAATGGGCATTAGATTGGGTTCGTTATCTCCATGAGGAGATGCATATAGTTAAGTTCAGTGTGCCAAGAGAATCAGTGGCAGAGCAGAGAAAGGGTTCCACAGTCCTAGCTCCCTTGCATATGATCTAATACATTGCCCATGCTGTATCTTCACTATATTTTTCAATGAAATTGTATAGCACTAGTAGGGTAGCTGCTAATATTATACAGCAGAATTAGTGAGGGAAACCAAAGAAAGAAGAAAACAAAACACGAAAAAAAAATCTAAATGTAATCTTATTTTATATGTTCCAGATTCAGAACAATTTGTGGGCAGGAAATGCAGCTAGCAGCTCGATGGTCACTTCCTGCATGCTACCGCGTGACACTTCCTCCTGTATGACACCTTATTCCCACTCACCCCGGACAGATTCTGGATACACAGGCTTTTCAAACCACCAGAACCAATTCAGCCACGTGCCTCTCAACAACTTTTTCACTGATTCTTTACTTTCTGGGGCTACCAACGGACACGCATTTGAAACCAAGCCAGAATTTGAAAGGAGGTCCTCCAGTATTGCAGTTCTACGAATGAAAGCCAAGGAGCACGCTGCGAACATTTCCTGGGCCATGTAATATCATAGTACACTTTCTTTTTTTAAGTAGCAAACTAAAAACATTCTTATTTCCCATATTTAATGGACACAACAATAAGCTGCTGTGTTTGGAAATGCTAGAGGTCAGGATGTACATTGAAGCCTGCTTACCTAAATATCCTATATTATTTAACAATAAAACTAAAGGATAAACCTGAATAGATTTACCAATCTCAACCATCCCCGTTTTTTGTTTTTTATATTAAAACATGTTTTATTGTACCAGTTGATGAAATATGATTATAAAACCTGCAAAAAGAATAAACCTATTAAACAAATACATCGGCTATATTTTGATATATATCAGTGCTACGTACAAAAGGAATTCCTTATGAATGAATACCTGATAAAGGAGGAAGTCTGGTGAGGAAAATACATTTGTCATATTAAGGCTGTGATGTAAATCTTTAAGCACATTGTGTGGGGTGTTAAGCATATGATTCTCCTTATTATAAATAAATGTTGTAGGTCTGACTTTGTGAGCACGCCACTGCTGCTTTGGGCCTGCTCCATTATTCTGCTACACCCATGTATTGAGTTCAATGAAGTTATACCATTGTAAAACTGGTGTAATGGAATGGTGAGTCTGATCCTTTACTCATATAGACCTGAGTGTGCTCTCATTTTGTTTAATGAGAAATTTCCCATGGTTTCACTGGGAGCAGAAAGTCAATGGCAAAACTCTCATTGAGTTCAGTGGCAGCAGGATTGGGCTCTGTATGCTCGCTGCATATTACAAAGGAATTAAAACGTTAGCAGACTTTGACATTTAAAAATAGGGAGGGGGGGGAAGAAAAATACTTTACATCTGGAGAATTGCTATCTGCTTTGATTTACTTCTCCTCCCTTTCCCCTGTCACATTCCAGGCTCCTTCAGATGAGTGAAATGTCAGGCTCCTTGAAAGCAACAGCCAGTCTCTCAAGTTCATAAAGGCAAAGTAAATTAATTGAAATAAAGAAGGACTTGCATGGCTGTGATTAGAACAGGATACAGCTCTCCACACAGCCCGTGCTTCTTGGTTTTCTCTCTAGCCACCACTTCGAAGCAAGGGATGCAGCGGGGAAGCATTTTTCATTACAACAAAACTGAACTAAGTAGTATTAATAAAACAAAACTACAGGGATCTAGGGAATGCTCCTCTTTCTATTTGAGATGAAGGCCAAGCTTCTAATGACTTAAATGTGAGAAGGATCCAATCCATAATCCTTAATTGCAGTAAATAAGCCTCACTTTGAAAGCATTATTATTAATTGGAAATGAGATTTTTATAGCAAATATTTTAAATTGGATGATTTGAAAAGAAAGTTGTCCTATGCACAGTCTTTAACAAAAAGATTAGCCTTTTATTCATTTATAGACTTGTGGTTTCCTAATTTTATTACCTTGCCAAAATGAGCTTCTTCAATTTTGGCCGTGGATATTGGGGGCGGGGAGAGGAAGGAGGAATTTTCAGGCTCACATTTAGCAGCTTTTTTAATGACCTGTTTAGACAACTGTAAAATGTGCCTTATGCTTTAAAGCAGACTGATTTGTTTTTAACATATGTAAAGATACAACGGCTATACAGACACTTGTGCCATATGAAGAAGGATTAAAGTGATGAAAATCCAAGCATTTTTCACAGGTCATGTTGTTTCCAATTTCAAAATGTGTTTTTCGTTATTATTATTATTTTTTTTAGCATTTCAACATAATAATTTTTAAGGTATAGTATATGGAACATGCCAGATCAATTTCCAGATAATTTTTATTAGAGCATCATTAGCAGTAAGGCAATGAAAGCTCAACTGGCAAAACATTGAGCTATTTTATCATTGCCTTTCCTTCAGTTTACTTGTATATTGTAATACCAGAAGTTTCAATTATCGTCCAGGAAATTCTGCATTAAAGTTCATTTTTACAAGGCAGTTTAGGTCACGATTAGAACTGAACAATTCCCAGCAATGTATTGCAGTGACAGAGTGTTTGCAGGAAATAAACTGTCATGTTCAAAACATTAGAAAACTGCTAGATGTTTGAATCCTAGCAAGAAGCAAAGGTGGGGAGGGAACCCCTCATTTTCCTGCTGATTGTAATCAACTGGAAGGGTTATATTTGAATTAAACTTTTCCTCTCCATTTTGAACAATGGAAATGATTTGTTACCTTTTGCAAGCATACCCTGATGCATTAAACAAACAGGTATTCAAGCTCCAATTAAACCCGAAGCGTGATAAATTGCAGACCCTGAGTTAAACTTGTCACACTCTCACAACAGCCGGGTCTCTTAGTATGAACGATAGTCTATATGCTGCAGCATGTAGAAAAACCACCCTCATATGTTAGATGTCAAATAATACAACAGGGTCAGATTCTTCCTCCTTTACTACTCTTATTGAGTAGCCCTTACTCAGTGAGTAGTCTCATTGATTTCAATTAACAGCCAGTTTAGTGACCCCTCTAGACAATTTCAATGGGACTCCTCACAGAAAGCCAAACTGTGAACTTATGCACAATGGGGAATGGTTACTCATATGACTAGTCCCACAGCAGACAATGGGACTATTCATGTGGATAGTTGCTCACCACCAGCGTAAGTGAGTCACCATCAGGCCAAGAGTGTGGTACTATTCAACAATGGTAAGGGTGGCAGAATCTGGCCCACAATGACTAATGGTCTCTGACTGCCAGAAGCCGGGACTGGATGACCGGGACTGGATCACTCAATAATTGCCCTGTTCTGTTCATTCCCTCTGAAGCATCTGGCACTGTCAGAAGACAGGAATATTGGGTTAGATGGACCACTGGTCTGACCCACTATGGCCATTCTTATATTCTTAAGAGTTAAATACCTATAATCCCTTTGGGTAGCCACTTCCTGCAAAAATAGTGGTACTGAAGTCAGTGGCACTATTTGTGGAGTAAAGCGCTACATCTGTTACAAGAGTATTTTACAAAAGAAATGTCTGTCTATATATGTGTGTGCATATATATAATATAGTCTGAGTGAATTTCTACTCAGTGTGAATAAGGGTATCAAAATGATCTTTTTCTGTTGGATACACTTCTTCAGTCTACAAGACTTTTGTTAGCTTTAACACATACTTTAACTCTTTTTTTATTTTTTTTTAAATACATAGATTTTATCTACTTACTGATTTCTTACTATGAGTGACTGAACTTTTAGTTGCTTCTTCAACACATTTTTCTTCACAGATGGTGTGGAGAATGTACTAAAAACAAAAGGAGGTGATTTACCTGCCCTTTCTCCTGAGCACTTTAGCTAATGTTTGAAATATGTGATCATCATGCAACAATGAGAAGAAAATTTATAGAAGTACTGGGCTATGATTCTGCTCACTTGTTAAAGAAGAAGGTGAAATATTGTTGTAAAACAATGTCATGATTTATTTGTAATGATATACTGGTGGGCCATTTTTTCTTAAGATTGATTAATCATTCTTACATTTTTAAACTGATTTTCTGAACCAAAAAAATATATATATTTAAACCTAACTCTAAAAATTAAATTTTGTCATCAATGTTTGTACATCTTAATGTGCAGAATATACTTAATCTGTATTACAACACTGAGGACAATATTTCACTGACTAGCTGAAGACCGTTATATTCACCACTAGAAATGGTCACAAATTTTCAATAAAACAGTTTTCCACTGGAAAATTCACTTTTTCAAAATTGAGATGTTTCACAAGAATATATTGAATTTGATGACATTTTAAATGGGAGAAAATAAAAAAGAAAATTGACTCATTCTGTTGTGATAACAACTAAATGTTTTCATTGCCCTAATGTTGAAATGGTTTGTTTTGAAAAGGTAAAAACATTTCATTCCAATGTTATTATTTCAATTATTTTTGACTTGTATATATTAAAATATGAATTGTAACATTCTATTTATATATGCTTATCTTGTATATTATATTTAATATTTTTATTCATTATAATGTTTTGACATTATTGGAATGAGTCATTTTTACCTTACTGAAGGAACAATTTGACATTATCTAAACAAAATGATTTGACATTATCAAAACAATTAGATGTTTCTGAATTTGAAATATTTTGGAATTTCCGTTCCATGACAGACCTCAAAATCCTGACTTTGTTCCAATTCAGCATGAAAGCAAATATTGTGATGCCAGATTTTCTGTGGAAAGAAATTCTGTTTTCCAACCAGCCCTATTCACCACCAGACTTTCATCCTTCATTCTCCCTATGACAGGGTCCTGACTTTGTCCCAACCACTGAACCCTTCACTTTCTCTCACAGCTGCTGAATAACCCACTCCCTCTGCCCCTAAATATACACATTCATTCATTGCCAGTTCCCTCTCTTTCCTCTTAAATGTTAGCTCTCATCTACCTCAATTCCCCACTGGTTCTCGTCTCATCCTCCTAGATGTAAGCTTTCCATAGCCCACCTTCCCAGTACCAATTTCTGATCCAATGATCAAATGAGAAGGAACGTGGGGGGGATCATGTGTCCTGGATAACTGAGGTATTTTTTTGGCAGTGGGTTTCTGAGACATTATGAGTCACATGAATTTTAATATTAGGGCCAGATTCAGTGGTACACTCTGGTTGCTTTGCACGACTGTCGACAACCACAAAGCAGCTAGAGATTATTGGCTAGTTTAACTGGGTTTACAGCTGCTTTGCATTGTCTGTGCAACACAAAACAGCTGCAGTTCAATGGTGGTTCTGGACCTTACTTCTCATTTGACTTATGGGTTGTATCGGAAAACTTACCAAGTAAACTTCCAGGACATGAAACTATGGAGTGAAACAGTTGTAATTGAAAGAGAATGTTTTAAATGTGACTTACCTATGAAAATCTGGAAGCAGATTGGGCAATAAGGAGGAATAAGGTAGGTGATAGAGGGGTTGTGGCGGGAGTTGATTACTGGAAAAGAGGGTTTTCTGAAGGGGAATAAGGGTGGTGTGCTGAGTTGTAGGAGAGCAGGGGGAGAAATTCATGTTAACGTCAAGGAGAGTGGGAGGAAGCAAGAGATGTACATGCAATGTGTATGTGTGTGTGTGTGTGTGTGTGTGCCCACGTGCCCGCACATGTGGGAGTTATGAGGCTTTTATGCAGAGAGGTCCATGCAGGGGTCTGGAGTGGGAAGCCTAGTGTCTCTGTGACAAAGCTTCCAATGCACGGAAAGGGTCTCTATGACATTACTGTATCCACTGTGCAGTGAGGTAGAACTGCCTGGGCCGCTGAGGCCAGAGTTCACGGAGAGCCAATAAAGTTCAGAAACATCAGTAATTAGAGACTGGTCTCTTCCGCACTGCTACCCTGCACCTCAAGCCCCTCCTACACAACACTGGTCTCCTCTACATATTTCCCCCTCCCTACAAACATTCATTCTCTCCCTGCAGGCCCATAAACAGTTCTGCTTCCAACTCATCCCCAATTTCTCCTTTGACCCCACAACCACCACTGTCCCTTGCTCAACGCTTCTTATACCTGAAAGTAGCGCAATGGAAAGCCATAAGGACTTGCACATTCTTTTAAAAAAAAGTATTGTGTACTCAGAGAGTAAATGGTGCCATTATGGGGAGGATACACTGTACTCAGACATATTTGTTGAATCCCTGCTTTAAGCACAAAACAAGCTTAATTATGGAGCCCTACCTGGTGCCTCCATAATAACATGCAAACTACTAACCAGCCAAATTAATCAACCCAGAGACAATAATATTCATGAATAGGGAACTGGACTAATGACATGCATAAGCACCACTTGCCTCAGTAAGGGTTGCCAGATCAAGACCTAAATGAATCTTTCTTGTAAAGTGACCTCAGCTATAAAATGGACTTTCATGCCTCTTGTACACCCCCAGTTCTAATAACCACACACAAATATAACCAAACAAAGGGCCAGGTCCAAAGCATATCAAAGGACCCCCATTGTTCTCAGTGGGCTTTGAATCAAGGCCAAAACATGGGCACAAGCCTGCAAGCTCTCTCTAAAGTTGGAATGGGATAATGTAAAGCATACATGCCAGTGCCCATACAATAGCTCTAAATCTTTCGGAGGTGTCCATTTCCCAAAACCAGGATCCTAATAATCTCTACATCATACTATGATTATGAACATTATTAAGATCCTGTATGTCTTACCAACATATGCAGTGTCAATGATTTCATTGGGAATACGTACAGAGAGCAGGATTTGGTCTCATTTAACAAGAGGCCACTGTAATTATGGGTGTGCCAACACTTCTGTTGTAATCCATTATTTTCAAGGGGTTAGAATTCTATCAGGAAAATTTGTTATGTGTTTAAATCTTGGCATGTGATGGATTTTTTTAATAAAGTAAAAAAATCTGATTTATAATTATTCAGAAACGATTCACAACAGTGGCAACAAGATTATATTTAACACCTTTATGATTTTTTCCTCCTATGTCTCAAAGGCCTAATTTAAAATAAGAAGCTGTTAAAAAATTAGGCCCCAATCCTTCAAACGATTGCTTATGTGTCTGAGTGTTTGCAAAGCCAGGGCTTTAGTAACTAAAATGGTTTTGCTAGAAAACAATAATAATGGAAAATGGTTGAGTTCTTCACCAGTTAAAATAACAATACTAAACAGGACTATCACAGATTTCCTTTTCAAAACACATTACATTTGTTAATAGAACAACTTGGCTACCAAGCAGTGCTTAAGTAAGATTTTTTCCACTAGTTTTCATAAGGATTTTAATAATATAATTAAATTCATATTTACACATGGAAAAATGTTCAAGCTGTCACTTCACTATATTGGATACATGATATTATTAAACAGAATGATCCGTGAGCCCTTTAAAAAGGCCCTGAAGCTGAAGTCTGGACTAAAGTCTGATAATATTATTTAGTGATTCATAGATTCCAAGGCCGGAAGGGATCATTGTGATCAATTGTAAACACTAACACTATATATAGAGAGGAAGAAGTAAAATACACTCATAGGTCGGGAAGAGGAAATTTCCTTGGCTTCACCCATATTAAAACCTTACTCAAGATCACATCCTGGACTCAATTCAAGTTAATGGGAATCTTGCCATTGACTTGACTTGGGACCAGGATTTGGTTCTTAACAAATATATAATAGATTTATTTAAATGAGACTATCTTGAATCGGTTAGTTTATATGAAAGGCTTGTGATTAGATAGCCCATTCTATTATTGAAAACCACAGTGCTTCATTGATTAGCGTTCATTCTCTAATTGCTTACAGTAGTTTCCATACTTGTTTCTAACTGTTGTTGATAAGAATCTTTGTGAGGATGGGCTGGAAAATGTGTTTTGGTTTTGGATGTTTTTTAGGGAAGACCAGTCGAGGAAAGAATATCAGCTTTAGTTTGAAAATGATTCTACACATCCTCTAAATCTCTGAGTCTGAGCCACAGCATTAACCATTATCTAAACTAATTGGTTTAATTCTCCTCTGGAATTTCGGCAAATAATGTAACTGAGATAAACAGAGAGACACGTATGTGTCCACATTTATCTACACTTCCTATTTGTACTGCTAAATGCTTAAAACAACACAGGCTCATAAATTTGCCTTTTCTTTTTCATTCTCTTGGCAGTGTTTCCTAAATGCTGCACTTTTAAAGTGTGCAGTTTGGTCTTCTCTCAAATAAATAAGAGCAGTGGAAGGAAAAAACTCCAGCTACAAAGTAGTTCTAACCCATTAAATGCAGATGGCCCACAGGGGGTTTAATCGTAAGAGAGAGAACACACATCATGCTGAAATATAGAGCTGTTTTCTATCACTTGTTACCATTTGAATGTCTGTCCCAGGAAAGTGAATTCAATCTATCTTACTGGCCATCAGTTGCCCTCTGAATACTCCTTCTCTCTCTGATGTAGCTAGATTTCCCTTTAGAACATACAGAGATGAATGAGCTCTTACCACACGTAGAAGTGAAAGAAAACATTTCTTTCTGCACCAGAACAGATGAGATTCATCATTAAGAGAATGGATTTGACCTTGTCAAGTGGACCAAAGCAATTTATAAACAAACTCCTCTGGGGGAGGCTACTTTTGCCCAAGTACTATATTACAGTGTTTTAGCTATGCCCACTGCTACCTTACAATAACTTCACAAAGAGGCTGACTACCTGAAATATATGGTGCAGAGAGAGATCACAGATGAACTTAGAAAGATTGGGGTAGCACTGGGGTGACCCACCTCCTTAATGCCTAGCTTAATATTTGTCTACCCATCCTGCTATCTCTTTCTTGCCAAAAGTTTCAGATCAAATGTGTTCAATATCCAACTCAAAACTCCACTTGAGATTGGATATGCAATCCAGAAATAAAATTGAGCTCTAAGGATGCTATTGTTATGCAATCCCTTGTACAGGGAGCACACCAAGCTATTTGAGAAGAAAACCCCAGGTGGAAAACTGACCAGAATCTTTTAATGTAATACTGATAGAACAACGCAAACAATTAGTTTTTTGGGGGAAAAAAATGAAATGTGTAAAGGAACAATACCTCTGTGAATGGCTGTTCTAGACAAGACTACACAACGCTATTTCTATTAACCACTCAGAATTTCAACTATGTATTTGACACCCTTCCACTCCCACTGGTGCCACATACCTTATTTGGGTGTGAACATTTCAGCAGGTGAAAAAAACCTCAAAGGTCCCTCTGCTCCTCTCTTCCACAAAATCCCACAGAGGAGAACATGATTAAGAAATATAATGTCTTGTACAGAAAACCTCATCTGCAGGACCAGTGAAATGTACACCAGCCAAAGGGTGGGGCCAAAAAAATGAAGGGGGGGGGGCAAGAATTGTTTGTGTCTTTGCCCTATAAGCGACAGATTCCTCACTGACTATAAGGATAGATTTTCCTTTTGTTCTTGTCTCCATGAAGTGCCCTTCCCCGCTACCTTTAGTCATGGCAGCATGGTCAAATCATAGTCATGATCCCAAAAAGGAAACACAGGGCACTCAATGCAATTAGTATTCCTACAAGTGGCATTACCCTTCTGCATGTTTTGACCTTCCATGGCTTTTGGAAGAGTAGAACATGCTGGTCTGCTCACATTTTGGGGTAGTTTAGCATAGTAGACACCCAGGAGCATTCTATAGAGCCACTGTCCACTTGACACCGTGGCTTTTGTTTCCCTCTGCACTACACAACAAGGACCAATACTTATTTTAAGAGCTATGCTGATAAGTTTGTGCCTGTTATTATTATCTCATATTTGTTTTGCTGTTGCATCCAGATGTCCCAATAAAGGTCGATGTCACATTGTACTAGAAGACTTGTCAGGGGCTCCCAGCATTTAATCCCTATGATTTTAGAAAGATTTATGTGGGGGCCTCCCAAACTTTTAACCTGCCCCCATCACAGTCCTGAGAAAGCTCATTGCAGATCTGGGGTCTCCATGCGCTATGCATGTTATGTGGCTGGTAAACAGTTGGATATAACTTTTAACCCAAAAGAAATTCATACTGGTCTAGCCCACTTGATCTTCATAGCTTCTCTGTAAAGTTTGTAAGCAAGAAAATAGTCTCAACTATGTTCAGTTGCCACAAGTTAAGAATATTGACCCTCTGAGGTCAGAACAACACCAAAGTGAATTTCCCAAGGCCTCAGAAGACACCATGTTGCAAATATTCATAGCTGCTTAGCAGATTTATGTTTTATTCATTAATGGGTCGTTTTCTCAAGGGCTTCTCATGTTAGGCAGAATGATGAGGAAAATGCCTCTTGCCATCTTTTTATTACTATTATTTATTGTTCACACAGTCCCATATGTGTGCTAGGTGCTTTGGAGCCAAATATGGAGGTATGAGACCAAATTCTGATCTCGAGCACACTAGTTTTACACAGGAGATCCCCTGATTTCCACTGGTGTAAATGAGATCAGACTCAGGCCCCAAGCCCTTGCCCTGAGGGACGTACAGTCAAAATACATAACCGATAGACAAAGAAAGGGATGAAGCAAAAAGCACGTGATTGAATGGTGATGTGGAACACACATCTTGCCTCACATTTTTATTACAAGCGCTCTTTTGTTATGTTAACACTCCTTTGAGATGAAGACTAAGGTTCACAGGGATTTTTTTAATACCCTGGGAAAAGAATAATCTTTTTTTTTTTAAATATAGTGTTCATGTGAAATGAAAAAGCTGCCATTTATCTCTTTACACAATACAAAAAGCATCCAAAATCAATGGAAATTGTATATAGTGGAGGTGTTAAAGACCCCCAAGACACTGTACACACCAAATAAGGACTAAGGCCTAGAGCCTCAAAAGTATTTAGGTGCCTATCTCCTTTTAATTTCAATGGTGTTAGGCACCTAAATACCTTTGAGGCTCTGGGTCTAAAACCCTGTTCCAATTCTCAGTGAAGTGAATGGGAGTCTTTCCGTTGCCTTCATTGGAAGTTGGTTCATGCCTAACTGCTGCTGCTGCCACCCTCTGCCATGGAAAATCATTAGCAAATGTGCAGAGGGATGGACGTTACTGTGATTTAGTCCTGTGGAACGCTCCTGCTGACTCGTATCCATGGTGCTTCCACACTCTTGCCTAAGGAGATGACATGGTGGGTGAAAGTAAGAGGTGCCATTACTGTTCATGTTAGAACAATATCCTGCCAAGGGGCCTTGGCAGATCTTCAGAGGAAAAGAGCCTGTAAATTAAAATAGTCCTGCCTTGGAATAAACTACAACTTTTCTCACTCCATCCTTCCATGTAGTGCTCCACTTTGGTTCATATAAAATGCTGCTGCTAAACTCATCTTCCTTTCTAGTTTGATCATGTAGCCCTGTGATACAGAGGCCTAGTGGCACCAGCTGGCAAAGCATTCACTGTTCTGTAACCGTAATTCCTGAAAAGCCTGACAGACTCACCACACCTAAAACACTGCTTTCATAGGATCTAGCCAAAAAGGGTCATGTGAGGTTTCTAAGAAAAGTTTATGTCATACTGAACCTCAGACTCATTGTGTGATTGTAGGTACATGTGATATTTAAGGACTTGTGCATGTGTATCCAAAACATGTTTTAAAGTCTGTCACCAACCAAAGAGAAAAACAGGTTTCTTCCAGACAGGGGTTAGGCTGTATATTAACCTGTCTAGCTTGGATCACATGTAAATTAAACATTGTAAGCCAACGCAATGGGAGCCTAATTTACATGTGAAGTTATCAGGGGATTGGGAAGACATTGGAGACAAAATCAGAGGAAATTGACCTATCTCTGGGGGGCAAACATTTAGTTTTGAAGTGTATAAGAAGAATGCAAAGAGACATTATGGTATCCACTCACTGAGGAAAACCCTGGCAGAGGTGGGTGCTTCATGAACTCATGGCCCTTGTTTTTTTTTTTTTAAACCAGCTAGCTCTGTAGAAGACTGAAACTTTTTGGGGGAAATCTACATCATTGTATAGAAAAAGTTAACCAATGATATGTAAGAGAGGAGTATGACTGCTCAGAGCTCCGGTATGATACTGCAGAAAAACCTGAGAGTCTCTGGATAAAGTTGAGAAGTGGGAGCAACAAGGGTGATGTTGTGGTTGGAGTCTGCTATAGACCACCAGACCAGGGGGATGAGGTGGACGAGGCTTTCTTCTGGCAACTAGCAGAAATTGCTAGATCGCAGGCCCTGGTTCTCATGGGAGACTTTAATCACCCTGATATCTGCTGGGAGAGCAATACAGCGGTGCACAGGCAATCCAGGAAATTTTTGGAAAGTGTAGGGGACAATTTCCTGGTGCAAGTGCTGGAGGAACCAACTAGGGGCAAAGCTTTTCTTGACCTGCTGCTCACAAACAGGGAAGAACTAGTAGGGGAAGCAAAAGTGGATGGGAACCTGGGAGGCAGTGACCATGAGATGGTCGAGTTCAGGATCCTGACACAAGGAAGAAAGGAGAGCAGCAGAATACGGACCCTGGACTTCAGAAAAGCAGACTTTGACTCCCTCAGGGAACAGATGGGCAGGATCCCCTGGGAGAATAACATGAAGGGCAAAGGGGTCCAGGAGAGCTGGCTGTATTTTAAAGAATCCTTATTGAGGTTGCAGGAACAAACCATCCCGATGTGTAGAAAGAATAGTAAATATGGCAGGCGACCAGCTTGGCTAAACAGTGAAATCCTTGCTGATCTTAAATGCAAAAAAGAGGCTTATAAGAAGTGGAAGATTGGACAAATGACCAGGGAGGAGTATAAAAATATTGCTCAGGCGTGCAGGAGTGAAATCAGGAAGGCCAAATCACACTTGGAGTTGCAGTTAGCAAGAGATGTTAAGAGTAACAAGAAGGGTTTCTTCAGGTATGTTAGCAACAAGAAGAAAATCAAGGAAAGTGTGGGCCGCTTACTGAATGAGGGAGGCAACCTAGTGACAGAGGATGTGGAAAAAGCTAATGTACTCAATGATTTTTTTGCCTCTGTCTTCACGCACAAGGTCAGCTCCCAGATTGCTGCACTGGGCAGTACAGCATGGGGAGAAGGTGACCAACCCTCTGTGGAGAAAGAAGTGGTTCAGGACTATTTAGAAAAACTGGACGTGCACAAGTCCATGGGGCCGGATGCGCTGCATCCGAGGGTGCTAAAGGAGTTGGCGGGTGAGATTGCAGAGCCATTAGCCATTATTTTTGAAAACTCATGGCGATCGGGGGAGGTCCCAGATGACTGGAAAAAGGCTAATGTAGTGCCCATCTTTAAAAAAGGGAAGAAGGAGGATCTGGGGAACTACAGGCCAGTCAGCCTCACCTCAGTCCCTGGAAAAATCATGGAGCAGGTCCTCAAGGAATCAATTATGAAACATTTAGAGGAGAGGAAAGTGATCAGGAACAGTCAGCATGGATTCACGAAGGGGAAGTCGTGCCTGACTAACCTAATTGCCTTCTATGATGAGATAACTGGCTCTGTGGATGAGGGGAAAGCAGTGGATGTGTTATTTCTTGACTTTAGCAAAGCTTTTGATACGGTCTCCCACAGTATTCTTGCCACCAAGTTAAAGAAGTATGGGCTGGATGAATGGACTGTAAGGTGGATAGAAAGCTGGCTAGATCGTCGGGCTCAACGGGTAGTGATCAATGGCTCCATGTCTAGTTGGCAGCCGGTTTCAAGTGGAGTGCCCCAAGGGTCGGTCCTGGGGCCGGTTTTGTTTAATATCTTTATTAATGATCTGGAGGATGGTGTGGACTGCACTCTCAGCAAGTTTGCAGATGACACTAAACTAGGAGGCGTGGTAGATACACTAGAGGGTAGGGATCGGATACAGAGGGACCTAGACAAATTAGAGGATTGGGCAGAAAAAAACCTGATGAGGTTCAACAAGGACAAGTGCAGAGTCCTGCACTTAGGACGGAAGAATCCCATGCACTGCTACAGACTAGGGACCGAATGGCTAGGTAGCAGTTCTGCTGAAAAGGAC
This sequence comes from Trachemys scripta elegans, assembly GCF_013100865.1. Classification (NCBI taxonomy): domain Eukaryota; kingdom Metazoa; phylum Chordata; order Testudines; family Emydidae; genus Trachemys; species Trachemys scripta. The sequence continues at coordinate 74,516,988 of NC_048298.1, forward strand.
CTAGGGGTCACAGTGGACGAGAAGCTGGATATGAGTCAACAGTGTGCTCTTGTTGCCAAGAAGGCTAACGGCATTTTGGGCTGTATAAGTAGGGGCATTGCCAGCAGATCGAGGAACGTGATTGTTCCCCTTTATTCGACATTGGTGAGGCCTCATCTGGAATACTGTGTCCAGTTTTGGGCCCCACACTACAAGAAGGATGTGGAAAAATTGGAAAGAGTCCAGCGGAGGGCAACAAAAATGATTAGGGGGCTGGAGCACATGACTTATGAGGAGAGGCTGAGAGAACTGGGATTGTTTAGTCTCCAGAAGAGAAGAATGAGGGGGGATTTGATAGCAGCCTTCAACTACCTGAAGGGGGGTTCCAAAGAGGATGGAGCTCGGCTGTTCTCAGTGGTGGCAGATGACAGAACAAGGAGCAATGGTCTCAAGTTGCAGTGGGGGAGGTCCAGGTTGGATATCAGGAAAAACTATTTCACTAGGAGGGTGGTGAAACACTGGAATGCGTTACCTAGGGAGGTGGTGGAGTCTCCTTCCTTGGAGGTTTTTAAGGCCCGGCTTGACAAAGCCCTGGCTGGGATGATTTAGCTGGGAATTGGTCCTGCTTTGAGCAGGGGGTTGGACTAGATGACCTCTTGAGGTCCCTTCCAACTCTGATATTCTATGATTCTATGATTCTATGATAAGTGTAGACCCACTTTGAATTTTATGATTTTGTTTCATATTTAATAATTTTGTTTCTAACTGTCCTTACTCACTATCCCTTAATCTTTCATAATAAACTTATAATAGTTTTCACTATAAATATATCTCAGTGCTGTGCTATTATATATGCATTGATCCTCCGCTGAATCAAACAAGCTAGTGCAGCGGTTCTCACACTTTAGCAACCCAAGGACCCCCATTTTGATTTGATTTTTTGGGGGACCCCCAAGCCTCCCTGCTCAGCTCTTGCCCTGCCCACTTCCCTGAGGTCCCACCTCTGCCCCATCACCTTCCCTGAGGCCACGCCTCCACTCACTCTATCCCCTCTCCCTCCATCTCTTGCTTTCCCCCACCCTCACTCACTTTCACCAGGCTGGGGCAGAGGTTTGGGGTGCAGGAGTGAAGTGCCAGCTGTGCGAGGGAGTTTGGGTGTAGGAGGGTGTGTGGGAAGGAGTTTGGGTACTTGAGGGGGCTCAGGACTGGAGAAGGGTGGTGCGGTATGGGAGAGGGTGAGGAGTGTGGGAGGGGATGCGGGTTCTGGGAGGGAGTTTGGTTGCAGGACAGGATGTGGGGTCAGGCTCTCAGAGGGAGTTTAGGTGCAGGCTCTGGGCTGGGGCAGAGAGTTGGGGTGTGGGAAGGGTTGAGGGGGGCAGTGCTTACCTTGGGCAGCTCCCAAAAGCAACTGGCACATCCCTCTGGCAGTGGCTCCTAGGCAGGAGGCCATGGGGTCTCCACGCACTGCCCCTGTCCACAGGCACCGCCCCTGAAACTCCCATTGGCCACAGTTCCCAGCCAATGGGAGATGCAGAGTTGGTGTTCAGGCCGGGGGGCAGTGCACGGAGACCCCCTGCCTCCTCCCTGGCTGCAGGGACATGCTGGCTGCTTCCGGGAGCAGCAGAGACCCAGGGTCCCTGCTCTTCCTCCTCTCTCCCAGCACCTCCTTCACACCTGGGAACAGCTTTCCCCTACTACAGAAAGCAGAAGGTGGGTGATGGTGAGGTGCCTCACAACATTGGGTACCTGTGGGGAACATCATAAACCCTCCTTTTGGAATAGCGCCAGTGGCTTCCCAGCCAACACAGTATGAAAATTAAGCTTCTTGTCTTAATGCTCTACATAATTCTGCCCACCCTATTTGTCAATATTCATGCCCCCAATCCTCTCTGCTTCACCAGTGCTCCCACGTCATCTGCCCATTTATAAGACTGTCACACAGTCACTTCCTTGCCTCCTTTCAAGGAGTCCCACTCCATGGCTTGATCTTCCTGCGCTCATCTGAAGGGGCCATGCCCTGTCTACTTTTAAGTCTTACTTCTGCTATGCTGCCTATAGCGAACCTTGTTGATTTGTATATAAATTGCCTGTGGTTATTCCCCCTCCCTAATCTTTGCCTTTAGATTGTGACTTCTCAGAGCAAAGACTGGCCTTAAGTGCCTAGCACATATTGGGCATAAGAATATAATATAAGAACATAAGAACGGCTGTACTGGGTCAGACCAAAGGTCCATCTATCCCAGTATCCTGTCTACCAACAGTGGCCAATGCCAGGTTCCCCAGAGGGAGTGAACCTAACAGGTAATGATCAAGTGATCTCTTTCCTGCCATCCAGAGGCTAAGGACACCATTCCTTACCCATCCTGGCTAATAGCCATTAATGGACTTAACCTCCATGAATTTATCCAGTTCTCTTTTAAACACTACTGCAAACAAATAAAACAAAATTAATAACCTCCTGCACCATGTGCAGAAACTCATGACTCCCTCCCAGGTTCCTCACCCTTAGTATCCAAGCCCAACCTTGTTTCCCACTTCTTGCCCAACTGGCGATCTTTCACCCTCACTCAAATGCCTGAGTGGCCCTCCGCATCTTCTCATTCTCCCATAAGGACGTCTAGCCCCTCCCCTGCTTCAGCACCTGACCTTCCCTGTCCACTTGACCAGCCTCTCTGCATTCAGCCTTGTCTATATAGGGCATGGATATGGGGTTCTGGACTGTGCATTGATCATTACTATTTCTATACAGGCTGGTGTAGTGCAGAATCAGCCAATATCCCCACTGTAGCTTTCTGCACACACATGGTTCAAACTTGATTGTTCAGCAATGTAATGCAGCCTGAAATAAAGTTGCTACCCGTCTTCAGCTCTGACACCCAGAAGTGCCCTCAGCCTTCTTAAGGGGCTATCCATAAATTATGTAACACATTTTTGGTGATTTTTCAAGACCCACCCACTCACTTGTAACATGCAAAATTAACATCCACCCACCTCCTAATGCATTATGCAATGTATGGGCAGCCCCTAACTCTCTGTTAGCATAGCTCCCATGGAGCCATGCAGCCAGCAGGGCCCTCTGGCTGTGGGTTTTCTTTCTTTATAGAGTTCTATACAGCCCTCATCACGGCAATATCTGATTGCCTAATGGATGTGAGAATGGCTAGGAAGCTATGCAAAAGTTGATACAGCTTGGGACTATGTTAACTTTTCCATGTAGGTTCTGCTGGGCTGGTGAAGGGCCAATGTGTATCCTCTGGCCCTGGTTACACCTTCCTTAGTCTGCCCCTCTGCAGCCTTTGTGGGGGAGATGAAACAGTGCTGTAGAACACTTGATTCCCTTTCAGTGCAGAGATAAGGAGATCCTTGAAACAGAGCTGTCTGGATTTACAAGCTGGCCCACTATAGGCAACGAGTGCATGAACTGGATACAGAGAGGGGAGTAATGAGAAGGGAAGAACATTCTTGCAGCACATGTTGGGAAGGGCTTTTTGGTTTAATTTGTTATTCATAGGGTACAAATGGGTTTTGTGCAGCATATGCCATAGAGCAAGACACTTTTCCTGTTAGTTTTACAGCCAGAGGGTACAATTTTTCCTTTGCACGTTTTTAATATTAGGTTCAGTATTAGCATCAGGTTTTTCTTACCCTGCCCTGCAACCACAGCTAAAGGTAGATACTGAGGATGCCTTCTCCTCCTGAGGCAGAGGCAAATTAGCCCTTTCCTAGAAGGATTTGAAGCTTTCATCTATCCTGTGATTCTCACTAATCCATTTTTTAAAATTTCAACCCTATCCATCCTTCAAGCGAGCTTCACTTCATCCTAAGGCTAGGTGCTCAGAAGCAGCCTTCCAGCTCCTCCCATGTACAAAGATAAGATGAAAAGCTGGAGGGACCTTCCTTTGAGACAGAAAGCCTCACCTAAGGGAACATTTTCAGGACTTGATTCAGCAATTAGCTTACTGACATGAAAGGCAGTTTTGCCACCAGAAATTTCTGGATTTCTGCACTACTGGACAATACCTGTGATCTGTACCTTTCCTAACTGCTCTTCTCACCTCACAACACTGTGAGTGTCTATGGTACCTCCACCATGGTGTGTAGAAGCTGTGAAATGGAGATCTAATGCTTTTCTGGAAATCAGTAACTAATAATGCTTACTGCAGCACAACCTCCAATGGTGTTTGAGGGGAACATGACTACAGAAAGGCTATTCCCTGGGTCCCTTCCTCGCTCTGCTGGCACCACTCCTATTAGTTGTGAAAAGGGCAGACAGACAGTGGGGTACAGGGAAAAGGACAGGATAGGCCAACTCCTCAGCTGGTGTGAATATGAGTAGCTCCATTGATGTTAACTGAGCTACATTAATTTACACCAGCTGAGGATCTGGTCAATAGCTGCCTTTCCTCTCTGTGCTATCCCACAAGATTTGGGCTGTAGCTGTTCTCCACACTTCATAGGCAGAGAAGAATGTACAGTTCTTAGCATCTGTTGGCACAAGAAGGGAAAGGAACAAGGTTAGACAAAACCATGCAAGCACATTCAATTACCAGCAGAGCCTTCAGTCTAAGATATAGATCAGCTCATCCGGTGTGGTATAGACGGTTCTGTGGTTAAGGCACTTGACTGGGCTTCACTAGATGTGGGTTCAGATTCTGGCTCTGCCAGACTTCTAAAATCAGTTTAGGCCCAGATTCTCAAAGGTGTTTCAAAGCCTAGCTTCCATTGAAATCAATGGGAGGTAGGTGCTTAAATACCTTTGAAAATCTGGGCCTTAATCTCTCTGAGCTGCAGTTCTCATCTACGAAAAAGGGATAACACAAACATATTTTTTCCCACATTTTGCCTATCTTGTTTATTTAGATGTGAAGCTCTTTAGAGCAGTGACTGTCTCACACTACACATTTATACAATGCCTAGCTCAAAGGGGCCTCAATCTCAGTTGGGACTCTAGGTACTACTATAATGCACTTTCACAGTAATAATTAATAATGGTATGTTATGTGTGCTCTTCCAAGTAATTCAAATCCACATTTGTCTATATTGTGACACCATTTAAAAGGGCTATACTCTTCAATCATCATACACAGTGAGTCATATACTAGGATAAATTTGTAATTTAATGTAGTTGGGCACCAAGGTAGCTTTCAAATTCTTCTTGTGCTTGTCTCTGTCTACAGTTGTCTCCAATTAAGGTTTGCGATTTGAAAAACAGAAATGCCAAGATATTGCAAAAATGTCTATGTTACTCATATGTATATGTATATTACATAGCCCCTAATATTTATTACACATATTTAGGGAACAGTGTTGCAGTGTTAAGATATCTAAGCAGATTTTTTTAAATGCTACACTACGTAAAGACAGCATAACACTATGTGTATTTAAAATCTTTCAAGATATTATCAAATATTTTAACTATCCTAAACATGGTTAATTTTAAATTATTTTAAATATATGTTGTACCATATGACAAATATTTGTACAATATGCTTTATGAAACTTATTATATACCATAGAAGTGGAAAATATGTGCATTTTTCAATATGGGTAAGATTTTAAAGATAAAATACTATTTAATCAAAATAATCTGAAGCTGTAATTTTAAGAGCCAGAACTATCTTATTTCAAAAAATGTTTTCCACTCAGTCCTTTTGACTTTCATTGTAGAATCTAATTTCTGTTTTATAGAATCAAAAGAAGTGGCAAATACAAAAAGTGGATACAAGATATCACTTGTGCAATATTTGAGTAGCAAAACAATGGGTATTTGTATGTAATCAAATAATGTATTTTGAAAATGTGATTCATAGATTTGAAAGCCAGAGGGTATCATTAGATCATCTAGTCTTACCTGTACAACACAAGCCATCAAATTTCACCTGGTTGCTCCTGTATTGAGCCCTATACCTTAAGTTTGGCTAAAACATATCTTCCGGAAAAGCAACCAGTCTTGATTTGAGAACACCAAGAGATGGGGCATCCACCATTTCCCTTGGTAATTTGTTTAAAATGTTGTATGCTATCTTTTAACACCAAGTACTTGAGCCTGCAATCCTTGCTCGGGAAAATTCCCACAGATTTATCCTTCATTAGTGTGTTTGGTATCCTAATCCAAGACCAACTTTCAGTGCATTGGATGGAAAAAGAGGTTTTATGAATTCCATAAGGTATTTGGTGAAAGAGAACTTGTGATTTTGAACAAAGATCCAATATATTTACTAAAGCTCGTTCCAGAAGGCTCTGCCATGTCCCTCCTAGCTAGTATTGCTCCTCAGCCTGTTCTAGAATGCCCCTGGCCCAGTTCTCCTTTTGTGCCCAGTTTTGCGATATGCTGAGGGTCACTAAGCCAACTATGATTATTTAAGTTAGGGTAGCATTTAAAAGCACTCAACTATCCTTGGGACCCTCCCTGTGCATGGTGCAGCACAAATGTATGCTAAGAGTTGAACCCTGCCCTGAAAAGCTTACAGAGTTAAGGGTTCTCAGTATGGGTGCTAAACAATCAGACCTTTAACATGCAGCTATTTACTGGTTTAAAAAACTCTTAAACCACTGGGAAAACTGGAGTTTTGCCTCAGTAAGAGTTGCTACACAGAACAAAAGCAGGCATGATCCATAGTACAGGCCAGAACTTCCCTGTCCCAGAGGAAGCACCAGGAATAATGCCCTTCATTAATGCCATTTACTCCCCCGCCCATGCCTCTGTTCAGCTTCCCTTCATCCTTGCTAAGATCATGGGGGGGGGGGGAAAGCAAGGGGATTGCACAACTGAAACTCCCAATCCCCTGGGTAGAAAGCAGTGGATTCTTGCCCCCTGCATGCCCCTGATAGTTGGTGAGGATTAAATAGTACCCTGCTACTGTTAAGTCCAGCAACAAATTTCTGCCCTCCAAAAGCAAGAGCTGTGCAGGGAAGCTTAGGAATTTCTCCGACTATGTCTGCACTTGGAGCTGCGGGGGGAGGGGGAAAGGGGTGTGATTCCCAGGTGGAGCAGACATACTTGGGCGAGCTCTCATCACAGATTGCAGGGCCAGAAGGGACCATTCCAGTATAGCACAGGCCATAGAACTTCCCCAAAATAATTCCTAGAGCAGATCTTTTAGAAGACACATCCAAACTAGCTTTAAAAATTGTCAGTGATGGAGAATCCACCACAACCTTTGGTAAATTGTTCCAAAGGTTAATTACTTTCTCTGTTAATAATTTACACCTTAGTCCAGTCTGAATTTGTCTAGCTTCAGTTCCAGCCATTGGCTCATGTTAGACCTTGCTCTGCTAGCACAGCTAGTGTGCTAAAAATAGTAATGTAGCTGCAGTAGCACAGATAGCTGTGACATAGGCTAACCATGCTGAGTACATCCCTATGGGATTCAGGCAGGTTTGTACTTGGGCAGCTAGCCTGGGCCGCTGATAATCACTGCCCATGTGTCCATGACTACGCTACTTTTAGCACTTAGCGCTAGCTCAGTGAGAGCTGGCATGAGTATGTCTACTCAAGCTTGGAATCATACCCCCAGCTCCAAGGGTAGACACAGGCTATGAGACATTATTCCTTCCCTGGACTGCTGCCACACAGAAGTTGCAGGCCAGATGAAGTATGTGTATGCAACAGTGGCTTCAAACTGTTGGGAATCTGGGAAACTCCCAGAACTAAAATGGCTCCCAGTGAACATTGGAGCAGCCCCAGGTATGCTATAATTGATAGCAGCACATCCTAAGCTGACTAGTGGCATAGCCCCAAACCTATGCTATGTGCTATGGACACTCCTCCCCTGACCCACTGTCCATGAGCCCTGTTTTGGGGATCGTGAGGGGCCCAGAGTTGGGCTGCTCATGGTGGCCTTACATTGTTCCTCAACTGGTGGACTTTGCCCCTGACTCTTTGCAGCTGCTGTCTACTCCCCTTCAGCAGCATATAAGGGCTGGGACAAGGACCAGAATTTGTCCCAATGTATTTGGAAAGAGAAACAAGGAGAAAAATATTTTCAAAATGCTGTGGAAGGTTTTAGATCTACAGGGTAAATTTCACAGATGTCACTGGCAGGAGTTATGCTTCTAAGTGCCTAGCACTCTGCTTTGAACATTAAGGAGGAAGAGTGCCCATCTGTGGGTGAGGTTTGAATCCAGGGACACCAATTCTCTGACTGTGTGATTTGATTATTCCATATACAAGGAGGAAACAGAGAGCAAGACACAAATGTACACAAAAGCCCTCTGAGTGTAAGTCATGAAACATGTGGAGGAGGGGTTCCTCCCTTTTCCTTCTTTCCACTCCCTCCCCATGAGTACGGCTTACAGATGTTTTCCTGTGCTCTTTATTCTTTTGTTCCTGTTCCCCTCAGTGACCCTGACTCTCAATTGAGTCTTTTTTGTCAAATTTTGCTTTCTTCTGAGCCTTTGATCCTATGCTCTGATGCCTCTAACAACTAACCCGACATTGTTATCATTGGATTTGCTTTATGATTCTTTACCCCTAGCAGCCCACAAGAAGATCAAGAATTTTGCTTTCCACATTCTCTCTCTCCTCCTGTTGCTGCTACAGGAGAAGAGCACTCTCACTTATGAAGTCTCACACCTGGTGCTTAGGATGGGTACAATATAAACTGACACATATGGATTAGATGAATAGAAGCATATGTATGAGTGGTCATCCCCTCCACGTTTGGATTTTGTATTGTGACTTCTTTCATTTTTTCAATCACTGTTCTGGGTACTTAGCTTTTTTTTTTTTTTAAGATCAGTAATAGGGCCAAAGTCAGAGGATGCACAGGGGGTAAGGACTCCTGTAATAGGCCAGGCCTGCTCACAGTTCCCTGCTCTTGGAAGAAAATTTCACCCATTTATGCCAGAACTGAATTTGATTCTGGTTCCTCTGCTGTTTTGCTGATTTTGGTGGCTCTACTCATATTGGAGATTACTGTTAATCTGGGGACAGTGGAAGAAAAAGGACCTACCTCTGTTCATGTATGTCGAGGGCACACACACAGAGATGTTAGATAAAAACTTAAAATACTCTTGTTGGAATGTTGAAATGTAACACTACTTTATTTCTTAGAACTCAGAAAGATAACATAGAAGACTTCAAAATAGAGAGACAAAGCAGACTTTTCCCTAAAGCAGAGAGGTAGAACTCATCCCACCTTACTCTAAGCTGTCTGTCGGCAGAACTGACTGCAGCTCACTTGCTTCCCTGAAGAACCCTCTAGCCTGCAAACGGGAGCAGGAAACCCCCTGAGAATTTTAAATAATAGCTGCAGTTTTAACACAATTTTTACTACACCACAGTCCACAGGAGGCAGATGCCTGTATATGGGGACAAAGAAGATGATGATGCTACTTTAAGCTCTGTTATATAACATACACAATGTGGTTTGGGGAGGTCATAGTGTTTCTGCCTTCTTGCTACATTAATATAGAAAAGTGGATGAGCCAAAAAAGAAAGTTTCTGAAAACACTGAAAACTCACCTGTTGGGGAAGTATCTTTTCCAAAGCACTGATTTTAACTGTGTACATTGAGGATATACGTCAATTACATATATCCTAGACATATATATATATATATACACAATTATATAAATACAGATTGATCAAAACTATTGGCCTGATTCTCCATTAGCCGAGGGCCCTTTTCCACCGCTCTGGTGCTATAAAGGAGTCTTACAGTCAATGAATCTCCTCCTCAGAGAACATCTCTGGAGTATGGAGGTTCCTCAACTGACATAAAACTGACCAAATAGCTCTCCTCTGTCACTCTTCTCCTTGCATGTCCTGGTGTAGGGGAATGTTTAAGGGGCAGTATGCAATGGTGCTACCCTGGACTATCCTCGGCTACACAAAGGTCTTTGGGCAGCTCTAACTTACGCAGGGATTGGGCAGGCTTCCAGCCCAGGCCTAAAATACTGGAAGCATTTGATATACTGAAATACTGGAAGGCTCTGCTGAGTGTACTCCAGCTGGAACAGAGAGAGTCAGGCCCCAGGACTGTAAACATGATGGAGTGGAGTGAGCTATGTAGATACCAAATGAACCGTGTTAAGAGGTAATTGAGTTGGTTCAGTGGTGATAGCTTTCTGTCTAGTGTTTTTATTCTTGTTAAAAGACTAGCAAAAGGCTGTTTGAGTATTTATTATACAAAGTAAACAAACAAAAACAGAACAAAAGGAAAAAAGGATGGATCTGCCGAAGAAGTTAATAAAGAAAAGCAAATAGAACACAGAAAAAAATGGGGAAAGGTCTTCTGCCTCGTCCTACATTTTGTTTTCTTTAAAAAAAAAAAATGCAGGACCAAACTCCTAATCAAAGAGAAAGCCTATTGTCCAACTGCAAACCTAGATTGCCAGAATGGAGTTGTTCAGGGACCAAATGCTTACAGAGTAGTCAGCCATCAAAGGAACAGCTGGAGAGATTCCCTCCCCAAGGATTCATATCAGCTACATGAAGCCTACTGCCTGTCTCTCAAACAACTCCACTGCTACACCTCTAACCTGCTAGTAAGGCAGTGAATATTCCCAGCCAGCAATGCCAATCAGGGTCATTGTCTTCTCGCTTTCCTACAGAGCCTCTAAAACCAGAACCACCACAATGCTAGGGTTCCTCAATCTTGTGTATGACCATTATAGTGTTGGAGACTGCTGACAGTTGTCATTGGGGATGTTATTTAAAGGATAATTGTGAATAATGGGGGTGAACTCCTCACCCCAATGAAGTCTATGGCAAAACTGCCAAACCTGCTACCCTGGATATTCTTGCTCCACCTCATCTCTGCTTCCTTAATGTGCCTTTCTAGCAGGCCAAATCCAAATGATGCTGCACATCCTCTCTTCTTCTTTTGGAGATTCAAGCCCTGAATCACCTTTTCTTGTTGTCCACTACAATTTTACAGGTCAACTGTCTTTTGAGTGCCACTCTTTTTTATTCTATGTTGGGCTTCCCTCCTTGGACATTCTAAAAAAAATATTTATCTCCTTTTTATTTTTCTTTGTTGGATCTCTTTTCACTTCCAAGGGAACTTTTTTCAAGCCCCATATCCCATTGATAGTGTGTCATCACATAAAAGTGTCCCGGGGTGAGTTACACAAAAAACACTCAAGACATCAAACGAGATTCCATTCACAGTAGTTCTTCAGAATGGGATACTGCCTCTTCTTTCTTGCATGCATTGATCAGCAGTGAAACCATTATTAATACTGTGCTTAAAGTGCTGTCATTAGGCTTCTGAGATAACAGCTCTTTGATATGAACCAAAGCAGTCATACCTTTCTCAGAGTATTTCACAATGCGTGCACACTCAAGCAGATATCATTGCATTAATCTGTACCTGATTCACATCTTAAGAAAGATTCATTGTATCTTTTTTTTTTTTAAGCATAGATTCTGGCAGGCTCCAGAAAAAAGTTCTGCTTCACCAAATTTTGAGAAACCAGCTCAGTTCTGCCAGCACTTGGCTTTTAAAATTGCTGTTGGAATTAATATTATGGCTGTTGGATCTGTTATCCATGCTTTTTATCACCAAGGTGGTAAGACAAAAATGGAAGTTTCAAGGATACATAGACTCTGCGGCCAGAGGGGACCACTATAATCATCTAGTCTTACCTCCTGTATTCACAGGCCATAGATTTTTTCACAGAAGATGGACTGGACAACTACAGTACTTGTTTATCTCACAGAGACCTTCCATCTCAACTTAGGCCAGACATCTCAGTTTTCCTGTCTGTAACTGGAGATAATACCTACTTAGCTCACAGGGATTAATGGGGAAAGGCAGTGAGACTGAATTTTGTACTAATTGAGGCATTTAAAGTATTAGGGCATGAGATAGTTGTGGTGATGATGAACTTTCTAAACATAATTCTCTGTACTGGAATAATGCCTGGCGATTGGAGAAAAAGCACATTGGTCCCTGTGTTCTAGTGTAAAGCAGAACACAGTAAACAATGCTGTATCAAATTAATGAGTCACATGACAAAATGGCTTGAAAGAATTCTCGAGAAAAGACTTCAGGAGGAGCTGGAGCACCAATTCGGGTTTATGCCAGAAAGGTCAACAGTGGATGCAGCGTTTGCAGCCCAAATATGGCAGAAGTATGGGAGAAATGCAAGGAATTGTTCTTAATGTTTGTGTATTTAGAGAAGGCTTATGACAGAATTCTTAGAGAATTGTTGTGGTGGTACCTGCAGTCACACAATCTGCCAGGGACATATGTTCAGACAAACTATCATGGATATGCATGAGGATAGCACAACATTAGTGAGGTGTAACTGCAGCTGCAGTGAGTAATTCATTTTGAGGGTAAGTCTACATCAAGGATCAGGATTCAGCCCATTCCTATTTGTGATTGTACTGAACTGAATTATGAGAGAAGTTCCATGGAGCATGTTTTTCACCAGTGACATTATTTTATGTGATGAAGATAAATACAAATTGTAAAGGGACTTATAAACATGGAGGACTGCATTAGAAGAAAATGGCTTACAAATCAGCTGACAAAGGATGGAATACATGTGATGCTTCATTGACAGAGACAATGAGAAACCAATTAAACTAGATGGTACAGAGTTAAAGCCTATGCAACAATTTAAATATCTCAGTTCTGTGTTGAGCCATTATGGGAATGTGGCTGTGGTTAGGAGCTGCATGAAGAGTGCTTGTTGTAAATGGAGGGAGTTGAGAATGCTCTATGATAAAAATATGCCAAGTAAACTAAAGTTTCAATTAGGCCAGCCATGATGTTTGCTGGTCAATGAGGAAGAGAGAAGAACAACCATTTCACACTGTCGAAAGAGAATGCTCAAGTGGACATGGTTAAGATGAGAAGTGATAGGCTACACAGTGAAATAGTATGAGCCATGATACAGGCAGCCCCCATCACAGAACTCCTAAGGGAGTCTTGACTAAGATGGCTGGGTCACGTGAGATAATGAGAGTGGGATATGTTGGCCAGAAAATACAAGAGCTAGTAGTCATGAGAAAAACTAGATAAAGGTGGTTTGAGATGTTGAACGAGGATATGAAGGAGGTTGGTGTCAGTTTGGAAGCTGTACTTGACAAGAACATTTGAAGACAAAGAATAAGCCATCTGACTCATATTGAATGGACAAGGAGAAGAGGAAGAATATGTTTTCCTTGGATAGATAGTTGGGGCCCTATGTTAGTGGCATAAACTGTAAATGAGCATCTTTGCAAGAGTAATAATTTTTTTATGAAGTGCATATGAAATCACATACCTCTCTCTCTTTCTCTCTCTCTCTATGTCTCTCTCTCTCTCTCTGTGTGTGTAGGTACAATACTTTGGAGTTTGCACTTCATTCTCTTGTGTGTGATACACAGACTTTTTATGCTGAGCTTAGTGGTTGAGCTATCAGTGGGACTTACCCCAGATCGATCTTTCTTATTAAATCATTATCAATGAGCCACTCAAATTAATGTCTGAAAAGAATATTTTTAATAGTCTATTTCCTTAGAATTTCACTGATCACCTACAGTTACTTCTGGATTCTCAGTACGTATCTGACCAAAGGTTAGACTATGACTGGTAGAAACATAGGGTGAAACTCTATCTTTATTGCCTGGTGGCATGCTGGCAGCGTGGAAGAAAATGCTGGCTACAGAGTGGCACAAGATTGGTCCTGGCAGGACCAGTCCACCCTTCACACAGGGCAACTTCAGTAGGCAGGATTTCACCCTAGATTCCTTCCAGCCAGACAGTAAGAATCCAATGACACCTGTAGATGGACATTTAAGTGTAGTTCTCAGGCAAGTTATTGTGAATTGCCATTTCAAATACAGTATTAATTTAGGCTGTTGCTCTTGCCCAGCATAAAACAGAATGTAGACCACAACAAGACAATCATAGTACCTCACTATGAGGTGACATAGGTCCAATGAAGAAGGAGAAGTTTTGAAAACTTGCACAATTGCCTTGCAGTTAGACTTGAGCTGGATGGTGCCAGATGATATGAAAATGTTCTTAATCTCAGGAATGTTAATACTAATAACTAGCCTAATCTAGCATATAACAGGAGGGACTGTGTTCAATACGAAGGAAAAGCAGATACTGGAGACTGCTCTATAAATAGCAAATAAAAGTGGAACCTCCTGCACCCTGGATGATACGGAAAACTGACTGAGTATAGCAGCTGGGGCAAAAGCCAACAGCAATCATTTTGACACATGAGTTTTCATTTTCACCAGAACATGAAAACACTAGCACTTCTTCTCCCTTGCCATAATCTGAAACAGCAGTAAGACCATTTCACACATTTCTAGAGCATTCTTTATGCCATATATATCATTTCTGCTTGATTCCAAGTTGTGCTCCAGCACTGACACAGCCATTGCTCAGAAGGTAAATGCCTGGGCCACTATCATGCTGCATTTTTAATTCTCGACGTATTTGAGCAGAGCATGATGGATGAGCTGTGAGCAAGAAGTGGCGTAAACACCTCTTAAAAAACCACAGCTGCACTTACATCAGAGCACTAAAAGTTACACCCCAGGAAAACTCTCTTAAAAAGAGAAGAAAGCATGAAAAATGGAACTGTTTATATTTAGAGAGAGGAAACACTTCATTTTAAAGAATATATGGAATGCCAAAGTAAAAAATGTTAGTGAAATTCCACTCTGTAAACGGTATTTGTAATCTTGCAACCAGGCCATCAAAGTGTATTCCTCATTGTGATGTTATTTCTGTTGGGAAACATATTTTTACTTATTTGTATCATTGTAAGATCTAGCAGTTCCGGTTGAGATCAGGGCCCCAGTGTACTAGGAACTGTACAAACACACAGCAAGGGAGAGTTCATGCACTAAAGCTCTCCTAATATAAGGTCCCAAACCTGCAACTGATAGGGCACTAGCAAATGGATGCACACAAGAGGCAGACTCAGAAGACTCCAAAAATATTGCAATCTAAACGTGTCATGGTTATTTTAGTTGATATACATTAAAGTGCATTGCTTCAAGCACAAATCATGGTTGACATTACCTTTAAAGTTGCATTGCATCCTCCTTTTTTGCACGGGCATCATGAACTATAAATAAGGTGCAGATTTTTGACAGTGAGGGTAATTTACCATCGCAACAATTTACAAAGAGATGTGGTGAATTCTCCTTCATTTGTAGTCTCTGAATCTAGACTGGATGGCTCTTTAAAAGATATGCCCTAGCTCAAATAGAAGTTAGGGAACTGATGCAGAGATGCATGGGAGAAGTTATGTGGCTTGTTATGCAAGAGGTCAGATCAGACAATCATAACGGTCCCTTCTGAATCTATAAACAAAGGAAAAGATTAAAGGAAAACTATTTCAGCGCTTGTCTAGTAAAGTTCTTTTTTATTAGCCTTTTTTTTTCCCCTCAGGCTGCAGACACAAAATATTTAAGACAAAATGTAGCTATCAAATGTACCAGACAAAAAATATAAGACCATTTGCTTTTCTGTTATTTTCCATAATGGCCATATTGATCCCAGGCAGTAGAGTTATACCAGGCATGTACACGGGCCAATTTGCTGATTGTCCAAGATACTTGACTTTCTGAAGGACAAAAATCATTCAGCAATCTCTGTACATTTCAGCTCATTAAGTAGCTAGAGCTTTTTAGGAGTGGGGTGAATTAGTGGTGCTGTGGAAAAGTCTTCCTGATTATATTCTTAGAGGAATCCTAGCCATAAACCATCAAACTTGGGGCAGTTGTATGTGAGAGGCTCCCCATATACTGTCCTGCTCCCCATTTTTCCCTGGTAGCATGACTGGTTTGTAGGCCATACTTCCTCTGGCTAATTGATTTATGGGTGTCTACCCACCAAGAGGAGCTGAGAAGGAATTTGGAAGGAATTAATGCTCCACAGAAAATTCGGTGGCTCTGTCTTTTTGCCACTGTCAACAGACTCATGATAAACATACAGAACCCCAACAACACAGTGTCTATCTAGAGGAATTTGTGCCATCTCAGAGGAGAAGGTTGAGGTCTCTTCCACAGCTTTGTTCCTTTCCCTTCCAACATGATTAGATCTACCTAACTTGACTGTTATTTACACTCATTTGAATCTCAAAATGAAGGCGATACTACAGATAATTTATAATTAGAAATGCTTTCTTCCCTCCTCCCATCTCCCCTTCTTTTGCTACTTGAGCTTGCAGTGATGTCATAATTTGTAATATTTTCAGGACCTGGAGCCTTACGTGCTAAATCAAGCTGATTTAGACAATCAATTCCTATTTAAGTATAAGGGGGTAGCTGTGTTAGTCTGTACCCACAAAAACAACAAGGAGTCCGGTAGCACCTTAAAGACTAACAGATTTATTTGGGCATAAGCTTTCGTGGGTAAAAGACCTCACTTCTTCAGATGCATGGAATAAAAGTTACAGATGCAGGCGTTATATAATGACACATGAAGAGAAGGGAGTTACCTCACAAGTGGAGAACCAGTGTTGACAGGGCCAATTCGATCAGGGTGGATGTAGTCCACGCCCAATAATAGATGAGGAGGTGTCAATTCCAGGAGAGGTAAAGCTGCTTTTGTAATGAGCCAGCCACTCCCAGTCCCTATTCAAGCCCAAATTAATGGTATTAAATTTGCAAATGAATTTTAGTTCTGTTGGTTCTCTTTGAAGTCTGTTTCTGAAGGTTTTTTTTTTTGTTCAAGAATTGTTACTTTTAAATCTGTTATAGAAGGTCCGGGGAGATTGAAGTGTTCACTTACTGGCTTTTGTATATTACCATTCCTGATGTCATATTTGTATCCTTTTATTCTGTACTAAATTCCTATTTAAGTAATGGGAACTGGGTGGCCACATTTATTAAGTGGCTTTGAAAATCTCAGCCTAAACGTTTAATTTTTTTCATATAAAAATGGCACCATATGGGAAAAGTATGGCCTTGTCTATACGGGGCATTTGTCCTGATTTCAGCCTGGTATAGAAGCATCAGTGCAAACCTAATACAGACATGATTCATTTCTGCCACTGCATCTTAACAATGCTAGCAACTGGGGTGAACTACGTTATGGCACATGGTGGTTTATAGTAACTTCATATGTTTTTACCAGGGTTGTGCAGTTTAAACAGCGAACAGCCTCTGAATGCTGTAATCTGGGCAAATTCCCGCCATAGACAAAGCTCTAGATATACCCTAATTCTGATATAAATTGAAAAATTGCCTGGAGTAGTGTTATTTTGTAAAATAATCATTGCCATCTTAGCCAATTTCTATCGTGAGACATTTGCCTAGTATAAATACTGCTGTTGGTAAGGGGATGTGTTTCGCCTAGTAGTTTCTATAGCAAACATACACACACAAATTATACAAAGGTGAAAGTCTTCATTTTATGTGCAGAAGCATCCATCTGGCCAGAAGTCTAGGAAAAGGGAAATCTCTCTGGAGCATGTTTCAAATGGCATGTCAAGTTTACAATAAACAGAATAATCGCAATGCTTATAGGATTTATTTTATTGCTATATGTGTGATTGTTGTATTTGTAAATAAAACGTGCTCCTTGGCACAGCTTTATTTTATTTTCCAGAAAGGAGGACAGATTTGCTTCAATACAGCAATTATAAATAAGGGGCAGTGTATGTTTGCATTTTGGATTCTTCAGCCAATGTAAGCCAGACAGCAAGGCAGCTGTTGATCTCAAAGGATTATCACAAAACAAGTTCACTTTGCTTCAGATTGTAATTTATCACTCTAGACAAAACCTTGATTGTGTTTTAAAAATAGTTGCATTTTTAAATAAATGACCTCTCCAAAGTACATATAAGTTATACCATTTTTCATATCTATTTTTACATGAGAAAGCAACCATTCTTCTATAGCCCATGGTGACCATGTCTATAAACTATAAGGAAATCCTGTTCAGACCAGCTCTACAGTAGAAGTATATACAAAAGACCAAAATATGCAGACATGGAAACAGATTCTACACTGCATGTGGACCACTTTATGCAATTTCTATCAGTGAAAGAATGCTCTAGTGTGGGGGATCCACAACTGTTCCTGCACTACCTCTTGCCCTGTGGCTAGGAAAGGTGGCATGACCAAAACATTGATTGTGCCTAGCTGATTACTTGGGAGGCATTGGTAGATGGCAAATAACAGAACAGCCTTCACTTTGTCTGAGAATAATATTACTGATAGTTAATTTTAAAAAACCAAATTACCATTTATTATTCAAAACCTGTTAAAGAAACAGCCCATAAATGTATTTAGCCCATAAATATACTGGGTATTATTTTAGTTGATTCTGTGAGTAGTATCTAAACACTATCTGGTGCTAGGTCCTTAGATGCAACATGGTTAATTTGGACAATACCCTTGGCAGATTCTAGCCATATTGCCTAAGTATCCAGCCATTGGAGTATCACCTGAGCACAAATGGAAGCTTACAGAAAATTGGATGCTTCTGGGCTACCTCCAGTTTGTTGCTGTTGTAGGAGGCACATCTGGAAGAAAGGGGTGTGACTGGGATGCTCCTACACTGTACCAATCCCCAGTTGCAGTTTTGGCTCCTTGAGATCTTTGATAGTTGGTGTAAATTAGAGAAGGCTAGCGATTGCTCCAAGGAAACAACCTTGTACACAGGACCCTCAAAACTGGGTGAGTGCAAAGGTGAGTTGTATGTAGCTTGTCTGGATTTCAGAGTTTGGCCTAGAGTGTTCTAGGAGTAGTTCAAAGAAGGAGAGAACAAAATCTAAGTGGAAGTTAAGATAAAGACCAGAGGCTTCGATGACATGCCTTTCAGGGATTATGAGAGGAATTTTGATGTACTAGTTTACCACAGATGTTTTCCGCACAGAAATGTCTATGTTGGTGAATGAAAGGGGGTACAACTTCAGTGGCTGAACTTTCATTAGTTTGAGTTAAATTGAAAAATATACAAAATGTAATTTTTTTAAAGTTATTGACCAGCCGTCATTATACAGACCAAGTCTTTGCTACTTCTGTCAATCTGTCTATTTCAGGCATTTACAGTTATTTGTCATCACTACTCTCTGAAGAGTTTTTAAAAGCAAAATATTTGGTATTTTGTATGAAACGAGTGAATCCTCTTGGCAGCCTATTGGTTTACAACATATGTCATCTTTAGCACAGCAAAGGGGTTAGCAATAAAATCAACGGGAGATTAAGTCCATTCATGAAAGTTCATTCCCTATTGACCACAGTGCTAAAAATACATGACTGCTTAGTTCTAACACTGCAACTGTAGCCAGGGTCCCCAAACCCTAGTTAAGTTTTTATAAGGCTTTTCACAAAGAACATAATTATTTCCACATACCTCCATTCAATTTTCAGGGATTACTTCATGTGTGAATTTGCAGGTATTTCTTCCAGCTGTCTCCTGTCAACTCATAATCCCATGTACTGAGCTTTGTCCCTGCAGAGTAGGCACTTGATCCTAAGGTCAAAGATCTTTTAGCTCTTGACTAATGCACCTCATTAGAAGAGGAAAGCGGTATGTCTCCAGCAATACAAATGTCATGAGATGTAACAAAACTATATATTTTTAATTACTTCTAACAGGTTTTTTTTAAAATACACTGAAAAAAGCTGAGGAGTTTGAGTTCATTAAAAGCCACTGGAAACTAGAGGAGTACCAAATGTCTAGTTTTGTTATTCATCCAAAAAGTAATTCAGCAAAGATTCAACAACCAAGCTGAATGGGAGATAGAATAATAAATGGTAGTCATATGTATTACATTTCTTCTTCTATTACAGCAGGATGCTAGTAATAAAATCAATAACAATTGTTAGTCAACCTTATAATTTAACTAAATTGCACATCTTAGTTAGGTCAGATCATATTTTCCTATTATTTTATTAATAATAAC
This sequence comes from Trachemys scripta elegans, assembly GCF_013100865.1. Lineage (NCBI taxonomy): Eukaryota > Metazoa > Chordata > Testudines > Emydidae > Trachemys > Trachemys scripta. The sequence continues at coordinate 74,536,791 of NC_048298.1, forward strand.
GAATGTTTTCAATCTATGCTGAAAAAATACTGCAGATAAAACATCTACTTTTGATTAAACAGTTGTACTGGAATTTAGACCATCCTTAAGCAACTGTAAAAGTTATTATTTCCATTTCCTATAAAGATACTTTGGGCTAGAGCCACAAAGGAGGTAGGGGTTATAATGTCTAACTTTTAGGTGCCTTGCCACCTACAGACCTGAATTAGGTACCTAAACTCCTTATGCAAAGCATGTTAGCTGCTTTAAAATGGGATCCACAAAAGCCAGCATACCAAGCAGGGAGCTGCCTCACCTAGACAATGGGAGTTACCAAGGTGAGGGGTGTGACCTAAGCCCTGCTCCTCAAAGGCAGTTCAGTGTCCAGTTGGGGGAAAAATTTCAGTCAATAGTAAATGAAATGACATTCAAAATGTTTCATTTGACTCGAATGAAAATTTTTTGGTTTTTCATTTTGGTAAAAAAAAAAACAAAAAAACAAAAAAACAAAAAAACCCACCAATTTTTATTAGAAACTAATCTCCTTTTTTTGTTCAGCCATGAAACAAACAAACAAAAAAAATCAATTATTTATTCAGCTCTAGTTTAGAGCATAAGTCTGGGCTGGAAGGGAGTGCCTACTGGGGATTGAGCCTGCTTTGAGCAGGGGGTTGGACTAGATGACCTCCTGAGGTCCCTTCCAACCCTGATATTCTATGATTCTATTGTCACTTGGGGTTCTCAGATATGAACCCCTCTCCTGGAGTTAGACACCTACAGCATTTCTTACAAGTGGTGCCTTCCTTATAACTGTTAGCCCAGTGGTTAGTGCACTCATCTCGGATTTATCTGGGTTTAGACCCCATTGGGAGTTGGGCATCTGAGTGCTAGAGACAAGCACACTTCTGTGAGCTGTTTTCAGGTAAACTTGCAGCTTTGGGACAAGTGATTCAGACCCTGGGTCTGTGTTGCAGCAGACGGGAGCATCTGTCTCATCAAGACAGGGTGCTGGAGTCCTGAGCTGGCAGGGAAAACAGGAGCAGAGGGAGTCTTTTGCACATCCCAGGTGAATACTTTGATCATTGGTCTAAAAGTTATGAGGAGGATAGAAAGACACCATCTCCTGTGTGAGGTTAGGTATCCTCTTAGCATTCCTGGCACAACGGGCCCTGCAGGTGAGATAGGTGGAGGAACTCCTAGAATGAAGAGCCAGCTGGGGTGTAGGTGTGAGGTAGGCATATGCCAATCCGCAGAAACATAGGCACCTAGGAGACTTTAACAATGGAAATTTAGGCACATAGTGATTTTAGGCACCTACAGAATGAAGCAGCAGCTAAGTGGGGTTTTGAGCATCCCAGTGGCATCTAATGTTGGATTTAGGTGCCTTTTGAGGATCTAGTCCTTTGTCAGTTAACTGTACTCTTAAATAATTCCTTTTGTCTTTTATAAAATGAGTAAGTTTTTGTTTCTTACAAAATGTGGTTTATTCTGGTAAGACCTTACTTTGAAGGCTCTTCACAGTTAGGTTTAGCAGAATTTGATTTTTTTATCATTATTTTGACAGATAATTTTGATTTTTAAAGCATTTTCCTCAATTTATTTATTTCAGTTTTCACTATTGTGAGAAATTATGAGGGGGATGTCAGACAATAATTATTTAATGTCAGTAGATATACAAACTTTAAAACACAAATTGTCAACACTACCTGTCAAAATATACAAAGTAATATCCTTAAATCAAACTCTAATAAAGTTCTCAAGCAGCATTTTCTTTGAATTATTAAATTTCAATAATATCATTGGAAGTATTTTTTCATTGGTTAGTATGTATATGGTGAAATCGACATTCATCGGCAATTACCAATACAAATCTAATCCTTCCAAGCCTATTTATGACAGACGTACTTTGGTTATTGACCTGGAGGTTTAATTAATGCAATGCAATGAGGATATTTTAAATCTACTTTTAATGTAAACTTTGACAATAGCTGTACAATGATGATTTTAACATACATATTACATAGTAGTGAGAACATAGATGCAAGTAGCCTAGATACAAAGGATGAAACTTGACCCCATTGAAATCAATGGCAAAACTTCCACTGACTTCAATGGGGCAAGGAGTTTATGCAAAATATATACAGGTACATCGACAAGCTTCATTTTGATAGGGTTTCTGAGTTCATTCCTGAGTTGGAAGCAGTATTTTCTGGAATATAGGTGCAACCTTAAACATAGTGACTGGAAAATGGTGTGATGCTATTTTTTCAAAAGCAAAAGGTTTTGGAAAGGAGGTGATGTCAGAAAATAACACTTCAGCGCAACAAATTAATATTTTAATGACCGTTTTCCCCCTCTCTCTCACCTAAGTAGCTGTATAAGGTTTACTGAACACTTATTCTGAAGGAACTTAAAGGACTTCTGAAATCCTCAGTTTGTACCCACAGTACCATAAAAATACAGCTATATACCCAGACTCTGAACCAAAGGTACTTAACTTATCCAGCAGCAGACCATCCTATTTCTCCTTAAATCACTTCTTAGGAACTATCCTGTACATAGTTCAGAAAGGGAGGGTAAGTAATCAGTGAAGCTAAAAATAAAAGCAGATCTCAAAATTTCACCTCGAGTCTCTGCCCCTGCCAGTATTTCGGGGATCCAGAGAGGAGGTGGTAAGTAGTTTAAAATCAGCTCAGCTCTACACATAACATAACTGAACTTAATCTTGGAGATTCATGCAATACACTAGGTTTGCTGTAGCTGCTATACATGTGCAACATAACTTCTTAGTCTAATTTTGGCTCTAATAACTACAACTGCTTGGGAACTTTGTATTTATCTAAATCCCACCCATTATTTATCTTTATTTGACTATTGCTGTAAACTGTTGTCTTGCATTTTGTAAAAGGATATTAAATCCCATCTTTTTCCAGAAAAAGAAAATACAAGTTACATCTGAGATAACTTTCACTATCAAATTCTGTTGTTTATTTTATTTATTTTCCTGTTAGCTGCCACAAACCTCCTGATGCCTGGATACAACAGATCTGCCAAACCCTTCCTCAGCTGCTATATCTATTCTAGGCCTCTGTCTAGGTTTTACAGTCTAGGCCAGGTACATGATGCACCAGACCGCAAGCAGAGGGACAAATCTCAAAAATAGATAAGTTGAAATGCAACATTTTGTAGTTCTTGGGGGCAGTAGGAATGATTTTTACTTATATACACCTTAGAGGCCTTCATGTAGTCATTAGAGAAGAGCCATATATGGAATGCTTGCTAATTCAATATGCTAGATATCTGTAATAACTTCTGATCCACTGAAAGGAATCAAAATCTTTCCATTCACCTCAATGAGCTTCAGATCAAGCTCATAGGTTGGATAATATTCTCAAAGCCTACAAATGAGATCCCATTGAAAGGAACATAGCCATATATATCAATGGAAAGACATGATAATATATGTCTAAGAAACTTTCCATTGATTTCTAGCCCTCTCACAATGCTTACCACTTACTTGTGATGAGCAAGCATCTCTACCACCCTTATGTCACCCTGACAGAAAACAGCCCCAATATTACTTTTCCGCATTCTCATTCTGCATATTGACGATAGTCTTGCCTATTTAAGTTGCTAACATTGCAAGTGAAAAGTACAGTACCGACCTATATACACCTCTACCCCAATATAACGTGACCCGATATAACATGAATTTGGATATAACACGGTAAAGCAGCGCTCTGGGGGGCCGGGGCTGTACGCACCAGTGGATTAAAATAAGTTTGTTATAACGCAGTTTAATCTATAACACGGTAAGATTTTTTGGCTCCCGAGGACAGCGTTATATTGGGGTAGAGGTGTATATTATAGATGTACAAGTGAGAGAAATCATTTTGGTAGGAAAAGCAGAATTAGAAAAATGCTTGAATTGTACAGAATACTTTCCTTCCCTCTAAAGAAGAGTGTAGTACAAATGTTATGCTCCGTTGGCTTATTGTTTTTCAGGTGGGAATAATTACAAGAGGCTTGATCCAGCAACTTTTATTCACACACATAGTGCTTAATCACATCAGTAGTTCCAATGACTATCTCAACTAAATTGCTTGAACCCCTTCTGTCCTTGTAGAAAGTGTCTACACTACAGTGGCACAGCTGCAACTGTGCTGCTGTAGCATTTCTAGTGTAGATATAGCCCTCAGCTAGAACTACTCAGAAGAAAAAGGGACGTAGAAATACATTGACCACAGACATATCCATTCCCCAAGACCTGCTATGTGTCATAGGTAACCCTTGCCAAAAATCTTGCTTTCTTGCAAGAGGAAAATAGCTATGACCTTTCCTAATTGTAATTAATAATCCTATTCCAATGGAAATCAGTATCTAATCCTTCACTCCTTCTGGAACTTGGCTATGTACCTATTATAGGGAGTATATACAATAGACAGCATTAAACATGTTAAAACCCAATCAATTTTTGTTAATATCTATGAATAGAATAGAACTCTGGAACATGATTTCCAGAAGTGCTCCGCCACAGTACCCCACTGAAATCATTCAAACTGTTCATATAAGTAAAGATTATTCCAGTGAGTGAGAGGTCACAGGATCAGGCCTTGAGAAGCTATAATGTCCTTGTTAATGCAAGTTTTATATCCTGTACTTAGCTACTGTTTCCCATCTCCTCTCTTACTTCTCCATTCTTATATACACACACACACAATATAAATACTTTTGATTTAGGAATCAATAACAATTTGAGCTTTAACTAAAAAAAGGGTGAGGGGAAAGGGGGGAAATGATTGAATTACATAGGACATATTTTCCTTCTGAAATGTAGTAAAGAGTTCAATGGTTCAAATTGCTCAGTAGGGATCACATTTCTGTCGGAAGGTGCTCTTTATCTCGGGGCAGTGGATATATCACATGCCACTGATAATGCAGCAGATGCATTTTTATTGAAAGCTACAGAAAAGAGTTTCAATAAAAATCTGTATTAATGGCCAGAGCCCAAAATGGGGCTGCCCTGGGATCTATACTCTCCCCCTTTGGTCTTGGTCTTTTTAATGAATGTGACTTGCAGCACATGGGGTTTTCGCCTTTACTCCTTCCACTACAATGTTCCCACTTTCTATTTGGCTTGTGCAGACTCATGTAACCTAGAAAAAAAAAAAGTAGCCATTGAGTATGAAAGGTTTCATTTTTTGCCATGACTGTGGGCCTAAGCCAAAGCCTATTGAAATCAATGGAAAAACTCCCATTACTGTCAGTGGGCTTTGGATCAGACCCTATGTGTCCATTTATCAAGCCAGCTCTTTTGGAGGCCTGATTTTCTATTGCTCCTTGTGTATTCATAGGTCTTTTCAAGTGCCATTGATCAACATATGCTGGACATTTCTAAACAAAGCTGGGGTTTATGAAACTCAACAAACCACCATTTCCACATTGTCCAAAAAGGCTATTATTCTTTATTTAAAAATTTTTGCAGGGGGGAGGTGGGAGAGGCATTCTTCGGGACCTGCCTTAGTTCAGGGACTGAGGCTTCGGAAGGGTTTTTCCAAGTATGGTCACAGGATGGCTACTAATTATATCGAAGGCTTTTTTCAGAATTTCACATTACACTTGCCTCATGAAAATGACTTGGGGGTAGGAGTCATTTTTCAAATGTTATTAATAGATAAAGAGTAATCCAAGGATAAATGCTTCCAGACTGTAGCTACTGTGTGTATCTAGGCTAGACATGTATATCTCGGTGTATTGTTTTTTTAGTCTGACTAATTGTCTTTGCTTTTAATGACTTTCCTTCACATGTCTGCTTTATGTTTCACAAATATTTAATCATTGCTTTGCTTTACCATCAAGTAACTCAGTCCATCTATTTATTAATGGAGTTTAAATGTGCACCACACAACAAAGTAACGTTACCTGGGGAGACAGTGGGCAGGGAACTCTTTTCTCTTAGTTCATCATTCAGATCACGTTTTTGTTGGTAGCTGGATTAACAATAGTGACAGCCTCAGAGTCCTGTTGCCTTTAACTACAGTAGGGAAAGGCAGTAAGCACTAGAAAAAACACATTATACTGCGCAAAGAACTCCTTTGACAAGGGACTGCATGAGGAAGACAGCCAGCTAAGATCTCCTTCCCTGTTTCTGTGTATAGTGTCAGCAAAGCCTGGTCTACCTGTGCAAGTAAGCATTACTCACATGAGTATGGGTAGAAGGTCTATTATGATATTATTTCAATGCAACAGCATGTGCATTTGTTCCATATTAAATCAGTTATGGAAATTAAGTTGAAGCCTGATAAGCCTTTTCCCATTGGCTCCAAAATTTCAGGCTCACAAAGTGCACTAACAACTGCCAGAAGATAGCATTTTCCATCATGTCACAGTAAGACTTTCCATATTCTTAACAGCCCTGGATCCTATAAAAAATGATGAGCTATTGGTGTTTGTAGAAGAAGCCAAGTTTTATACATTTCACTCCAGGATTTTTGGATGTTGCAGACAATTTATGATGAGATGCAATTTTTAAAAATTGTATTTGTTTATTTTCTTCTCGTAGGCGATGTGCGTTGCAGTTATGCTAAAACATCTGTCCAGATTTCAGGGAATCCTGAAAATACAGAGATGTATACTGCTGTCGCAGATATATGATTATAGTGCTAGCCTCCTCGTGTTGGCCACTGATAACCCACTCCATCTGTCTTGCATTTGACATGTGCACTGAACAACAGAGAGAGGGGGCAGCCTTTAAAAATCAGAAGTCATCATGAGAAGAAACAGTGGCACAATGGCAATAAGATAATTTATTGGAAGAGCTCAAGGGGGAATGTTCACATCTTTTCCCTCTTCCCTTAGCTTCCCTCACACACTAATGGAAATGTTTTAAGTGTCCCTTCACCTAGTAACCACAATCTTCCTTTGGGGAGGTTTAGAAGGGGAATCCCTGATCCCATTCAGTTTGACATTTCTATTCAAAATCATGAAGGAATTGTATCTCAGTATTATGTTCATATTCTATACAACATATATATTCCATGCATATAGTCAATAGAAAATAGAAATACTAATATGTATACTATAGGGGGGGAAAACAAATATATGTGCTAAAGGAAAAGCTAATTCTGAGAGCTTAAATGAGACTTAAGGGTGAATTTCACCCTTTGAGAACATTCAAGCTCTGGACTTTCAGCAGTGCAAATGTTTGCAAAAAGTGAATTTTCACTTGAATGCTGCAATAGACACTGGAAACAAAGTTTAACATGTATATTTCATTGGAAATTTTCCAACAAGCAGTTCATGCAGCACTGGTTAATTACAGAGGTAATGTGATGTTTCCATTCCCTGACCAGATGATTTATGGATTTAAATCAACTGTGGCTGAGTAACTATTTCTGGTTAAAAGAGTTATCGTCTTTAATGGGAGTACTCCTGCTGAAAGTTAGGCATGTGCTGAATGACATTGCTGAATCGAGGCCTAAGAGAGTGAATAGGTTCCTTGGTACAGGTGATTCTGGTAAAGGCTGATTGGAATGCAGTGGTAACAAAACTTGAGGCAGCTGTAGACTGGCTAAGGTATGCCTTTAGCTATACCCAGATGTACAGACACTCTTTTCTTAACCTGTGTACTAGTTAATTTTTTAAACATCAACTTTAATGAAAAAAATTAAATCTGAAATAAAAACTTCATTCTGAGGAGGACTCTTTCAGATGCTTCCGCCCCTAGATATTTACAATTGCTAGTTATTGAAGAGACAGCCTAATGGAGCCAGAAGAGACAAGGTGGGTGAGGTAATATCTGTTATTGGACCAACTTCTGTTGGTGAGAACCACAAGCTTTCTAGTTTACCCAGAGCTCTTGTTCAGGTCTGGTAAACTTAGGGCTTGTCTACACTGGCAATTAACAGCGCTGCAACTTTCTCAGTCAGGGGGGTGAAAAAACACCCCCTGAGCTCAGCAAGTTGCAGTGCTATAAAGTGCCAGTGTAAAGAGTGCTGGGAACTAGGCTCCCAGCACTGGGAGCTACACCCCTCGTGGAGGTGGGGTTTTTTAGAGCTCTCCCAGCGCTGTGCCACGACCACACAAGTGTTGCTAGTATAGACTAGCCTTTATAAAGAGTGTCACAGCTAAATACAACGTGATGCAGATTATTTAGCATAAGTAGCTAGCACATATTCTCAGGGATCACTGAAGGTGAAGTGGCCCATTAACACTTCTGTAGTCATAGGACAAAACATGGATGTCACTTCCCTCTACATATCCCTCACATGACAACCTAGCTACCTGCCTCAGATATTTACAAGACAATGGACAACCCTCAGATATCCACCCCAAACACATTGCCAAACTCATTAATTTCATCCTCACCCATAACAATTTTACATTCAACAACAATTTGTCCAAACCATGGGAACAGCCATCAGTATTAGGATGGCTCCCCACTATGCCAACCTTTTCATGGGCCACCTTGAAGAAGAATTTCTGGACAAATGCACTATGAAACCTATGATACACCTGAGATACGTGATGATATTTTCATCTTCTGTACAGATGACTCAAACTCCCTTGTAGTTTTCCACCACAAGTCAACCACCACCATCCATTAAACTCTTTGGAACACCCACACTAGCATTAACTCCCTGGACACCACAATCAGCTTCAACAATGGAACTCAGACAACTATATACATGAAACCCCTGGATCACCTGACCTATCTTCATAATCACCCCAAACATACCAAGAAATCTGTTATCTACAGCCAGGCACTTAGATACCACAGAATATGCTTCAAGGAGAAAGTCTGGGATATACATCTTAACACACTCAAAACTGCCTTCACCAAACAAGGACACACTGCCAGAGAAGTAGATTGCATCATGGAATGGACCACCTAAATACCCCAAGAGAACCTGCTTTAATATAGAAATAAAACCACCTCATATCGCACATTCCTAGTTGTCATCTACCACCCCCACACTGCACAAATGTATAGCCAATTCATTGATTTCAATGCAATTACTCACTGGGAACAACATTTAAGGTTGAGGCCTAAGCATTTGAATTATATTCCAAGCTCTCTTGCACATTTTGCAGTTACTGTGCAAACTACTAAGAGTATATCTGAATGTAAATCCAAAATGTTAATGATCTGCAGACCAAGAAATATGCAGTGGAAAAAGTTGCTGAGTAAAGAACACTTGAAAACTACTCAGAGTATTTGAAAAGAGCTTGCAAATTGTGTGGGGAAAAGTGAAATTCTTAAATAAGTGACTCAATGTGAAACATTTAATCAGGTCTGAAACACACAACATTTATATTTATTAAGCAAAAATTAATTTGCAGAATCAGGGCAACTAATCTTACTTCACTGCAAACCCACCTGCACATAGTGGATTTGAAAGTCTGAGCTGAGCTCTGATGTCCTTAGGTTCACATTTGGTTTACGAGAAACTGTGAAAACCAGAGTGAGGAGGAAGAATGAATAAAAAGTCCAGTGAAAAAATAGGAACAGAGACTGGGCAGAGTGAATAATACAGACAGAAACTGTGAATTTTACTCAAATATATAGAAAATAAATGCTAATGAAAAATTAAATATGCCATATGTACCACGGCATCCTGGCTGCCTAAGATTTTAAGGAGCTATTCCTTTTAGTAAAAGGATGAATAAAATTATGATGCGTTTTAGAAAGGGGACAGGAGCATAGTTTTACATTTTATAGAGGAAAAAGGGTTGTGACATTACAGTAGTTTGTGAACATACTCCTCAGAAAGAACAGGAGTACTTGTGGCACCTTAGAGACTAACAAATTCATTAAAGCATAAGCTTTCGTGGGCTACAGCCCACTTCTTCGGATGATTTATTAGAGCTTATGCTCTAATAAATTTGTTAGTCTCTTAAGGTGCCACAAGTACTCCTGTTCTTTTTGCAGATACAGACTAACACGGCTGCTACTCTGAAACACTCCTCAGACTTCACAAGGGTACCCCCATTTAGACTTCCCGTGACATTAAACTAAAGTTTAATTGTTGAGGCATTGGCATTCACTGTGGGCAGGAACTCCAGTGTTTTGCTTTTTTCCCCCCAATCAGCTCTGCCTCTGAGAAAAACTTGAAGCTTTGAAGTAGGGGCTTTTATTTACTTGTACATGTTTGGTTTTAAGTGCCCATGGTTTGGAATCTAGCACTGGCACGGTACATGGAAATTTGTGGCAACCAACCATAGCACAGCTCTGAAAGGGAGCACTAGTGATTACAACGTTACTTACTGAGGCACATTCCCATGACAACCATTGTTAGAAGGATAGATTTATGTGGTACCATCATCTAGGATTATTGGGAAATTCTATTGCAACAATGAGACTTCATGCTTTAATAAACAGTGAAGACCCACAGCCAAGACTGTGGACTCTTTGAATCCATCCGTCCCCAAAGATCTAGGACATACTGACATGCAGCCAGTCCCTTAGGAGCTGGCATCCCCTGAATAAAAGGGTTCAGAAGCATCTTCCTGGGCTTCCCCCAAATTCCAGTGTTGGAACCACAACAGTTCTACTATCCCAGGGACTTCTGAGAGACATAATTTGTCACTAAAGTTTTAAGGATGGGCTGAAGTGATGCATAGGAACCTTGTGCATAGGCTCACAGGGTTGCATTTTATCCTTGCATTTTAAACTAATACTCTACAAGTAGCTAATATCTCAGAAATCAGTGTGAGGAGACTGGATTGTAGGTGTTCAGGCCTAGTGGTCAGAGTCCAAATGCCAGCACCCAAGGTCAAAGCAGAGTCAGAATCTGGGCGAAGGGTCAGCACTGGATTGCCAGGAATCAGGGAAGGCACAAGCAGGCCTGGTTCCAAGGCAGGAGCAAGGCTTGGACAGGATGGGAACAAGGCGAGGTGCAAGGCTTGGAGTGAGGCGAGCACAGGAGACAGAGAATCCGTTGGTGTGTGTGTTGAGCAGTCACTGACCTTCTGTGACTGCTAGGCTTAACGGCAAGCCACCTGATTGCCTTAGTTAATCAGGTTGCTCTGCTGTGTCCCAGCTGCACATGATTGTCTGCCTGACAACTCATTCCATGCAGGTATTTAATCCCATATTCTAACCACCTTTGGCCAAGATTTTTAAAAATAGATGCCAAAAGTTAGACTAAGTCCATATTTAGACACCTAAATATGTGGCCTCATTGTCAAAAGTGCTGAGCTCCTGCTGACGTCAATGAGAGCTACTGGGTGCTCAGCACTTTTGACAAACAGGATTCTTCCCTACATCACTGTCATATGGCCTGGCCAATCCATAGCACTCCTAGCTGGCCAAGCATGATGCTGCCAGCACTTCCTGCCTCAGTTTCCTACCCCAAGGTGTGTTTCCTCAGTTCTCACCATGCTAGTCTGTGCTGGAGATGTGGCTTAACCCTCTGGCTAAATCATACACAAACCAAACCCCTTCTGGGGTAGCAAATGTCCAGCTAAAACCCCAACAAATAATCGTTTTTTCTGCCCTTCAGGGCTTCTCTTCAGCCAATCCTATGGACCAGGTTCCCAATCCCTTTTGCCTACCTTGGAGAGTCTTTCTGGACCTGAAATAGAGCACTCAGTCCCCAGGCCATTACCATTGCAGTACTCAACTTCCTGCGGAAACTGGCTCAGTCCATCCCACAGACACCTACCTGCTCCCTGTTGTTCCACTCTCCAACCTGAGCTTTCTCAGCCTTCTTATAAGGCCCACGTGTCCATTAACTATTCCCTTACCCTCCTTAATCCTGCCTCCTCAGACAAGGAAGCAGTGGATTAATTATGGCACAGGTGTGGCTGGCCCCATCTGCCCAAGGGGCCAGATAATTCTGTATGTAGGCAATTATCACAGGGTAAGAGTCTATTTTTGAAAAATCATGTCATTATCTTGCCAAAAATATCACTTTGTGATGCATTGTCCTGAGGCCGTAATGTTTTACATTAAACAATTTTTAAATTTTGAATATAACCTCTCTTTTATTGATTCCTATAAGCTAAATCAAAAGCCATAGAAACCTACACCACTAGGTTCTATAAAAGTGCAACACAGAGCATACTAAATATTACCTAGCAAAAGAAAGGCATTTAATAAAGGGTTTTTTTTCTCCTTCATTAAATTTGCCAGCCAGAATCTCCCTACTAATGACATCTTCTGACAAACTCTAAAATTCCTCATACTGTTTGTCCCTAGTGAAATTCGCTCCTGTGCAGAGGTCCCTATAATGTGCACTTAGGCTGGGATTTCCACCTGGGAGCTCGGCATCTCACTTCCTTAAATCCTTTTGGAAATCCCAGCCTTAAACTGAATAAAAATCGCACCTAGACCGTCAATGCAAACGTGTGTTTCATCCATTGTGAACTGTATCACAAATTAAAGTGCAGCTATGGTCAGTGCAGTGACTGTTAAAAATACTCATTTGGAGCGTTCAAAGTCATATTTACTGACTTCAGTGACAAAAACAGGTATTTACTAATTGTTACTCCAGAGCCATCAAGACTAAGAAAATTATCTGTATTATGATCATTAATGACCTCCTAGTTAGAGGGTGTTTCCAAACACACTCTGGGTAACTTCTGGATCCACCCAGAGAGTTGTTCCCCCCAATACTCTCCCTTTTCCTCATCTGAGTTAGGCCGACTCCTTTCAGCAAGTATCAAAGGGGTAGCCGTGTTAGTCTGAATCTGTAAAAAGCAACTGAGGGTCCTGTGGCACCTTTGAGACTAACAGAAGTATAGGGAGCATAAGCTTTCGTGGGTAAGAACCTCACTTCACTTCACTTGCATCTGAAGAAGTGAGGTTCTTACCCACGAAAGCTTATGCTCCTTATACTTCTGTTAGTCTCAAAGATGCCACAGGACCCTCGGTTGCTTTTTTCAGCAAGTATGTTTCCCACATGTCTCAGCCATGCCTCCTAAGGTTCATGTTCACCTTTTCAAGGGAAGGTTGGAGAGGAGGAACAGACAGAGGTGCTTTAAACCAATTAATTAATCTAGTTGAGGAGTAAGTTAACTGAGTTCTCTGTTTTTCACGAGAAATAGTTAAAGTTTCAGATTATCAAGTTGTTGCCTAACCCCTTATTTCCAAAGAACAGAAGCACTATGCCATAATATCCAGTGGTGCTTTTCTATTTTAGTCATCTGCTGAACAAATAGGCTTTTTACTGGTGGCTCCAAAATAGTCTTTTGATTTAGGGTCTGATCCCCTATACCTGGGGGGAGCTCTATATACTTCAATGGGGTGCTGCATGGGCATGAGAGTCCACTCATGTGAAACAGCTTGTAGGATCAGGGCTCAGGAAGAAAGAAACATTTCATTATGGAGGAGAGGTAGTATCTTTCATAGCACAAGCAGAACGGTTTAAGAGCCAATTTTTCAAAATCTGCTCCTTAGTCTAAGTTCTTGTGACTGTGCAGGCATGGTAAGATTTAAGTGCAGCAGTAGAAGTGTCACCCAGGTCCTCAAAGGTAATAAGGCACCTAACTCTCAAGGATTTCAATAGGAGTTAGGTCCTTAAATACCTTTGAGAATCTGGGTCTATATTTAAAGTATCTGCCTACTGGTAGGGAGTAGCAAAAACCCAAAACGAATAAAGCAAAACATTTTGGGTTTTTTTGCTAAACTGATAAACATTTTGCTAATTTGCTCCACATTTTTATATGCAAAGGAAAACACAGCAATGAAAAATTAATACTTCACCCCCCCCCCCAAAAAAAGTCTTTTACTATGGAAATTGTGACCTTTTATCTTGAGATGGAATTTAGCAGCAGTCGCAAGTCTGGTGTCATAGTTTCACCATAATGAGCAGTGAAGAATTGTCATTACTAGCAGAAATGATGAAATTTTGTCCCATTTAAATCAACAAATCTTGCAAATGTCTGTAATACTTTTAGTTTGGGGGGAACTGGAAATCTCTGGGTATTGGTAATGGAGTCTGAGTGCTCTTTGCTCATCCTTAAGCAGAAAATCTCACTTCAGGGAAGAAACTGGACAGCTATACGAAGAGCTAAAAAACAGAACTATTTGTCAAATGGATCCACTGAAATTCTATGGTTTGCTGCCCCCGATAAGATGATCACTTATATTTCCATAGAGTTGTTCTTAAAATGTAAGAGAAAGCAAGTTTTGGAAGGACATAAACCCATAATGTTTTTTCATGACAGAAAATCATATATATTTATATCATAGTATATATTCTTTTGCATAGTTAAGTGGAAAATATATTTTAACTGATCAAATAATGCTTAATAGATCATAATTGGATATTGAAAAGATATTGAAAAGTTATAATGGGTACCAAATGGGCTGTTCCCTATTCTGGAATGTGTGGGTCTCTCTCTCTCTCTTTCTCAATTTCATCCTGAACCTGAGAAATGTTCCTGATGAAAGTTTAGTCAAAACATATATTTCTGACAGAAAAACATTTCATCTAAAAATTTCCAACCCGCTCTACCGTACAACCAATTCACTCATCACTAATACTACCACAGTACCTCCTTCTCCATGAAGATAAATATCTATCTGCATTTGTTCCAGAAGAAAGAAAAGAAAAAGTCAACATTTCCTTTTAATACGTTTAAAAACAATTATATACTCAGTACAACCACTTCTCCCATCTCTAGTTGAAATATCTATCTTCATTGGCTCTGCAACAGTAATCCAGCATGTGTCTACCCTGCAGACTGCATGAATTTTTCACAAACATGTCAACATACACTCCTTCTGGCAGACATTGTTTACTTCGGATAAACCTGACCCTCTGAAGGATAAAATCATTTTTTGAACACATGAAGAGTGAGAGTACTTCTTATGAAATGTTTCATTATATTATATACAGTATGCAGTCTCCATTATATAAATAATTCTTTCCCCATCATCTACTTCTCTGTGGGAATACTGAATAAATAATTAAGGGGGGGAGGGGAAACATAGTAGGAAAAATAAGTCTAAACAACTGGAAAGATTATTCATAAATTGAGTAATGTTAATTGTATTTCCCACAGAAACATAAAAGTGTATTTGACAACATGAAATATATACACCTTTCCAAGATTTTGCCTTTTGGCTCTCTTTCCAGGGCAGTGATACTAATATACAGTCACTTTACGGAAAATATTCCTGAAGAAGAATATGTTATTTAGTGTTTATTTTGTGGACCTAGACAAAGCATGAGCCCATTCATCACCCTTCTTAAAAAATGATTAGATCTTTGCTCTAAAGTATGGCAAACTGATGAGGAACTCTGCTAAGCCCCCTCAGTTAGGATATGTAAGTGCCTACATGATCATGTAACTTTTCTGCTTGCTGCCTTAGTGTGGCTTGTCAGTCACAGAAAAAAAAAGGAAGAGTAGACAGAGTGCTAATAACTAGAAGACTCAGCTTTGGCTACATTTTCTGAAATGACGGTATTCTCAAAATTATTATACTGTGATAGAATCTGGAGGCCCCAATCAGAGATTAAGGGTGACATTTTCAAAAGCACCCAAGTGGTTTAGAGCCAAATTAACTTACGTACTTAGAAGTACTTGATTTTCAATGAGATGTAGATGCCTAAGTGCCTAACTCACTTTGAATATTAGTGCCTAAGCCAATAACACACTTTTGAAAATTTTCCATTTAAGCTACATTTTACTAGGCATTGCACACATTTAAAAAAAAAAAAGATACTGTGACAAAGTTCCTCCTCTATCTTGGTGGGTCCTGCACTTATTGACAAATTTTCTTGCCTCAGAGATTCATCATATGGGTTGGGGAACAGCCCAGAGACCTTCCCCTCTGGAAGAACCCACAATCCAGGTCAATTGGGAGAAACCCAGGCCCACCCTCTACTCCAGGTTCCAGCCCAGGTCCCTGTGGACTACAGCTGTCTATAGTGCCTCCTGTAACAGCTGCATGACAGTTACAACTCCCTGGGCTACTTCCCCATCGCCTCCTTCAAACACCTTCCTTATTCTCACCACAGGACCTTCCTCCTGGTGTCTGATAATGCTTGTGCTCCTCAGTCCTCCAGCAGCACATCCTCTCACTCTCAGCTCCTTATGCCTCTTGCTCCCAACTCCTCACACTCCCACCACAAACTGGGGTGAGCTCCTTTTTAAAACCCAGGTGCCCTGATTAGCCTGCCTTAATTGATTCTAGAAGCTTCTTAATTGGCTCCAGGTGTCCTAATTAGCCTGCCTGCCTTAACTGGTTCTAGCAGGTTCCTGATTACTCTAGTGCAGCCCCTGCTCTGGACACTCAGGGAACAGAAAACTACTCATCCAGTGACCAGTATATTTGCCCTCTACCAGACTCCTGTACCCCACTGGTCTGGGTCTGTCACAATACTTACTGCCTCAATGAGTTTTCCCTGGATAAATCAAAATGGCTTTTGGTGCATATGTTTAAAGTGACATGAAAACATACACCATAAGTGATTAGCAACAGAGGGTCCTGTGGCACCTTTAAGACTAACAGAAGTATTGGGAGCATAAACTTTTGTGGGTAAGAACCTCACTTGCATCTGAAGAAGTGAGGTTCTTACCCACGAAAAGCTTATGCTCCCAATACTTCCGTTTGTCTTAAAGGTGCCACAGGACCCTCTGTTGCTTTTTACAGATTCAGACTAACACGGCTACTCCTCTGATACTTGACACCATAAGTGATGTTAATTTGTGCACATGAAACTAGGCTAACTGTCTCTTACAAACCAGTTAACAGCCCCAGAAACCTGACAAAAACTACTCCTGTGCATAAATCATTCTATCCGGTGCTGTGTGAAGAACAGTTTATGATCATTTGAATGCAGAGGGTGAAATTCTGGTCCCACTGATATCAATGGCAAAATTCTTCAATTGAATGGGATAGGATAGTACACATGTTCATTCTTGCCTCTTGCTTTCTTTCCAATGCTGCTGTCACACTCCCAGAACACATACGGCTGTGTGTTTCTGCCAGTTTTGTTGCTGCCGGAACTGCATTGCGTTGAGTGATATGCGTGTGCAGTGGACTTTATGTCTCAGACAGGGACTCTCTTTCTGAGCAAAGATCAGTGCACATTTGTTGCCAGGAGGCCAAATCCCAACATCTTGATTCCATTTTTACTAGGACTGTGTGGAAAACAAGAATTCCATTTTGTGGGAAATTTCAAGATTTCAACAATTGTTTTCATTTGGCATTGGAACAAAACCCAAGACATTTTAAAAAAAATTCATGAAAAACTAGAGTCAGGATGCTCAGCTGAGCTGCGGGAGACCCACGTTCAAGTCCTTGTTCAACTGAGCTGGCTTCTGGGTTTCTTTCAACTCTTACTTGACCTGAGAAACTGATACGTTTTGCAAAAAGTTTTGTTTTTGACAAATCAGCCTTTTCCATCAAAAAATTCTCAACCAATTCTAGATTTGACTCAGCCTGTTCTCAGGCAAACTCCCAGTTGGCCAAACTGTGCAGCCCTTAATTAACTAAAACTTCCACTGGCATGAGTTTTGCTTAAGGACTGCAGAATTTGTCATGACAGGAGTTGGAACTGAGGAGAAACTGAAAAAGGATTTAAAGTGACTAGCATAAGGCTAAAAAAACACCAAACAAATGCATGCATATGAATGCACGCAAACACACACTATTATTCTGTCTTTTTCTACCTAAAAATTATGGGTTTCAAAATAATTGTGTGAGTACTTTATTGCATTTTAATTTCCAACATGTTACAGGATATTTTAGATTCTCCCCCACTCTGATAATGGTTAAATAGTGGTTTGTTCACTAAACTGAAACAGAATAAGCCAGCTTGAAATCAGGCCACAAATAACAGATTGTTTTGCTTATATTTAATATGAGTTTCCCTAGCCTGATCATTTCTTATTTTATATATCCTGTCTCATCAGTAGGATACATTTAGAGATGCCACATACCTTATGTATGCAGATCGGCTGCAGAAGAAGCAATACAAGCCCAGACCTAGCATTAAGTAAAATAAAACCTCCAAATACAGCATCTCTTACTATTTGCTGACTGCAGCACTAGAACCATAAACCACTGGCAATAAGAAGGAAATTAGGACATGGTTAGAAACACACAATTACTGAATTCTGCTGTGGGATTCTGATAAATTCTCATGTTTTCATCTAAATGAAAACCCAGATCAACTCTGCTTGTGCCAAACTTGCTTTTTTACTTCAGAATTTCTCCTGATAATGACTTATTGGATCCTGCTGTATCATATTTATAAACAAAACCATGTGTTATAAAGGTAGTGTGATCAATATTGCTATTTGTTCACCTAGCATTACTTGGACACGTTCACCCTGCTTCTACATGGAAGAGCTTAGTTGTGTGATGATTCAAACTCTTGTCACTAGAGGTCTCCAGTCAGAGATGAGCCCAAGCCACAAAGAGCCAAACTTCCTCACCGTTCAGGGGTGTTCAGATCCAGGATTTTATTTCAAGATCACATTCCAGGGCCTGATCCAGATTCTAATTACACCAGTGCAAATCCAGAGTACCTCTAGGAAGTTAACCTGGATTTGCACTGGTGTTTCTGACATCAGAATTTTGTCCATAGTCTCAGTGCTTAGAAGGTGCTTGGGCGCCTGGGAGGGAGGGGGAGAAGCGGCGCCCGAGCCGCGGCCACTCGGAGTCTCCCCCTCCCTCCCAGGCTCTCAAACCTGGGAGGGAGGGGGAGACTCCAAGTGGCTGTGGCGTGGTGCCGCTTCTTCCCCTCCCTCCCTCCTAGGCTTGGGAGCCTGGGGGGAGGAGGCAGGGCTGGGGATTTGGGGAAGGGGCGGAGTTGAGGCAGGGCCAGGGGGGTAATTAAATAAGGGGGGGGGCGGCCAAAATTGTTTTTGCTTTGGGCGGCAAAAATCCTAGAGCCGGCCCTGGCCAGAAGATTGAGTCCTATCCTAACGGACACCCCTGGCCACAGTAATCCTTTGGTATAAATGCCTTTGGTATAAAAAGAGCTGATTTAAAGAGTTAGCAGTTCAATTTAATGCAAACTGATAAGATCACATCCACACCATGTGCTCTCTCAAGGACACTTTGTTTTTTCTTTTTACATTTTTTTCTCTCAATCTCAAATAAAAGTAATTCTCACTGAAAGTATCTGTTTGCTCTTTGTGTATGAAACATATAAGTCTTGGAATGCAATAGAATGGGAATGCAGTTTTTTCTTGAGGAAGTTTTTTCTAGACCACCCTAGAAAGGCTGGACTCTCTCATGGCTTTCTCAGCCCACTGCAAAATTTGAACCGGGGTGGTGAATTTTTTTCACTCCTAGATTTTTTGTGAATAGTTGGGAGGCAAGTTGGGTTCATGAGAGACAGCATGGGCAAAGGAGGAAGAGAATGAGAAAAAAAAAAAAAAAGAACATTAGCACCCTAATATCAGCCCAAACTCTATGCTTGCTGTACTGTGAAGGGAGTAATATTACAGAAAGTGAGCCTCCAAAGACTGAGAAATGGAATCACCTGAGGCTTATCACAGCTGCTGAAGGTGGAAGCTGCTACAACAAAACACAGTGGCAAGAAGCATATATATACATATATATGGTTTAAACTAGCTACTTGTCACATGTACAATATCTTTTGGGAAACAACCAAAGAATACCAGATATTATTCAGTATACAGTAGCTTGCCTTAAAGGGTCAGATTTACTAAAAAAACAGATTGTAATCTCTCTCCCTATTAATTTTTCTTACGCATTATATCTGGCTAATGAAGTGATCCTTGTTATCAGTAACTGTATTTAAAAGAAAATTTACCAAATGTTAAGCAGATCCCAGTTTCTTTTCTTTTCTTTTCTTTTCTTTTTTTGGTAAGCTTAGTGAATGTTTTGTAGCTGCCACAGTCATCAAAGAAAAATAATGTGCCAAATACAGTACTACAGGATCAGCAAAAGTTTTAGATGGAGAGAAGCCAAAATATGATTTTAAGAAAAATAGTAGTGCTGCAGGTATTGGGTGAAATGATAAAGAACCATCCTTCTGCTGACTGGGAGCCAGTCTTATTTAAAGTCCCTTGCTCTGAATGTCAGTATTTGGCAGCGTTCCCCCATTCAGATAAAGGGGCAATGATTTCAAAACACTAAACACTATTTATGTTACCTGATAACTTATCCCTGTTTGACTTTTGCCTCTGTGGGAATAGAAGATTATTTTAGTGGGAGACAAGTTAGACTATTTTGGCAACTTTTCAAAATGTACATAAAATTGGAACAAAAACCGAAAGTAGAGAAAAGATTTGGTTATGCCCTCTGACTCCAAAATTCTTGGTTTCTGTTGCCTTTAGGAATTTACTTTCCAGTGATGGAAAGCTATTTTTTTTCCTGTGTGTAAACATTTTGGAATCCCCTTGGTCTTTTTTCATAATATTTAAAGAGCTCTACTCACCTTTCAAGCCATTCTGATTATGCAATGGGCTTTATTTATCAAGGAGGTTATATGGTCCCTCTGCCTCTGCAAAGATATGGACTGGTCTTCCTCTCTTTCTGTCTTTTCAGCATAACATCAGCCACATCACTGAGGGAAAGGGCTTGCCTATACTACAGAGCCTTGGCCGGGATAGCTAAGACAGCAGAGCCCCTTATGGTAGACGCAGTGCAAGATGGTAGAAGGAATTTCTCTACCTGCATAGTTACACCACCTCCCTTAATGACATAAGCTAAGCTGACAGAAGCACTCTTGTTAATATAGGTGCATCTAAACCCAGTGTTTTGCCATCATAGCTATGCTGGCGGGGGGGTGGGGAGGCGAAGAACAGAAAGGAGGAGGTAATTTTGTAGTGTAGACCTAAATTTCATCCCTGTACAAAGGACTATACAAGACCTATACACCGCTTAAATCCTAACTTGAGGATGTAAGTGGGAGCTAATGATGAATAGGCCACATGTTGGTCCTCTGCAAAGAGATCAGCTTCATCCTGAATACTTATTGAGTAAATTCCTCTGGAATTCTCTTTCTGCAGGGAAGCAAACTGGAGCTGAGATTTTCTCCACCCACCACGGAACACTAATACAAATCGCTAGAGTAAAAAACGTGCCTTAGTTGACTACAAATTTCGTGAATAGTTCTTCATTATTGCAGTAGACCTGTTGCTAAATTGTGGAAATTTCTATGAGACCAATTGCAGATTCATTCCTTCTGTGAATTACCAAACAAGTGAGCAAACACCACACACACAATAATCAAAAATACTGCAACTGTGAAATGCACTGGTGAATAATGATAAGTGATAATATCTCTAAAGACCACCAGAATACTTGGAGCACTGCAGAACAGTTGCCAAATCTGTAAATGGGTATGAGATTCATGTGTTAAATTACATTCATCATGCACCTTTGACTTCTTCAGCTGCACTCTGCCCACTAATCCATCTCTGCCTGGACTACCTCTAACATTCCAAGACTTGTAGCAGCTTCAAACAGCTGCCATCTAAAAAAGAATTGTAAGAAAATAATCTTTCCTTCTCCCCGCCGCTCGCAAATAAGGAATTCCTCTCCCCGACAAAATAATGACATTGATCCAAGGCCTAGGATGGGCAGTAACAAGGGACTCAAATACCATGATAATGGGGGCCATAAAAGAATCTAGGTAGATATCTGGTAGATAGAACATTCAGTCTACTTAAAATATTATGTAAATTTCTTGAACTTATTTCTTATTGATTTTTTCACATTCCAGATGTAACATTCTTTCTATCACATTTCTATATTTTTTCTTATTTTGAAATCTTTTGTAAGTGAGATTGTCAGCGCTTTATAGGCTAAAGAGTCCTGAAAGGCCGTGGACATATGGGAGAAGTGCTGCAACTCTCCATGCCCCAGAAGTGTGGCAACCAGCAAATCACTGCTTCTCACCTCTCCAGGGTTCTCCCCTCCTCGGTAGCAGCAGTTCCGCATTGGTGTCAGATGCCTCTTTTATGCTGGATCAAATCTGAGGGTTTTTTTTAAATGATAAGTTAAGAGACCTGAATAATGTAGTAGAGAAAGATGCAGGATTCATAGCTGCTTCTGATTTCCTAGTGCAGGTTTTATGTTACAGTGGTCACCTGAAAAACCTATTAAGAGTGCATATGGGCTGGAGATAAATGATCACGGACTTCAGTTCAGGTTCCATGTCAGGTGGCAAAACATACTGTGCATAATATAGTAGTCCTGCTCCAATAAAAAGAACTCATGTAAAAAGAGGGAGTGAAGAATGACACATTCTTCCTGAGAAGGGTCAAACAGCCTGACGCAAAATCTGGTTGTTCTGCTGACTGGAGTGAGACAAATTTAAAAAGCAGACAGGTTGCTCCCTCAAGACAATCTCACCTTCCTCATATCCTGGGAATCATCAAGGATGCAGAAGAAACAGTACCTTTCCCTAAGCCAAAATCAAACAACAGATTAAAGGGCTTTTATAAGGAACGTTGAGACTATCAGGTCTTATAAACACCTGTCCCTGGTAGACTTTGTAAAAGGAAGAGTATTTCCCAAGAAACATCTCTCTGTTGGTTATAAATGAAACCTTGTTCGGAGGAGGGAGGGGGCTTAGGCCAGAATACAACATAATTGGGGGTACCCTTTACACATAGGTATACAGGAGGCTCTACAGATCGATGTGCCTTGATGGTTCAGGATCAATAGCCAAAGCCAGAAGTCAGAATTCTGTTGCCAAGGAAGTAAAAACATTTGGTTTCTAAAGCTAGGATTAAGCCCTGTGCTGACCAAACCACTGTGCTAAATCTCAAGGAGTCCCACAAAAACGTTGAACTCAGAACTTTCTGTCAATAAAGCCAAATCCTGCAGTGCTTACTCAAAGCAAGCAATCCAGAAAAGTGTCCATGAACATAAGTGGTTGTCTAACCCCTATTATTTGTTATTTGTATGAGCACAGTTTTGAATGTAAAATTATTCTCAGAAAGAGAAAGTATTATGAGAACCTGCATGAATATTTAGTCTCAGGAGTAATCACCCCAGAAGTGCTTCTGAAGCCATTTTGAAAGGTCATTTGAGCTTGGGAATCATCAAAACAGGGAGCAGAAACACCATAGGACTTAAGCAACCAATCACATGGGCCTGAATAAGCAATTTTGAATAGTGAATTCTCAGAGGGATATTTACAGAAGTTGAAATATGTTCCCATAAAACCATTCCTTGAATAATTTAGAATAATGAAATAATCCAAGTCTGTTTGTGGACAATTTGTGAGCATTTGAATTGATCAAATAAGTTGTCTCTGCAAATAGCTCACCTAGCTCTACATAGGCAAAACACCCAGTGACGTAAATGGGAATTTTGCCTGAGTAAAGAGTGCAGGACTGGGCCCATAATAAGGCATTAGTTTGAAATATCTTTTGAAATTTTACAAATTGAAACCAGGATTTATACAAATCTTTCCTATGGGTTCCCTGTGCTCTTTCTTCTGGTATCTAGGGCAAAGTACTGGGATGCAATGGATGTTTCCAATAAAATTTCTTCTCACAGCATGTGTCCTTAGAGAATACTCAGACTGCATCACACAGTGAGCTTTGAGATAGATCTAGAACCCCCCTCTGGTGAGTCTTTAACCTTTTCCTGAAGCCAATTAAAAGCCACTTATTAATGTTTTCTTTGTGAATTAAGAGCAGTGATAGTCTCTCTGCCTGGATCTGCAGCTAATCCTAATGGAGAGCCCAGGAAGGATACTAGGGCATGCTGAGCCAAGGTATCTGCCCAGCAAATATTTTGACACTTTCCTTCATTCCAGGATTGCCACTGAGCACTCAGCATGTTCTCGCTCTTTGGAAAGGAGGTGCTAATACCTTCAATTCACCTTTTATTCTGGTTAGCATGCATCTAATTGACAGCTGATCTCTTGGAAAAACAAAGAAACAAGATCAGTTAAATACTGCTTTGGGAAAGTAGGAACTCCTAGCATGGCAATCAGAGATTGGTATAAGTAACTGTTAATTCAACTAATCCACAAACCCCTCTAAGAAATATAGTAATATAAGTAGACATTAAATAATGTTTAATACCTATTGATTCCTCTACAATTCCATGATGCATGCAGATTAAAATCAAAAGGTATCAGAGGGTCTAAGGCAATGGCTTTGCTGGGGTCTGGTGAATATATATTTTTAATAAAATACAAATATTACGACAGTATGAAAGTATATGGAGACTAATACCCCCAGAATAAGGCATTCATGTAAAGGCAACAAAATTGAGCTCCAAAGAAGTATGGAAAGGGAGTAACTATTGGGCATCATGGCTGTATCTACACTGAACAATTTGTCAAGTTCTCCCACCCTTGCCATTGTTGCATTGGTGCAGATCCTCTGCTACTAGCAATGGAGGGAGTGCTAGTGTAGACAGATGGTCCCTAGAGAGCACAGTGGTAAAAATGCCAGCAACCAACTAATACTAGTGCTTCCATGGGTCCAAGCTGTGGTGGAGTTACACTAGTGTTCCAGCAACATTGGGACATGTGACAGGATGCTATCAGCAGCACCTTGATCACTGACATTGCTGCAACCTGGACCAGGCTGCACACCCAGCTGAGGGCAATTACACACTTTCTGATGGGGGATAGTGAGCACCTGGGTGACAATCACAGGACTAACAAGGTAATCAGGGAGGAAAAAAGGGGAGGAAACAAGAAACAAGGGGCAGCTCAAGAGGAACTTAGAAGGAATCTCAGAGTGCGAGCCAGAACAGAACAGAACAGGGCAGGGCAGTGAAGTGAAGTGAAGTGAAGTGAGGGCTGCAGGGAAACCTGTCTTTGCTATAAGCCTGTGTTGCATGTTATTGTGATGTAAAAGGGAAATAAATACACACCTTGGTGAAGGATAAATGGTCTGGTGTGTATTTATGACTGCAAAACCATCTGCACTGGCCAGGCAGTGAGGTTCACTGGGTCAGGATGGAGACCCCCTTTGACAGGACAATTTGATGAAAAGCTTAGTGAGGGCATCAGATGCTACCCAAAACACTATATACAAATGTGATAGCCTTGAAAGAAACCAAGTCCCTGAGAGAATTTAGTTTGACTGATTTTTTAAATGATCTTATTACAACTTCTAGAGGAATCATTTTTGTAAGTAAAAGAAAGTTGCTCATAAAAGGGATGTGAAGTTTAAATTTGGACCCATGTTCATCTATTTTGAATGCACCACCTAAGAATAATAAGGCCAAAGGAGAATTTAAGAGGGCCAGAGGAGTGGAATAGAGGAAAGAAGAGGAGAAAAGTAGATGCTGGAACATAGATATGGGAGGCTCAGAGACTCATTAGAGCAAACTAGGAGTAAAAAGATGGGAATCATTCAACAAAACCAGAAGTAAACCAGAGAAAGTGAAATAGGCCCAAGTAGGACTAATCAGAAAATCCAGATTTTTCTCATTTTAATCCCCTTTTGAAATTTTCCAGTCAAGTGTTTTTATCTTTTTTTTTTTATTTTATTTTTTGTTTCATTTCAATTAAAATTTTTCATTTTGACTTATGAAAACTGATTCTTTTTTCATTTTCCATCTTCAGTTTTTGGTCCCCCCACTCCCAGCTTCTCACATTTTTACTTTTCCTAATTTTTTACACTGGAAAAAGGGGGAAAGATGAAAAAATATGGGAAAGTGGAAAAACCCTATTTTGCACACTTTATTAAAACTTTTTTTTTATTCTTTTCCAACTGAAAAAGGGTGAAAAGTTGTTTTTCCACCTCACTTTCATATATCTTTCCTTTTTTGTTGTTTTTTTGGTACCACAATTTCAGCTGGAAAATTTCAATCAGCTCTAGATCCAAGGCAGTATAAGCTAGAGAGTTGTATCTGGAACCATAGCACAAGTTGAGTCTAAAGATTTCTGGTGCAATACTGAGCTAGATGGTAAGGGCCTCTGAACTCTTCTGGTTACAACTGGTAATTATAATGGTTTGCCACCTATGATAAATTGCCACTATGAAAATCAGCATTCAGATACTTATTTTTTCCTTAGAATGAGTGTACATGGAGCCTTAAGTCGAAATGCCTGTAAAGGGCCAGATTCTCAGTTGGTATAAATCAGGGATTGGCAATGTTTGGCACGCGGCCCGCTAGGGTAAGTTGCCTGGCGGGCTGGGCTGGTTTGTTTAGTTGCCATGTCCGCAGGTTCGGCCAATCGTGGCTCCCACTGGCTGCGGTTTGCTGCTTCAGACCAATGGGGGCTGCGGGAAGCGACGCAGGCCAAGGGATGTGCTGGCTGCCGCTTCCCGCAGCCTCCATTGGCCTGTAGCGGTGAACCGTGGCCAGCGGGAGCTGGAATTGGCTGAACCTGTGGACACGGCAGGTAAACAAACTGGCCCGGCCTGCCAAGGGGCTTACCCTGGCGGGCTGTGTGCCAAACGTTGCCGATCCCTGGTATAAATTAACATAACTCCATTAATTATTATTATTTATTTACATTTCTGTAGTGCCCAAGAACCCTTGTCATGGATCAGAACCTCATTGTGCTAGGTGCTGTATAAATACAAAATAAGACCATCCCAGAGCTGTGCCAATTTATGCCACCCTAGGATCTGGAACATAATAATGTACACCAAATGACTAAAATTCAGAAGTCATCTCTTTTATATTTGCTGAATTATTCCCATAAAACAGATTCCAGAAGTGACTAATTCATTATGCTCTAGAATCTAGAACCAGCTGGTCAGTAAAAAGCATGAAATCACTTATATTAGCTATGCTGAATTGCTTCTTTCTAAAATTCAGTGTACAGTTTTTCTAAAGACAGATGTTCAATTTTGCATTATTAAATTTTTCAGCCCCCCGAATAGGATTTGCTGATTTAAATGGTGCAGGACTAGAGAAATCAGCAAGTGGTAATCAAGCATTTAGAGCAAAACAGTGATGGGCTAATACTGACCTGTGTGCTTGCCTATGAAAAACTATAACCATACCATAAAGAAATCCAATTAGCTGACCTGGCAGTTGTTTAAAATCATGGTTTTCCTTACCTGTGAAAATGTGGAAATGACACTAACCTCAGAAGAAGAAAAACAATAGTCTGCTTTCTCTCTCTGTGAAATCAGGTTCTGTGACTATCCAAAAGGAACCTTGACATTTCATTTTAATGTTGTGCCAAGGTTATAGTCATTTAGATTTGAAATATGCTGGTAACTGGCCAATAAACTTAAGTAATTGAAATTGGATTCAATCATGCATTCAGGTAAGCAGATATGGATTGCTGCATAGTCTGCTAAAACCATAATGCTAGCCTGTCCGTATCAAGATTGAGGCTCCTCTCCAGTAATACATTACAGATATTACAGGTGAATATGTAGTTAATGGTGCATGAATGGTCAGTTTTGTGCCATGAACATGAAGAAGATGTCCCCATATGGTCAGTGCTCGAGCTAGAGATGCAATATAGCTTTCCGTATGAGTGTCTTTTCACTGAACATAGCCTGTTGTCCTGGCTAAAGGAACTGAAAAAAGGTCTATATTCATGAACTGGGTTTTAATCAAGCAAACAGTGCTAACAGTACAGGACATGGCAGATTGATTATTATGATGCCACTGTATAAAATACCTTTATAGTATGAACTTTTTCACCAGTATGAAGAATCACAGCACTGTAGAAATAGCTTAGGAACTCTGACTGGTGCGACATATTAGGAAAAGCAACAAGTTACAAGAGATCTAGAGCCTTCACCTTCACTTATGATGATTTTATGTTTTTTTGGGCCTGATCCTAGGCTCAGCAGCACCGTGCCTTTGACTCCTATTGACCCCATTGCAAGAAGGGGAATGCAGATTCTGGCTCTTTATGTGTAATAGGAAAACAAATATATATCTAGGACTCCTCCATAAGGAAACCCATTGCCGCCTGTTAATCATCTGAATAAAACTGAGTGCACAGATGTTGAAGGGCAGATCTCAAAAATATCAATCCTTGTCACAAATAGCAGAGTCAAGACCCCAGTTGCTTGCTACTAAAATAGTTCTTTGCCTTTGAATGCTTCTTCTGGTCATTTTTACACATCATGTGGGAGATTTTTCTATGACAGATGTGTGGAAAATATTAGTATTGATGTGGTTGCAATAGCGGGCGATAATTTTTTGACAGAGGCAGAAAAAATTTAACACTAAATTGGATTCTGCAATAAACATTGCTCTCTATTACTTGCATTCGGATGACCTTTTCCAATAGTATTTTTGGATCAAGCCATGAAACAATAGTTGAACCCACAGTAATTCAGAAGATATTTTTGCAACACATAGGGTGAAATGACCAGGAGGTGTGTGGGGGGAAGCTTCATTTTCAACACTCAAGGGAAAACAAAACCAAATATTGCTACAGAAATTGTAATTTCTATTCCTGGATTTGTGTTTTAGACAATGCTGCTCACATAAATATGCAGGGTCCAACACTGCAGTCCTTACCCAAGCAAAACTCCCAGTGAGAGTTCAGGCAAGATTTCAAAAACCCAATGGGATTTTTCCCTAAGTGAAGACTAAGGATTGTAGGTCAAAGATACTACAGGATGTAACCCAGAGAAGAAAAAGCTGATTATTGTTAATTTTTATATTAAAAAATTGGGCCTTGTAGTACATTTGGATACCAACATAAAAGGCTGGAATTTCAAGACACCTAGTTTCTGTTCATTTTGACTTTCTCCAGTGAGTGTGCACATGTGAGTTGTAAATGGTTTGTCAGTACACACACACACACACACACACACACACACACAGAGACGGTAGTGTTACTACTCAGCATGTAGGGAGTACCAAATAAATAGGGTTGTATCACTGTCAGTCTTGAAAAGTCAGCTGGAACACATGTATGAACTGAGGGCTTGATCCTGCAAGGTGCTGAGCACTCCGGCCCCAGTTCATCAAGGCACATAAATAACTGCTTAACCCTTGCATCACAGGTTAGAACACCAGAGATGGGGAAGCAGCCTCCAAGGAGGTTCTATTCCACTTCCCATAAAGGTGAGCAGGTAATAGGTGGACAGGGAGCTAACAATCCCAACAATGTGCTGGTCAGAAGAACTAGCAGAGAAGGGGATGTAAAGGGCTGGCACAGATTACTTTCCTGCTGAAGCAGCGGTGGAACAAGGGACCAAATTGTGACCCTCTGAGGCTGATTTGTTCAGAACTCATGGTAAATCCACAACATAGCTTTTAATTTGGACAGACAAGAAAACAAAGAAGATCTGACAAAGGTACAGAAACTAATGAATGACATAGAGGGTGGCATTTGGGTGCTTGTATTTAGAGCTGTATGAATAAAAGACTTTCCAGTTTGTTGGCAATTTTGAAAAGTTGGAAAAAAATGTTCTGGTTGGATTGAAAACAAACATTTTCTAATTTTTTGGCAAATTGAAAAGTAAAAAAAAGGGTTCACTTTCGGTCAAATGCAACATTCACTTTGACAAAATCAAAATGTTTCATTTCAATTTTGACAATTTTTGAGGTGCTTTGTAATTTAAGGAAAATTTTGAAACAAAACGTTAGATATTTTAAGTTAGGGTGAATAATTCTCAAACAATTTATTAATTTTTTTTTTCTGCCTGAAAAATGTCTGAATAAAGCACAATTTTCTTAAATTTGTCATTACCAATTATTAATTGTATAAACTCAGAAAGCATGTAAGCATGTGCTTATGTTACACTGAAATCAAAGCTTATATATTTTGCTGAACTGGTACGTGATGCTTATGCACAATATTGTAGTTTTTTTCTTTTCTTTTCTCAGATAGGACCAAATTTCAAATAGTCCTTATGTAGGTATTTTTAATATATGGTAAGTTTCAGAAATTCTAGAGCACCATCTCACTCATTTATTCAAAAGTATTTAGGTCTATATGACACTTTTTTGAAATATTTATGCACAGATGAACCTACTGTGGATTCTTATTTCCAGCCAATAATCGTTCAGAATTATAGGTGCTCAGCTACTATGGTGATTGGTATGATATAAAAATGTGGACAGACCAACAGGAAGAAAGTAGGAATAACAACCAATTAAATCATGTAGAAATAAAAGCTTAAGCATGTAGAAAATAATATCGGGGAGCCTGAAGTCCCAATTTTATGCTACCTTCCATCTAAAACCAGTAAAATAAAGTCAGGTTTCAAATGTTTTATACATTAATGAAAATTTTAATTTTGCCTTTTCATCACTGCTCAAGCTTTTTGTGTAAAGTCACGGAATGGTGTCTGTAAGCATTTACAAGCCTGTGAAATGTTCTGGGCTTCAGAAAGGCTTGAAACTAGAAAATCTGCTTGTCTTTTATCCTATGAATATGATTAGTTACGTTCTCTGTTTTGCAAGACATTATTAAAAACAGAAGTCTACAACTTCATTGTCTCAGATAATGACTTTGAACATGGGGTCAGTTTTTCTATTTTCAAATTTCTTTGCAAGATTAAAAGAAAGTAAATACAATTGCATTTTGGGGGGGGGAGTGGGATGAGGCTTTACACAGATGTAACAAATCAGGACACACACGTTTTCAATATGCTTCTTCCAATGAAATTTCACCTCATTCATATACTACTGCTGGTAAGCAAATGTTACTGATGGATAAATCTAGCCATCAGGAGAGCATACTGGGTTCAGGAGTATCTCAAGCACCACATGTTAGATTCTTGGATCATGTTAAGGAAAGAACACAGGACTTGGTTGGGGAAAATTACAAGTAACAGCTGCATTTCCTTGTTGCCAGTATTAAGCCAGTATTAAGCAAGAGAGTTATTATGAAAAACTAAAAAAAAAAAAAAAAAAAATATTGCAATAGTATGGACTTATTTGGAAATGGCAACAAGTTATTCAATACTGATTTTTTAAAAAAAATGAATTTTCACAAGAAATGTTAGTATAACAAATAAAATATGTTATACATTTATATGGTTGACATACAATTTTATATATAGTCATTACAAATAACAAATCTTCCTTGGACTCCTAAACAGGTAATTATTTGCTCTTTTGTGCTGTTTCATTTGGCTGTGATTCATTACTTTATTGAATTTCTGTAGTTTGTTTTTCACTAGTATCCCTAACTTTTGTAAACCACTGCCCCCTTCTTCTTGCCCAAAAAGCTCAAAGGGTGAAACCTTGACCCCCTTAAATCAATGGCCAAAAATGGACTTTAATGGGATCAGGATTTCAGTCAACATACTTGCAGAAAATATACATTTGAGTAAGCTTTTCCGTTATACTCAGGAAGGTGCTTCTGACAAAGCTACCATCAAATGTTGTAGAGCAGTGTTTTTCAAACTTTTTTTCTGGTGACCAGTTGAAGAAAATTGTTGATGCCCGTGACCCAACAGAGTGGGGCAGAGGAGATTGGGGTGTGGGAGGGACTTAGGCCTGGGGCAGAGGGTTGGGGTGTGGATGGGGGCTCAGGACTGGGGCAGAGGGTTGGGGTGCAGGAGGGGTCAGGGCTCTGGGCTTGGGGTTCAGGCTCTGGGGTGGGGTCAGGGATGAGGGGTTTGGGGTGCAGGAAGGGGTGCCGGGTTTGTGGGGGGCTCATGGCTGGGGCAGAGGATTGGGGTACGGGGTTGGGCCATGGGCTTACCTTGGGCGGCTCCTGGTCAATGGCGTAGTGGGGGTGCTAAGGCAGGCTTCTTGCCTGTCCTGTCAATGCAGACTGCGCTGCACGCCGGAAGTGGCCAGCAGCAGGTCCAGCTCCTAGGCAGAGGTCCACAAGCAGCTCTGCACGGCTCTTGCCCGCAGGCACCACCCCCGCAGCTCCTATTGGGAACCAGCCAATGGGAGTGCAGAGTCAGTGCTTGGGATAGGGGCAGCGCTCAGAGCCCTGTGGTCCCCCCGCTTAGGAGCTGGACCAGCTGCTGGCCACTTCTGGGGTGCAACACAGTGTCAGAACAGGTAGGAGCTAGCCTGCCTTAGCTGGGCTGCGCCACCGATGGGACTTCTAATGGCCCGGTCAGCGGTGCTGACCAGAGCCACCACGACCTTACATTCCGCATGGCTTATATTCTGCGACCCAGTACTGGGTCACGACCCGCAGTTTGAACACTGCTGTTGTAGAGAAATGAGCATTGTGTACAATAGGAAATATTACTAAAACGTTTTCACTGGTGGTGGCCCTAATATAGGGAAGGCTCTGGTAGATCCTGCTTGACTTACTGCCATGTCAGCAAACTCTGCTTTTTACCAATTTTAATTAATATAGCGGAAAAACCAGGTCTGGCCACAGAATCCTTGCCTACACTAAGGGCATTACTGGTTCAGCTGACTGATAGCAGAAGTGGACATTTTCTGTAGAGTTTTTAAAATCTTAGATGCATTAAGTTTGTCTGAAATGTAGATAAAGCTCATTTCTCTGCAGTCTCACAGTTTGATGGTGTGAAGTGTAATGTAGTTGTAATCTGGCACCAGTGTGTGAAACAGACTAAGCTTGGTGTTCAAAAGTA
The DNA here is from genome assembly GCF_013100865.1 of Trachemys scripta elegans. Classification (NCBI taxonomy): domain Eukaryota; kingdom Metazoa; phylum Chordata; order Testudines; family Emydidae; genus Trachemys; species Trachemys scripta. The sequence goes on from NC_048298.1 coordinate 74,569,134, forward strand.
ACTCCATGACACAGTGAAGAACCAGGCTGGCATACTACATAGTTTCCATAATGCTTGGTCCTGCTGTCAGGCTTCATGGTGTTTCATTAACTATAAATGATGTGGTAAGCAGGCAACACTGTAAGAAACAGCTTTACTAAACATGCTGAGAGGTCAGTGTTACATACTGAGACAGTGTTACATACTGTTTGGCAGTCCACAGTCAGACCTCAGCTTGCATTCCTGATGTTGTGATCCCTCACCAGTCTAGGTCCCTCCTGAAATCTGATCCTTTTAGTCCATTTCTGTTTATCACAGGATTTGAAGAGAGAGGATCATGTCCCTCTCCATACATGACTGGGGAATTATAATGGTGATTTTTTTATATTATAGTATTCAAAGTAGCATTGTTGACTTTTAAATGATCCTCCTGAGGCAACCTTCAGAGTTAATATGCCTTTGTGATGACAGCTCACAACTCTCTTATAGCTACTGTTTTCATTAATGTTTGGAATGTTTTCTTCTCAGCCATAAGGATGAGAATCTTAATTCATTTAAAATCGAAGTTTAAATTCTGCAGATTTTAGTAAAACTCATTTTTCCCCACACTTAGATCTGCCACTGCATTTCTACAAGTAATATTATATAGAAGCTAGAGATAGTCTGGATGGATCTGTTCTATCACTCTGCCAGTGCAGAATTGTTCCCCTACACAACATTAATATTTTGCCTTGATATATATGTTTTGTCTTTAAATAATTGCATTCCTCATGTTTAACAGGGAGCAAACAATAGAGAGTGCTTGTTTTTACCAAATAATAGTATAAACCCAACTGTAAGTCATTAAGCATTGCTGTAGCCAAAACCTAATTTACAATTAAAGCTTGTGCTTTTGCTCATGATAATAACAAGCATTGATTTATGAACAATGCTTTTATTATCTAGTGAGAAAATATCTAGTAACATATTAGTTACATTGCTCTGAAGCCAGACTATTTAAATATTTAGTCAAAAAAAGCCATATTCTGCATTCAGTTACAGTACACTGGTGTAAATCTAGAGCAACTTAACTCACCTGAGTGGGGTTGCTCAGTTTTACATCAGTTTAACTGAGAGCAAACTCGAGCCCAGTTTCTGTTCACAATCACGTTCAGAGGATTACTGTAGCTGTTCTAATGTTACACACACCTCACTGGTGACGAGGCCACAACCTGACCTTAAATTTGTATGAAAAATTAAGTGGAAGGCAGACGATTGAGTTGTGGTTTCTTTCAGCTTCATATCATTTCCCTTGCATCTGAATGAAAAAAATGCAGCTGCCTGATACTAGAATGTCACTTTCAAGTTTTACACTGAAAAAGCACCAAGCAGGGCTTAGTCAGAGCCATTTTTCAGCCTATCCTTCTTCCTGGAAATGTGATGATGTGACGACAGACAGGACTGAGGGAAGAAACAGTCCAAAACCCATCTCCCTCACTCTATTATTACAAGTCACTCCAGTATTGAAGAAAAACTACACATATCCTGCATGCTTCAAAGAAGTAAAATGATGTGACAAAGCCATGAAGTTAAATTAAACAGATCTGATCTACAAAACCAATTTCATGTCTGCATATTTTTCCTTTAAATTAAACAGTATTTTAAATCCATTCTTTTACTCGTTACAATAAGTCATACTAAGTTAATATAGTAAATCAGAATGTGCTTGAGTAAATGACACATCATTCTAAATAACAGACCTTTTTGTTTGAGTTTCATTGAACTAGTTAATTGAATCAATGGTTTGTTAAGCAAGGATGAGGAAAAGTTAGGGTATTACATGACCGTGAGCATTTCAATGTCAGGTTTGCATAGTTTTCCAAATACATTGAAACCTCTCCATTGGATTGGATGCTTTGCCTTTAACAACTTTATCATAGTGCCTCTAAATAAATAGTTCAAGTGAATCTTGTATTGATATAAAAGCAATGCTATTTTTGAAGGGATTATTTTATTTTAAAGTTAATTCTCATATTACATGAGTATTATCAAGTAAGTTATTATTTATAAATATTGACATCTGTGATCCCAAGAACTAGACAATACACAGCCTTAAAACAAACAACAACAAAACCCAACACATCTTGGCTCTGGGGTTGTATTTTCCATTCACATTTGTTACCAATATAATGTACATAGCAGAAATAATTGCAACAAAATCACACTGCCTTTCCTATATACTTATAACCTGGAGATGATCAGTAATGTGACTTATGGGGTGCCGCAAATATGTGGTTAGTTTTTATTAACAGAAGAAAAGGTACAAAAATGCCTAATCCTGCATTTCTTGTTCACTCAAAACTTCCTTTGTCATTAAGAGGAGTTAAGGGTATGCAGGGTGGAGGATCAAGCGCCAATTGACTATTTGGGAGTTAGAGAGAGTATAGTGCTCCTAATATCCTGCACCATTTAAACAGAATTTCAGTAAGTCTAAACTGTGGTAATGGAGAGGTGAACTGTTCTTATTTGCATTATAGTAGTACCCAAAGGCCCAGGTCAGAAAGAAGGTGGCATTTCCCTTCTTATGCCACTAGCAATCTCAGTGCTTTTGTGGGGACCGGGACTGCTTCTGCTAGAATTCTCTTGGGAACTAACCAACCCAAAGGGAGCAAGGAAGGGATGGGACAAGCCCTTTCCCCAGCAACCTTCCCCCTCCATAGGCCAGGAGAGGTGACTGGCCACAGAAGCTAGAGTGTGCTGTGTCCTCCAACAAGGTGACATAATCGGAGCACACCTCCTAGATAGCTAGGAACTCTAAGCAGCATTTTGCCTACCCTCTGGAATAGAATCAAGGTAGGAATTATTTTAAAATGTGACCTGTAAGGAAAAGAGAGAGCTGAGCTTTAAGCTTATTGTGATTTGTAAAGAAGGTCTGAAAGATTTTTGTGAAGAAAGTAAAAAAACAGTAAAAAAAAAAAGTCAAGAGTGGGGTTATTCTACTTGTTTCTACATTAGAAATTCAGGACTTTTCTACCCTGGAAGACTCTGTTGTCTAGTGAGATGATAAGGTGAAAAGTCAAGAGACAGAAAGCTGAGCATTGAGAAGGGAATGAATCTTTAGTCAGAATGCCCAAAACTCCATGGCCTTATCTTTGGACCAGCATTTGCTTCAAATTTCCCACCATCACACAATCACCATTAGTAGTAGCCATAGTGGGAGTTCTAATATATTCAGGTCACCAGTGGCTGCTGGTACTTAGCCTGATGGACATATTATCTAGGCCTGCTCTGAGCAGGGCTAGCTGAGGTAGTGGACAGAATGCTAGTAGCTCCTGCCATTGCTGCTACTGATGCATCTGCACTGGTGATAATGATCCCTGGGAAATTTGAAGAAAAATGCTATTGTAGACACAGCCCTTGGGCCTGATTATTAGTGGTTTTGCACTATTTCTAACTTCATTATCTTTAGTGGAGTCACTCCTAGTTTATAACAAGTGACAAGATCATTAGGATTGTTGTTTTTGTTAATAGCTATTTTACTCCAATTTGTATTGAGCACTTCAGACAAAGATTTCTTTGTGATAATTTCAACACCCCCATCCTTTTATTATGGTATCAGTGCTCACAAAAAAAAAAAAAAAAAAGGTCTGATCCTGTTGTTCCAAATATCACAAGAAAATCCTTTAGCAAAACAAGGGAAGAGCCATGAGATGTTTCTAAGGTTTAAAATAATAATTTGAAAAACTCCAAGTCTTCTTTATTCATCATATAGAGGGAACAAGAGCACAACTTCAACTTTTAAAAGCTCCTTTGGAAGTCATCTTCAAATCATTAGCAACATTAATGCTAATATTAATTGGGAGCTAATTATTTAGAAGATGCTTCTGTCTTCAAACATTGCTGTGGTTCATTCAAAACACAGCACTAAAGCAAAGGCATTAAAAGAAATGTAACTCTCTGAAATTAAATCTAGTGACCAACAATTCTAAGTTATACTGATTGATCCTAAAGGACCCTACATTTCTATGTGTAACTCAACTTGAATGTCATCATGGTGGCATACTCAGGGAGAAGCCACTGGTGTTTTCTTCATTTCATAAATGCTTTGTGTTAATTTTTGGACTATTGTATTTTAGGCAGATGAATAAAATAAAGATTGAGGGCCTCTATCATGCTCTAGCAGCCAAAGCTGAATTGGACAGGGACACTGACTACTATTATTATTTTTATGCATTATGATATTGCTTTGATGATATTGCACTCAGTCATGGATCATTGTACTTGTCACTGTACAATTACAGAACAAAATAGATGGTTTCTTCTTCTTCAAATAGTTTACAATGTAAGAGAAACCAGATGCTAGACAAGCAGGTGGGTGAGCACATGGATATAAAGAGACGATACTGGTCAGCACAATGGGTCTCAAACTGGTCTCAAAACACAAGTGGCCAAACAGTTGTCAAGTTTTCAAGTGGCACTGGCCGAGGGCATGCTGATCAGAGTGCTTAAGCATGTAGGAGTCTTCCAGGTAGAGCAGGAGGAGAGCTTTTAGGGGGTACAGCATCTGCTTCTTTCACAACACTGGCTACAGACTGCTAATTAATGCATAGGAGAGTCATGGTTCTGGCTATACCCCTGCCCTACCCTCTTTGGAATGTTTAGCATTGCTGGTGAGTCTCACACTCTCCAGCCCCTTGTTCTCAAGTGGCTCAAGGACTAGAATTCTGACTCCATCCTGCACAAAGTATTGTCTACTTCTGTATGTCCTCTTGCTCCTTGTGCACCCACTCAGGGGAGACAGCTATTTCAGCTATTGACAATTGACAATTAAGGATGACTAAAGTGCAAATACTAAAACAGCATAACCTCTTGTTTTAATAAATGTGCACATGACTATATGGCTGGTTTATTGAAAGCTGTAGGATAGAGGAACAGAAAAATGTGGTTTAGATTAAAAACAATATTTGTTGTTTTGTGCTTTTTTTTATAGTTTTAGTGTGAAAAGGTCTACATAGTCCATAAGTGTTGGAGAAGTGGAGAAGTTATGAAAATCTTTCTCATGCAGAAAGTGAATATTAATCACCACCAGGCAATACATCCTACTTATTCTCTGGAAAAACAATTTTAACATTATGTTTTTGGTTTATACTGGTGTGCATGTTAATGAGAAATTCAAATTAGTTTCAGCTGATGTCAGTGAAAGAACATACTCAGAACGGTTGGGTAATACATGTGTGTGGAAAACCATTGCTGTTTTATTAGCCTGTGAAATTACTGCTCAATCTTATGGAATAATAAAAAATATATTGTGGAAAGGATTTTTATGCAACTTCTTGCCATAAACTATAGATATTTTTTATACTCCAGGCAGTAATATTACTTATAAATGTATACCATGCACCATTTCAATTTAAAGTAAAGGAGTAGGCTTGTCAGAGTCAAAACCATATGCTGTGGCGAATGCCCTGTGGAGTTTGAAAGCATATTGTTAGAATAATTATTCCTACTTAACAGAGTTACTGAGGAGAATGTGGCGCTGGATGGTAAAGTTTACAGTATCATAGTCAAATGAAAAGCCTCTGTAATATTTCTCAAGCCATTTTTTTCGAAGGCCTTCAATTCTGAGCTTTCTGATTAATTAATTATTATTATTAGGCCAAATGAGGGTAAATAATTTTAAAAGGCAAAATGGAGGCTGTGGATTTTCCAGTTCTCTGACTATCCCTCTACTAGTATATACTACATTGGCTCATGAAGAGAGTTTTCCATCTTTGTCTGGGAGAAGCTTTAGGACTAAATTCAAATAAAGTTTTCAGAACATTTAGAAAATATTGAGGTCCAACATGTAATGAAATTTGTTTACAATTATGTTACTCTTAGTAAACTCTGTGCAGTGTGTATTCCTCTATGAATGAATCACATTCGTTAGAATACCATAGAAATATATTTTAATATGTATGGCATACCACTGGTCAAAACATCACAATATTTCTATTATTTTCTAGTAGCATAAACAATATTACAAAACAAGATTTGTACTCTAGCTTAATCTGTAGATTAAATTGAAACAACAGAATCATCATTAATGCAATATAATTTTTATTTCCATTTTTGAAGAATGACCAGGTATAACATGTTCCTACCTAACTCATTAAAGTTAAGTTATTACCTTTGGAGATGGGAAGAAGCAGAGTAGCTCTGGCAAAACTTCACTCTGAGTTTTAGGTGAAATAATGGCCCCATTGAAGTCACTGACAAAACTCCCATTGACTTTAATGGGGTCAGGATTTCAACCTGGATTTTGCTGTATAAAACCATTTCTGGTTCTAAGTTTTGAATTTAGATATAGAATAGACCTACTAGGTCATCCAAGCCATCTTTTTTCTTCACTGTAGTGAATCTACAGGTCTGAGAGGCAGTAGCTAAGTCAACAGAATTTGACCTAGTTGAGTTTCTCGACTGAGTTTCAAAAAGGACTGAGCACAAAAAAGCTCCCATTGACCTCTACAGAAACTGTTTTCTGGTCAGCACTTCTGAAAACCAAGCCATTTACTTAGATACCTAAACATGGAATTTAGGCAACTGTCTTTAGATTTTTGGCCTTGGCGTAGATACGCTATAGTGATATGCTCTTTGTATCTGGTTAAGTTAATTCTCTTTGGCATTTATACCCTTCAAATACTTGTGCATTGTTATTCCCACCCATAATTAGTCATTGTTTAGCTAAGATATACCTCTAGAGTTATTTCAATCTTATTTCTGAACCAGGTCAATGAGTTTGGGATATGATTTTGAGTTCAAAGCCCACATGAGAAAGGAATGTTTATTCTCATGAAGGTTTCCTTGCTCAACTGAAATGGTAATCTTATCCTATTAAAACACTCATGCTAATCGCTTAGGAAATTTTAACCCCCACCCAGTAAACCCCCATCATTAACCCATGCATCCAAAAATATATGTTAAAGTATCCAGTAAATCAGTCTAACCATTGCAAGCTAAACTATATATAAAAAGAGGAAAACCTCAAAGGTTTCAGATTCAGTTCAGAGAAGCATCCAAAATGTGAATGTCTACAGAGATCTTCACAAAGAGTTGCAGCCCTTCATCTCCAGAGAATCCCCTTTCACCAACAAACTTTCTGATAGATCCTCCCTGGGGGTCTCCTTCCTTTTGGCCTCTTGAGGAGGGCTGGTGGCTTATTATCTCCTCTTGATGGACAGAGGGGTCCTTCTTCCATTCTGGAATCTACCGAGGGTATGTCTTCTCTCTCCTTCCCATAGACTACCAGGACCCACTCATTAAACAAAACAAAACAAAATCATGGAAATATTTTTACTAATATTTAGTTTTCTAAGACTTAATTATCTAATAATACCTAAATTTTAGGCCTGGTTTAAAGATTATCTAATAAAAAATAAACCTGAGGCCTGGAGTGTCTCTTCAAATCCACTCATTTGAAAGGTTGATTTAAAAATAATTGCTTCTTTCCCAAAATAGACATTAGTGCTCATACCTGAATAGTCTGTATACCCTGCTGAGTTATTTGTAAGCTAGTTAGCGGTGACTGACAGGACTACCCAGTGTGCCAATGTGTCTTCTGTTTTGGCTTGTCAGATAACTAGTGAAATTTAACACTGATGGTGTCAGTTTTGTATGTGCAGCATTACTGTGTAAACAACAGCAGCACAGCCTTGTTTTGGATTTTTCACCTCTTTTGAATTCTTAATTTGTTCTTTCTTGCTTTCATTATTTTCTTGCAATGTTTGTGTTTCCAATTAACTAGCTTTTAGAGAAATGTTCGTTTGCCCCTTTTAGCCTTTCCAAAATAGACTCTGGCTTAAGTTTTTCCAGTATAGCTATATTGGCAAATCCTCCTAGTATAGACACAGCTTATATTGGCAAAAAAGTGGTTTTGTCACTATAGCTTATATTGGTTCCTGAACAAAATACCTACACTGGCACTGCACTAGTGCTTTGGTTGGTATAGAAATGTCTCAGAAAGTCACGCCCCTAACTGAGATAACTATACCAGTACCAGTTGCTAGTGTAGATCTGGCCTCAGCCTGGCATTTTCATAAGTGCATATAGGAATTAGGTGCTTCAGTCCCATTAAATGTTAATGGCAGTTGGGTACCTGGCTTTCTTTGGCACTTAACTATTTTATATTTCTATAAATTGTCTTATAGTCACAGGCTCCCATGGCTTCTTCATCAGTGGAGCAGTATGGAGATGACAAGATAAAAACAATTCAGCAGATGTTAAAGCAACATGGACCACCTGCATGTGTGGTTTTCATTCTGGTATGCAAGGTGATTGGGAGAGTTGGCTGCATGTTTCCTTTAATCATGGTGCTCGGTTACAAGTTTCCTTTCCTCCCTGTGAAGCATTTAGTACTGGTTACTCCCAGAGTCATGATAATGGACTAGTTGATCTGATCCAGTATGGTAGTTCCTATAGTCATGTGTGTAGCAGACACTGCAACCACTTGCTTAGGTAATGGAAGCAGCTAGTAGTAAATAACTAAAAATGGGCTGAAACCCCCATTCAGCAGTAGGCTTGTCTTTGTGGCATAATCCCATTTGGTGGCAAGCAGTGTTGAAGGTGCAACATGAAGTATTCACAGGAGATCCACATATCAAAATACTGGGGCATAGTTTGGGTCAAATGAGAGGGTGGGGAGGAACGAACACAAACTGTTTTCTACAAGAGGGAATCTTATGTCTCAGTATTAGATTTTTATGATCTTTAATACCTCCTCTTAGAGATCTTATACCCTATTACAATGTTTTTTGTGAACTATTCGAAATATGCATATTACCTTTCTCAGATCATTTATTAATCCTTTTAATACCTTTATACTTCAATGAGTAGCATGTCCCCTTTAAAAGTAAATGTTACAATTCTTACTCTTCCTTCTCTTTCATTTTGGTACCTAAGATACAGAAAGCAATAGTATAAAGCCAAGACCCTTATAAGGAGTTAAGCAAAAGAGAAAAATATCTGTTTAGGAAATAAACAAAGTCATAAATTCCCTCATTATTTCCAATTTACAGTATTATTGTTAGTCTAGTATTTGTCATTGAGTTGACCCAAGAAAAGCTTAGCCTTTCACTGCTCTGTATGAAATTATTGTAGGTCTGAAAACTTTACTCACATGAGTAATTCTTTTCCAGCAGATTATATATGTGAATAAGGATCATTCGTGTAAATAAAGGTCAGGTCTATGGCAATACTGTGGCACTGTTACCAGTCATCTTCCTTTATTAGATTTTTAGTTCTCTAAAATTCTCCCAGTCATCATATGAAGTGATTTCTAGGTAAAATGTGATTACATCAGTTTTCATAAATTATGAAAACATGAAAATTCATATTCCATAAGCATTAGCAATACATTATAACCGGAAAGACTACATACTACAAAAAGCAACAGAGGGTCCTGTGGCATCTTTGAGACTAACAGAGACTATCTGTTAGTCTCAAAGGTGCCACAGGACCCTCTGTTGCTTTTTACAGATTCAGACTAACACGGCTACCCCTCTGATACATACTACAAGTGGTACTTATTGTCCTGGGAAGGGTCAAATATTTTACCCTTAGTGGAAAAGTGGAACCCTTAGTGTCCATTTGTGTCCATACCAACAAACATCTGGCTTGAAAAAAAAACATGTTTTCCTTTCAATACTTTCACTATTTTCTTTTGAAATATTATGAAACTGAACACAACTAAAGTATGATTCCAGCGTGTCATGCCAAGTGACGGGATGTGAAAAGCAATTCCTTTGGATTGTAAATACTGCTTTGGATAACGTGGTGATGGAATTACATAAATAAGAGTGTTGCCAATGACCCATTGCAGAAAAACCAATCATGTGGTCAGGGCTACAATTTTCCCAGGAGCTTACTGAATCAGAGCTAGATTTTTTTTCTTCAAATGTTGCCCTAAGACACCAGCTGACACTGATTTTCTGGGACTTACATATGTCTCAAAGCTGTGAGGAGCTGTGCCCCTTTGCTCCCATTGCAGGGCCACAGTGGTAGTTGAGGGCACTTAGAACTTCACAGGTGGAGCTCAGCATCTTAAAGGCTCAAGCTCACAGTAACAAATAATAGTAGCATCAGAGTATATTGTGTGCGGCTTACAAAGGACATTATTACACTGTTCATATGTTGTAGCCTTACCTTAATATGCTCACCAATTATTTCTCTTGCTATATTGCAAGATCACTGACTTTTTTAAAACAAAACCAGAAAGTCTTCATGCATAGAAAAATCTATTTATAAATAAACCTTATGTGAGAAGGGAGTGCTGCAATTCAGTTAAGAGGAAGAACAAGCAACAACTAGCTCCCATTACACCATCTATCTGCTATGTCATTTTCATTGGCTTATTTGCCTGACAGTGATGTGGGAAATAATACAGCACCTCAAGAGACATTCTCTTGGGCAAAGGAACAAGAAAATCATGCAAAGACCAAGCAAGAAACAAGACAGATCTGGAATTGGACCCACTAGAGAAGGCCAAGACCAAAACTGAATCAACACCAGACAGACCCAGGGACTTGAGTACAAAATATAAAGTACAGTCTCTTCAGTGTTACTGTCAAGGGACTGAATCCAAAGATGGTCGCAGTCTGTGCTATACTCTATTTACTTGCAATAGGGTGAGAAAGAGAGAGTCAAGGAGCAGAAAAGAAGAGTTGACCCCTCCACAAAAGACAGAGATTGTAGAAACAATATTCATATTCATCAGGCTGCTGAAGGTGTTGGAAGGAAACCATTTGCTTGTTTAAGGCTAAAAGACACCTGCAGTGGCAGAGGTCCTATCTGTAGTGGAGCTGATGTTATTCCACTGTGAAGTAGAGTCAGGATTTTGAGATCCTGCACAGGGGCCTACACATGCAGTGTTCCATGGAACACAGATCCATTATAATTCATTGGATACCTACACACAGAGAGAGTTCAGGCAGGGGAAGGGTGGACAAAGAGCAGGCATACTGGATCCACAGCTATATGGATGTGGAGAGCCGGGGTGTTTGGATGCCTAGCTAAACTATCAGGTCTTAGGTAGACTTGGCCACAATTTTCCAAATTTAAAAGTGTTGACAAATTTTCATCACCATTTGATGAGTTGATGGACAAATAAGAAAAAAAGTTGTTGACAGTTTTGCAAATGTTTCCCCATTTTCAAACAGGTTCTTGTAGGCCTGAAAAACTAGACTGAAAAGATCATGACAAGAGCTTTTTACTCGAAGTGTGAAGTCTTGGCAAGGTCAAGGAGGTGTGTAAAATTAAAGTTAACTGAATTTTTCTAAATCCTTAACTCATGTTTGGTTTGATTTTTGGGTGGCAGTTTCAGTGGGATATTTTTATTTATTATATTTTATTTGAGCTACTTTGGCTGCTCTAACTTTCTCATCTGAAGCTCCTCCATCACTCCTATGAGGTCAGTCATACTAAATGTGAAATAAGTTGGAAAAGAACAGAGGAGCAACATTTGGCAGCCCTGACTGTAATGAACTGCTGCATGTTTGAAGTGTATTTACTGTACAACTTTCTGGGTAGATTTGCAGTTATCTGCCTGCTTTTTCTCTTTTATTTCTTTGTGTAGTTCAAGTATAACAGAGATAAAAATTTGAATGAATAAGAAAAACTGAAAAACAGCAATAATCACCAGTGAGAGGGAGATTCTCCATTATATTTATGGATAGAATTGAATTCGTTCATAGGAGGCCCTATTATCTCATGCCCATTATGAAACACCAGTGTTATGACAAAACCATTCCTCTTCTACACTCAAGGATAAGTCCTGTGCACAGTGGAAAATTGTACACAAGGGAAAATTCCCTAGTGTCCTGGGAACTTAGCAGTAGCTGCCTGCAGTCATTTTTCTTTCTGAACTACCAGTCTTTTACAATGCATGTTTTACTATTACTTCTACGGCTGCCTTTTCATTGTTCCACTGTCCATCTTATGATAATGGTAGAACTGTGACAGAAACTAAACAGACCCATGACCCCACATAATTAACCTTACGTTTGTTTGTAAACATTTTTACCTACTTGCCTTTATTTATCTTTTACCAGACAATTGAGTCTGATATGAAATACTTAGCCTGGAAAAGGGAGGTTAATAGTGGGTCAGGTCAATCTTCCAGATATAGAGGCATAGAACCAGATGTGTAAAGGTATGAAGGTGCCCAACTCCCATTGATTTCAATATCTGATTTAAAAGTCTGACCTAGACTGGCCATACTACACCTGCTTAGGAATGTGTGTGCACCGAATATTGCATCTCTTTACTTGCAAAGGAATTCCGACAGGCAGTTTAAGCTAAGGACCAGATCTTCAGTTGGTGTAAATTGGCATAGTTCCACTGACATCTACGGAGTTACCTCAACTTATCTGATTTTAGGTTTTGGGCCTTACTATTCTAAAAATCAAACATGAAGCTGGTTGAACTGTGTTGTCTGAAATATGTTCATGCCATTTTCCTTCTATGAGTCAAGAAGACCATAAAACAGCAGGAATTAATTCAGGGTACAGAATGGCTGGGTTTAAAATTACCAGTAGCTTGCTCCTCTTCCCAGTGAGGTTACTTAGCTTTGCCATTGATTTTAATGTGAACAAGATCATGCCCCACATTTCCTTTGCGCTTTTACCTATTAATTACCCAAATAAAAATAATCAGGTTGCAAATATGGACATGTGGCCTGATGGTCCCAAGCCTTTTGGAAACACAGAAAGATTTTTAAATGGGTTAAACACTTTCTATTCCCCTTTAACAATTAAAAGTCACAATAATATTTTTTTTTGTTGCTTTCTGAAAATTATGCCTTTTAAGAAGGTACCAAGTAGCATTACATGGGTCACATCCTCGCTTTAACATAATACATCCAAGGTAATCACATGTGACAAATGGTAGCATGGGAAGTGTTGCGAGGACTATACGCTCTGTATGAATATGTCTATGAAGCTTTTCACTATAAGCATTCACTGACAATGATTTGCCATAAACTCAAACTCTGCACTGAATTTACTTGGAAAGAGTAACGGGGGTAACTTGTATGGAAATTTTGGATTCCCCTCGCCTCAGCTCTCCCCTAGTGAAATCATATGGAGTATTACACTGAGGGGAGTCACAATGTAGATTTCTCTCTTAAGGTTTTTTTGTTGACACCCCTCACCAGTGTGTGAGCACCTTCCATGCACAATCAATAGGAATGGTGAAATCCCTAGTGGATTTCATAGTTTCTGATATTTTCCTCCTTTTGGGGTCAAGACTCTGTTTTGGATAGATTTTTTATTCTAGTTTATTGGTTTTGGTAGATTTTATTAAATTTCCTTTGCTCTGGGTAGGGATTTGAAGATAGGGTGGGGAGTCCAAAATGGAGTGTCATTCTTATAGTGGAGGGGATTTTTCAAAGAGGAAGGTTTTGCAGCATTTCCTAAAGATATAAAAGAGAGAAGCATTTAAATTAACTCTGTACTTTCCTCTGCTCATGTTCAATGTGTTGTCCAGCATGACCCTTAGGTCTCTCACCCTATTGTTGCTTCCCAGGTGTCCTGCTCATTCCACTGAGCAGGTATAAATTAGCTTCCATTTTTCCAAATCATTGTGTTATTTGCTGCTCCAGGACAGATTGCCAAGTTATTGACCCAGATACTGCACCACTTGTGTAAGCAATAGAGAGGGGAACTGAAGTTTTTTTTAAAAAATTGCACTTTAAAAACAAACAAATCTTTGTTCCCCCTTTAGAGTAGTAAATTTCAGATTGTCAGCTTTCCTGTCATTGCCCTGTAATTTTCCTGAAGTTGGAGAAGCTTTCAAAAGTTAGAATGGAAAGAAAAAAAAATTAGGTTTTCAAGAAACCAACCAAACAAATTCAAATTTAATTTTATACTGAATCTTCCCATAAAAAAAAGAAAAATGTTTATCTGAAAGTGACATTTTCCTGTGAGTTATTTTTATTTCACTGAAACTCCATGTTCAAGCATGAAACTTTTCAGCACAATAATTTCTTATAGATAGCTACTGTAGTTAGTCAGATAGACTGACAATCTAATTCAGATAATAGAAGTACTCCATGGAGTAACCACCTGAGTATCTGGCTAGTAATGAACAGATTTCAGTTCCCTTCTTACCCCATCCATGCTTCTATCTCAGTCTCTCTTACCTCTGGATAGTAACTCCATCTTTCTCCTTAAGATAGTCTTCTCTTCCCAGCTTCTGGTGTCTTACCACCCCTAAAAGATCCTGCCTATGAATTAGGAGGTCTCCTACCCAAGATAGAAGGTAAGAGCAATCAGTTGCTTCCTGAAAGTTACAGAGACTAAGGGGGAAGGCCACCAAACTCCATTAGACAAGGATTCCAGGTAGGAGTCAGTAAAGCCAATGTAACTATGCTGATTTATGCCTGCTGAGGATCTGGACCTGTATTTTTAAATTCTGTCAAGCAATATTGAGATTCGAATTGCACAAAAGTCAGAAAATTCATAATTAAGGTATCATGATGATATAACAGCACAGGAGGCAATGGCCTGCATTGCTTCATCCACACATTTTATTATGTCTTTTCCTTAGTTAAACTCCTATTGTGTTCTTCAACAGTGCTTGAAAGTATAGGCCTAAATGGTTACCAATGAAGATAAGAGACAAAACTTGGCACAGGCAGATACAATCCCTGTACTTTCCTCTGGATCTTCTCTGTGTTTTACATACATAGGGTCTGAGCCAATTCTCAATATCATTAACAGAAAAGCTCCCATTGGTTTTAACAGGCTTTCATTCAGGCTCATACATTGCAGAATAACCATGGAATTCAGCCACAAGCCTATGGAACTCCCTATGGCTCTAAGTCTTGGCTCTTCTTGACAACCCTTGGGTCCCTGGCAGAATGGATCCAATGGGGCTATATTTCCATAACATTCTTCATTGCTTCTGTCCTGGACCCCTTCCTTAAGAGCAGTTGTTCTCAAACTGGGGCCACCGCTTCTGTAGGGAAAGCCCCTAGCGGGCCAGGCCGATTTGTTTACCTGCCGGATCCGCAGGTTCGGCCGATCGGGGCTCCCACTGGCCGTGGTTCACTCCAGGCCACTGGGGGCTGTGGGAAGTGGCACGGGACAAGGGATTTGCTGGCCACCGCTTCCCCCAGTTCCCATTGGCCTGGAGCAGCAAACCGTGGCCAGTGGGAGACATGATCGGCCGAACCCACGGACCCAGCAGGTAAACAAACTGGCCTGGCCCGCCAGGGGCTTTCCCTACACAAGCAGCGACCCCAGTTTGAGAACCACTTCGTAAGAGTCTTCACATCAGAGAGAGAACTTGTCAGTTAAAAGATGTAATACTGATTGTCAGTATTAATGCAGACAGGGATCCTTGGGGATTCAATGAAGGGATGTGTGGATAGTTTCCCAGCCGTGCCCCTTCTCATGCCTTTTCCACAGTATCTAGCTCCAGCCTCACAGAAGAATTCCACAGGGTGCAATTTGATCCATAGACTCATTTAAAATTGTGAAGAATTGGGTTTTGTTTGTTTATATTCCTCCTGCAAGCCTTAGTCATTAGTCTTCTGAATCTAGTATACAGATGGACACACACACACAAGATAAGAGTGTTCCTTACGTAGACCTCAGCACTTAACTTTTTACTCTCCCGTCTCTTCTTTCCTATTAAACTTCTTTTCTTTCACGGGTGTCCGAAATTTAAGCCATTTTCTTATTGACTGCCATAACTCTAAGATCACTCTTGTGGACCTCGGAGTCCAGGGCTCTGAGTTCTATTTCTGCTCTAGACTTCCTCTGTGACCTGGAGCAAGTCACATGGGCCAGATTGTGCAAGTGTGAGTCTTGCGTGCATATCCTTGCAGAAAGGTTGAACACAAGTGCAGCCCTTGAACTCAGGGAGTTCACACTACCACCTCCAATGCAGACCTTGTGCAGCAGGAACACATACTGCATCTGTAAAGCTGAGCAGAAGGTGAGCTACCTGGGGTCTCCTCAGGGCTGCCCAGAGGATTCAGGGAGCCTGGGGTCTTTTGGCGGCAGGGGGCCCCTGCCGCCAAATTGCCACTGAAGACCCAGCACTTTGGCGGTGGGTCCCGGGGCGAAAGGACCCCTGCCACGGGTCTTCAGGGCACTTCAGTGGCGGGTCCCGGAGCGGAAGGATCCCCCGCCGCTGAATTGCCACCGAAGACCCAGAGCGGAAGAAGCTCTGGGGGCCTGGGCCCCGTGAGAGTTTTCCGGGGGCCCCGGAGTGAGTGAAGGACCCCGCTCCAGGGGCCCCAAAAAACTCTCGTGGGGGCCCCTGTGGGGCCCGGGGCAAATTGCCCCACTTGCACCCCCCCGGGCGGCCCTGGATCTCCTAGAGGCATTGTACCTGTTTGAGGAGGAGCATGGTGTCTCCAGGAGCTCTAAATAGAGTAGTGCACCACCACATGGCTTCCCATTGTGGGGGCTGTTGCAATGCAACAATTGGGCACTCAACTGCTCTGTTCCCTAATCTATAAGATAGGGATAATACTTAGCTCTCTTGTGATGCTAAATTCATTAACCTTTGGAAAGTTCTGTGAGACCTTTGGATGGAAAATGCTATATAAATACAAAGTTCTTATTGTTCTTGGGTTGGAATTAATTTAGTTAACAGATAAAGTCATTTATTGGAACAAGAGGGATATAGGATGTAGTAGAGCCCACCTTTTGCTACCCTTACATTCTTTTGGATTTAGAGAGGGATATTTTCTGACATTAATTCATCAACAGGTATTATTTTATAGAGTCAGAAAACCACAGTTGGTGATAACAGGAAATTTGCTTGCAAACCTTTCGCCAAGAAACTCAGCACATTTGTTGCCATGTTGTGTTTTGTTTTACATTCCAAAAGATGTGATTAAAATCATAATTCATTTCATTGTGCTGTGTTGAATTTAGCTTCATGAAAAACAGTTTCAAATATCTCAGCTAGCACCATTTACCAACCTGTATATGCTACCTATTAATCTTTGTAATACACATATACATATATACTCTTTGCTTCTAGTATATATATATAAATAAAGTTACTAGAAGCAAAGAGTCAAAAAAAGTATAAGAAAACAGTCATTTCTGATCACCAGAAAAGTGTTTTCCTAAGAATTATTTCCGCTCTAAGCACCCATATGGAAGCAGAAAACCATTATAAAAATGAAAATAAGATGGTTTGTATCACCTGCATAACTTGTTTTGTTCTCTGCCTTCAGGCTTCAAAACCCGCATCCCATATTTTTTCCTTTCTTTAAAAATAATGTACATCAGTTTAATTTAACCCAGGTCCTGACAGAAGGATCAGATTATAAGTATTTAATACTGTGGTTTCAAATCCAATTTTACAGTGTTCATTGTTTCAGAAGTGGCAGAGTCCAGTTTTTTTTTAAAGGTCGAGTTGCTTAGAGAACATTGACATTGTTCTAAAGACATATCTTTAGTTAAAAGCTGAAACCCTATAAACCTTTCTATGAATGGTGCCACAAAATCCTAACCCCAGGGCTCAATCTAGCAAGATTTTCCCCATATTTACTATTGATAGGGCCCCACCAAATTCATGGTCCATTTTGGTCAATTTCACAGTCATAGCATTTTAAAAATCATTCATTTCACAGTTTCATATATTTAAATTTGAAATTTCATGGTGTTCTAAACATGGGGGTCCTGACCCAAAAGGGTGTCATGGTGGGCAGGGTTGCAGGCTATTGTAGGGAGGTTGCGGTATTGCCACCTTTACTTCTGGCTCTGAAGGCAGCACTGCCATCTGCAGCAGCACAGAGGTGAGAGTTGCACGGTATGGGGGAGGGATCATCACTTTTTGGGGACAGCAGGGCTGGCTCTATGGGTGGGTGACATGGGCAACCATCTAGGGCCTCATGATCAAGGGGGTGCCATGGTCACCCCCTGCAGTCAGACCAAGGCCTCTTTAATCCCCAAGCACCGGGCCCGGAGCCAGGGAGGGGCAGAGCTCGAGGCGCCCCAGCTGTGGGTTCCTGCTGTGCACCAGGCTCCAGCTGTTAGTCCTGGCTGGGCTGCTGCTGGCAGCGGTGCTGCCTTCAGAGCTGGGCTCCCAGTCCAATCGCACACACCTGCTCCCTGACCCCCTTCCCAAGACCCCACCTCCACTCACTCCATCCCCGCTCCCTCCATCATTCATGCTCCCTCACCCTCACTCACTTTCACTGGGCTGGGTCAGAGAGTTGGAGTTCAGGAGGGGATGAGGGCTCCAGCTGGGGGTGCAAGCTCTGGGGTGGGGCCAGAAATGAGGGGTTCAGGGTGCAGGAGGGGGCTCCATGCTGGGGCAGTGGGTTGGGTTGTGGGAGGGGGTGAGGGCTCTGGCTGGCAGTTTGGGCTCTGGGGAATGGCCAGGGATAAGGGGCTTGGGGTGCAGGAGGGGGATCAGGGCTGGGGCCAAGGGGTTTTGAGTGCAGGAGGGGGCTCAGGGCTGGGGCAGGGAGTTGGGTGTGGGAGGAGGTGAGGGACATGGGCTCCAGCTGGGCAGTGCTTACCTCAGGTGGCTCCGGGAAGCAGCCAGCATGTCTGGCTCCTAGGCTTAGGGGTGTCCAGGTGACTCGGCATACTGCCCCTGCCTGCAGGCACCACCCCTGCAGCTCCCATTGGCCACAGTTCCTGGCCAATGGGCGCTGCAGAGTTGGCACTTGGGGCAGGGCACAGGGGCAGTGCACAGAGACCCCCTGGCCACCGCTTTGCCTAGGAGCCGGACATGCCGGCTGCTTCCAGAAGTTGTGTGAAGCGAGGGCAGATAAGGAGCCTGCATTAGCCCCTCTGCGCTGCTGACCAGAATTCTGGTAGACTCCCGGGCAATCCAGAAGGATAGGCAACCCTACCTGCAGATGAATAGGAAGTTCCAGTCCTTCCCAATTTAGCCAAGATTAACAACTGGAGCCCAGCACAGGGTTGGAGCCCCTGGATGGGATGCCCCCAGCAATGCCCCTTCCCAGCTCCAGGCCCAGAGCTTGGGAGTTAAAAGGGCCTTGGGCTGGATGTGCGTGTGGTGGCAGGGGTGAGCAGAATGCCCCACTGACCCTGGGGTTCTGGGCAGTTGCCCACCAATAAGTCCATCCCTACCCCCCCACAAAAAGTGATGACACTTCCCTTATCATGCCACCCTCACTTCTGTGCTGCAGCTTGTGACAGCACTGCCTTCAGAGCTGGGCTCCCAGCCACCAGCCACGGAGCTTCCTGCACCAGTGAGGGAGGATCTCGGAGGTGGGTCTGACCCAGCCCCTCTCATCCCCAGCCCAGTCAGGACTAGCATCTGGAGCCTGGTGCATGGTAGGAGCCCCCAGCCAGGGTGCCCCAACCCTGCCCCTCCCCTGTAATGGCCAGGTTTTACAGGGGAGACCAGCCTTCACAGGGGAGATCAGATTTCACGGTCCATGGCACATTTTCATGGTCGTGAATTTGGTAGGGCCCTAATTATTTATAATGTACAAGGTTTTAGAGGTAAACCCTTGTCCCTTTAGAGAGTCCAAGAAAACAAGCTATGCAGAGAGGTTCTCTGTTCAGGTTAACAGAGACTAAATAATTTCTACTGAACTTTAGAGTGGTGTACAGCCACTCCATGTCTTAGGCCACGGTAGTGCTCACAATGTGTCCTGCTGATCCTCCATGTGGAGGCAGTGTAGCCATGGATATTTTCAGGGCTTGAATACAACTGGTACTCTTTCCTGATGCCTTCTTATTTTTCAGCATCAAAGTTTAGTGTCTCCAGCTGTTTGCTGAGAAAGCCTCAGCAACATGAACTGAGTCATCACTGATGCAGCAACATCTGCCCGTATTTGCAGAATCTAAAACACTAGCTCTGAGAGGTGTGCAATGCTCCTGTTAGGTCAGTGGTTCTCAAACTGGGGCCGCCGCTTGTGTAGGGAAAGCCCCTGGCGGGCCTGGCCGATTTGTTTATCTGCCGGGTCCTCAGGTTTGGACGATCGCGCTCCCACTGGCCGCGGTTTGCTGCTCCGGGCCAATGGGGGCTGTGGGAAGCGGTGGCCAGCAAACCCCTTGTCCCGCGCTGCTTCCCACAGCCCCCATTGGTCTGGAGTGGCGAACCGCGGCCAGTGGGAGTCGCAATCGGCTGAACCTGCAGGCGCGGTAGGTAAATAAACTGGCCCGGCCAGCCAGGGGCTTTCCCTACACAAGCGGCGGCCCCAGTTTGAGAACCACTGTGTTAGGTCATGTACTCACCATCTGTTGCACCTCCTTGTGTCAGAGTGTGATGCTGGAAGGAGCCCTTGTCTCCAGCACTCCCTGCAGCTGTCTGACTCTCATCTGATATTCTATGGCTTGACTCTCCAGCCAAGACACAAAATTCAGTCCCGTTCTGGAATAACAAAATATTCAACTGAAAGGCCAAGATAAATAGTCAAATAATAACTCTTCTGCCCTCTTGGGCTGAAGTGTTCTTGTTTGGTCCTCCCTCAGGGCCTCTGCCATAGGAGCTTAACCTGCTCCTGCATTTGGACTTACATACCTTTTCCTAAAGGTCTGATAGGAGAATCCAGGCCCACTTTCTACTCTGGGTTACAGTCCAGGGACCCTGTATTAGGCAGCTAGGTCTGTTTTCCTGGGACATTTCTTACGTGTAAGCCACCTTGTATTGCTTCCCCACAACCTGTGCTTCTCCCTTTGATACTCAGGCCCCATGCTTCTCCCTGGTCTGCTGAACTTATAAGTATTCTGCTCCTCTCAGGCTCCACTGAAATGCTTTTTCTAACCCTACCTCAGAGTATCCCCCAGAGGACCTCTCCAACTTTTCTAGCTTTTCCTATCTGCAGGAGAGCTCTACCTTCTCCGTCTGTCTGTCTGTCTGTCTGTCTGTCTGTCTGTCTGTCTGTCTGTCTGTCTGTCTGTCTGTCTGTCTGTCTGTCTGTCTGCTTCCCCATTCCTGTCCCCTTCCCCTTCCCCTAACTTTTGGTTGAATTCTCAGCTCTATTTAAGTAGTCTTTCCTGGTTCCCTGCAGCTGGGGTCATTAATTATCATTACCTTACCATGTTAACATCAGCTGAGGGCTAGCTGAGCCCAGCTTGCCTTAAAGGGACAGCTGGCCTGTGAAAGCCCCCTTCATCTCAGGGGGTTTTAATGGAAACACTCAATGACAACAATATTGACATTTAAAATATTAACTATTTCACAGTTCAAAGCACAGAAGAAAGGTGGACAAATGTCATATTATGAAGATCTGCACACTCTATTATGAGTGACAGCTCATTTAGGCACAATAATTGAGCATGTTTGGGAGACACTGCCACCTGTCCCCACATTCAGTTATTAAAGAGCCAAATCTAGGCAGAACCCAGCAGAACATCTGATGCCATCCTATGATGGGGTGTATCTGGTCCTTTGAGGCCCCCTGCTGGATGCCCACAGTCTTATCACACACTGCCCTTGGAAGGAGCAGCGAAGGTCGATGCTCCAGGCCTGCCTAGAGAGGCTGCATAGAAGCAGACAATCAAAGCCCATCAAGCTGAAATAAAAGGAGCTGCAGAACCTCAGCATGTTCAGCTGCAACCCGAGGAACAAGGAAGGGTGCTTCTTGCTGGCCATGGGAGCTTGAGTGAAAACTAGACAATGGGTTCTGGTGACACTGGCATTCAGTGAGGAGAAAGAAGATTTGAAATTTTCAGCCCTGAGCTAATGGGTGAAGAGAAAGAGGCTCTGTGGGAAACAGCCCAGGGAATAACATCAGCGAATTGGAAGCAGCAGTAAGTTGCTGCTGTTTATAGGGTCCCTGGGTTGGAATCTGGAGTAGTGGGCTGGACCTGGCAAAGTGGCCTGCACTGGCAAAGTGGCTTAAGCCCTGAGAACAGGGCAAGTCTCCTTTAGAAGCCTGAGCAAAGGGCTGGATTGAAAAGGGTCCAGAGATGGGGCCAAAGACCCTGGTGAAGGCAGATAGTTCTGTTGGAGTTTTGCTGCCCCTGAAAGAGTTCATCCATTTGACTGTGTGACTTGGCTAGAGGGCTGGGCCACCGAAGACCTGCCTAGCAAGGTTGAAAACCTACAGGGTTTGGCAGGAGCAGGAAAAGATTCCAGTACCACACCCAGCAGCTGAGAGGCACTCAAGAGTTGAGTATTCTCTTTACATACCCTAAAGCAGGACCCAAGACCAAGAAGCCCAGCAAGTGTCACTGAGGGAAAGTCAAGCACAAGAAGTCCAGCAGAGCCCATGGATGTGTCGGGACCCCAGTGAGAGGAATTCACAACCAGTAAGACCAGACAGTGTGCGAGATCGTATTTTGAATACCTGCACAAACTGCTGTGAGTTGTCTTGTGGGTGGAGCTTATTTTCTGGACAGTGCTTGGAAGAGTTCCACACTGATCTGATCCCTGGCTATTTCATCTCCCGTTCTTTACCTGTTCCCCGAGATCCCATAATGCCCTGCTACAGAGGCATGAAGCAGTGCCCATGGAGTGCAGCTCTATGGCATGCTGTGGTGCAGATCTTCTGCAGACTTCTATCTCCCCTTGCACAGCAAAACTGTATTTGCTCCCCTGTGTTTAGAGCCCTCTGATTCCAGAGAGAGTAGATGGGAGGATTTGCCCTTATTTAATTCATAAGCATGAGGAAAGAGAAAGAAGCAATATAAAAGGCTTTATAAAATAAGAATTGGCCATCAAGGTTTTCAGTAGAATGTGGGCTTCTGTATTCTTAACTAAACTGTATGTAGATCCATTTCCCTCTCATGTCTTCATTAGCAATGAGTGACTCTTGGAAGGTTCACACAGGTTCAAGTCTGGGTATATATCTGAAACTCAGAAGGAATCTCTTTGGTCTGAAAATTAAGCTTAAAATCTCACAAGGAGAGTGTGTAAACTGAAAAAAAAATGACTGAATACTATGATTGATGGAGACCAGGATGAAACTCTTAGCCATCAAGGGAAAGATTCCTCCTCATTAAAGGGCTCCCAGCTGTGTAATACCTGAGCATCAAAGATTAGAATGGATTTCTGTCTCATTTTGAGAGAGTAATACAAGACATACCTCTTAGTATAGGCTTTTTATGTTTCAATGTGGCCAGCAAGACCTTCTTTCCACGAGGATACCTGCCCCTAGTGGAAGCATGCAGCTGATTATAAATCAAATATCCGTTTGATGAATGGAATGGTTCAGAGGACTGGGAATCTAAGAGAGATTTTCATTCTAAGGAGCTGTCTTGAATCCCAGCTCAAGTTGGTAGAGAAATAGAGGCCTTATCTTGAACTGGGGTAAATCAGGTTGGTGCCACTGAAGTCAATGGATCTGTGACCTTTTACATGGGCTGAAGACCTAGTCCTAAAAGTAATTACTTCCTGCTTTTATGTGGCCTCAGTCCACTTGTCAATGTTTGTGTCATAAAAAGACTGCCACACTTGGTACCAAATAACAGCGTTTGGAAAGAAGCCAAGGATTTAATGGACATGGAAAGTGAATTACACTCTTCACCATGGCAATGGTCCCTTCAGGTCAGGGGTCAGACACATTATCTCACTAATGTGGGGAAACCTACACTTGTACACTACTTGTTCTAGGGATGCTGTCAATCAGGCATCACAGTCATCCATCACTCTCACTTCAAAATAAATTAAGTGTATCTCATCCATTTATGACAGGCTGATCTATCTCAAAACACTAGGTAATAACAGAAGACATAGGATTAGCGGTTATAGTCTATTACATTGTATGCAGCATCTCCATTATATTGTCTTCCTGTTGCAAGGTATGTGGAATGTTAAAATTCAACCTCCTTTTACAGAGTGTAGCCAAAAATAGCCTGGACACATGATACTGAAGCTGCTCTTGTGCTACCCATTTAAGTTATGTATCAACTCTAAATTTAATCAAGGCCACATTTTATTTATACATTTCATGCATTAAACTCATTTAAACTTTTAGTCAGATTTCATTAGGGGAAATACTACCGCGCACATCATGCAGTAGTAAAGCTAATGTGCTTCAGGAATTTGAAAGGATTTAGAGATCGGAGGGTCTGATTTCAAAATTTCTTTTTCTTTTTCGGCTTAGTGCTTGGAGCAGGTCTGTGTGCTGCACACAGTTTGTTTCCTAGGACACTAATACAGTCAGTATGCTCTGTACAAATGTGTAAACACAGACATTCCCTGTAATCAGTGAGTTTGGTGTCTTAAGGCAAGATTATGTTTTTTTTAGGAAATGCAATTTATGTTGAGGATTAAATTTCTTCTGAAGACTGATACTGTCTGAGCTTGAGTGAGATGATAAATATTGTGTCCTAACTCCTTGTCTTCTATCTTAAGCCTTGATCCAATCTTTGGGGTGTATGTGATGATTTCCCCTTTTCCCATGTAAACATATTAGTGTCTGCAATGTGCAAAAATAATGCACACATGGGCGGAAACTCAGCAGTAAAATAAAAAAAATATGAAGACTTTAATGAACTGGCAACATTCAGAGCATTCAAAATTAAAGCTAGTATTATGTCCTTTACTTCTGCTATTGTGGAAAAAAAAGAGGGAGAAAGGTACAACAGAGTTGCCTTCTCTTGGGATTTCATGGCTTCAATCAACCTGGGTCTGATTGAGTGATGTGCCTACTTATAATGGTGGCAAATTTGGCCAAGGAGTGCAATTCCCACACCAGCTGAGACTAAAACTCTATTGGATACATGTGGAAACGATGTTTTGATTCTCTAAATTATTTTATTTGAAACTGGGAAAAAATATGGTGGATTCACGATGTTAAAAAAATGGCTTTTGTTGAGTTAGTTTGAAAACAAATGGAAGTTCGCTGTTCAGGCAGAGAAATGTGATTTCACTGCAAATGTCAGGATTTATTGATTTATTTATTTTTATTTGCCTATGGCAAAAATCAAAAATTTCCCCAAGAATGGAATCTTGACATTTTCACCTGCAGTGATACTATTCATTTTATCATATGGGCATTGAAGAGCCAGCAGATTGCAAAACATTCTTGATCCAGGACACATCTGAACATGTGATCCAAAAATGAAAGGCTTCATATTCAGTCTAAGGCCCATGAGCCATCTAGTCCCCAAGCACAGTTTTGATTTGGGAAAAGCGTGTATAAAGCCTTCTGATACAGGCACAGTTTTAAGACAGAATGGCCTGGCTTACGGACATGCTGAACACCCATGGCTCTCATTGAAGAATGGATGCTATGTAATTCTGAAATGTATGTCAGTAAAGCTTAGCACTTTTCTTCAAAGTGTTGTATAAGAGGTAACAGCTGTATTATCTGGTCCACTTCCATTGGTAACAAGAATGGGAACCCAACAGATTCTGGTCAGGGGAAGGGCATGGAAAGAAAGCTTCTATAACATCATCCTACAGACTCTGTGGAAGTCACTGTGTGGGAGCTCCCTAAGGTTCCAGATGGGTGGTGTATACCTGAGAGGAAAAGGGACTTGGTGAAAACAGCTTCTGACTTTATACACCAGAGAAACCTGCAAGATTTTGAGGATAAGTTATTTCTCACCCTATTAACATTAGCTTCACTTCCATGATGTGGACTTCCACCCTTCCCTGGACATAGTTCCAGACACAGAGAGCTTTCCCTGCCAATATGGATCCTGTAGGAGCTGTACTGTCAGGGAACCAGAGAAGCAGAAGGGAAAACCAGAACCACTGCAGAGGGACGGGGACTCTTTGAATCCTGGAATCATAGAATCATAGAATCATAGAATATCAGAGTTGGAAGGGACCTCAAGAGGTCATCTAGTCCAACCCCCTGCTCAAAGCAGGACCAATTCCCAGCTAAATCATCCCAGCCAGGGCTTTGTCAAGCCGGGCCTTAAAAACCTCCAAGGAAGGAGACTCCACCACCTCCCTAGGTAACGCATTCCAGTGTTTCACCACCCTCCTAGTGAAATAGTTTTTCCTGATATCCAACCTGGACCTCCCCCACTGCAACTTGAGACCATTGCTCCTTGTTCTGTCATCTGCCACCACTGAGAACAGCCGAGCTCCATCTTCTTTGGAACCCCCCTTCAGGTAGTTGAAGGCTGCTATCAAATCCCCCCTCATTCTTCTCTTCTGGAGACTAAACAATCCCAGTTCTCTCAGCCTCTCCTCATAAGTCATGTGCTCCAGACCTCTAATCATTTTTGTTGCCCTCCGCTGGACTCTTTCCAATTTTTCCACATCCTTCTTGTAGTGTGGGGCCCAAAACTGGACACAGTATTCCAGATGAGGCCTCACCAATGTCGAATAAAGGGGAACGATCACGTTCCTCGATCTGCTGGCAATGCCCCTACTTATACAGCCCAAAATGCCGTTAGCCTTCTTGGCAACAAGAGCACACTGTTGACTCATATCCAGCTTCTCGTCCACTGTGACCCCTAG
Source organism: Trachemys scripta elegans (assembly GCF_013100865.1). Lineage (NCBI taxonomy): Eukaryota > Metazoa > Chordata > Testudines > Emydidae > Trachemys > Trachemys scripta. Next base: position 74,595,444 of record NC_048298.1, read on the forward strand.
GTCCTTTTCAGCAGAACTGCTACCTGGCCATTCGGTCCCTAGTCTGTAGCAGTGCATGGGATTCTTCCGTCCTAAGTGCAGGACTCTGCACTTGTCCTTGTTGAACCTCATCAGGTTTTTTTCTGCCCAATCCTCTAATTTGTCTAGGAGAATCTACTAGGGCTGAACTCCCCTGGGGGTTATGCAGGCAAACTAATCTCTCCCAACTAACCCAAGAATTCCTTGGAAACTCTGAATGAAAATGTAGTGAGTTTATTAAAATTAAAGGAGAACCATGGGAAGCAAGAGAGATTTTTTATGAGGGGAAAGATGGAGACAGAGCAGTAAGTGACTTGTGCAAGGCACCTCAATAACTCTGTTGCAGTGTCAGGGCTGACACAGAACTTGTGAGCTCCCATCTCCAAGTCCCAAGCACAGTTCACAGTGCCTTTCAAACTGCTCCAAAACGTTTTCAGACTTGATTAAAAGACAAATTGCTTCTGTCCAGAGACATGTAAAGTCATACACTTCATCATGAAATTCTCAGTGTGGCTAAGCGCTATAATCCTATAAACAGCAGGTTGTGATGGAAGCCAGGACAGAGCCTTAACTACAGCCTAGCTGCATAAACAGCCGCAGTTACTAATTCTAGTCTATCCTAAACATAAGGCATAAAGTGAGTCATGTAGAAAAGATAAATAGGAAATACAGAAGTGCTTGTTACTAGCCTGCCCTTATAAGCTGGCACAAGGTGATCGTATTGACTCTAGACATCTTCTATCCTTTTGCTACATAAACAAAGGGCAGCGTAGCACTGGGGAAAGAGCTGGGAATTTCTAATGATATGGATTATCCTTAGTGGAGATGGAGGTGCAAATTTCAAATGGACAGATGCTAAAGCAATGTGAGAGTCGATGGTTTTTACATACAAAGCATTTGATCAACTGATTTGGGAAAATTTGCCATTGGCCAAATTGCCTACCATTGTAAGTAAGCACAACTCCATTGAATTGCTTTGGGGCTGAAGAGTTGCCCTACAGAGAATTAGGCCCACTGCATTTGAGTCCTAAAACTCAAAGCAAAACTTGGCCAAAGCAACTAAGTTTTGCCTGGTTTCAGGTCAAAAGCAAATAATATTGCTGTTTAGCATGGTTTCAAACAAAACCATCATTCCTTCCTTGCGCCCTTAGGTGAGGGAAATAGCTCATTTGAAATTCGAGCCAGATTCAACCTACAAGATTGCCAGCTTTAGCAAAATCTTTTGGTGAATCTGTGTTGAGTTTTGGGTTTGTAATGAAACCCCAAACCAGGTGAGCTTTTTATGGTTTCATATTTAACACTAAAGGGTTTGCATAGCTGTAATTCACATTAGATTTCCGAAGCAAGAAATGGCAATAAAGAAACTAACATGTTTGTGTCTTTTCCCCCACTAGGTGTCACCATAAGGCAATGACATTTAATGTGAAAACCGTAGGAAAAGGATTGCTACAACAGGGAATTAGATTCAGTTAAGATGGCCACAGACTACAAGCCTGCCAATCTGGGCCCAATCCAATTCCCACTGAAGTCAGCTGAAAAATCCTTCCTCAGTGGGAGTTAGATCGGCTACCAGGTTTCTTTCCAGCAGTGATACACATTGCTACGGGTATGTCTACACAGCCACAGGAAATGTGCCTCCCACAGCCTGGCTAGATAGACTTACATTAGTTCACTAAAAATAGCAGTGTGGACATTACACTGTAGGCAGTGGTTCAGGCTAGCTACCCAAGCTCAGATCCAGGGAGCTGGGTGGGTTTGGATGGATAGCCAGATGTGGTATAGGTGGCAGAATGTTTACACTGTTAGCTTGAGCGGAGCTAACGTGAGTCTGTCTACTTGGGCTGTGAGGCTTACACTTAAATTCTTTCTACCCTAAGTGAATTTGGATACTCCGAATGGAGGGTAAGGAAGTATAGGGTGTTTCATTGAAACACTTGGTTTGGGAGTAGGAAGTATGACCTGGCCATTCATAGAACAAATCCTGCTAGCTGATATAGGGAAGGGCACTGTGCCTGGCTTCAGAGAATTATCTCATTTTTCCCTATCTGCATCAGCTCAGCCCTCCACTACAGCAATCTGCCTCTAGGCTGTCAGTCATGTGTCATGAAGTTAAAAACCTAGAAGAGTCCCAGCTGACTCATGCAGAAATCATGGTGTAATTCTATTCACCTGTGACAGTCACAGCTGGATCTGATTCCCTCCTAAATGGGCTGTGGCTGTACTCCTGAGAAAGAAAATATTTGAATGGAAAAGCAGCTGATATGCAGGAATTTACTTTTTTAAATAAAATATTTTGGCACAAATCACACTTGGTAAGCGATTATACCACCCTCTTTTTTCTGCTGTGCTCGGTTAACTCAGCTTTCCTTCCATTCTTCTTGCCTTTATGCATAGCAAGACTTAATGTCCTGATCAACAGCCTAGATAATAAGGTGATGGGTGAAACTTAAAAAGCTTAATGATTTGATTTCCTTTGGCTAAGTACCTGTAATTTGGGTGGCTTATCCGAACCTCTTGGGTCTTCAAAATTAGTCTGGAGATGCAGTGAGAACTTGGATTTGTTGTGAGACTTTTTATACATCCTGTTTCTGGTCAGGTTGGAATGACCATGAACACAGCTCACCTTCAATGGTTTGGCATGTCCCTCTTGAGTCCCTGCCAGAACTGGGAAGTTCAGAAGTGCACATGTTTGTTTTAAAAAGTTAGATGAACATATTAAAATACAATGTTGATGTTTAATTTGGAGGGTAGTGGGAAGGTTTGGGTAAATTTAACCAGTCCATCCAGCCCATATTCTAACTAAACAATAGACACCACAGTTCACCATTCATAGGGGAGGTGAATGAACTCTTCAGGGCTCAGGTCATGTAAGTAACATGAATTTGACCACAAAGGGTCTGTTCATATGGTCTGGCCATGAACCAGCCCAGGGTTGCTTTGCCATTTGCAATTTACAGAGCCCCATTAAGGGGAAATCTATCACCCTCTTGCCCAAAGTCCTCTTCCTTCAGGCCTGAGGATTCCCTTAGACTTACCATTGCAATCTTCCTGGGGGCTGAGTACCGTGTCTACCCAAGGTGGCCCAATATCTGGGGTTTTGAAGGTCCTCTGTGGCTAGTCCACAGCTTATCTCAGACGATGTGGCCAGGTTGGATCAAAGGCCTTGAACTCCAGCAGGGTGTTTAAGGGGGCTGGAAATATCCTGCCCCTCTCCCCTGTACATTTCCTAGCTACTGTGCTAAGGCTTATGTGGCACATCTGGTTTAATAGTACTGTAAGCCGCAAGAGTAAGACTTCCCCTCCCGCATTTCTACTGCTTTGATGGGGGTATCAAAAACCGATAGAAAGGAGTACTATTCACTTGTCTGCTTTGGCAGCTAACCCCTACAAGGGACTAGCAGAGACCTTGAAATTCCTTGAAGGGGTTTCACCCATTGCCACAAAATAGTGGGGGAGGGGCACCAGACTACTGCCACTTCCCTGAAAGCAGTTTGTTTTATCATTTTGGGGAGTGAGGGCCCTGGGGAGCATCTTGTGTTCGTGGGAACCCTGGATGCTGTCCAAACTACATGTGAACAGTTTGCCTGGAGCCCTGAGCACAACTTGATTTTGGGTGGGTTCTGGGTGAACTGTTCACACAGCCCTAGAAATAAATTCAGCATCAGGAATGTAAAACAAAAGACTTTTAGCTCAGAAGCCATGCTGCTACTATGAATGTGTATGTGCTCTGACATTCAGATCCAGAGGGCTGATGGTTTTAGTTATTCATATTTGGACATGCAATGGCCTTAAAAATAATATAACATCTATGAAAATAACAGTAAATGGGATAGCAATGCGGCATGACATTCCCATTCATATTGAACTAAAACCTGGGATTGTGGAAATGGCAATTGAGGCTGAAATGTTAGACTACAACTGTGAGCAGACTGTTCAGGAGAAAACAGGCAGAGGAGACGGAGGCTGAAAGGAAGGTATCAGGAGTACTGGCATAGTGACATCCATCTACAGAGTTATATTACCAGACTCAATTTTTGATGACTGGCTGGTGGCACAATTTTCCCTTCTAGGGATGTATTTGTGCATTAAGTGACATGATTGATGACTAGTAGAGATATGCACAGGGTGTGAGATAGTTCAGGTTATTTGGGTGTAACATCTATATTCAGTTTTCTTTGGCTTCAACTAGTTTTTGCTGGGAGAAAACCTCTGTTTTTCTTCTTAAGCCTTTCTTTCTTAAACAAGTCTGCCTACCTTAAATGCACGCCTCTCCTGGAGTCTTCATGTCCAATGCCCAGCCCACATCTCAACATTCCCTTTTATTTGGACTTTTACATAAAGATTGTCGGGGGTTTCAGTATTTCTATAGCTAAGCCATTAAGCTAATATATAAATTCATAAACATTTTTGGGATAAGTATATTATGGACACTGGACTGTCATCACAACAGCTTCCAGAGACAAACAGCAAGTAACTTACTTTCAAAATGCACAACGGTAAGATTTCCCACATCTCTAATTTAGTATTCTTTGACATCTGTGCAGAAGTGCATAGATAGGAATTTGCATAAGATTATTCTGTTGCCTGCCTTGGAAACATTTGCCATGTGACAGTTCAGAAGTGCAGGAACACAGCAACTGAAAGCAATACAAATGAAATACTGGCTCTATTGAAGTCAATGGCAAAAGCCCAATAGACTTCAGCGGGGCCAGGATTTCCCCCAGATCTCTGGTGGCAATCCGTTGGCCAGCAAGCTAGTATTTCCTTACATTTGGTGTTGAGTGGGAGTGTTTTTTTCCTGGCTATGCCCCTGCTCACTAGCAGCAATCTTTTATGCTCTGAGGTAAGAATTGTCCCTTTATCACTGTGTAAACTGAAAGTAGCCTCTACTTTGAATTCCTGTGGTATCTGAAGTTTGGTGTAACTCCCCCTGTTCTTCTCCACCAAACACACTCTGTATTCACAAACCAGTGGCGGCTCCAAGCACGTGCCTGTGGCGGCAAGCCACGGGGGGTGCCCTGCCAGTCCCTGTGAGGGCGGCTGTCAGGCTGCCTTCAGCGGCGTGCCTGCAGGAGGTCCGCCGGTCCCGCGGATTCAGCAGCGGGTACACCGAAGCCGCGGGACTGGCGGACCTCCCGCAGGCACGCCTGCCTGCCGTGCTTGGGGTGACAAAAAAGCTAGAGCCGCCCCTGTCACAAACCCTTCCTAAAAACCCACCTCTTCAATGAAACACTTCTGCTAATCAAGTATCCACATCATCCCTTACTCAAACTATTGTAATGTTGGGCTTGTCTAGCTTACATTAAGCTTTTTGGGGTAAGGATTACTTCTCAAAGTGTGTGACAAGCATCACATAAGTTTTGAGAAATATTGAATTTTTAATTATGAATTCACACAACACACAGTCAACTCTTTGAGCTGTAGAACTCTTTGCCAGAGGATGTTGTGAAGGCCAAGACTATAACAGGGTTCAAAAAAGAACTAGATAAGTTCATGGAGGATAGGTCCATCAATGGCTATTAGCCAGGATAGACAGGGATGGTGTCCCTAGCCTCTGTTTGCCAGAAGCTGGGAATGGGCGACAGGGGATGGATCAGTTGATGATTACCTGTTCTGTTCATTCCCTCTGGGGCACCTGGCATTGACCACTGTCAGGAGACAGGATACTGGAGAATTTTTAGTCTGACCCAGTGTAGGTATTCTTAAGTATGTAATCGTGATTGTGGAAAAACTGAAAATTCAGGCACCTGAACATCAGCACTGCAGCAAAGGAGCCCATTCCTCACTCCAAGCTGAGGGTAAAACAAAGAGGGAAAACCTTAACACAAGCTCTATAACCTGTAATTTTCATTGTTGAATAATCAGGCTTGGTGCATCCTTTTATAGGATGCAAGCACTAAAAGACAGCATGACACCGCTGAGTAGGTAAGGTATTCCTTTCAGTAGAAGACAATGGAACCTATGAAAGACAGTGATGCCAGGAGTTCATAGGACTCATAAAAGGATAACTTTTACTATTATAAAGTCAATAGGAGGCTTTCCATTGACTTCCACTGGCATTAGATCAGGCCCTTTGTGAGTGGTTTCTGGGCTTCCACAAGCAGAGAGCTGTTCTGAAATGAGCAGAGGCTTTGAACACTACAGCACCCACTCAAAGATGACTAAGGGAATGAGGGAGTGAGCCAGGCTGCTCTCTTGCTCTTCAGAAAGCAATTAGGACTGGTAGTCTTGATAAAGTGATTAAAGCAAATAGGAGACAGCTTAACAAAGAGCAAAATATGAGCCCAAACCTGCAACATTTGTCACTGTGTTTTCTTTATTCAAGTGAGCAATCCCTTATCCAAGCTCTAGGTGTTACATTAACGGTAAACAATAAGACTGCAGAATAAATATCCTGTACACAGAGACTAGCCCTTACTCTCAAAGGGAATTCCATCTCAAAATAGAAATAGTCCCTTTAGCCAACTTTCTGTAAATAATAGTCTCTATAGTAACAGTCCCATGCCCTTACAGCCACCCATTCTGGAAAAAAACACTGGGAATAGAACAGCTTTTCAGGGTGCTGTGTAGATCAACAAATCTGGGCCCTGATGAGGGCTGGGAAATGGGGTAGGAGAGGAGAAACTTAACCATTTCAGGCTGTATACATTAAAAACATCTTAAATTAAACTCAAACTAATTAGAAGCCAGTGCAAACTATGGAGTGCTGGTATGAGCTGCTCTCTGTTTAGGTTTGGTTTAATAAGAGGATAGCCACATTCTGCACTAAGTTATACTTCTGAATGGCCTTATGGCATAACTCCAAGAACATATTTTGGTGCTTAATCCTGAGTTGCCAAAGACAATCTGCATCTGAAAGAATTTCACCATTTCACCAAGCATAGAGAAAATGGTCCAAACTACCCATACATGGGTATTCAGCAGTAACCAAGGATCTAACACAACCAGGAAACTGAGATCCTGAATAAATGGTAGGCACGTTGCAAACTTCATCAGTCCTATCAACCTGCAAGAGCTTCCCACAGTATTGCCTCGATTGAGCCTTGGCCAGTTAGACTTATTCTAGTCCCTTGATCAGAGAGACATTGAAAAAAGGTCACACGATTACATCAGCTGGGTTAAAGAAGACAGAGCTGGTATTATCAGTGTAATCCTGGCACCAGAACCTACAGCTCCTCATATCTTCATATACACACTAAGCAGGAGGGGTTGACAAAGAGGAATCCTTGTGGTGCCTCACATGAGACAGTCCTCAGGACAGATGAACAATGATTTAGTACCATCCTCCTGGACTTTCTAGAAATAATGGAATCACTCAGAGTGACTGCACATACCCTTGATAGGTAGGAATCACAGACGTGCCAACAATACTTGATTAAAAACATGGAATGAAAGCAGTTGAGAGAGTTAAAAAATAATCTCCATGAGATCACAGACCAGTGCAACTACCAAGCTTTTATAGTACATAGAGGCCTCAAACCACCCAGACTGGAATCAAGGGAGTTTGAGGACTCCAAATATTGTTAGGGTTGTCTTGCCACAACCTTGTCAACAATCATTCCCCCAAAAAGGGAAGTTTGAACATCTCAAACTTCAACCTGTTTCAATGTTAGGAGATGGTTTCTTGACCAGAGCTCTAATAATTGTCTTAAGGAGAGGCTGTATATTCAGTCCTTTCGTAGTGATGTGTCACTAACATCAGTCAATAGTGGGCTCAGTGCTTCCCCTCTGACCTTCACAAACTAAGGAGGACATAGGTTCAGATCACAGTTTATAGCCGGAATCTGCATAATACCTCTTAAACATCAATGAGATACATTGGTTGAAACATAAGTAGAGAAAACTGCATTTGTCCCCTGCAAATCTGTTGTACCATCAGAGGAAGACAACTGGGTCTATATGCAGGGCGTCTTCTCAGCAAGATTCATAACAGCAAAACAAAACCAAACAAAACCAGCTTCACAACTGAGTGGAGTCAGCCCTGATTAAGCAAGCAGTCTGCCATCCAGAATAGCTTTGCTATTAGAAACTTTGTGGGGAAATCTATAGGAATATCTATATACACATGCTTTTGTGAAGAGGCACTAGTGGTTTGTTCCTTAAATGGATTTTCCTATTTCCAGTCAGAGAGTTAGTTATAAAGATCACAGAAGTCTGTCACCTCAAGGTTGGAAAGAAGTAAAATCACATGCAATAAGAGATAATCCATAGAAAAACTTGGTTTTGATTCCTATTAACCTAGCTTTTCTTCTTTTCTATGGTCTTGATTCAGCAAGGCACTTGGGCACATGGTTAGGGGATTTCCTGAATCCAGTCTGAAGACATAAACACTGCCAACAAACACCCCATGCAGAAGGAAGTAATTTCTGTAACTCCATGCTAGCACTTAGATTTTTCAGCAGGATTATTTTTGGCCAGTGCAGTTTCAATCATTATCAACCTAAGTCTAGTGGGAAATTGAGAGTTTTGTATGCTCATGATCAAAAGTGAGCTCTATGAGCAAGTAACCCTGAGCAGCTTATGTGCTAAAACTTACAAGAGCTTTTACATCTCAGTGATAAACCTGAAATGCAACAGTCAAAAAAACCCCTAAACATTTCTATTCAAAAAGCTTTTGAAACTAGCACGATTTCTTTCCCCTGAGTTACTTCTTGTAGCAGGCATGTTCTAAATGTAGGGCCATATTTTAAAAACTTGGATGCCTAAATTTGGGCACCTAAATCTACAACGAAAACTGTACTTGTTGAATATGAATATCAAGCTAATTGGCACCTTTTTTAACATACCGGCCTCACATAATTCAACCTATATTCTTGCACGTGTGAAAACAGCACCACCTAGTGGGCAGCAACAAACCTAACATCTATACAAACTACAATCCAAAAATCTCACGGGCTCACCATAAAACTCTCCTTTGGAACAAAAGTCATTTAACACCACTGATTTTGGCATGCCTGAACTTTATTTTTTCTCCTTCGGTTTGTCTGTAGATTTAAGTGTTTTTAACACTGTTATTAACAATAGATTATGTTTTATCAGTTTAAATTAAAACATAATTGGCAGGCTCTCTCACCAGTAGTTTAGTCATGCATTGTGAAAAGCATCTAGTGCTTATTAGAGCAGTAATAAAATCTTAGTCAAGTCTTTAAAATACTTTTCCTTGATGGAGAAAATAAGTGAATTTGGCTGTCATGAAAATAAAAAGGTAATTAATCTGGCCTGCGCTAGGTTCTATGCACTGATGCTATTTCTGATTCAAATCAGTGTAAGAAAGATAAGAATCAGGCCCCAAATTTCATGCATTATTTTTCTCTCATGCTAAGCTAGCATTCGCCATATTTCCCTGTGCAATGTGCTCTTCTGTACTGCTTGTCACCTGAAAGGCCCTGCCCATCTCCAGTCCCACTCTCATTTCTGCCTCCTGCTATCCATGCTGCTCCTAAGAGATCTGCCTAAATAATCCTATTGTATTTTTCCTACTTACTTTTTTTTGTGCCTTCTTCCCTGTTACCTTTCCCCTCTGCTCGAAAAATTGAACAGGCTATATCTTCTCTTCCTTCAAATATCTCCTTAAAGCACACTCCTCTTGGGATGCCTTTTAACAATAAAACAATACTAGAAACAACACAATGTCATTCAGCTTTGAGACTGCCCATCAAAATTAGTGATGCATTGTGCGTGGTCTATTCCAAAGACAAATAACTTTTGTTTAAAAGTGATAGGCAATATTTTGAATGGGAAGCAAAGCAGTGGAAAGGTGGAAACTCTTGTTCAGACAGTTTACTCATGGGTAGCTGATACTGTTCAGAATTAACAATATTCCTTATTGCAAACTTATTCTGCTATATACCTTCCTGTGACAGTTTTGCATTTGCATCACACACTGAGCTAACCTGTGCATGAGAAGAATTTAGAGACTGCATTTCATGATGGGAAAACTGTAGTTCAAATAGATAGGTGCAGTCTATTTAAATACTTCTGTAGTTTAAATACTACCAGGACATGAAACATGACTGAGAACCTCTCCTGTCATGACGATTAATTTGGCAAGTCTGTCTAGTAACAGAGGTAGTAGAGCATCATAGAATTTATTAGAGGGAGGTTCTAATTTCAATAAAACCACTAATGCCACCCAGTGCTTAATTTGTAGTGAAAGAGGCGCCGGGGCTCAAGCAATTTTTTTTTATTTTCATAACTCACACAGCAAGCCCAGAGGTGCGGGAGCTATGAACTGCCAAGCCTAGACGTGCCAGGGCTCAGCCTGATACAAATTAAGCACTGACACCATGACATCCTTATTGAATTTTGTATTCCCAACTGCCTTGGCATTCAGAGTTTCCTTCCATCTCTCTCTGCAAGAAATTCTGCCTATGTCAGGGATCCAAATGACACTTGTGCTGTTCATACTGCCTCTCTTGTCCATTACAATAGACTCAGTTAATCCAGGTTTAGTGATACGGGAGGGAGTGCAGCATCTATATAGCATCCTGCATTTCAGCCTTCAAGCAGAGCAAAGAAACTTCTGCCCCTTGATAAAAAATGGACCTGCTATAGGAGAAATGGAAGTTAAAAGTAGCATCTTTTTATAGGAAAGGAGGTTATAGCTTTATTCAAAGCCAAATATCTTAGATTTTATGTAAATATCTTTTTTTATTAACAGGAACAAAAGACGTGAAATTTCACCAAAAAGCATAAACCAAATATAGCAGAATTTAATTACAAAAGTGACAGCAAGACCAACGTTGTGAGTTACTAAGCAAACAAGTACAATAAATAAAAAAGGCTTCTACATTATTTTGACAAGTCTAGTTTAATTTTAATTGTGTTTCATAATACTTCAAGTACACTAGTAACTGTAATGTAAAAGTAATGGTCTGAAAATTTACGTTTGCTAAATAATAAGCAGAGAAGGACACTTATTTTATGAGAATGTTTGGACATGTGGATTAGCAAAACAAGGTTTTGCCATACAGTGAAACTATCTGGCAGATGTGCTGGTCACAGAATCAGAACATAGAGCAGAAAAAAAAACAAAAAACAAAAACAAACAAAAAAACCCACCCCAATTGCTATTAGGCATCTTCTGCACGCTCTGCAAATGCAGAGTTGTCCTCTAAAGTATTTCTTTATGGCTAGGCAGGAGGCCTGTTAATGATTTATTAATATCTCCTGTTCATTTACCACAGCGTTTCCTATCACTGTGACCCTTGCCTCTTCCAGTGTACACCTGTTTGTCACATCTTGTCCTTATTTACATTGAAGCACTTTGTGGCAGGGACTGTTTTATTTTACTCAGTACTCAGCACAATGGGCCTCCCACTCTTCTGACTGCTATTATAATAATAAAATAATTTTGCAGTGTCTTGCCCATATCTTGGGGGTTTCAAGTGACTAGATAGCCGTGAGTACTAGCTAAAGGACTTTCTCAAAATTGTTTTCCTGTACAGTACATACAGACACAGTAATTTTGTTGTGGATAGTTAGTCACGTCTGAGCTGGTGAATTCAATAACTAAATCCAAAACCAAAAACAAAATTATACCACATGGATATTTGCACTGTCATTGTAGTCCTGTTGGTCCCAGGCTATCAGAAAGACAAGGTGGGTGAGGTAATATCTTTTGCTGAACTAACTTCTGCTGGTGAAAGAGACAAGTTTTGATTTTTGTGGCCATATTCACTTCTTTAAATGTCTCTTCTACTGTCTGATGACTTGATAACATTTCTTGCAGGGATATTTTGTTATCCTAAATTCACCTACCTTTTTAATTGGACATTTTGCTTTTTCCAGCATATCTTACAGTATTACAATATAGCTTTGTAGTCCAAACCATGTGGACAGAGTTGACCATTGCAAAACCAACATTTAGCCACCACAATTACTTCACATTGACATACTGCAGTTATTCCTTACTTTAAGCATATGGAGAATGTGCAGTAACTCAGATACCACATCTGGTAACTGTTGGCAAATATTGACCTTTCAAATGGCAACTACTGAATCCTGTAGCACACTAGACCTAAGTTTTCTTCTTGTGCCCCTCCTCTCAATTCTAGACTCCACAGAGAATAGTATTACGTGATTATTCATTCCAGAATGTGTTTTAATTTGAGAGGGTCTTGAGTTACTGAATTAGAGTCTGGAGTCAGGAAAGACAGATTCCTGAAACTGAGGGGTGATTTTTGCAGGAATTGGGTTAAGGAGTAATTAGTCAATTATTTTGCAACTGCAGAGTCAGAATAAATATAGGGTAGGCTTACAAGTACAGTGGATACATTGCTACATGGTGCAACTTTTAACAGAACCCCAAAGGTTTTTAGTCACAGAGGTCTAAAACTAAGGATCATATTTCTTGGAATTCATTCTGCTTCCCCTACTCTATTTGCAATCAGAAAGAAAAGTTAAGGTTATTGAGTTCACTTAAACATTTATACCATTCACAGGATTAGCTATACCCCTAAGTTATTTCTGCCCATTGTTTTAAGGACCTAGATTTCAAGAAGATGTTAATGAAAGTGTCATTTTTCCATTTTAAGGGAGTTTACTTTCGATAATTTTCTTTGAAATTGACATATCTCACCATCATCTAAGCACTGAATGCTACCACCCAGGCAGATAGGATTATTACTAAAAAGGGGTTATGTTCAGAAGAGTGTCTCAATTTTTATGTTCCATATTTACTCCATATGGAATCTGCTTTGTGTACGGGTCAAAAGGAAGCTGTAATTGCCAGCATTGCAAGCTCAATCTGCTGATTGGAAAGCAGCTTGATTTCGTTTGGTACATCACCATAACCTATTGGCCATACTCAAGATGCTGGGGGTGTTTATGTCACAGACTGAAGAAAACGGAGCTTATTCTTCCACAGAGAGACTGCTTGTAAACAGTAGAGTGAACAGGTACAATCTAAGGACACATTTCTGTAATTGACTTAACAAGGTGCCATTTTTATGGTCCCTTTTTGTGTCTTATGCACACAGTGCAACTAAGTGATTTAGCAAGCAAAATTATGATTAGACACAGCTTTCCTGGATTCTAGCACAAAGCCATTTCCATGGGTTTAACTATTTTTTACTGATGGAGAAACACCCATAATGGTAGTTGGTGAAATATGATGTTTCATCACCAACATCCTAGGAAGATAGCCTTTTTTGAAACTGGCTTTGGACAAATAAATTTACCAACAATAGCCTTTCTGTTTACATGCACCATTAAGACAGTAACTCGATGTTAGGAACTGCACTAGTTACTGGCCAGCCAAGGAGCACATAATATTGAATATAGTGGCCTTCTTCCTCCCCACCACACTTTGGGCCAAATCTTGCTTGCCTTATTCACTGAAGTCAACAGGATGCCTCATGTCAGTAAAGCAATCAGGATTCAGCCCTTACTTATTATTTTGTTAGTTTCTCAACAACATAGTGGCAATTTTTTTTTAAAGGTGACATTTTTATTGGGGGAGGAGGTTTCCTATCTGATTATGATAATTTTTAAATAAAAGAACTTGGACTAAGTCGTTAATACTATACCTTTTAGGATATTTGACAGAATGTGTTACTAGCTAGTTCATGGAGGCATTTCTATACCCTTTCTCTGTCTACAGTAGGCAAAAAGTCACATTTGATCAGGGAAAGAAATTCTGAGAGCTTTCACCTTGTTTTTGTTGCTAAGGAAACCACTTCCTTGGCATCAGTGCATTCATCAGGTCTGTCTTACTTTCCACCCAGCTTTAACAGAGGCAGCATTGTGGAGTGACATTGGGAAAAAAAGCAGAGATAAACAAGGGGGAAAAGATCAACAAAAGTAACTGAAAGTTAATATAAGGATATCTGCTTGTTAAATTGAATTAACTCTTGTTTCTGTGAAAGCAGACTAGAGAGCCGTGTGTATGGGTGAGGATTTAAGGCTCCAACCAGACTAAGGCCAAAGAAGAACATCAGAAAGGTCAACCCCGCCCCCAGCATACACCACACACAAAATCCTGGAGGAGGAAGGTAGAACTATGTGATCAGTAGACAAAATCTGAAGACAAATGTTGGATTTCCACGTTTCTACTATACTTAAATAACATTACCACTTTAAGATGAGTCCTTTATTCAACTCTCCCCCGACCTCAGAATTTGCACAGTGCCATATCAGATGGGGTGTTCCATGAGAATTTGGTAATTATGTGTACTTAGCACTGTAAATGCACTTTTTTGTTGGGGTTTTAGCAAGGGTAACTCAGTTCTTATTCCATGTTTGCACTGTATCAGAAATCTAAATGCTGACACCAAGGAAATAAGTGGTACTGGTAACTGCTGTTGCTGGCTGCCCATACAATGCCTCAGCTCTTTCCTTTGCCAACTTTATCCCTCACAAATAACTTAGATTTCTCTAAAAATGAAGTGAGCAACAAACAGGATCCACCAAACACCATATTTGGCAAAAAGCTGGGTGACAGATGCAAACTTGTCAAGCAAGCTATACTACTAAAACCAATGGAAAACATGAGCAGCAGCCTGACTGGATCGGAGGCAAAGAGAAGTGATGGGATACAACCCCTTGCCTTCTAAGTTGCTTGTATGAATCCACTCCAGGGCAATAGTGCCCAAAAATCATTATCATCCTATTGTTTCCCAATGGCCTACAATTTGTTACATGGATCAATGGTCTCAGTACCATTCCTAGAGGAAGTGTCAAAATCAGATAGGCTACCACCACATTTGGCACTTCTTGCCATTCCTACTGGAATTCTTAGAAAGGCCAAGGACTGAATGAGAATGGAGAAGGAAGTGTAAATTCACCACTGAAGGCAGCCCCTGAAAGTCTAGGTTGAGACATATGATCAATATGATGTACTGAATTACTGCTGCATGCACTATACCTGTTCTGTAAAGATAGAAGATTCTGACTTGTGCTTTCACTACAGTATCTTTCAGGCACAATAGCAATTTCACATTAAAAATATAGAAAATATTGCTTTACTTGTGTGTTCTTCCAGCATGGAGAGAAGAGAATAGATTCTGAGCATCATTTTCTATTAATACTTAGTAGGAAATATCTTTCACTTAGCTTCCCGTATTTTCATACTTCATCACAGTGTTATTTATCCGGCATGATTCCTGAGCAAGTGCACTTCAAGAGTGTCTCTTTCTGCCTCCTCCTGTACAGGGTAGACAGGCAAGCCTCATGTTGGGAGAGCAATCGATTTGCAGAGTCTTCGCTTTGCTGTTTTTATATCATTTAATCCGTAGTCAGTTGTACTGATGATCTCCAATTCCTACAACTTTGTCCTCTTCATTTTCAAGGTCAAGCACATAGCAACCTGATCCCTAAAGCTTTTTACTTGATAAAACTATCATATCATGACATGTACCCAAATATTTTGGAACAGCTTCAACATTCAATGAAAACACGTCGAAAGTCTTCTTAGGTAGGTCTTCAGAACGGAGGTCTGAATAATTTAAGCATTTTTGTTTTTATGCAGAATGTTGTGCCTTCTTGTCGAAGACTCTCAAAGAATGTTGAAAACTCAATGTATTCAGTATTAATAGTTCATAAAATGGGGCTAACAAGTGACTTGCTCAAAATCTTACACAGGTCCTTGATTCCTGATTTCTCTACTCAGTTATACCACTATACCTGGGTGTATACATACAGTATATTCAAAATATTTTGATTATTTTATAGACACAAGAGATGCATAAGGCTCTAAGGGATTAATGTATTATACTACCATTATTAGACACCCAAGCAATCACTTTATTAGCTGACAGGTTTCAGAGTAGCAGCCGTTGCTACCCAAGATCCATAAACCTGGAAATCCTGGACGCCCCATCATCTCAGGCATTGGCACCCTAACATCAGGCTTGTCTGGTTATGTGGACTCTCTCCTCAGACCCTATGCTACCAGCACTCCCAGCTATCTTCGAGACCACTAACTTCCTGAGGAAACTACAATCCATCGGTGATCTTCCTGAAAACACCATCCTAGCCACTATGGACATAGAAGCCCTCTACACCAATATTCCACACAAAGATGGACTACAAGCTATCAGGAACAGTATCCCCAATAATGTCACAGCTAACCTGGTGGCTGAACTTTGTGACTTTGTCCTCACCCACAACTATTTCACATTTGGGGACAATATATACCTTCAAGTCAGCGGCACTTCTATGGGTACCCGCATGGCCCCACAGTATGCCAACATTTTTATGGCTGACTTAGAACAACGCTTCCTTAGCTCTCGTCTTAGCTTCCTAACACCCCTACTCTACTTGTGCTACATTGATGACATCTTCATCATCTGGACCCATGGAAAAGAAGCCCTTGAGGAATTTCACCATGATTTCAATAATTTCCATCCCACCATCAACCTCAGCCTAGATCAATCCACACAAGCGGTCCATTTCCTGGACACTACTGTGCTAATAAGCGATGATCACATAAATACCACCCTATACCGGAAACCTACTGACCGCTACACTTACCTACATGCCTCCAGCTTCCATCCAGGACACACCACACAATCCATTGTCTACAGCCAAGTTCTAAGATATAACCGCATTTGTTCCAATCCCTCAGATAGAGACAAGCACCTACAAGATCTCTATCAAGCATTCTTAAAACTACAATACCCACCTGTTGAAGTGAAAAAACAGATTGACAGAGCCAGATGAGTACCCAGAAGTCACCTCCTACAAGACAGGCCCAACAAAGAAAATAACAGAACACCACTAGCTGTCACCTTCAGCCCCCAACTAAAACCTCTCCAGCGCATCATCAGAGATTTACAACCTATCCTGAAAGATGATCCTTTACTCTCACATATCTTGGGAGACAGACCTGTCCTCGCTTACACACAGCCCCCCAACCTAAAGCAAATACTCACCAGCAACCACACATCACTGAACAAAAACACTGACCCAGGAACCTATCCTTGTAACAAAGCCCGATGCCAACTCTGTCCACATATCTATTCAAGTGACATCATAGGACCTAATCACATCAGCCAGACCATCAGAGGCTCGTTCACCTGCACATCTACCAATGTGATATATGCCATCATGTGCCAGCAATGCCCCTCTGCCATGTACATTGGTCAAACCGGACAGTCTCTACGCAAAATAATTTATGGACACAAATCTGACATCAGGAATCATAATACTCAAAAACCAGTGGGAGAACACTTTAACCTGTCTGGCCATTCAATGACAGACCTGCCGGTGGCTATCTTACAACAGAAAAACATCAAAAACAGACTCCAACAAGAGACTACTGAGCTGGAATTGATATGCAAACTAGATACAATCAACTCAGGATTGAATAAGGACTGGGAATGGCTGAGCCATTACAAACATTGAATCTATCTCCCCTTGTAAGTATTCCCACATTTCTTATCAAACTGTCTGTACTGGGCTATCTTGATTATCACTTCAAAAGTTTGTTTTCACTTACTTAATTGGCCTCTCAGAGTTGGTAAGACAACTCCCACCTGTTCATGCTCTCTGTATGTGTGTATATATATCTCCTCAATATATGTTCCACTCTATATGCATCCGAAGAAGTGGGCTGTAGCCCACGAAAGCTTATGCTCTAATAAATTTGTTAGTCTCTAAGGTGCCACAAGTACTCCTGTTCTTTTATTAGCTGACTTCGACATGTGGCTTATCAGCAATAGTCCAATTTCATGTCTAGTGTAACTCTACTGAACTCAGTGGTTTAATTTGTCCTCACTGAAGGAGAACACATTGAGCCTCTGGAGACAACCATAATTCTCCTTTCAAGATGTAACCTGAAAGGAGGACAGCAATAGAAACATCACCTACATTCTAGAGCACCAATGACCTTACTGACACAAAGAGGTATAATTTGCACCCTTTCACAAGCCAGGAAGAATCTGTCCAGAATTGCTAAATTCTATGGGATCCTATTGAAGATAATCCCACTGAGAAATGTTTAGTAAGGCTGGGTACATAGATTGGATAAAATATGAACAGACCTTCAAAACCCAAACCCAAAGTGAACCATTTTCGATAGCGCAGAGTGCCCCTACTTCTTTGTTATCTTCAACGTCCATAACCATCTGCACTTTCTCTACCAAAACAGGTATGCCAATATATCATGAGAAGTGCTGTTCTTACAATATTCCTTGCTCAACAATAAATTGAAAAATTGAGATTGCATGAAGAATTAGTGTTCTTGTGAGATTGAATCCATTTTTTTGTACTCAAGATATTCAAATAGGGATTCCAAAGACAAGGGTAGGAGGCTTATCCGAATGGATCAGAACAGATATCCAAATAACAGATTTGCCCATCACCAGTTTGTAGCCACTGCAGTCTTCTGGCTGAGAATAATGTTTCAACCTTAGTTCAACTCCAAATTTAACTCACTATTTGTTACAAATACTGTTAATTTTTAGTCATGGGTCTTATTTTTGACAGGAGATGCTTTTCTTAGATAAGCAAGGAGACCCATTGATCTATGCAGTGGGGGAGTATCATATTAGTTGATTTAACAAGCACAAGATGGATACAGACTAAGTGATTTCACCTAGATACTCTTAGTTTTAAAGAGAAAATTGAAAGAAACAACCAAGACAGCATGAAATAAGCTTGATTGTTATTTAAAGTCCTCATAATGTCAGAATACAAAATGTACAAAACACATGCAGTGAGGGAAAAAACTCTCTTCTTTTTGATGGAAATTACACTCTGTGGGTGACTAATGTTTACTATGTAATTAGGCAGCACGGAGCCCTTATTGACCAGTGGACAGATGATCAATTTTACCTTCTTTTGGAGAAGCATTAGAGCTTATATAAAATACCACATGAAATAATACATATTAAGGAAATCTAATCTCATTGTTGATTGAATTTGTAGCCTGAATTTGTAGTGCTTTATTGTCTTTGTGATAACCTGTGGGCTCTGATTCAATAGAAAAAAAAATCTTGACTTTTTGTTTCGAGGATTTTTTATTTAAATGCAAATTAAAAGCAAAATATAAAGTTAACTTACTAGAGCCTGAGGTCTGTGTCTTGCAAATGAATTATGTTTTATAGTTCGGGGTATGTTTTCAATAACTAGAACCATTTTTCATCTCATATGTAATCAATTTAAAAAAAAATTGACTAAAAAACAAATATCTGATAGAAACTTAAGACATGATTCAGCAAAAAAAGCATCCAGTTTCTATGCAAACAGGACAGCCATGAAAGATCATACAAGCTGATCTTCTAAGAGCTTCTTCAGTCATACCCTGATTCTAATCTCACTTAAATATATTTAATTCTCATTGATTTATATAGGCACTACACCCACGTAACTCAATAAAAGAGAGCCAGTCCAATGTTCTAGGCAACTGAGAATTTTGGAAGTATGAACATTTACAAATGGAACCATCAACAACTCCAGGATCAAATCGAAGAATGCCCCCAGCAACATAAGAATGACAAAAGATCCCCAGTCCCACATCACTACTACCCATCTCCTCACAGGCAACGGAGGAAAGATGAGCCTTGAAGTAAGCCCTGAAGGCTAATGAACAGGCTGCTTTGAACCAAAGGGAAGTTTTATATGCTCTTCCTGCTAACGGACAATATGTTGTATTTTAGTTAGGCAGGCCCAATGTTTTCCTGAGGAAAAGATGTTCTCCAAGAGATTCATCACATTTAAGGGATACCCTAAAAAAAAAGCAGGAGGGTGTAAGATAAAACAAAGAGGACCTATTTTCTCTCACACTTTCCCGATAGTTGCTTTTCCTGCTACACCTCCTTTCACTCTCTTGATCTGCATGTTATGCTCAGTTTGCTCATCAGCAGAATGGTGCAAGACTTATCTCCAGGTTTCGATCAACTTCTTCCTGATGTGTCCCTTTCAATCACGCTTACATTTGGCCCTTCATTTACAACAGTCTCCTTGCTCAGGCATCTGCTATGAAGCAACCAGGGGCTAAATTCTGCACCTGTGGAACCCCATTGAGCCAAATTTACATCACTATTTTTGTTTTGCATATGAAGATTTGTATGAAAAGAGAAGGAAGACAGCCCTTTCCTAGCTCCATGGAATCATCCCATTAGCCAGCTTGTACTTAGAAATGTACAGAGCTAAACACTGGAGCTTTGAGCCTGATATGTGGTGCTATTACTGGAAGAGGTGGGAAAATAGGCTTTTCTAAATGAAAACTAAAGCTAATTTGATAGATTAAGAATGATTTGAATGAGAGATAAACATCTTTATTAGTACCATTCATGGGTTACAATAACTCAGAATATGAATTTAGAAATAAGAGGCATTGAGTGTAAAGAAAATCCAATGTCTTCCACATCTCTGCAACACTGACAATTAAGGTAAGTGTTTTTCATCAAGTCTGCTGTTTACTAGCAATCAGCCTACATTCCTGGTCTCTGGGGTAGTTATTAGTGCCAGTGCATTGTGCATTCATCACATAACAGACAATGGAGCAATTATCTTCATAATACAATTTTTGTGTGAAAATTAAAATGTGAGAGGCAGTCACATATTCATCTTTACCTGTCACATGAGAATGGGACTTGGCTTATCAAAAAGAAGCAAAAATCTTGCTACAGAATCCATTCTGTGCTGTCACACAAAAACAGTATCCCAAAAAGGTTGTAGTAATCTCTTTCATGGCACCAACCTCCAAGAAGCAGAGGGAGTTTTAAGAGGCATAAATTAAAGATCTCCTTGCCCAAAGATGGATTTGCTGAGAGGATTTTTTGCTTCAGCTCCAGCACATATTCTGTATTCTTAAGCCCTTCAATAAGCTCTGAAAGTCTGCATTAGATGTAGGCAGTGACAAGTATCTCATTTTGTGGGAGCAGACTTTAACTTAAAAAAAGATTCAGGGAAGCCTGAGATAAATAAAAGTTTAAATTCTTACTGTTAAAGCTCTTTTACTAAAACGTTCTCTGCAGTCTTCATGAGGAGAATTGTAAAACATTCCAGAGTCCTCTGTGAAAATATCACCCTCTCCAATACATACCACTTCCACAGTACTTTCAAACCAAACGTATGGCTGTTTGTTCTGGTAAATATATGATAGTAAAAAAATGGTTGCTATGTGCGGTGTGTGAATATACGCCTCTACCCCGATATAACGCGACCCGATATAACACGAATTCAGATATAACGCGGTAAAGCAGTGCTCCGGGGAGGGGGAGCTGTGCACACCGGTGGATCAAAGCAAGTTCACTATAACGCAGTTTCACCTATAACATGGTAAGATTTTTTAGCTCCCAGGAACAGCGTTATATCAAGGTAGAAGTGTATTAAGAAATTAAGATGCCTAGGTTACAGGCATCCACTAGAGAGGTCCTTTGGGGCCATCTGCCTCTCCCAAATCAGAATAAAGGAGGAGGGTTGGGCGTGGGGCTAGCAACTCCACCCCGTAAAAAAAAATTAATTTGCTACAGAAACGCCAACAATAGAGATAACAGAGACTTTTAGCCTGGAAAAAGAAGGGCCTTCAACTTGAAGACGCATGACGCTGGGTGTTGAAAGTCATGAGGACACCACTAAGCCAATTACCCTTCTTGCAACTAGGAGGATTACCATTGGTACATGGAACGTGAGGACCATGTACGAGTCAAGAAAGACGGCGCAGGTCGCAGCAGAGATGAGGAGCAACAACCTGATCCTACTAGGCATTAGCGAGACAAGATGGACGCAAGCTGGACAGAGACGACTGTTGACAGGAGAGCTGTTGCTGTATTCCGGACATGAAGAGAGCAACGCACCCCACACACAGGGAGTAGGCTTCATGTTGTCCAAGCAGGCACAGAGAGCACTGATTATTTGGGAGGCACATGGTTCCAGGATCATCACAGCATCCTTCAGAATTAAAATGAAGAGGATTAAGATGAATGTTGTACAGTGCTGTGCTCCAACCAATGACAGTGAAGAGGGGGACAAAGACTATTTTTACAAGACTTCAGAAAATATTAGAGACTCTCCCAGACAAAGACCTTACCATCCTTATGGGAGACTTTAATGCCAAAATTGGACCTGACAACACAGGATATGAACAAGTCATGGGGACCCATGCTCTGGGAGAATGGAGAGAGATTTGTGGATTTGTGTGCACTTAACAACCTGGTCATAGGAGGTAGCATCTTTCCTCACAAGCGGATCCACAAGAGTACCTGGGTATCGCCAGCAGGCACGATAGACAACCAGATCGATCATGTCTGTATTAATAAGAAGTTCAGAAGATCTCTGTAGGACGTTAGAGTTAGAAGAGGAGCAGACGTAGCATCTGACCATCACTTAGTAGTGGCCAGATTGAAGCTTAAGCTGAAGAAGAACTGGATAGATGCATCAGATAGAAGAGCGAAGTACAACGTCAGCCTTTTGAAGGATCATAAGATCAAGGAAGATTTTGGACGGACGCTGAAGAATAAGTTTTCAGTACTACAGGATCGGTCTGAGGAAGAGGAAGACAGTGTATCTAACAGATGGCAGAAAGTGAGAGAGACACTTAGGTCAGCATGCCAGGAAGTGCTTGGAATCAAGAAATACCAGCAGAAAGAGTGGCTCACAGCAGAAACCTTGACTAAGATAGAAGATAGAAAGAAGAAGAAGGCAGTAGTTAATAACAGCAGGACTAGAGCAGCAAAGGCTAAAGCGCAAGAAGAGTTGGCTGAAGCCCATAGAGCAGTGAAGAGGAATATTAGGAAGGATAAGAGAGATTATGTGGCTGGACTGGCAGCAGAAGCGGAACAGGCAGCATACAATGGTAATATGAAACAGCTGTATGACATCACCAAGCGACTGTCTGGAAAGTTCAGCAAGCCAGAACGTCCCATCAAAGACAAGCAGGGAAAGTCTATAACAGAAATAGAACAACAGATAAATAGATGGGCGGAGCACTTTGAGGAACTCCTAAATAGACCAGCACCACTAAATCCAGACATTGACCCAGCCAACTAAGACCTTCCAATCAATTGTGATAGATCTACCAGAGATGAGATCAGAAAAGCCATCACTATGATGAAGAACAGGAAGGCAGCTGGACCTGACGATATTCCAGTAGAGGCCCTGAAAGTAGATCTGGTTGCTTCAGTGGAAATCCTGTACCCCCTTTTTGAGAAGATATGGGAAGAAGAAGTGATTCCGGCAGACTGGAAAGAGGGATATCTTATTAAAATCCCCAAGAAAGGAGACCTCAGCAATTGTGCCAACTACAGAGGAATCACACTTCTGTTGGTGCCAGGGAAGGACTTCAACAGAGTTCTCTTAGATAGAATGAAGGATGCCGTCGATCCACAGCTACGATATGAGCAGGCAGGTTTCCGGCAAAATAGATCATGCACGGACCAGATAGCAACACTCTGCATCATAGTCAAGCAGTCTATGGAATGGAACTCCTCGTTGTACATCAACTTTGTTGACTATGAGAAAGCATTCGATAGCATGGATCAAGAGACTCTCTGGAAGCTCCTTCGGCACTATGGCATCCCAGCAAAGGTGGTTAACTTGATTAAGAACTTATATGACGGCATACACTGTAGAGTGATCCATGGAGGGCAGCTTACAAACAGCTTCCAGGTGCGAACCGGAGTCAGACAAGGATGTTTGTTGACACCATTTCTCTTTCTCCTTGTCATTGATTGGATTATGAAGACATCCACTTATGAGCGCAGGAACGGAATCCAGTGGACGTTGTGGACCCAGCTTGATGACCTGGACTTTGCTGATGACCTTGCACTCCTTTTGCATAGCAAACAGCAGATGCAAGAGAAGACTAACGTAGTGGCAGCCACGTCATCACAGGTTGGCCTCAACATCCACAAGGACAAGACCAAGATCCTCAAGATTAACTCCATCAGTAATGACCCAGTCACACTGAATGGAAGCCCTCTGGAAGAAGTGCAGTCCTTCACCTACCTAGGCAGCATCATCGACCAACAGGGTGGCACGGACGCAGACATCAAAGCAAGGATCGGTAAGGCAAGAGCAGCTTTCTTACAGCTCAAGAACATCTGGAGCTACAGAGAGCTGTCTTTGGCAACAAAGATTAGACTGTTCAATTCCAATGTGAAATCAGTCTTATTGTATGGAGCTGAAACCTGGAGGACAACTAAAACAACCACCAGGAAGATCCAGACCTTCATAAATAGTTGCCTTAGAAGGATTCTCCAGATCCGCTGGCCAGACACCATCAGCAACATCTACCTCTTGAAGAGGACCCATCAACTTCCAGCAGAGGAAGAAATTAGAAGGAGAAGGTGGGGCTGGATAGGACACACACTACGCAAGCAGCCAACCAACATCACTAGACAGGCATTGTGGTGGAACCCCCAAGGCAAGCAGAAAAGAGGCCATCCAAGAAACACCTGGCGACACGACCTTCGGGCTGATAGCATAAAAATGGGCTATCCCTGGAACCAGCTAGAGCAAATGGCCCAGGATAGAGGACTCTGGAGATCTGTGGTTGGCAGCCCATACCCCGATTAGGGTGATGGGCATGATTGAGTGAGTGAGGTTACAGAGACTGGTTAGGAAAATTGCTGCATTTGTAGAGCAGATCATGGATAGAGCCACCTTGATATATCAGGAAAAAGAATATAATAGGAAAAAAGTAAGTTTGACTAAGTGCTGTTCCCTTTTTATAATTTCATTTGTTGATTCAGAAAGAAGAAAAATATGGCTTTAGTGACCAAACACACACCATGATTATTAAATTTGAATAAATTGTTAACTATCAGTTTACAAATAACCCTTAGGCTGCACAGTATTCATAAGCTGGTCACACAATTATGAATAATGACTAAATCTGTGAAAATCAGAATCTATTTGGAAATAGTTTGTGAACAAGAAAAAGAACAAAGAAAAATTTTCCCAGAACTAGTTATAGGGTGAAGTCAGTGGGAGCTTTGCCATTTTCTGGGGATCCAGGATTTCCACCCATGGATATTTCACTCTCCTGTTCTCAGCTTATTTCTTGGATAGGCAGGGGGAAGGAATCGATCTTTACAGAAGTGACATATATTACTTGTGATGTTAAAGAAGAATCTTTAGTACATCTTAGAGAGACTTTGCCACTGTAACACATGGAAACAAACTTAATGCCAGGCCACGTTATTCCAAACCATTAATAGGAACTTTCATGTAGTTAGCATAATGAATTTAATTGTTCACAGATCGGTACCTAGGTCCATAAACGCCCAATTGTCCTACCTAAAAGCCAATGTGAGCATCTATATGGTGTATTTGGCCATCCTGCTGAAGATCTATATACTTGACAATTAGGTCCACTAAGGGATTTCCAGTAATGACAGCAGGGTGATTCAGAAGCATATGAATTTGAAATATCTGTTACCTGTTTCTACCTGTTCTTTAGGTCGGCCTTAATAGATGCAGCATGAGCCCACTTGTTTCAATCCGCACATTTTGTATTATGCTTTGCATGAGTTAATAACAATATTTACTGAGGTAAATATCAAATTCAAACAAAGTAAGAAAACACAGCACAGTACCCTTTCTATATGCCTTGCTTACAGGATGACCTTTGCTACAATCACTGCATCCATGTCTCCCACTCCACGTTTTTTATTGTAAGTGCAAAACTGCTCTTCCTCTATACTATTCACCATCTTTTATATCAGCGTATCTTCTTTAAGAGTGGTCTTAAAGTGGTGCACTTTATTTTAGGACTATCGATTCCGATTTGTTTTGAGCTGTGAAAGGCCTTACCAAATGGTGCCACCATGCTGAGATATCAAAGGAGGGCAAAAAAGCATGGTGTACTTTATGCAAACATTATTCTCATCTAAGAAAAGCTTAGGATAGCACTAGCTTTCGATACTTCTAAGGGGAGACTTCCCTTTAACTTACACATTACAGGCTGTGATTCCTGACTATGAGAGCCCCAATTAGATATTGCAAACATGTCAAGCACACAGTGAGTATGGTAACTGCAGGGGCTCTGCTGAACTGAGTGTGTGGCTACCAGTTGGCAAAAATGGCTAATCAAGAAGTGGAAATTAGCACCATCATGTTATCACAGAAAGGGGAAAAAAAGCCAAGTGAAGCTGGCTTCAAAATGAAGTGTTCCATGCAGCTCCTAGTGATTTGATTATGAGAAGCTTCACTATAGATCATCTGACTACCTGTATGTCACAAAGATCCCACTTGTATCAGTTTGTATCTTAGCTGCCACGTGATCTGAAGCCACACAATTGAAACTAGCAACAGAAATGGAGGGGAGGTTGTTAGACAAACTCAGGAGTTAGAATCTCACTCCCACTCTGGCCACTTTATATTAGGTAAGAGGGTCAGGGCAATGTAAAGGGGCTGTAAAAACCTTTGATCTTTCTGAGAGATAATTTTCCCCCAGTACAGGAAGTGGAGAAGACAGCTGCAGGCTGTTCTCCAAGGACCTCCACACAAGTCCCAGCATAGGGACATGTGAGGTGTGGGGCCACAGCAGGTAACACTGCAGAGATTCTGGCTGCCCATAGAAAGCCAGGCACATGCTGCTGCAATGTAGCCCTGGGGACCCCTCTAAATTGCGCTACAAGCCACTTTAGCCCCTCCCCCAAAACACATAATCAGAAGGTGCAAAGATGGTTGAAAGCCACCTGTTGCCTTTCACTTTCCCCTGGTCTCAGAATTCTTTGCTGTGGCTGTTAGACAGCACAAAATCTCATGCCATAGAGGTAAAGACGTATATGGGACTGGAATTTGGTATGGTATAAAAACTGAATCAACACGAGTGTACTGAAACTGGACTAAATGTAACTTCTAGGGATACTTTATCTATGTATAACAAAAAAACAGAGCCACCACAAAGATATTATAAGCCTGCCTGAAACAGAAAAATGTGTTTGGCAACTTTTGTTTGTTTTTAATATTGTTTTGAAGTGGGTATGTACCCATAAAGCAATAATTATGGAGACAGGAAGTTATCGTGTCCTTGCTCCATTGAGCTAATGCACACGTTGGTAAATTCTGCTGGAGGGAACACACTGAAGTCACAGCCTCTCCACAACTACAGGGAGCTCAAAATCGAAGAAAGAGGATGAAGAAAATGAGGCGAAGAAAAGCAGCTGCTGTTGAAAATGTTGTGCGGTAACCACATGACTGAGCCATAAAACACACTACAAGAAGGGAGAACAAGTCTGAGCATAATGAAGTCTTAGGGTGAATGGCCCTTTCACAACTGGGTGGTCCCTCTGGGATAAGAAGTTAGTAATCTAAACTATACCTTACTTTTAAAATGGCTCATGCTTAAAATAAGTTGTTGTCTTAGTCATTAATTAAATCATAAGACCACTAAATAAACTAACTGACAGCTTTGTCAAATAGGGATTTAATTATAAAGCTTTAATCTTGGCAATGCCACTTGAAAAGAAACTTTAAACTGTGACCATAAGTGTATAAACTCAATAAAACTCAGCCTTTCCACTTATTAATAACACTTCCCTTACTTAAAGGGTTTCCTTTTCTTAAGCTATTTGCACATTTGATCCATTATCCATTTTGTATGTTCTTAAGAGAAATATGCATGCCACAGGGCCTGATCCAAAGCCCTATCGAAGTCAATCCAAGTTTTTCCATTAACTTCAGTGGACTTTGGATCAGGCTCTAAATAAAGTTGTGCAATATCACTTGTTTTCTAATGGGGGGAAATAAAGAACAGTAGGGTGAATGCTTTTCAGGGAACAACACTGTATGTATGCTTGACCACAAAGTCTTCATATCCATCTAAAAAGTATGCTTGTTTGTGGAATGGATGAAACAGCGAGATGTAGAATGCCTCCAAGTATTCCCCTTTTACCTTTGCTTCCTGACGCTTTTCTTTTAATTTGCTCGTCTCTTAGATTTATATTTCAAACCTTATTTTGTATACAGTATGTAGTGGTGGCTAAACCTCCTTCTGTCATGTGGAGTGAGACAGAATCTTTAATAGAAGCTGATAGCTTGATCTTTTAAATGTTGTTTTGATCATTTTAATGCCATTCTAATTTATTATTTTCAGCTTCAAACAAGAAGAGTTGTTCAAAAAGCAATTAAACAAGAGTCTGACCATGTTTTTCTCTAAAGCTGTTCCATTGGATGTAAAAAGATTTGACAATGCTGAACTTTTTATCCCACATATTTATTGTTGTGTGTAATTAGCCTAGAGGCTAGAAATCATTATAAGACTACATAGGTGTTTATCCAAATTCTCTGAAAGGCTTTATAGCTATATCTTGGCTGAGCATTTAGTGATTTAGTTAACAGGACAATTTTCAAAACAGAATGGAGATTCTTCTTCAGCTCAATTGGTGGGGATATTCTAATTTTAGAGGTCCCTATTCAATCCTTAGATATGGCCTCAGAATGCAAATTCAAACCAGGTATGCTATGGAAATTTTTTTCACATCCCTACTTCATACCTTCTAGAAGCGCTATTCTAGAACCATCATTGTGTACCAGGTATACCCAGCTGCGCCACATACTGAGTAATCTTTAATGATAATTCCCCATCAATATAAATCGGGGATGTCCACAACTGCTTTTCTTACAGGACATTCTTTGCAACCAGAGCATTTTACTTGCCATAAACTACAAAGCTCCATGATTCTGGCAAAGAACCTGGTAATGTCACAGGTAGAGCTGCGTGAATAAGTGAGTTTTTGGGCAGTGGCCAAACTGGAAAAAAAAAAATCCGAAAAAGGTTGTTTAAGGTCAAACCAAAGGGAACAAATTTTTTGTTTTCTCAATTAAAAAAATTGTTTTGGTCAACCCCAAATGAAATGTGTTGTTTTGGAGTGGATAACTCTATTTAAAAATTAAGTGTGGGCAAGTTTCAAAATGAAATAAAAATGTTTTGTTTTAAAATGAAACATTTTGCTTCTTTCCCCCAAAATGAAAAAAGAAATTGACTGAAATTATAAGCCAAATTGAACATGAATTTACTCAATTTCAGTCAACCCAAAATTATATTTTTCAATAAATACAATATATGTCCAAAAAAAAATCTCACCCACTGTAGTCACAGGTTTCATTGTACAAGAAGGACAGAGCTAACAGGACAAATCTCAGCATTGTCTTAGAAGCTTTCCATGAGTAAATCATAGATTCAATCATGGAAAGGACTATGTAAGCGGGGACACCACGGATCTTGGCTGCTTCAAAGGAATTGGAGGGGTAAAAGCAGCATTTTACTGAGTTCTCTAGCTTCAGTGGCTCTGATGCATCTGCTGGAATCAGAATCCTCCTCTGTGGAAAGTGGTTTGATGAATATGGAGATGAGTGAATCTTGGGAGCTGAGGAGAACATGACTGACTGGTGAAGCAGTATCTGGTCTGGTACAGGTTTTTAAGTGGCCCTGTTGAAGGCTCTCTCCCTCTCTGGATTGGACCAATGAGGATTAGTTATCAACTCCAGACATTCTGGTATAAGAAGACAGCTTTGCTCTTCTATCTTTGTATAATTTTAAGAGAGTCCTGAGCAAGGGAAATTTGGGAGACAGGGTCTGCTACTTTTAAACAGAGCTCCACCAGCTCATCAACTTTGTCCTGTAGGAACAGGCAATTCTAGTCATTGAAGTTGGACCAGTCCGACATTATTCTTGAGAGTTTCCAGTCTTCCACTGATGATAAGCTGAGTGTTCAGAAGTGGCTGGTTGGGATTTTCTCTTCCTAGAATCTTCTCCATTCTTGAGACAGTTTGGACAGACAGAGGGAAGCATTGTAGGACCTTCTGGAAGTAACGTGAGATGTTGGTCTTCTATGGGAGCCTGGGGAGGATGGACGGGGGAACCTTATCTGAATTAACTAGAGAACAAGCTAGTTTTCAGGGCTGTGTGAAAGTTGGGACTGCCTCTCATTGTGAACCCCGGGATGATTCTGAAAAGAGCAGTTGGGCAGCAGGTGATGAGACTTGGAATGAGATAAGGACTGGGCACTGGGGCTTTTGCCTTCTGTGGTACATTTGGACAAAAAGAGCCTGCCACAGAAGCAGTCAGGGTATGGGGTAGGCATGTGGCTGCACATCTTGAATATGGTCATTCATATGGATAATAAGAATATCCTGAGTTATTATTGCTATTTCTAATTTTTTTTTTTGAAACCTCATGTTTCAGGGCTTAAACCTATAGCTCTTAGAGCTCAGGATGAAATCTACTATGAATAGCAGATCAACCCACATTTGCCTACTGAAGAGTTCTTACATCTTGCTCTGAAGCATCTGGTGTTGGCCAGTCAGAGACAGGATACTGGACTAGATGGACCTCTGGTCTGATCCAGTCTGACAATTTGTATAATACTGGAATACTGAAGCCTAGTTCGTTCTTATGAGAAATTGGCTATTGGTAGTCTGCAAAGATAGGCCATAAAGCCCTGTAGACAAACATACTGGAGGGCTGGAGGAAAAGAAAAGGCCAAGAAACCTGAATGGGAAAGAGGGCCCCCCCAATGGAACCTGTCTGCTTTACAGAGACAGAAGGCTAGGTTCTAAATGAGGTTAAATATATGTCTGTGTGCCAGCAGGGGGAGCTAGCCAGTGACCCTAGGTGAAATGAACCCAAGAGGCTTCTCCACTTCCAAGTCATGGAATCAAGATCAGGGCTCCATTGTGTTAGGTGTTATGGAGTCACAGAGCTGCTTAAGAAATTAACCTTTCCAACCTAAAAGTAAATATCTGAAAGAAACTTCTTAAATTAAATTTTGGAAAAATAATTTAAAGATCTTCAAACAACTGTAGACCGTTCTGCACATCTGCATATTTGTATGATATATGAAACAAAAGTGATATATGAACAAACTTCTGCAATACCTTTCCCCACACTGACAGACTGGTTTACTCAAACAGGAAAAAACCCAGACTCTTTGAAACTCTAAAGGATGGAGATCTGAAAAGTACTTTGATTTTTCCCCTCCTTTCTTTGAAGTTTTTGGCAATGACTGAGTGGCCAACTCAGACTGATGCATGATGACCTTGACCTGAGTCTGAGGCTCTAGATAGACATCTTTTTTCTGCAGCCCTTTGGCATAGCTTTATGAAAAGTTATGCTCTTCAGTATTTAATTTATCATCCACAGTTAGATATCTAGAAAACCCTTTGCAGAACCTTTCTACTTGAGATCTACAGATTTCTTCTGCAGTGAGTCACTTCCTAAACAACTCTGAATTTTGCTGATATTGAAGCTGGCTTTAGCATGTTAAAACAGTTGAAGTGCCTTGCCTGGAGTATCATAGTTGTAAAAGTAATCACATCATGTTTGTTGAAATATTTATTAGCTGCCTTCTGATAATGACTGGGCTGGAGGCATGATGGAGATTCAATATCTAAATAACTTGCTTGTTTAACCCCTGATCTTGCAACTGGTGGTGCATGGGAACCCCTCTGCTTGTTCACAGATCTTCATTGACATCAGTGGGACTCCGCAACGGTTCAGGAACCCCTTGCAGTCATTTGTGGGACAGGAATCTTATATATTGAGAAAAAGAAAATGTGAAGCCTAACTATGTGAGTAGTCTTGTTGATTTCAATGAACTATACATGTGCTAAAAGCTAGACATATGCTTAAGTACCTCGAGGAAGCAGGCCTTAGTTTGTAAGTTCTTTGGGTCTTTTATGACAGGTTTGTACAGTTCCTAACCCCTGAGGGTCACTATCCTTATCAGAGGTCTATGAACTGCTGTAATATAAGTGATTGATTTTTGTTCCTCCTGCTTCTATGCTAAAATCTCCCTTCTTCCCTTTCCAACATTCAGATCCACCAAGAGCTTTCAAGAGGGACGCACAAGATTTTCACATGCTAATATGTATTCACGACACTTTCTGCAAAATATCCTTGTGTACAAAATTTCATTCATATGTATGTTCCTAAAAGGCAAATAAAATGAGTCTAAAATACCGTTGAAGCAAACGCACATTGATTAATTCAATAAATATTTGAGAATATTTTTAATAATATATGCCTGGCTTTAATCAGCATAAGCCCTCTTTGTAGAGTTATATTTAGAAGAAAACTAAAATAAAAGTTTTTCAACCATTTATTACTTTTAGTGACCTGCAGGAGAAGTTTGGTACAACAGTGGAGGAAACTTTTATGGATCACCGCATATGAATTAAATTTAATTAGTTTTATAAACAGATGACATTTACAGTGACATATGTGGATATTAATTCTATATGACTTATTAGACAAAGATTGGTTTGAAAAGATTGGCAGAGTTTCCTTTCATACCATGACAATGAAATTGGTAGTCAGGTACCCACTGTTTTGGGGTTATTTAAAGATATTTTAAACAAGATTTGAGCTTCCCTTTCCTTTAGACATATTTGGGGTTGAATTTTAGCACATATTAAAAGCAAAGTTCCACTAACAGATACAAGCTTTTCAACAATATTTCCAGTTCTCCTCAGCCTTGACTCATGCCAGCAACCTGTTCCAATATTAGGCCTCTGATGTGTAGACTCCCAGATAGCTCATGCCATTAACAAACATTTTGAAAATCAATCATTAATATGAAATACATTAGTACTCTACTCTTTCTGTATCTTGTCTAACGCCTGCTGAAGTAAATGGAAGTATTCCCATTCATTCCAAAGGACTTTGGATCAGGCATTTGATGAGGGTGTCATAGCAAGTTTGCCTTGTATTTCTAGTATTGAATACAGGGTTCTTGCAGCAGGGCAAACCATTCTGTCTGTTTTAGGCAAACAAAGCTCTGACACTTTTAGCATCTTTCTCTTAGAAGCTGTTAAAGCTTTAGATATCCAATTTAGAGCAAACAGAAATGGCAGTCTGGATCCGCAAGGCCAGAAATTGGTCAAAAAAACAAGAGATGAGAATTCAGCAGAGATTTTGCCCTTACAAATATTTAACCCATTTTTAATGTTAGGTCTTTAGAGTAGAGTAAAAGGAAAAATCAATTGTCAGGTTGTCTCTGCAATTAAAGTTTTCTGCATTTTTTATCTATTGTTAAATCTGCTGTATAACACTTTCTGAAGTCCAGCAATCCCAACTAAATATCAGTTCTAGAAGAACTTGAGAGTGATGAAAGGTATTGTTAACATTAGATCATATGGTTTTCTATTCAATCTCCTTTATATCTACCTTTAGGTCTTGCTCTAGTTTACATTTCTGTGTATCAATCCTATACGTTTTGAAATGAATGTTAAATTTGTCCTCAATTTCAATGGAAGTAGTTTCAAGTCCTAAGAAATCTGCATATTTCTCTAGCCAAGTGTTTACCAGACAGCAGTGTTAAGACAGAATCCAGTAACAAAACCAGCCATTTAATGACTATGGAAGAATTTGGAGTCTAGCCTCTCTGCAAGTGTAGACAGACACTGGAAACTGAAGTCATCCAGCCCATCCAGGATTGCCCCAAATGGTTATTTGTTGGTTGTCTGTTTAGTCTACTTTGAGTAGCTGCAAACCAGAGCTGGCTGGAAAATGGAAATCCCTTCCTGCAAAAAAATTTACTTTTTAAAATAATAATAATAACCCAAATCACAAGAAGTCAAAACATGAAATTGTTCTCAGGAAGGGATTTCCAGAAAAAATTAATTTTCAGAAAACCCAAAGCAGATTTTTTTCAGCTTCCCAGCTGCCTGCCTGGAAAGTTCTTCTCATTTTCATTCTCTCTCTCCTGCAGGAAAATGTCAATATAGCAAAAGTGGCATTTTTGTCAGAAAATCATTCCTATGGAAAATTCCCAGCCAGCTCTAGCTTCTTTTGGAAGACTGTTACAATCTACTAGTTACTATAAGGAAAGAAAGTTTTCTTGACATTCAGCCTTTTCCCTCCTTTTAGATTATTCTAGTTGCAACTTCCTAAATAATTCCACTTCCTTCTTGGTATTTATACGCTTGAAATACATGTACTTAATTATAACCTTGCTATGTCTTAGTTCTGTGTATCACATATATTTTGTTTCATCTCACATGTCCCCGAATCTTTCTTTTTTCCTATGGAACTCTAGTATGCCTTTTTTTTTTTTTTTTTTTTTAAGGATAAACAGAATTGTTGACAGTACATTTTCTCCCATAAGTATTAAAAAAGAGAGTGGTAGATATAAAGACTAAGGGGGTATAGAAGCAATGGGGAAGTATAGGTTATGAATTTCAGTAAGTAAACACACTGGCTGAGATTTTCAGAGACGATTTACTTAACTGGGAGACATGTATCTAAATCCCCTGCACTACTTTGGCAATCTAAACCATTTTATTCGTAAAGATATATCAGATATTTCTAAAATCAGTTCACCCCTCTTGGTCCAGCATTTCTCTAGTAGTTTAGTTCTTAACTATCCGCTGTAAGTTGGTCCCTTATTTTAATGGGACCATATTTCTTTAGATTGTATTTTTGCGATCATAGTAATGACATACCTTTCTACATGGCAGTCACAACAACTTAAAACAGGTATCCATATTTGTTCAACTTCAGCTAATGAGGATATTTTCCTAAAAACAACAACAGGAATTTGGGAATATGAAGGGGAACGCTCACCACCAGTGCTGTCCCATGGTCAGGCAGGAGTATGGCAGTTTGGGGAATGCCTGGGAGGAAGTCATTCTTACTACCACTTTGCCCTGTGGTGTTCTATCCTTTCAGGGACTCAGCCCAATATAATGAAACCAATAAAAAGGAGATCTTCATGGTAAGCAATAGATTCAGGGCTCCCCACCTTTTCAGAGTCTTCCCCAAGTACATTCCCCACAATGGGATAGATTTCTGATTGATACGGGAACTCAGGCCCACCCTCTCCACCAGGCGCCAATTCAGGGCCCAATGGTAGGCAGCAAAGTCATGCACCCTCAGGTGCTATACAGCTGTCTCCCTGGATCACTTCCTACCAGATCCCTTTCTTCCCACCGAGCAAAGTAAATAACTGAACACAAAGATAAAGTCTCTAACCTTCAGACAGTTACAGGTCCCTTCTTTACATGTTTGGTCAGATGACTATATACAGGCCTCTGGCAGCAAGAGCTCCTGTGGTGTTCCTTTCCAGGAGTACAGCTCAGCTCACCTCCACCTTCTGCCAGCCAGTGAGCTACTCACCTCCCTTTTTCGAGCTCTCCTTCAGCCTCTGCAGGCTTTGCAGGTGCAGTGGGATGGGGTGGCCTGATCCCAGGCCATCTCCTTAACCCCTTCCTCTCGAGCATGGTTTTGTATAGCCTATCACAGGAAAATAGAGTTCTTGTAGTAGTTCTTGCATTTATTTCTTTCTTTTAAATTTTTACTCAGGAGACTTTCAATTTAGGACAGTGTCAGAAAACTGGAAGTTTATTCCCCATACCGTGGCAACCCCTCAGCATTTTGCATATATTTTGTTTTAGAAGACTCAGGTAAACACTTATCCTAATTCTCCACTTGTTTCTTTCCATGATAAGAAACTTGTGTTCTAGTGCCTGATTTTACACCTCTGAAGTCAATGGGAGTTTTGCCATTTAATAAGAGTAGGACTGGGATTTAGGGGCAGATTTTGAAATATATTTAAGTAACTAAAAATACAGATAGGCACCCAATAGGATTTATAAAAGTGCCTAGGCACCACACCTAGGTCCTTTTGTAAAGTAAAGTTGGCTGGGAATTTTCTGATGAAACCTTTTTGTCAAAATGGAAACTTGTTGGAGAATGCACCTGGTTTGACTAAGTTTTAGTCAGAAAAGGTTTCTCAGCTTCACAATGGAATTTCTGCTCAGAGAGAGGGAAAGGCTCCAGAGCAGCCAACAGTCTAATGGTTAGGCCTGTTTGGGAGACCTAGATTATAATCCACACCAGGGCCTCAAACCCAGGTTTCCTACTAGCCAGCTGCATGCCCTGACCACCAGGCTATTGATTGTTCAGGAGTGAGAGCTCAGTTTCATCCCCTTGTAAAATGAAAAACATTTCTGAAATTACTAAAATTTTCATGGGATGTTGTGATAGCTCTGGGATCACTTTGTTACCCTCTGCCTCCAGCTTGAAGTAGACTTACTTGTGCTTAACTCGGTGTCAGCTCCCTATGCTCTTGTCCATGCTATGCCAGTCCTTATTCGATTTGCAGGTTAATAATAGGTATACCCTAGTCCCCAAGTTCTTTTGAAGCATTCCCCTCTTGTGTCCAGCTCCTTATCCACTGAACACTCACAGAATTAATAAGTCCACTATCCACCAGGGAACAATGAACATACCAGATTGTATTATTCAACTCAGGATCAACCCCTTGCTTAATATCAGCACTTAGATAGATGTATAGTGAAAACAAGGATAAGCTTTCTACTGAAGATTCAAGATTCAAGTGATAGTGAGTAAGGATAAAGGAAACAAAAGGTAACAAAATAAAATCATAACATGCTTTCTAGAGACTAAATTTAACTTAACAGGCTAACGTCCTGTTTAATGAAGTTTACCTCACCCAAAGCCTTTTGCAGCATCCTCCATCAAGATAAGCAGAGATCCTGTTTTCTTGAATGTAAATGCACTGCATTGCATTTACTTCCTAGGTGCAGGATGAGGGGGTATTTTTTTTTGCATTCTACTTATATCCCCAAAGTTCATTATTTGTGTTCAGAGACTGTATAACTCCCACCACTTGTTTTTCCTGTGTTCTTTTCCCTGTTGATTTTACATCTCTTTGATAACTTCATATGTAAATGGGCATCCATTGTGTTAGCTTACAATGCTTAATTAACATCTGGCAGAGAAACAGATGAATTAATATATTTTGTCTGACAGAAAACCTGTGTCTCCACCTCTACTGTGATACAGAATTTAAGAACATATTTTCATATTTCACAACTTCTTACATAGTATTTGTGTGTATATATATATGTCACAATGATATCAATGACCATTGTGACCCTGGCTTTCATTTAAAACCTCACATGACATTCTTTGGTGAATCAGAATGTAAATATCAGAATCAGGATGTTCTTGCAACCTCCTTGTCAGTTGGTATTAAGGGGTTTTCGGGTCACAGGTGGGAACACTGTTTCCCACCCAGCTCTAATGTAAAACCCACTAGGCATCTATCTACATCTTTAGCTGCCTGGATTTCTTTAAAAATCTGTCCCACAGTGACTAGCATAATATCCTACCGATTCTCTGCAGAGATTTCCTGGATATTTCCCTTTCACAACCTTGTATCACATTGCCAATATCTCCCAAAAATGCTGTGGACAAAAGTACAAAAACCTTTTAGAACAAGGAAGATGCTATTATCTTATAATTGCCTTATATACACCTCTTTTGGGGATTTAAACCATCTCCAGGTCACATGATTTTACAAATAACTATTAGAAAATACCAAAGTCTTGGCTTTATACCTTATAATGCTCTTACCATTGTTTGAAAGGTTTTAGTTCTATTTTGTCAAATACATTTTCCATATTTTAACCAGTTCTGCCCCTTTCCCCTTGTATCTTTTATGAAATCAGATGTAGACATCTGGGACATTATAAATAGTAGACAGCTTTGAAAACCCCTGAAATTCAGGTGCTTGATCATATGCTCTTTAAAGTCAATGACAAACTCTAATTGACTTTACTGGTGCAGGATCAGGACCTACGTTCCCAGAACTGAATGCTGTATTATAAATTCAGCCTCAGCAGAGCTTTGTTGAGAAAAACTACCACCTTTATGCTCCATGGTTGAATACCTTTTTGTACATACCTCAGAGTGGCACTGGCTATTTTTTTCTGCCATACAAGTTTGCAGACTTATCTAATTTGCTGTTATCATGTGGGTCTGCCAATTTTGTTTCCCATTAAATTTATTTCCCCTCTTCACCATATTTAATTAACTGACATTTCAAATCTCATTTTGTTACTTTCTGTCCTATTTCTGAGCTCTCTGTGTCCCTTTGTGTTATTTCACTGCCCTCACTAATGCATCAAACACCTCCCAGTTTAGTATAATCTAGGAATCTAATTAGTTTGCTGTTTTTTCCTTCTTCGAGATAATTAATGAAGATGTTAAATAATTTGGGTTCTAACACAGATGTCTGTGATACCCCACAAGAGACTTTCCTTGCAACTCAATACACTGTTGAGTATTGTTAGTCTTTTTTGTGGCCCTTCTGGTGGTTTTCATTTCATGTGACAGTGTTCATATCCAAGCTGAT
This sequence comes from Trachemys scripta elegans, assembly GCF_013100865.1. Classification (NCBI taxonomy): domain Eukaryota; kingdom Metazoa; phylum Chordata; order Testudines; family Emydidae; genus Trachemys; species Trachemys scripta. The sequence continues at coordinate 74,633,522 of NC_048298.1, forward strand.
ATGAATTAATTGGTCAGGTAAGAGTTTATGAGCCAATGTATCAAATGTTTTATTAAAATCCAGGATGTAGTAAACTTATTATCCCAACATTAATTAATCTATAATAAAGTGATTCATAACAATGATGTGATAATTGGTTGCAGAACAGTAACCTTTAGAATGACATTGTTTAATTATCTAAGAACACAAAAGTAAAGTTTTGCTAAGTCTATGTTCTTTTTAAAACTCTATTGCCACTCAGCAGAGCCAAATTCAAACATACTGATCACTTCTTTACTCCTACCAATACATAGCACCCTAAAATATTCCTAATTTAACTGCATATGAATCTTTAGAGAATTATGTGATGTCTTCTTCTGCTCTAGTGCTGGTCATAGCGCTAGCTTCTGATTATGTTTTTTGGAAGAAAGGGATACACAAGAGGAAATAGAGTCTTAAATTTAACAGCAGATACAGCCTATATGGCTCTCACCATCACACGACTTCAGCAGCTTTTAAAAGAATGTATAGATGAAAAAAAACCTTTTATATAGTTTCTTGTACATACTATTTCAAGTAACATATGGTTCACTAAGTAATCATGTTTTCTACCTGTTGTGAACACAATTAAGACAAATGTTTTTAGCCAAAATAATTTCTTGCTAGGAGTGTCTTGTGCAACAAGACAATGGTGTAAATTCAAAATGATGTCTAATTATACCACTAGATGGAGCTGTCTGTTTGATATTAGTCCACTCTGTTGGAAACCCAAATACTTTTTCACTTAAGCCAGGCCATTACTTGTTACATTTGAGATATCAAAAAAACAAAAAGGAAAAATAGGGGTTGGGTGCGGGAGAAAACTAATGTAAAGATTTAAACTCCAACGCAGCAATGTCCACATTGAACTGGAGTGAACAGGTATAGTGTGCATTTATATAAAATGAGAACTTTTCCCATTGATAATTCATTAGGCCTATTTGGACTTTCCTAGCCTACAAATAAAACACAACAAATTAATGTCCTGCTGATTCACTAGCACAGCATGGACAATGCTTCTTTTCCATCATTCCTCCACAGTTTGCAGATACCTCAGCCAGGAATTTTGAGTGAGAGTAAAGTGCTCTCCTCAGCTCTGGTGACTTTTTGATATAGCTGATCCTTTGATCTTCACAGCAAGTGTAGTTCTTTACTGCAGCTATCACTTCTGGGAATATATATTATCACCTTCATCATGCAGGTAACCATAGGTACTTGGCTTTCAAAAGAGAAAGTTATATGGAAACACATCATCCAAAGTTCTCTGCAGCTAGGGCTAGGAGATGAACGTTAGTGGTTTGAATTTGTACTGAAAGAGGTTCCAAACAGTTGCTAATTCAAAAATAATTAAGTAGTCGTTTTTTGTGTTGAGATTTAAACCCTATCTTTGAGAATATGGAGCCCTTGGAGGGAGTGGATTTTAGGCAGTCTTATGAGGTCATGAAGGATTTTCTGTAGGATGCTTGGGTTCATTGTGGGTTTAAGGGTACAAATAGGCTGACTGGTTCAGGAACAATAAGAACCATATGAAGTCAGATTAGCTTTTCCACAAACTGAACCCAAGTCATTTTTCAGATTTGAATCAATTCACAAAAGAATTCCTCAACCTTCTTTCTGGGACAGATTGTGTCTGGGCCTGCATGGGTGTGCAAGAAGTCTCCCTCTTCCCCCAACTACACGTCTCTGCATGTGGCCAGACACAAGACCAGTTCTTGAGTCCAAGGTGGAGAAAGACTCCTCCTGGCTAGCACAGACAATGGTGCTAGCCTTCCTGCTGCAAGCTGGGAAGATGGGAGTATCCTCAGCTCTTTCCTCTACATTCTGGCTAGACGAGTATTTCTGGGAGATACTGTTAGGGTGGCACCCCTTCAAATGTGACACAATCCATATCGCAGGGCTGTGCTTTTAACACACACGATCACCAATTCTATCCCACAATGGCCCATCTACCTTTGAAAAGCCCGTTGGACACAGAAGTAACACTGAAATCCAATTTCATAAATCTCAAGAATAAACATCCCAGAATGTGTAAGATTTGAAATCAGCTGCAATTGGAACCCAGAACAGAAGTATGTTTCATAGCTACTGGGGTCTGGTGCTGGGATTTTTAAATGTGTGGGAAAGAGGTATGAGGAAGAGAATATTGGAAGACAGACAACAGCTGCGGCCCATTCAGCTGCAGGGAATAAGAGGACTTGTTTTTTGCAATCCATCTTAGTCCAACTACACAGTACAAGACCTAGCTGAAGAACACTTAGTAAAAGGCTAAAGATAGATTTGAACACTTGGCTTCCTTTTTACTGAACATACACAGAAAACAAGCATATCTGAGCCTGGGGAAATGCCTCCTGTCATGCTAAGCTGATCTTTATGCACAATCTGAAAAGAAGAAACCAAATAATAATAATAAAAAAATTATTCCATCGCCTGTTTAAATGCACAACACCATATTTATGTGCACTCTCTTTAAGTTCCTAGAAATGTATGGAGGCAGCCTGTAGCACAACATACCTAGATATCATTTTTAATACTATAGTCCTGGAGTGTTCTTACTCGTATTGCAAATGCTTCAGAATTTTCATTTCCTGTGTTTCTGTATAAACAAAAAGATGATAAAAATATTTATGAACAAAACCCTCCACAGCATTCTATGGCTATAGCTCTGAACACTCCAAGGCTTGGTTGCTATGGAAGTCAACAAGTCACCACTGGAATAGACTACTGGCTCTAACTACACCCATTCACACATTACTGTGGAACATCAAGTTATGCTTCCCTTCAGGCATACACATGGACGATAACCAACCTAGCTCTCAGAAGGCCTCAACAGGACAAAGTCCAAGAAAACATTACTGTTTCGGAGTATGATTCAAACCTCCCTGACCCCCCTGAAAGACAGGAAAGTGAGATTTAAAGTTTCACAAACAATCTGAATCCTAACCTTGTATTCTCTCTGCCCTGGTCACCTAACCGGACATTCATGATGAAAATTACTAAGTATTAAAACAACTTTAAAAGCTTTTCACATAAGTGAAATTAATGACATATTGAAATTATAATACAGGCTATGCACAACTCAGCATGTGTAGAATGATTAGGTTAATTTCCCATAGTTTGGGCAGGGTGGATGAAGTAAAGATACATATAAGACTGGTTTCTGGAGAGCTGGGTTTTAGAATTATATGAGGTGCACACAATAAGGTTTCTAGATTATAGGGTGGCTGGAGCAGAACAGATTACACAGAGTGATGAATTGCACCAAGGGGGTTGTTTTTACAGGGGAACATGGAAAAGAGGAGAGAATGGTGTGGTTTGCCATCAGCTAGAGTTGGGTCTGTGGGTAGTATAAGATAGGTATGAAATTGCTCTTATGAAGATGAAGTATGATAGTTAGCATTAAGAGGTAGAAAGGCAGAATTTGGGTGTTAATATAAGATTAGACTTACAGTTGTTTGTGAAATCATTGCTGAGATGTCTGGCTTTCAAATATTTATTATTGTTATAAGTAAAATTATCTAATAATGTTTTAAATTAACTATGTATTTAAGGCCTTAACTCTAAATTTACCTCCATTTTTTTTCTAGAATTGCCTTTGGTTTTGTTTGTTTTTCTAGAGAAAACTATAAATAGATGAAAACTAAGAGCCTGCAAAGTTTAACAAAGACAAATGCAAAGTGCTCCACTTAGGAAGGAAAAATCAATTTCACACATACAGAATGGGAAAAGACTGTCTAGGAAGGAGTACGGCAGAAAGGGATCTAGGGGTTATAGTGGACCACAAGCTAAATATGAGTCAACAGTGTGATGCTGTTGCAAAAAAAGCAAACATGATTCTGGGATGCATTAACAGGTGTGTTGTGAGCAAGACACGAGAAGTCATTCTTCCGCTCTACTCTGCTCTGGTTAGGCCTCAGCTGGAGTATTGTGTCCAGTTCTGGGCGCCGCATTTTAAAAAAGATGTGGAGAAATTGGAAAGGGTCCAGAGAAGAGCAACAAGAATGATTAAAGGTCTTGAGAACATGACCTATGAAGGAAGGCTGAAAGAATTGGGTTTGTTTAGTTTGGAAAAGAGAAGACTGAGAGGGGACATGATAGCAGTTTTCAGGTATATAAAAGGGTGTCATAAGGAGGAGGGAGAGAACTTGTTCACCTTAGCCTCTAAGGATAGAACCAGAAACAATGGGTTTAAACTGCAGCAAGGGAGGTCTAGGTTGGACATTAGGAAAAAGTTCCTAACTGTCAGGGTGGTTAAACACTGGAACATATTGCCTAGGGAGGTTGTGGAATCTCCGTCTCTGGAGATATTTAAGAGTAGGTTAGATAAATGTCTATCAGGGATGGTCTAGACAGTATTTGGTCCTGCCATGCGGGCAGGGGACTGGACTCGATGACCTCTCGAGGTCCCTTCCAGTCCTATAATCTATGAATCTATGAATCTATGAAATGCTTATAAAGCAACCAGTTCTGTTAGTGGAACTTACAGATTTTTCATGGTCTTCATGAATGGGAGGCAGGAGAGTATGGTTCCTGTGCTCTGATACTGACAGAGTTACAGCAGGTGCAGAGTGAATTGGGAGGTAGTGCCTGAGATCTGCCACTAAGGGGGTTACAGCCTTGGGGGATGAAGAAGGGAAATGTGAAGAGGGATAATGGTACTTCCACTATGGCAATCACAGAGTTACATCCGATGGGGAGGAAGTACAGGTGCCACCTTCATTTCTGTGTTGAAAGGCTTGTGTCACATGGAAATGAATTGAATGGTGGTGTGATGGTCTGGCAATGAAATCTATCTATTAAATGTAGAGGTGGATCATGGCATCTGCCATTCCTTAGCTTATCCCAAAGCCATAATTAGTGGAGTAGAGGATCACCTCCTTCTTCCCCATCCAAGCCTTGAAGTTTCTCTGCTTATCTTCCCTCCAAATTTCTCTGCCTCTTTTCTCCACAAACAACCTCATTCCCAGGTACCCATGGTAGATTTCAGTGATGGCAGAGATGGCACCATGCCACACAAGTGAACATATATGTGGTAAAAAGCGACAGAGTCCTGTGGCACCTTATAGACTAACAGAAGTATTGGAGCATAAGCTTTCGTGGGTGAATACTTTTTACAGATCCAGACTAACACGGCTACCCCCTCTGATACATGTGGTAGTGGATACTCAATCCTGAATTACTTTAATACTGCTCCAATGGGACAGAGGTCAGTTTATTATGATGCACACAGAGGTCACAGCTATGTCTTCAGTGAGCACTGACTTTTATTTCCCTTTTAAAAACATTTTTAGATATGCTCTGGGCTCAGAGAATTTTTGCTAAGGAGAAAGATGTATCCCACATGCAATATGTGAACATTTTGTTGCAGCCTGACCACAGTTTCAGGGGTAGGAAGATTGTGCTGCTGAAAGAATATAGTGATACCCAAGCTCTCTCTCCTGAGAGACGGGGCAGTTGTTCAGTGATGAGTGTGAGCACTGAATTTCTCCTAGGCCTTATCAGCATGAGAAAAATCACACCGGTTTAACTTAATTTGGTTCAGACCTTTGTGGGGACATTCTTATTTCAATTTAGTTTAAACTGGTTCCTAACGGACTTAAACTAAACCAAAATATGCCTGGTTTAAACTGAAAGGAGAGTGTCCACACAGCCTTGTGCATTCGTTTACCTAAATCCATTTAAAATCACACCTTAAGTTAAACTGGTGTAACTTTCTCCTAGAGACAAGGCCCTAATGATATCACTAGCTAGAAGAGCAGGGATTCCCTAATGAAAGTTCATGGAACCGTTGATGATTCAGTGAGCACCTGTTTTTTTCTGTCAGGCAGTCATGTATCTGTGAAGATTCTGCCAGCCTGGAATACCTAGATAGTAGCATGGTGTACGCATTAGCAATAATCAATTCAACTACTCACGATAGTGTCTATAAGATAAGATCCCAAATTTGCTGTTGTGCTCAGAGAATGGACTCCTGTAACTAGGCACGCTGTTAGCTTCCATATTTATTTGTTTGATATTTTTTGTCTAATTTGCTCAATATACCAGTTTTGATTTTATGAACAAACTGTACTCATTTGGAACTGGAAAGTCAAGTTGCATTCTTTCTAGCCTGAATATCACCATCAACAAAGATTCTGCAGCCCATGTTTATTTATTTCCAGGGGTGCCCACAATATGCCAGACACTTTGGTAAGAGGTCATATGTTCTCTCGAGATGTCACAGTCCACACTCAAGAGACTGCTATCGTTTGTATTGTTGCAATCCAATTATTTTAATGTAGAGTTTTGCCTTGCTCCTGGACCTTAGTACAAAATTAAATAGGTGATACATCACTAGGAACAGAATCCATTTCATTCTTTGAGATGTGCTCGTTCTACTGTGTTAACAGCAGAAGGAGAACAGTGAAAACTTACAGTGTCTAAATTTAGCAGATCTCATTTGGAACACATGAGAACAAAGGCTGTGGATTGATTTGTTTTCTGTTTTTTTTTACATAATCAATTCTCAGAGTAGAATTGCACTTAACTCTGGAGTCAGTCCTTCTCAAATAAAAATCTTGATTAAGGGCAGAAATATTTCTCAGTAGGATCATTCCCTTAAGACTTCAAGCTGGTAAGGATTCAAGGGATTCCCCTCTTTGCACCAGTGCTTGCTAGCAGATTCCTGGAGGATAGCCCATTATAGGTTACAAGAAGAAAAGAGAGAGAGGTTTTTATTACTGAGCTTAAATGGATACAAATGAAAATAACTTTCAATTTTGCAAATACATTGAACCCTCCAGCGACAAGGGAATAGCTTTCTGTGGAATAAAACGTTTATGAAAGTGGAGGGAGAGGAGCTTTTTTATTGCTGTTACATTAATGTAACGTAACAAGCTTCAAACGCTGGAAGTAGGTTAATAGGATTAATGTTTAGTTTCAGGTGATTAACACATACTTGCAGTGCAGACTTCTCTGTCAAGTGAGAAAAATGAAATTATGAAGGTTTGTCTCAAACTGAGTTTCTCGTCATGGAAATGACTTTTCATAAACCATGTAGGTAGTAAATGGCTATTGAAATATTGAGCAATTCAGTGGAGCTTTCCTTTATATTTAAGGGACCAAATTCACCCTGGTATAACTCCCATTGACTTCATTACATTAGGTTAACACCAGAGATTAAATTGGCCCCAGATGTCAGCACTTAGGTCCCAATCTGCAAAGGTATTTAGGTGACTAAATCCCCTTGGGGTATCTTTGTATACATCTCTAGGCCTTATATATTATAGTGATTGGCACCATATAAAGACACAAGATACATGAAATCCTGAAATCTAAAGTATTAGTGAGAGTTTCCTGGTTACTTAACAGGGAAAAATCCTGACACGCTGTGGGTGGGCACAGCTCCCAAGGAAATGTGAGCCAAGTCCTGTTTCAGTTCCATAAACTGGCATGTGTTACATGCTAAGGGATAAAATCTACTTTCTGTGATACTGGTACAAAGCTGAGGTACCACCACTGATTTAATGAAATCACTTGAGAGTTACACAAAGGTACAAAGGGCCAACATCTCCTCTTGGTTACAAGTAGATGAGAAAATAGGTGTAAGAGGTAAAGTAGTGATACTTGCACCAGTCTGGAATTCACGTGACACACAAATGGTTGTAACTTGCATCCTGAGGGTGAGAAAGGAAGCTGTGGCAGGAAAACTACTAACAGGAGCCTTTAAAATAAGCAAAGTCTCCACTTTATCTTACATTTCCTTCAATGACAGGTTTCAGAGTAGCAGCCGTGTTAGTCTGTATCCACAAAAAGAACAGGAGTACTTGTGGCACCTTAGAGACTAACAAATTATATTATTTAATAAATTTGTTAGTCTCTAAGGTGCCACAAGTACTCCATTTCCTTCAATGTTCTATCTCCCATTTCTGCACCTGTAGCATGTCAGTTACACTCATTTTGGTTCATTTTAAAACAGCCATTATTGCAGTTACTGCCAAGAGGTGCTTAGCCCTCTGTATCATACCAATCATTTCCTCATCTATTGTCTCCACCCTGTGTGTTGAAGACCTCCTCAGTGTGACAGAATCCACAGTACTGTTTTGACGACTGACTTTCAGCTCCATTTTCTTTTTTCTCCCATGAGTTCAGTCTATGGGTTTAAATAAAGCAGGATTCCCTTTTTCCTTATCTCAATTTCCTTATCAAAAATTCATCCATATCCCTCCTTCATATCGTACTATTTGTTTCTAGATAGTCTGCATCAGCCCCTTCTACTCCTTTTGGGAGATGTATTGTTTCAATCTGTTCTCCAAGCCCTTTTCCCTTACAGTATTGGATAACTTTCAGTTGTGCAAAAGAATAGTACTCAATACACCCCAAATAATTCTATCCTCACCTCTTCAAACAGTGCTTTGTAATTTTATCCTTAGAGTCATCTTTCTGCCTGTTTGTGGTTCTCTAGATCTACTGAAAGAACGAAAGCTGCATAGAATCCTCAGAAGGCCTAAGGTCTGGCACTCTTCAAACTTGGGCTAAATGAAGTCTTTATTCTGTGCTTCAAATTCTTCCACACAAGGAGGATTTTAAAAAAGCTGTACAAACATCAAATGAGCAGCACTGTCTTGTTCTAGTCTTCCACATTTCAGGATGTTGTATAGAATTCACTGACAGAACCAACTTTACAACTGAAAAATGTTTTGTTAATTAATGCACACTTTCTTCTCATTAATCTTTTATCGTGCCCCATAAACCAGATGTCTTGATCTAGATTTACAGCACCTCTGTTTTTTTTATTCCAGTGTGACATGTGTCAGACTGAAATATTTATGAAAGCTATAAATATAAGATTACAAGTATTCACAAATCCAGTTTTAATTTCCATCTGTTTAATAATGCATAAACCCAACAAAATTAAAAAAACATTTGATTTTGACAAACCTTATAGTTTTTAAAGATTAGGTGTAAAAAACAAATCAAGGTTAACTATTAGAGACCAGTATAAATAAACCAAACCAAATAAGAGAAAAAAAATCTAAGTAAACTTCAGTCCTGCAAAGTCTGATACACATGTTTAGCTTGATGGAATGAAAGTAATACCATTGCAGCCAAAGGAACTACTCACAATGTTATTTAATTCCTTTCTTTCACTATGATTTCTCTCAACTTTTTCTCTACTGCACAAGATGTTTCCCCAGAAAATAATATAACTATTTTCCTATTTTTACTTTTAATATGTATTTAGTAGAGAGCTTATATGAATTGAAGATAAATACAAATATTTGATTTATAACTTCTATTACAGTTAGTACCTACATCAATAAAAAGTCACTCTTAGTATTCAGTGAGTTTTCTCAGGAAATCTGTAGGTCACAATTGGGGTAAACTATGCATTTAATTCAGAAATGAGACTTTCTACAGCAAGAATCTTTGTATTAGCATGGAAGATGTTATTCTTGCATATGCTGTATGCATAAATTGAGCATGAGAATAGCAGACAATCTTTATGGAAGCTGATTGTAGTGTATCTGTAGCAATCTGTTTTTCTGGGACTTATGATATGAGCCATCTATTTAGAAAAAAATTATCACTCCCTTTTTAAGTAAATGACATGAGTTTCAGATCTAACAATTTATTTAACTGAATGTCAGCTTCACAGTAGATTTTTTTTCTGGGTATCTCTTGTGGATAGTCAAAAGACAATAGATACACCAATAACAAACTATATTTTGATAGTTCATCCACTCAAATGTTGAATTAGCAATGGCACCCTTCTTTGACTACAATGAAAAATATTGGCACTTCTCCACTGAGAGTCTTGTTGCCAAATATACCAGTGTCCATCTGTCAGGGTGATAATGTGCCCACTCTCAAGCTAGTCAGACAATCTTACTATGGCACAGATAACTATTGCTGGTATGTACTTGTGATGAAAGATTAAATGGTAGAGGAAAGGAAGATACAGTTCATATTATAATTGCCAGTGAAGCAGATTGTATTACAGCTTAAGAAACACGTGAAGACAATCTGTTCAACTGCATGTAACAGAAGAGCACGGCCTGTTGCTAGGTTTGTATAGAGAGACAAATACATTGAGGAACGAGTTGAATAGTAAAGAAGCATTGCCCCAAATACAAATTCTGTGCTCATTCCAAGTCTACAACAGCATCCACTGGTATAATATAATTAGTGATATGTGAATTCACGGGCTCTTGATAAAGTCGATACATATGTTTTGGAGAAGATATAAAACCAAAAGCCTGATCTCCTGTTATCTATGAAGTTTTCAGTTCAGTTTTCCTAACAGCAGGGTTGTGTTTGTCATTTATCCAGTTACCCAGGTAAAATTACAAGTGGGTAATTACACCCTATGTAGGGACCATTTCACCACTCCCCAGCACATGGGCAGAATGTATTCATATAATTAATCTCCTTATTTATTTTCTGGCTTTGGAATGGCCCCTCCAATCACCATCTTAATCAATTCTCTACCCTTTTTCCGTCTTTGAAAACAATACCCCTACTCTCTTTTCTTTCTGATCTCTCTCTCTCTGGTTTCCTACTATTATTATGATTTAAGAGTTGTGTTACAGTAATTCCTGGAGCCCGCAACCAAGTCAGACCCCATTTTGGTAGGCACTGTGCAAATGTACAGTAAATGTCAATTTATGTCACTTTAATGTTTCTCATTTTCCACCTCCATCCTAACACTGACTTCAGTCCTGAGGCCAGAATCTCTGGTCTGGCTGAGTCACGGTGGCACATGATTGGTTGGTGGGTGCGGGAGGAGGAGAAGGGTAAATGTAGCTTCAAACAACCTTTATGCTCCAGCTATCTAAGGACCTAGTTTCTTCCCTTTAGATATGTATAGGGCCTGATTCTACTCACTTACACCACTTTCTAGTTATTTAACTTAATTGGGTTTTCTCCTAATTTACACTGCTGCAAAATCAGGCCTATTTGTTGAACAGTTTTGAGATATATATAATGATGTGAAGCTATATGGCAGATTAATTGTAGAGTGAGAGCTTTCTAAATTACTCCTTGCTGTGCAGTTAATTATCTATGCATACTTCCATCACAAGCTGGGATATAATGATATTATGCCTCCTTATAATCATCTCTATATTATTTTTTTGTATCACTATTTCCCCAAAGAAAAATAGATTATAGATTGCCGCAGTTGCATTTTAATTGAAAACTGCCAATACAAGCTGTTAAAACACAGACTTGCCCATGTTTATGCATCCTCAGACTATCATGGCACTCACTTGTTATTCTGCACTAGTGTAGCAGGTTCATATGAGGCTGCTGAAAAACATGTCATTATTTGTGAACTTGTTGGTTTAAACAGATGTTTGACGACAAAGGTGCTTATTAGCGGTGACCCTACCTAGAGGAGATACCAAATTGCTGGCCGTGGAATCATTCTTCAAGTTTAATTTTAAAAAAATTAAAGGAAAAGAACATTGGTTCTTTTCTCTGGGTAATACTATTTTGAGTAACCAAAGCAGTTAGAGGGAGAAATGATACCAAGATTAAAATATTACACACATAGAAAGCTGCTGAGCAGAAACATAACTTTATCATAGAAAGGAGAAGGCCGGAGGCTGTATGACAGGGGCCAAACATAAAATAAATGTTATTTAAGTTAGTCTGAGTTGATGCAGTGATATGGATTTGGAAAATTGGCTATTGTTTTTCAAGACATCAAGATGGGAAACTACACTATGACAGCAGAGTAGGGTCCTGATTCATAAAAGGATGAAAATCCATTCAAGTCAGATACGTAGATGAAGATGACAAAAATATGACAGAACTCACCTATGCAACTTCCATTAGTATGAAGAGTAGACTTCAATGAAGCTACCCTAGTGTACACCAGCTGAAGATCTGGTCCTGGAGTTTTTTTCCATTCACTTCCACAGAATTCTACTGAACAAACAAAGTCTTAGTCCAAGCATAGGCCCATGGGTCAAGAGGTCTGATTACTTAATACCAATGGAACTTTCCACTTGAAGAATGAGTACTGTCATTTATAAATAAGTTACATTTTGGAAGTGTTTTGATTTATAAAATCTAAGCAAATCCAAACAAAATGTTTGCCTGTTAACCATATGAACATCATAACTACTTTGTCATATCAAGGTCTTAGGTCAAACCGAACAGCCCAATGTTGCTCTCAGTTGCACTGTGGTAGCGTGAATGTAGTCATGTGAGTTCTGCGGGGGCCTTGGGGCTTTATTTCACATCTCTGGAAATCTATCTGAAATGGCATGACTTTCAACCTGTTAAGTATCTAGAAGAATTTGTGTGTGATCACATATTCAGACTATACATGTTATATTTTTATTGTTTTCATTAGGCAGTGTTTCCCAAACTTTTGAAAGCTGGATTCTGCCCTCCGGCCCTGGAAAATGAAACAACCGCGCCCTCCTTTAAACTTCATGTGTTGTTAAAGACCTGCCCAAAATGAGAGGTCACTCAGACTAGTGTAGAGCCTTACTTACCTTTCTTGCATGTTTTCATGCACTGTGAAATAGTTAAAGTATTGTAATTAACATCTAAATTAGCACCCATTGAAATGAGTATGGCAGTTCAGACCTTTTCTTTCAGGCTCTTTGCAAATTTAGGCTAATGTCTCTGCCTGGGTTACAGTGGCCTCATGTCTTGAAGGCTCTCTCTGTGGCCATAACAGGTAGAGACTGACTATTTAAAAAAAGTTGATATTCTGGAAAACAATTGAGAGTCTGTTCTTGCTCCCTTTCCCCTGTAGGGGGCTCAAGCCACATTTTGGGAAATATTCAAAACCACCATGCCCAGTAGCAACCAAACAGGTGGTAAGGAATCAGTTGAAGATTCAGTCCTGGTCTACACTACAGATTTATGTCAGTATAACTATGTTGTCCCTGAGTGACATAGTTATACTGACCTAACACCTCGTATAGACAATACTATGTTGAGGGAAGGGCTTCTCCCATTGACATAGCTACCACCTTTCAGGGAGGTAGAGTACCTATGCCGACAGGAGAAGCTCTCCCGTTGGCGTAGGTAGCATCTTCACTAAGTGCCACAGTGGCACTGGTGAGGCTGTGCGACTGCAGCATTGTAAGTGTAGACAAGCTCTTAGTGCAGGTGCTTCAAAGCAAGGAAATACAGTTGGCTACACTATCCCTTGTGGTTATGCTAAATGGCTTACTTTCTCCTATGAGAGATTAAATTCACTACAATAATTGTGGCTTTTTGATCGAAGTTGTACATGCACATAAAATTGTTCTCCTTCCCTGTCTATTATAACGTTAACGTCTTGTATGGATTGGAGACAGAAAGCGATGTCCATTCCCTAGAAGCTGGTAAGTCTACATACAATATTTTTGTAATAAAAGTAAAAAAATGCTTTTTTGTCTCCTTGCTATAGTGAGGCAGTCACATAATGCTGCCTATGGGGAAATAACAATACAAAATTAAACCTGAAAGTTCTTCCTCACTCCTCCCTCTTTCTGGAAGGCACTGATTGATGAATAACTCAAACTTCTACTACACAAGCACTTGTTTTAATAATAAATGCTTTTTCTTTACTGTAAAGAGGGAGGGGACACAATCACTAAGATCCTGTATAGGAATGCAGCGTTCATTCATTGAGTCACTCAGGGCTCAGGTACTAAAACACTAAGTCAGTGTAATTATTGTTGAATCATACTAATAGGTGGGGCTAATTAGCTCTGATTAGGATATAAAGGAGGTGGGGAGTGTCTCACTGGCCTGACAGAACTTTAAGGCAGGAGGAGATTGTGGTGAAACTTAATCACAACATGTCAGTTTATTTCTGAACTCTCTGAATAAAGCTAATTTCCAGGAAGGGGTTTGGACATTAACTGTGGAGGTACATCTACACTGCAGCTGGAAGTGTGCTTCCCCTCTATACCTCAGAGTAGCACCCTGGAACCCCCATATTCACCATGGTGACATGGTTATGATATGTTTTGAGCAAAGTATGACTTGTGAGGTATCATTTTAGAAGTTGTGATCTGTTGAACATTAATATCGTTTTGGAATGTATGTGTTATCATTGTATATGAAGTTATGAAGTATCGCTATGTGTGTTACTGAAATGTGTTGAGAGGTTGGGAACACCCATAACCAGCCTTTCAGTTACAACAAAGGAGTAGCCATTGGTAGCCAGACAGTGTTAATGGCTCATCAACACACAAATCAACTATTTTAGAGACTTCTCAAAGGAGGCACACACGCCATGGGGGCAGACTTAGGGCTTGTCTACACTGGCATTTTACAGCACTGCAACTTTCTTGCTCAGGGGTGTGAAAAAACACCCACCTGAGTGCTGCAAGTTTCAGTGCTGTAACATGCCAGTGTAGACAGTGCACCAGTGCTGGGAGCCATGGAGCTCATGGAAGTGGTATTTTTAGAGCGCTGGGAGAGCATTGTCCTAGGGATGGGGGTTCCACGGCCACCACTCCCAAGAGGAGGAGGAGGGTGGTGGTGATCAGGGACTCCCTCCTCAGGGGGACTGAGTCATCTATCTGCCGCCCTGACCGAGAAAACTGAGAGGTCTGCTGCTTGCCAGGAGCTAGGATACACGGTGTGACGGAGAGACTGCCGAGACTCATCAAGCCCTCGGATCGCTAACCCTTCCTGCTTCTGCACGTGGGCACCAATGATACTGCCAAGAATGACCTTGAGCAGATCACTGCAGACTACGTGGCTCTGGGAAGAAGAATAAAGGAGTTTGAGGCGCAAGTGGTGTTCTCGTCCATCCTCCCTGTGCAGGGAAAAGGCCTGGGTAGAGACTGTCGAAACGTGGAAGTCAACGAATGGCTACGCAGGTGGTGTCGGAGAGAAGGCTTTGGATTCTTCATCCATGGGATGGTGTTCCAAGAAGGAGGAGTGCTAGGCAGAGACGGGCTCCACCTAACGAAGAGAGGGAAGAGCATCTTCGCAAGCAGGCTGGGTAACCTAGTGAGGAGGGCTTTAAACTAGGTTCACCGGGGGAAGGAGACCAAAGCCCTGAGGTAAGTGGGGAAATGGGATCCTGGGAGGAAGCACAAGCAGGAAAGTGCAAGAGGAGAGGACTCCTGTCTCATACTGAGAAAGAGGGACGATCGATGAGTTATCTTAAGTGCCTATACACAAATGCAAGAAGCCTGGGAAACAAGCAGGGAGAACTGGAAGTCCTGGCACAGTCAGGGAACTATGATGCAATTGGAATAACAGAGACTTGGTGGGATAACTCACATGACTGGAGTACTGTCATGGATGGATATAAACTGTTCAGGAAGGACAGGGAGGGCAGAAAAGGTGGGGGAGTTGCGTTGTATGTAAGAGAGGAGTATGACTGCTCAGAGCTCCGGTATGAAACTGCAGAAAAACCTGAGAATCTCTGGATAAAGTTGAGAAGTGTGAGCAACAAGGGTGATGTCGTGGTCTGAGTCTGCTATAGACCACTAGACCAGGGGGATGAAGTGGACAAGGCTTTCTTCTGGTAACTAGCAGAAGTTGCTAGATCGCAGGCCCTGGTTCTCATGGGAGACTTTAATCACCCTGATATCTGCTGGGAGAGCAATACAGCGGTGCACAGACAATCCAGAAAGTTTTTGGAAAGTGTAGGGGACAATTTCCTGGTGCAAGTGCTGGAGGAACCAACTAGGGACAGAGCTTTTCTTGACCTGCTGCTCACAAACAAGGAAGAATTGGTAGGGGAAGCAAAAGTGGATGGGAACCTGGGAGGCAGTGACCATGAGATGGTCGAGTTCAGGATCCTGACACAAGGAAGAAAGGAGAGCAGCAGAATACGGACCCTGGACTTCAGAAAAGCAGACTTTGACTCCCTCAGGGAACAGATGGGCAGGATCCCCTGGGAGAACAACATGAAGGGCAAAGGGGTCCAGGAGAGCTGGCTGTATTTTAAAGAATCCTTATTGTGGTTGCAGGAACAAACCATCCCGATGTGTAGAAAGAATAGTAAATATGGCAGGCGACCAGCTTGGCTAAGCAGTAAAATCCTTGCTGATCTTAAATGCAAAAAAGAAGCTTACAAGAAGTGGAAGATTGGACAAATGACCAGGGAGAAATATAAAAATATTGCTCAGGCATGCAGGAGTGAAATCAGGAAGGCCAAATCACGCTTGGAGTTGCAGCTAGCAAGAGATGTTAAGAGTAATAAGAAGGGTTTCTTCAGGTATGTTAGCAACAAGAAGAAAGTCAAGGAAAGTGTGGGCCCCTTACTGAATGAGGGAAGCAACCTAGTGACCGAGGATGTGGAAAAAACTAATGTACTCAATGATTTTTTTGCCTCTGTCTTCACAAACAAGGTCAGCTCCCAGACTGCTGCACAGGGCAGCACAATATGGGGAAAAGATGACCAGCCCTCTGTGGAGAAAGAAGTGGTTTGGGACTATTTAGAAAAACTGCACGAGCACAAGTCCATGGGGCCGGATGCGCTGCATCTAAGGGTGCTAAAGGAGTCAGCGGATGAGATTGCAGAGCCATTAGCCATGCTGATCGGGGGAGGTCCCGGATGACTGGAAAAAGGCTAATGTAGTGCCCATCTTTAAAAAAGGGAAGGAGGAGGATCCGGGGAACTACAGGCCAGTCAGCCTCACCTCAGTCCCTGGAAAAATCATGGAGCAGGTCCTCAAGGAATCAATTATGAAACACTTAGAGGAGAGGAAAGGGATCAGGAACAGTCAGCATGGATTCACCAAGGGGAAGTCGTGGCTGACTAACCTAATTGCCTTCTATGATGAGATAACTGGCTCTGTGGATGAGGGGAAAGCAGTGGATGTGTTATTCCTTGACTTTAGCAAAGCTTTTGATACGGTCTCCCACAGTATTCTTGCCGCCAAGTTAAAGAAGTATGGGCTGGATAAATGGACTGTAAGGTGGATAGAAAGCTGGCTAGATCGTCGGGCTCAACGGGTAATGATCAATGGCTCCATGTCTAGTTGGCAGCCGGTTTCGAGCGGAGAGCCCCAGGGGTCGGTCCTGGGACCGGTTTTGTTTAATGTCTTTATTAATGATCTGGAGGATGGTGTGGACTGCACTCTCAGCAAGTTTGCAGATGACACTAAACTGGGAGGTGTGGTAAATACACTAGAGGGTAGGGATCGGATACAGAGGGACCTAGACAAATTAGAGGATTGGGCCAAAAAAAACCTGATGAGGTTCAACAAGGACAAGTGCAGAGTCCTGCACTTAGGATGGAAGAATCCCATGCACAGCTACAGACTAGGGACCGAATGGCTAGGTAGCAGTTCCGCAGAAAAGGACCTAGGGGTCACAGTGGATGAGAAGCTGGATATGAGTCAACAGTGTGCTCTTGTTGCCAAGAAGGCTAATGGCATTTTGGGCTGTATAAGTAGGGGCATTGCCAGCAGATTGAGGATCGTGATCGTTCCCCTTTATTCGACATTGGTGAGGCCTCATCTGGAGTACTGTGTCCAGTTTTGGGCCCCATACTACAAGAAGGATGTGGAAAAATTGGAAAGAGTCCAGCAGAGGGCAACAAAAATGATTAGGGGTCTGGATCACATAACTTATGAGGAGAGGCTGAGGGAACTGGGATTGTGTAGTCTCCAGAAGAGAAGAATGAGGGAGGATAGCTGCTTTCAACTACCTGAGGGGATGTTCCAAAGAGGATGGAGCTCGGCTGTTCTCAGTGGTGGCAGATGACAGAACAAGGAGCAATGGTCTCAAGTTGCAGTGGGGGAGGGCTAGGTTGGATATTAGGAAACACTATTTCACTAGGGGGGTGGTGAAGCACTGGAATGCGTTACCTAGGGAGGTGGTGGAATCTCCTTCCTTAGAGGTTTTTAAGGTCAGGCTTGACAAAGCTCTGGCTGGGATGATTTATTTGGGAATTGGTCCTGCTTTGAGCAGGGGGTTGGACTAGATGACCTCCTGAGGTCCCTTCCAACCCTGATATTCTATGATTCTGTGATTCTAAAACAGCATGTTTTGGCTGAAGGACTTGGGAAATTTCTGCTCAGATTAATAAGGACTGTTGCATGTCAACTACCCAGGCTTCTGACCAGTGCCGATGGTACAGTACTGGGATGCAAGGCTGGGGAGCTGGCGGGAATTTGGCTGGAGCCTCTCTGTTGATGGTTCATGAGTGACTGGAAAATCATTCATGTAACTAAGATGGGCGAGTCCCTGCGTGTGGATGTCTGTGTGAGTGCAGTGCCTATCAGAGGTTTGTAGCTTGACATCAGCATCACAGTGTGAGAGGCAGCCCACGTTGGTTGATTTGGAGGGCTCAGTGGTCCCACAGTCCAGGTTGCACCCTGGGGCCCCCGTCACACTGCGGGGGTACATCTACACTGCAGCTGGGATCGTGTTTCCCAGCTTGGGTAGACAGACTGCACCAGCTCTGCTCAAGCTAGTGCATTAAAAATAATGGTGTAACTGTCATCTCCAGCTTCAGCTAGCCACCTGAGTAAAACCTGCCCAGACTCCTGGCTATGTACTCAAGTGGCTAGCTTCAAACTTCCACCCATGCTACCCTCGCCTACGCTGCTATTTTTAGCGCACTAGCTTGAACAGACCTAGCGTGAGTCTATCTGTCCAAGCTCAGAAGCACACTCCCAGCTGCAGTGTAGACATACCCAGGGTCTGTGTTCTCGGCTGAGGACCAGGTTGGGACCCAGACCATTTACACTCACTTGCATCTCTCAGAGAGTAAAAGCTGAAAGTCCCTACAGTTTTGCCGTACTAAGTGTAAGGGCCCACACCTACACACAGACCCTGCTCTTTGCCCTCAGCTTATTCAGTTAGTGAATGTAGTCTCCTGACTGGCTGAAGACTCGATCAGGCACATTGTTAAACTCTGCAGCAGGTCTTGGTCCCTGGCTGCTCAATAGTGTTCTACACCTGCAGCTGTGATTCTGGTCCTGCTTCCTGTTCCCCACTCCCTTCTTGCTCTAGTCCTCACTCTGGATCCCCACTCCTGCTCCTTGTCCCCAGTTTCGCTCCTGGTGTCCAGATCCTGATGCCTGCTCCAGCTAATACTCTGGTTTCTGGTTCTCAGATCCGTCTCACTCCCTGGACTTATTTGGCTTCTAACTCAACCACTAGGCTGGCTACCTCTGTTCCAAACATTAAGCCAGCCTCCCACCCTAACCATTAGGCAAGACCACCCAGAGCCCGGTCTTTATACTGGGCAGGATTCACTGAAGCTACCAAGCAGTAACAATAACACTCTGAAGCACTGGGTAAAAAAAGTCTATTTTCCTTTTTAAAAACATACCACCGTAAGAAGATAAAGTTATTATAAGTCTTTTTGTTATCATCTGAGAGGTTTCAGTTTTAAGAGGGAATTTTATTTCTTGCAGAGTTCAACAACATAATCTGTGCTTTTTTTCCTTTACTTTTTTAAATGAATCCTTAGACTGAAATGGTATATTGCTTTGTGCAGTTAAGGTCACAGAACTGGCCACCAGACAACATTAGAGACAAACCTACCATGGGAGAAGCATCTTTCCCCTCTAGTTTTACAACCAGTAAAAGAAAATATGAACACAGCAGGAGCTATGCTAGCATTTTTCATCTGTTTTTTTTCCCTTTTCTAGTTATCAGTTCAACTGAAATGAGAAAAAATGGAACAGAGCACAAGCTCAAGTACCAGACTGACTTGGCAGTGCAACGGTATTACAACCTGGTGCTGCACTTTGCACAGCTGATTGTGCAAATGAAGTTTTATTTGACTAAGGCTATGTCTACCTGTAATGTAAACATAGGGCCTGTGGGAAAGGAGCCCACAGGCTCAGTGTTTATAAGCATGTGTGGGAGCATCTACACTGAATATCAACCCTAGGTTTAGAATTTCTGGACCCAGGTCTCATACCTATGCACAGGCTTCTATATTGCACTAGGCAGATGAGAGCCATACCAGCCTAGCCCAGGCTTCTGAGTGCTCTCCCCAGCTGTAGCCACTCTAGCCATTTGTTCGTGGTGCACTGTGTGAAAACATGACTGTCCATCCCGTGGCATTTAACATGAAGTTTCAGCCTGCCAACACATCCTGCCAAACCATCTTTTGGTAGTGGGAAGGTGGGAAATATATTTTGTGAAAAATGCACAACATAGTAAAAGAGCACATTTTAAACAATATGTTACATAGGTAAGAAAAAAATAGACTAAAATTACAGGATTTCTCATCCATGTAACCCACCTGTTAAAAAGCATGTGTTCCACTGTTTTGTATTTCCACACTTGAAATACCAATATGTTAAAATTGCAGGGCAGCTGGCTGAGGCAGGAGCAGAAGCAGTCATGACGGGGATGCAATCCAGACCAGCGAGAGGTTGAATCACCACTTGCCCTGCAACCCTGGGTGCTTCACAATGCTACGTGCACATCCCAGGTTGGGAGCTACAGCAGCGGCCATCCTACCAGCATACAGGTCACACCCTGATTGTCTGTGTGCTAGACATCCCTGGTTCAGCAGCTCTGACCCCAGCAGTCTGTCCGCAGCCGCACTCTGGCTACCACCAGGCCTGGGTTACTACTTTCAGGGTGACCCCAACACACTCCCAGTCCTGGATAGGGCATCTGCTACCATATCGTCTTTCCTCTTTATATAGAAGAAACCTGTTTTGTCACCTTTGTCTGTGTACAGTCCCCAGGACATAATATCAGAGAGTACACATAATTTCACCTACAGAGTTGTTACTAACATTCCACAGTGGCATTAGTGGCCAGTGTGTTCTTATATTTCAAACAATATATTACATGCCACCTTTCAAATAAAATCATGGCACCACTGTGTGAGGTGCAATGAGTACATCAGAGCTTGCAAGAGTTGCTGACATAGAGCAGTGAACCACAAATGGGTCTCTGTGTCACAACAGGCTGGAGCAGGAGCTGCCTTGAATGGAAAAAGGTACAGGCTAATGCAGAAGCAAAAGCAAGCTGGAGCAGGAAGAGACAATCTTGTCAGAACTGCTAGGCAATAGGAGTGCTCCCAACCAGATGGTGACATTGAGCAGAGTGGAGAGATTGTTTCCATTAGGAGCCTACATACATGCATTGGGATCAATTGGCTGAACCATGGTTAAATGCTGTGGGGCCTATCACCAGACCTGTAGACAATTGCCGCTGATGACTCATCACACTCTCTGGGTCAGGGATAACTCACCAGGCTTTAAAAGGCTCAGGCTCAGAGATAACTCAGGGATGCCTATTAACAAGATGGCAAATCCTCCCCTTATGGAAAAGTCTTGTAGAGGCCAGCTCCTCAATTTATATACATTGATGCAGTCCTGCTTCGAAGTCTCCAGCAGATAATCTGGCCAAAAGAAACCAAACAGGGTCTATAGAAATTTAGCAGAGTTCTACAGACTTACTTTAAAAATGTATAAAAAGTAATGGGTAATAAGCTAATTTTTATAGGTTTACAATCATTTTTATAAGGGTCTTGGAGCAGAATGGTTATGGTTGCACTGGGAAGGGGTAGAATTTGAGGGTGAGGCATGAGGCCTGCCTCTAATGGATTTCCTGTATAATCAAGCTTGGGAGTAGACTCTGAAAGATCTGCTACTACAAAGATCCTTCCAGTCCTTCAAACCTCTTACAGCCATGGCTTTGTGACTAGAGCTGCTTGACAAACTGAGATTTACATTTTCAAATGACATCAAAAAGGGAGGGGGAAAATCACAGGACCTCTTTACAAATTTTCTGATCACCTCTAGGTGTGAAAGTTGTACTCTCTCCAGATAGGAGGAAGCAGAAGCAGTACTCTCCCTCTTTAGTCAGTACATAATGATGACTGAATATCTATTCATAGATTATGATCTTCAATAAAACTTTTGAATTGTGGCCTCTTCGCTTTAATTTTACTTTAGTTTAAATTCAGTTTGGAGTTTATATAAAGTCAATTAAACTAGAGAGAATAGAATGTACCAGATGAGGTTTGAAGTTTGTAATTAAGAATATTCTTGAAGCTGTTATTTATCATTACCTATAATTTAGAGACTGTTTATTATAAAATGATGGTTCAAAAATTAAGCGCTTTGATGCTTTGGCACATACTGCTATGTATATTTCTAGACAATATTTACAACTGTGATTGGGCTGCTATAGGAAACTGAACAGAATGTGCATCTTTGATTCTGAGGCCACAGAATTTAGTCACAGAATTCACTCTTGCCATACAAGATATTACTAAAACATATAAACAATCAAGATGTGTACAGGCCTAAGGCCATGACTCTGCAATGAACTCTGGGCATCATCCAAAGCCCACTGAAGTGAATGCAAAGACTCCGACTGACTTCAATGGGCTCTGGTTCAGACACTATATAGGCAGCCCCCTGTGCCCATGCTAAGCTCCATTCGAGATATTAGGGAGCTGCATGGGCATAGAGGTCTGCCTGTGTGGAGCTAATGCTAAAATTATGGCCCTTCTTTGTAACCAAGATATTTTATTATTCTAGCTCTGGCCATTCCCCACTTGCCCCCCCACCCGGGCGGCCCTGCCCTATTCTTGGGCAGTAATCTGCATCAGCAATGACCACAGAGCTGTTTGTAGGCACTGCAGACTATCCCCTCCCACAGAGGATAACTGCTTCTACTCAGCCATATTCCCATATTAGGCAATCAGCTTCATGGAAATGGAAACAATACCTGAGGGACTCACTAATTCCTTTAATATTTCAACACTATTTGTTTGTGAACCTTGCCCTTTTCCCTCTGCAGAGCCAGGGGAGCTCATGAAAACACAGATCCACTTGCAACATTGATTCAGGACAAAAACTGCTCTCAAAGCATTCTGATTAGAGACCAGTTTTGATTCCAATTGCCATAACAAGACCTCACCTCCTCAGAAAGTAGCCAACGGAGTCTGGGAAAGGTACCTGGAAAACTTATAAATGCTTAAAAGTTATGTCACCTCCTCTTCATCCCAAATGGAGACTAAAAAGCTGAGAGACTTAAGTTTTGTTTCAATGTACATTTAGTGCTAATATGAAGTGCCAGATTAACACTGGAAATTGTGTGTCCTCTATTTATGTATGCACACATGGCTGGCAGCAGTGTAAGCTCCCCCACTATTAACATGGGCAAATATGCTTTTCTATCTGAAGCTTTATACCACTTCTATCAGCACTGTATCTGAGGGGGCATGTACACGGGAACTGGAAGTGTAATTTCCAGCTCAGACAGACATACGCACACTAGGTCTGACTGAACCAGCATGCTAAACTTGGAAGCATAGCTGCAGGGGCACAAGTGACAGGATGGGCTAGCAGCCCCTAGAACATACCCAGGGTTTCAGGCGGGATAGTACTCAGGCTGCTCATGTTGCCATAGCTACGCTGCTATTTTTAGTGCTCTAGCTTGATCACAGGTAGTGAGGATAGGTTGACTTGAGCTGGAAATTACACCCCCAGCTTCAAGTTAGACATACAAAAGGGCTGATCAAGTTGGAAGAGTAACCACAGACATATCACAATGTGACAAATCCTCTTTGGGTTCCCACACTTATAACCCTGCCACCTCACCTCTGACATGGAAGAACTGTTGCCAGTCATGTATCTAGCTACCTATTCATGGTTTTACTATGGCACTTATCTACATTGTATCTAAACCCTGTAAAGTGAGAGTAGTTCTGTTTCCCTGCCCATTCGGCCTGGGTGTCTGCTCTGAGTGCAACTGAGATACCAGATGGTGTGTGTGTGAGGATAGCTGCTTTTATTTTTTATATGAATATCCATTTACACTAACGTGTACTGATATCAGTTATTTGCCAGAGAGACAACCAAACAGTCCAAAGATAGCAGGACTTGCTCAACTGGAGTCCGGACTGTATTAAAACAGTGACATAAAAGCTCTATCTCAAGATTTCAATGAGATGGTCTGCATCATTTCTTTTTATTTATATTGAACTGGTTACTTAATCAATTTGAGATACGAGATCTGCATTCAAGAAGAATATATAAGGGAAACTGCACTCAGTCTTATGCCTCACAATGCACCCAGAGAGAGTGTATATTGTATTTATTATTGCCTACATACTGTGTAAAAGCACATCATCTTAGTATTCTCCTGGGAATGCCATTGAATCTGGAGTATCTGGGGTTTTTTTAGTTTTCCTATTAGAGATTATCTACTATTTTTATAATTAAGATAATTATATCAAATCACTTTTCAGAAGAGACTCTCTTTCAAAGAATGTACCATAATTCCTCCCATGAAATATACATCACGTAGTTTAAATAGACCTCCCACAAGCAGTCATCTATAATACTTTCATTTATTTTGCACTCTATTAAGATTTTTTAAAAGAGCCAATGGGAGTTTTGGCTGAATAAGAGCCAAGGGTCCACAAGTCATTACTTATGTTAAAAACAAAGTATCTCCTGATTGTGTTACAATGACACTTTCTCAATGCATCAAACTGTTAATTACAACATGACCAGGAGACACTTTGATTTAGAAAATATCATATATTTTAATCAGTGCTAAGTAGCAGCTGCCCTTAATGATTTTTAAAATAAAAATTTACTATTAACTATTTTATTGTCACACGATGACAGATCTGTAGCTGTAGTGCATAGCCCACTATTATCCACTAACACTGATGTATCATAAAATAAGAATAAAAGGCCCTGTAACAGGGGTCTCAACTCACCACTGCTGGCACCTCCTGCTGGTTGCGCCAGGAAATAGCTCTTGTCAGCTGTGGAGTGCCCTCTATGCGTGGTGTCTCACCCATTGTCTGCTCTGCTGATTTGGGAACCGCGTTGCTCCCCACTTAGTGGTGTCCACTTCAGGACACTGCCCTCCAGCAGTGTCCAGTACTCCACTCTCACCCCCCACAAAGAATGGGGGCACAGGACCAGGGCTACAAGGCAGCTCCCCCAGTCATTTTTCTCAGAGAGTGAGAAACATGGATGTTATATTGTGCCATCTCTACTTCCCATGTAGGACTTAGCCCTAGGACTTTAAGAGGTACAAGTAAATGACAGGAGCATGACCACAAGTAACAGGGTTAGATGTTTGGTCAGCAGGACTCATGGTCTGGACTTGCTGCTCTAGTCTCTCTTTTAGTTCAATGTGCCCTGAGCCCCCTGATTCAGCTGTCTCAACTTCCTTGTTGCTAACCCCCAGTCCTGTCCAAAGGGCTAGGTGTCAGGGGACCTGGGGTGGGTAGGGGGACCTAGGCCGGCTAGGTGTCAGGGGACTTGGGGTGGGTAGGGGGACCTAGGCCCTCCTGCTCCACCAGGTCCCAGCCAAGAGCCCTAAGAGTGTGATAGTGCAGGATGGCCTACATTGAACCCACCTCCTGCTCACCTTCCATGGGCCACTTTCTACCACACCCACTGGCTCAGTTTGGGGCATGGTTAATAGTTTAGTTATTGTTATTTGCTTCAAACCCCACAGTCTCACAGCTGATGCAGGCAATGCTCTGGTGCTCATGCACATGGTTCTCCCTACCTCTTGGGTGATGAATAAAAGGAGGGGGGAGAGACTCACAATTGGACCTCCTCAGTAAGGGCTCCTTCTCCTACTATTGCAGAGCAGTGCTTCTTCAAGAAATAGCTTCTTTCCTCCCCCTTGCCTGGGCTGCTGGAGCTCTCTTTATACTGCTCCTTTCCTCAGGAGCATGCTCTGCAGTGCCTGAGGGGTGGAGCTTTCCTGGACCAGTACTGACCCAGCCTCTCCCCTACCTCAGGTGCGGGGTTTGTAAACCCCATCACACTATGGAAGCCTATAGTAATATTAGTGACATCCAACTGTATACCAATTTGCTTCATTATGATTAAAGATTTTTTATAAAATGAACAGCTTCATGAAAGAAAGAATGAATCTGGCTGATGATATCTCTGACTATGTAGATATCTGATATAACTGCTGATATAAAGTCAAGACTCAAATAATCAGCAAATTAGAGTAGAAGCAGTATCCTTCAGCCAGTGCAGTTATACTAGAGATTAAATCTCAGTGTCTAAGGTATGGAAGATATTTAAGCCTTAACTTTGTATTGAGCTCTGTGAAGATAGAGCCCCAAGCTCATGAGAAGCCCAATTGACTTTAGTGTAGGGTGACCATATGTCCCCATTTTCCAGGGACAGTCCCCAGATGGGCACAGTGTCCCTGGGCAAACAATGTTCCTGAAAGAGTCCCTGGTTCAGGAAACTCCTCCCTGAATACCCTTATTTTAATTTTTTTTCATTTGGTTGATAATCTAATGCATAAATGCACAATGCATTAGACAGAAAAATCCAGAACATTTCTATGTGTAATTGTTTTGTATTTAGTGTATATGTGCAACTGTTAAAATATAAGCTGCTAAAAAAAATTGCCCCCTCTGCAACTAACATTTTCAGTCTTGGCTACTTTGCTGTACTCCTACCCCTGTGTTTCTCCGCATTGGGTTTACAAAATATGGTCACCTGTATAGTGGGGCTCAATACAGGCATAAGAGTCAACCCATGTGCAGTTTATTGCTGAACTGGGATCTTTTAATCTCTAGCCACAAAACACACCTAAGTTCTATAAATATTAGATGTATGTAGAAAATTTCAGCAGTGAAACAGACTGAACCATCCATTTTCTTGGATTTTCAGAAATGTAGGTATCAACTCACATTTTTCCACAAAAACAAAATGCATTTTGGCAGCTGAAAAATTAATAGTTTTCAGAACTTTAATGGGTATCTTGCACTTACTATATGTAACAGCTGTCCACCCAAAGTTCCTAAAGTACCGTATTCTACTACATATGTAATTTAGTTGGTGACGTAAGCGTGATTATATATATCACACTCACACATGAAAAACCCTTTACTCAACCATTGAAATACAGGGAGGTAACATGCGGCATCTGTTTTAACAGTGCATAGCTGTTACAACATTATCCCACAATTTAGGTCAGGTGATAAAGATTGACTCCTATATCCAACAGAAACCACAAGGGAATTCAGTTTGATAATAGATAATTGCCTACATTGGAATCTGTCCAGTGCATCAGGACTACCATTCCTATTTTTGCAAAAAAAGTGTTCAAGATTCCGCAGTAAAACCCATGCGCTCACATAGAAAGCATCTTATTTCCTCCATAATTATTATGGATCTTTAATGACCATTAATGGTCAGGACTTTACATTCTATCTCCTGCCCCTTAACACAATACTGAGATTTCAGAGCTCATGAGGAAAAGTACCATCTGTTGAATCACTAACAACACTTCCTCTTTGCAGCCCACCAGGCTTGATTTTCTACTTTCTTGAATGCTGTTTAGAGACACAAGGTGGGTGAAGTAATATCTTTTATTGGACCAACTTCTGTTGGTGAGAGAGAGAGAGATAAGCTTTTGAGCCACATAGAGCTCGTCTTTAGGTCTGGGAAAGGTACTCCCAGTGTCACAGCAAAAGTCGGGGTTAGTTGATTACAGTTATCTAATCCCCTCTTGTTTGTCCTGTGACTGCTATGGCCTTGAATGGTCCCTTACAAAATGTGCTATCTACTTATGCTAAACAATCTGTTCCACTTTGCATTTTGCTGTGAGGGTGGGAGTACTTTCCCCAGACTCTGTGTTGCTTGAAAACTTGTCTCTCTGTCTCATCAACAGAAGTTGGTCCAATAAAAATATTACCTCACCTACCTTGTCTCTCTAATATAATGGGACCAACATGGTCACAACGACACTGCATTGCAAACTGTTTAGTCATTTACACTTGTGCAAAGCCTGGGAAAACACTACCACTAGTGTGAGAAGTGAATTTTGACTAGGTAGCATTTTGCCCATGTATAATTGACTGCAAAAGGTACAGGACAATGGAGGCCAACTATGTTTTCTTTGCAACTCTCCCATACAGATATTAATCATTCCAGCCATACTTAACGTGGGAGTTTTGGCAAGATCACACAGCCTGAATGTATCTTTGTCCTTGATTACAGTAAGCTAATGAATTGGTAAAACTAGCATTTCAGACTGCGCTTGTCAAAGGAATCTAAGGGAGTACAGTGCAAAACTCCCATGAAAGTCTTAGAGCAGTTAGATTACAGGCAGAGGCGTTATAAATGGAATAGTACCTTCCATTTTAATATAATGCTGATTCTTGATGTATATTTTCTTATAGTCAGGATTAAAGCTTCTTCTGAAAAGACTTGCCATCTAGAATCT
The DNA here is from genome assembly GCF_013100865.1 of Trachemys scripta elegans. Lineage (NCBI taxonomy): Eukaryota > Metazoa > Chordata > Testudines > Emydidae > Trachemys > Trachemys scripta. Next base: position 74,661,659 of record NC_048298.1, read on the forward strand.
AATAATTACCATTTTGAAATATATGAAAGCATCACAATTAGGACTGACACCATCTGACACCATTTCATTCTTTAACTGTTATTGGAAAAGTAATCATGCCCACCTTATGTAACTTGTGCACATCTGAATGATTGCAAGACAAGCAATCATTTGTATACTTAGTAATTCTGATACATTTCTAAGATTTTTTCCCCTTTTCTCTTGGTTAGTTATAAATAGTTCTTTTAAAGCAATCTGTAATAGCTATTCAAAAATCTGAAATGGAGAATTAATTTGCTAACAAACAGAAATCCTTTCTTGCTTCTTTTATACCACACTCCAGTCAAATTGGAATAATTTAGATTTAAATCCCCCCTTGTCTTTTAATCTTCTCTCTAAAAGTTGAGTAAGGAATTGCAAAGAAAGAATGAGACCATATTAAGAAACTTTAAATAACCAAAGGCCATGAAGAGAAGAAAACCTTTAATTGCTTATATACTAGTGCTAGGAGCTTCAGTAATGAACAAGAGGAATGATGGGGTGATTCATGTGATTGAAATGTTAAAATCAAAGGTGATTACCTATTTAGGAAGGATTGAGTGGGCAAACGGGGAGTGGAGTGGCAAGAGACAATATGGAGTAGTAGTTAATGTCTGCTATAGACCTTCAAATTACACTATGGAACAGGATGACCAGCTACTTACACATCTATCTCTAATATGTAAGGGGGAAAGCTGCATGGTCACGGGGGACATCAATTTGAATGACATATACTGAAGATCTCATTCTGTCAGTACTGAAATATCCTTGGAATTTCTAAACATTATAGGATGACAATTTCCTAACTTAAAAAGTGTTGCATCCAATATGAGGGAATTCTATGTTAGACCGCATCTTGACAGAAAAGAGGAACTGGTTACAGAACTAAAAAAAATAACGGTAGCTTACGTACAACTGATCATGACTTGATCACATTTATAATGTGCAAACAGAATAAAGTCCACGCCAGTGATACGTGCGCACGCGCGTGCAAACACACACAGATTTAGAAGTTTTAATTTCACTAAGCTGAAAACAATTATAAGCCAGATCAGCTGGGAGGAAAAAAATTAATCAGGAAAATCTGAATGATAAGTGGGAATTGTTTAAGAACACTTTGCTAGTAATCCAAAATTCCACAATTAAAGCAGAAAGCTATATTGGTTTTAAAAAACTCAACAACAACTTCGTTTGAGAGGAAGTGAAGACAGCTATAAAATATAAACAAATGGAAGACAGAGAAATTTGACAGTAATGACTATAACTTAGAAGATAGGAACTGTAGAAAATTGATAAGGAAGCAAAGGGACATAAGGGCAAATCTCTGTCCAGCAGAGTAAAGGAAAACAAGGAGGGTTTTTATTAAGTATATTAGGAGCAAAAAAGAATTCTAACAATGGTATTGGTCCATTACTAGGTAGAAAATGTTCTAATCCTCATCTCTGTCTAGCAGTGAAATGAAAAGAAAATCAGGTTCACAATAAAAACTACAGGAGTACTTGTGGCACCTTAGAGACTAACTAATTTATTTGTGCATAAGCTTTCATGGGCTAAAACCCACTTCATCGGATGCATGCAGTGGAAAATACAATAGGAAGATATATATATATCTTTATATATATACACAGAAAGAACATGAAACAATGGGTGATACCACGCACACTATAACAAGAGTGATCAGTTAAGGTGAGCTATTACCAGCAGGAGAGGAACAACACTTTTTGTAGTGGTAATCAATATGGCCCATTTCCAGCAGTTGACAAGAAGGTGTGAGGAACCATAGGGGGGAAAAATAAATATGGGAAAATAGTTTTACTTTGTGTAATGACCCATCCACTCTCAGTCTTTATTCAAGCCTAATTTAATGGTGTCCAATTTGCAAATTAATTCCAATTCAGCAGTCTCTCGTTGGAGTCTGTTTTTGAAGTTTTTTTGTTGTAATATTGTGACTTTTAGGTCTGTAATGGAGTGACCAGCTCACCTTAACTGATCACTCTCGTTATAGTGTATATGGTAACACCCATTGTTTCATGTTCTCTGTGTATATATACATATATCTTCCTAATGTATTTTCCACTGTATGCATCCGATGAAGTGGGTTTTAGCCCATGAAAGCTTATGCTCAGATAAATTTGTTAGTCTCTAAGGTGCCACAAGTACTCCTGTTCTTTTTGCGGATACAGACTAACACGGCTGCTACTCTGAAACCTGTCAATAAAAACTTTGCCTTTCTTCTACCCTTTCTGAACTTCCACTTTGTGTTTATATAGCTTCCATCTAAACATGGCACACACACTATTCCTGTATCTGAAAAGAATGTGGACCCTTCTCGGGGCTTCCTGAAGACCAAATATATGACATCTACAATGCTCCTGTGGTAGTATCCAATAGCTAGGGAGGTTAGTTTCTTTAAATCCACCTAATACATTTCACAGTATTGTCAAGTGAACGATGAAGAAAGCCTCCAACCAAATATACAGTTGAAATCTTATAGTTATACTGTCAATAGCCAGAATACAAAGTTACCTTGCTTGCATAGCATCAATAGATTCTGGGTTAGTTGCTGACCCCCCAATAATGCTGCCTTGCAGCAAGTATGGCTCAGTGATCTTATCTAAACAGGTAGATTAACTCTCAATTACCATCTGCTTGCCATTACTTGATAATTGAGCTCTTGTTGTGTATGTGATGCTAAAAAGAGCCGCTATGAATATTTTGCCTGAGGAAAAGTAAACATTAAGAATAATATGGTTGCTAAGGAAATTCAGTGTCGGCTAGAAGACTAGTGTTGATATTATTGCCCTTTATGCAGTATTATATTTTTTCATATACTTATTTTTTTCTTAGATTCAGCAGATTATCTCAGCAAAGCATTATTTATTTTGTGTTTTGCATTTAAACCACTCATGACCTTACTTGCTATGACATCTAATTAGTCCTGCTTTATGTGCTGGCAACATGAACGTATGTGTGTGTGAGAAGACATACAGGATATCCAAGATCCTTATTCACTAATCAGGATTTTCAGCTGGTCAGCTTTCTCTTATTATGTACCTGTACAGCACCTGGCACATGGGACTCTGATCTTGATTTGAGCCTATAGGCAGCACCACAATATAAACAATTATTACCAATACCAATAATAATAAAGCCTGACCTCATGAGATAACCAAATCAATTTCCAGACTGATCTGGAGGAGAGTGGATTTTATTTGAACAGAAATTCTCAAACTTTTGAGGTCTGGCAATAATTAGTTGGCATGGCAGCATATTGGGAAGAGTTTTAGTGCTGAATACAGAAAGCAACAAAGAAATCATTTTCAGTTTTTCATAAAGCCCCTTAACACTAACTGGATACTGCATTCTTCTTCACAATTTGTGTTTAAGCTGTTATGTAATGGTATGGGGACTGATAGTCCTGTTCCACTAGGGCTCAGCCCTGAATACAAGTAAGCATATAAACTTTACTTTTAGCAATAGAAGTGTAATGGAATGAGTGAAGTTATTCATGTGCATATGTTTTCAGGACTGGGTCCATAATCCCTAAACCTGTAAAATACGTAGAAACTCACAAAAGGGGCATGTCTACATTACAAAATTAGTTTGAATTTATTTAAGTCGACATTTAGCCTCCAATTTTACAAAGTCGATGTTGCATGTACCCACTATGCATATTCCGTCGGCGGAGCGCATCCTCACTACCATGGCTAGCATCGAATCAGGGAGCGATGCACTGTGGGCAGCTATCCCACAGTTCCTGCTGCCGACTGGAATTCTGGGTTAGGTTCCCAATGCCTGATGGGACAAAAACATTTCCGCTAGTTGTTTTGGATACATATTGTCAGCCTCCCATGATGCACTTGCCTCCTCCCTTCCTCCATCCCTCCGTCCCAGAAAGCAACAGCAAACAATCATTTTCGCACCTAAGCCTGGGTTACTCATGCAGACGCCATAGCATAGCAATCATGAACCCCGCTCATCTGTACACTGTTGTGAATGTCGCAAACACCTCGCGCACTGTCCAGTATCCGCTGTATGGAAGAATGTGATGCTATGCAAATAGCCATGCTGGACGCCATGGAATGGAGCAATTTGCACATGTTGGTGGTGGCAGCCAGGCTTGTTCACACAGTGGAACGCTGCTTCTGGTCCCGGGAAACAAGCATAGACTGGTGGGACTGCATTGTGATGCAGGTATGGGATGAGGAGCAGTGGCTGCATAACTTTCGAATGCGTAAGGCCACTTTCATGGAACTTTGTGAATTGCTTTACCCAGCCCTGAAGTGCATAAATACCAAAATGAGATCTGCTCTGACAGTTGAGAAGCAAGTGTCGATTGCCCTGTGGAAGCTTGCAACACCAGATTGCTACCAGTCAGTTGGGAATCAGTTTGGAGTGGGTAAATCTACCGTGGGGGCTGCTGTGATCCAAGAGACCAGGGCAATCAATTCACTTCTGCTAAGAAGGGTAGTGATTCTGGGAAACGTGCAGGACATAGTGGATGGCTTTGCTGCAATGGGGTTCCCTAACTCTGGTGAGGCAATAGACGGAACATATATCTCTATCTTGGCACCAGACCACCTTGCCAAAGAGTATATAAACTGCAAGGGGTACTTCTCAATGGTGTTGCAAGCGCTAGTGGATCACAAGGGCCATTTCACTGACATCAATGTGGGATGGTCGGGAAAGGTACAAGAGGCGCACATCTTTAGGAACTCTGGTCTCTTCAGAAAGCTGCAAGAAGGAACTTTCTTTCCAGACCAGAAAATTACCATAGGTGATGTTGAAATGCCGGTAGTTACCTCTTGTTTCCATGGGTCATGAAGCTGTACACAGGCAGCCTGGACAGCAGTAAGAAGCAGTTCAAACATAGGCTGAGCAAGTGCAGAATGGTGATAGAATGTGCCTTTGGACATTTAAAGGGGTGCTGGCGCAGTTTACTCACTAGGTTAGACCTCAGCTAAAGCAATATCCCCATTGTTGTTGCTGCTTGCTGTGTGCTCCATAATATCTGTGAAAGTAAGGAGGAAAAGTTTCTGGCGGAGTGGGGGGTTGAGGCAGATTGCCTTGCAGCCCATTTTGAGCAGCCAGACAACAGGGCAATAAGAAGAGCACATCGAGGTGCACTGCTTCTCAGAGAGGCTTTGAAAACCAATTTCGTGAATGATCCAACACGTATGTGACAGTGTGTGTTGTTCCTTACCAAGCTGCCCCCTTTTTTGCATGTACTGCCCTGTAAACTAAACCCCCACCAACCACAGCGTGCACAGTGAACAAAGAGCCTCTTGTCCTTAATTCATGCATTTTTATTATGCTAACAAACATTTAACAGAGACAGCAATGAATAGCAAAGATAACTCGGGTCTAAGGGCCTGATAACACAGGGCAGGAGGGGCAAGGACATGTAGCTTACTACAATTGCACTGTCTAGCAATCAAAGCTGTGGGAATGAGAGACTTCTGCTCCCTGAACCATCTCCTGGAGTTGAGTTCAAGGGATAATGGAGATTTCCCCCTTCCCCCCACGTTCTAGGATGGCTGGGAGAGGAGGGTATGGAATTTGGTGAGGAGGGCAGCTGGTTCAGCATTGGGTGCAGCAGGACTCTAAGGTCTAGCTGCCTTTCCTGCACCTCAACCTGATGCCTCAACGTGTCTGTTTGCTTCCCCATAATCCGCAACATCTCCTCCTGCGTGTTACACTCTTGTTCCCTGCATGCTTTCCTGCCCTCTTGCGGTGTGCATGCTCTCTGACAGCGTAAGCTTCCATGCCTTCAGCTGGGCCCTGTCAGTCTTGGAGGAACGCATCAAAGCTCAGAACACGTCTTCTTTTGTCCGCTTTTTTCGCCTTCTAATTTGGGCCAGCCTTTGTGCTGGTATGGAAGAAGCACCCACAGACAAGTTTGCAGATGCAAGGAAAAACATATATTGTTGAAAACAGAAGGTTAACTCTTGCAATGAATGAAACACTTCACAGCAGTAAATATACTCCCTGAGGTACACAGACACATTTTAAAAGAAACACCTACCAATAGGGTAAAACACATGGAAGAGCGCTGGGCTCAGATTTTGGTTTGCAGGCAGGCATGGTGAGCACACAAGAAAGGGTAGGCAGTGTCAGGGCACACACAGGGACATCGTTTGGTGAGGAAACTCTTAGCACATAAATAGGCTTCTCCGGGGAGCACCCGTTGCATAGCTGGACTGGCTGCCACTGTATCCCAAGTGTTTACTTCAGATTAAACATTAACCACAATTGCATTTAACCCCTGTGGTGTTATTGCAAGTGTGCACTCACTAGAGGTGCCTTCCCCACCATCACAGTCCTGCACCAGTTGGTCCTGGGTGGGGATAGGCTCCAGAATTAGGAAAAGGTCCTGGCTGTCGGGGAGAATGGATCCTCTGCTTTCCTGCTGCGCTTTCTCCTCCTTCTCCTCTTCCTCATCAACAATGTCCTCCTCTTTGCTGCTTGTGGCCGCCTGGGGCCCCTGGGAGGTATCCACAGAGAGTGTTTGGGGTACTGGTGGGGTTCCCACCTAGAATTGCATGCAGCTGCTCATAGAAGCGTCATGTCTGTGGCTCAGAACCAGAGCACTGTTTGCCTCCCTTGTCTTCTGGTATGCTTGCCTGAGCTCCTTTATTTTCACACGGGACTGCTGTGTGTCCCTGGTGTAGTCTTTGTCCCCCATGCTCCTGTGCGATTTTGGCATAGACGTCAGTCTTTCTTCTGCTGGTATGGAGCTCTGCCTGCACAGACTCTTCTCCCCACACATCAATCAGATCCAGGGTCTTCTGTATGCTCAGTGCTGAAGCATGTTTGCAGTTCTGGGCAGGCATGGTCAGCTGTGCTGGTGAGCTCTCCATGTTGATCAAACAGGAAATGAAATTCAAAAGTTCCCAGGGCTTTTCCTGTGCACCTGGCTGAAGTGCAGTGGAGTTGAAAGTGCTGCCCATTGGAGGTCACATTGGAGCACTCTGGGACACCTCCCAGAAGCCAAACCCATTGAATTACACAGTGTTGTGTCTACACTACCCCTAATTTGACCCAGGAAGGTCAATTCTAGCGTTACTCCTCTCGCCTAAGTGGAGCACAGCCATCGATTTTACAAGCCCTTTAGGCCAGCAGAAAGGACTCGGTAGTGTAGACACGAACATTATAAATTCGACCTAACGTGACATATATCAATCTAACGCCGTAGTGTAGACCAGGCAAAGTGTTCTAAGATTTAAAATAGCTTCCCAATTTTATAACACCAGACTTTAATGTCTTTTGGATGCTGAATGAGTTAAATGCTAATAGATACTTCTATAAGGTATACCTTTGTTGTTTCAAAGCTGACATAGAACAGGGCTGAGTTAAAATATCTTTAGGGAGCTTTCGTTGATGTTCATAGGTTGTTAACTTTCTTTGTCGCTCAATTTTTTTTCCCCAAGACATTAATAGCCTCTGGAAATGAAAATATTTAATAACTTGTAAATCACATTTGCCAGTTTTTGTACATAATACATCTTTTCGGTAGGGCTTTGTTTCTAAATCTTTTGCTTATTGTGGCTAACTGAGTCTGGGCTAAAGCCAGCACCTGATGATGTATTTTTAGCTCTGAGAAAAGGCAAATAATAAATTGTCATTGTCACTAACATAATAGGAGATATGATCTCACTAATGGTCATAAATTAGATCCTTACTATTGACTAGTGAAACCCCTTTGTCAGAGGAACAAAAAGTGGGAAGTCCTGTTCTAACAAAAACTTTTCCCAGTAGCTAACAGGAAAAATATAGTCTCACAATTTGTCTTGCAAGCTTGTCATCTCTTGCTATGGAACATCATGATAATTTGAAAATTTTGCAACAAAGCGCTTTTCATTTTTGTGATGCCTTTTAATAGGATTATTTAAAATAATTACAAAATCTAAAATTTGCTTGCTTTCAAAACAGGGGGGGGTGTTTCTTTCAGATCACATCTGGAAATGAGATGAGGTATTTCAAAAAGAGAGAAAAATGGTCTCTTATTTTCAGGCAAAAGACAGCTTAGTTTATGAAAGTTTTGGGCTGATCCTATTTAAAGAAATCACAAAAAATAAAAAACTTTCATATTTTAAAATTTGCTTATTGATCAGACAGCTCAGTTCTCTGTGAATCTTAACAGAGCAAGAAGTGTCTCATTAAAGACAGTCCAAATTTATTTCTCTTCTATGAAGCTTCTAGTGGAGAACTCTAGAGGTAGACCCAAACAAAACCGGCTCCAAACAGCCCAGAGCATTAGCAATGTTTGTAATCAGATCTGAATTTTGTGGTTCAAACACATTTTTAATATTTTCCAAGGCTTTAGCCAGTTTAGTTATTTTCAGATGTCTGAAGTGATTGGATATCTCTCCAAAGACTTCGCCACACCTATTTCATCTTATTAAATAGATTCATTTATGCTAATATTATTGTATTGGGGCAAAAATAATTTGATCTATTCTGAATATTGCTTGATGGATCAAATGTAGCCCTTCTGTAAGAAGACAAGTCTATTGAAGCCAGTTGATTTACACCAGTGATTTAAAATACTTTCCAAGAATACAATGAGACTTCATTCTGATAAGAAAATGTTTACTATTTAGGATAAAATGGACATGATTTAAGTTGCATCATGTTCCCTCAACCATGATTTGTTATTTCCATTGGGCATAGTAACAGGAACTGTGACAATATCATCATCATCGTCAGCGATGGGACTACCAATATATATATAGTAACTGGAAAAGTCCATGAAATTTCGCGATGGGCATCAAAAATAGTAATTTATTTCAGTTGATAAAACTCCATGTATTCACACATCTAACTTGGACGTGTGTTCCCACCACTGGATTAAATGACAACGAGCTCCTGCATCAGTGAAGCCAATGAGAATTTGCACAACGTCTTAGGATCAGGCCCTGTCGTCGAGACTGACTGCCAAATAAAAGTGCAGTGGTCACACACTATTTCTTCCTTTTAGAAAGATTTTACCAGTTTGATAGAGATTTCCTATATGTGCTGAGGGAGATGGTGGAACGAATATTTTGTCAAAATGGAAAAAAATTTCAGTGCAACTATTGTATTCGACAGTAAATCCTGTATTCATGCAATAATTCTTTGGGAATTTTCCATTGGCAAATGGGGGGCTGTTTCTTAGCTATCTGTTACTTTCACTCTTAGTCAGCAAACTGCATCAGTAAAATATTTAGGAAACAAACAGCCTACAGATATGACAGGCGAATATTACCAACACATTCATTCAATTGCTGTAGGGCATGATGCATCACACACTATTGCATACTTCACTCTTATTTATAGCTCATTTCATCCTTTTATGGCAACATGATAATTTTACCAGTGGAGAAGAAGTTATGTTAGATTTTTAAAAGCCTGAGTTTAGAACTACTTCAAGAAACAAATAAGGGAATCAAAGCCCGGAGCACTTGCACATGTCAATAAGACTAGCATTTGTGCTTAGCACAATTAAGCTCTAATCAGGATTGGGGCCTTTGAGCACTACTGTAATACAAATAAATATTAATAATACTAGTTCCAAGTGAGGCCTATTCAGGTAAAAGATGCAGGGTTAGGCCAAAGGAAAGTCATCATTTGGTTGTATTGGAATTGGTTTTTAAATCGGTGATATACCTTGCCTGTTCTCTCTGAAAGTCATTTGGCCAAATACATATTAAGAGTTCATCAGAACATGGGAAGAATTTTCACATATCTCAAAAATTTATTTTTATTTCTGCCCCACCCTCCTGCCATCTGTTGTTAATGTGCAATAGGAATTATTGACACAGTTTTGTACTTCAGTGAATTTTTTTGCCTATCATATTCACTGTGTGTCCATGGGAATCATTCTTTTAGGGACAACAGAGTTGAACTACACTATGTGAATCTGAGAGGGGAAAAGGCTTTAAAGCAGAGGTTCTCAAACTGTGGTCTGTGAGCTCCAGTCAGGTGGTCCGCAGACAGTTCCCTCTAAGGTGCGTGCCTGGGTGGCCGCACACAAGAGAATGAAGGGTCACCCACCTAATTAGTGGAGCCACACAGGTGTGGCTCCACTAATTAGGTATCTGGAACTTGGAGAAGATGCACATGTAAGGTGAGGTAGTGGCCTTGCGGGAAATAAGGGGTAGGTGGGAGGGGGCAGTGGGGTGAGAAGAGGGGGTGGGGGGAATTTGGGAAGTGCAGGGCTGCAGTGGCCAGAAAAAGAAGCGACTTTCCCCAGATCCAGGGCTGCGGCTGCTGGGGAGAGACCCCTTTCCTTCCCAGCCCCAGCTCAGGGGCTGTCGTGGCAAGGGAGATAGGGCACATCCATTGGATTAGAAAGGTAAGACTACTGATATTAAAATATGAGTTGTGTGCTTTTATTTGCAGAACAAAAACCCGCTAATTATTAATAAGGGTTTTTTTTATATAGCGCTTTTATCCAAAGCGCTTTACAATAGTTAGCTAATGGTACAAACAACATTTGGAAAGATCATTAAGTGGTCCGCCGAGACCCTCAGCAATTTTCAAGTGGTCCGTGAAAAAAAAGTTTGAGAACCACTGGTCTAGAGCAATCAGCAGAAATGTACTTTTGCCAGTTTTGTGTAAAGGTCCCAAACCCCATTTTTTTCCCTCCCAGCCAAAAGGCTTATCATCAGTTACAACTTTTTTCTTTACTCCCTTTTCACTATCTTGGGGGTGGGACATGCCTCCTCCAACACTCTGGAACCAAAGCTCTGTTCACCTAGAGGTCCTACTCTGAACTGGAGGGTAGCTGCTCCAGTTTCCAAGATCCTTAGAACCACTCCATGGTTGCCATGGAAATACTAAGAGATCACTTTAAAGTTTCTGTAGCAGCCCTTCTTCACAGTATAGTCAAAATAAATTCCCTTTCTCAAAGTATATTATGCCTTGTACTTCTCCCTAACTTCACTAATCCTCTTACCTTCCCCAAATAATACAACACACTTTTTAGCAAAACCAACAAAAATAAAGTCCTTATTCCCCACTTCATTACTCCAGTTTTACATCAGCACTACACCATTGAGCACCTGGAGTAATATTAGTAATCAGATCCACAAGGGTTGGGAAATCTTTAAGATGTCAACAAAAGGTACAATTTCAAAGCACCATAACTTTGAAAATCCTTTTCTGATTTCCAATAATCCTTTACAGAAAAACACTATCTTGGGATGAGATATGGCATGAGAAATTTCAGGAGGATCACCTTTTTTTGCGGGGTGGGGTGGGGGTGGGAATATGGAGGGAAGTGATGGTTACAGATGATGAAGCAAGCTTCTCATTAACTATGATGTGGCTACTGCTGCTCCATAATAAGGGTTATCCTACTTACCATTTTCTACTTTTGTAAAGTGCTTATGTGAGTTATTAGGGCAATACCAAGAAACAAGAACTGCATGGAAGGGAATCTTGGCTTCCCAACAAAAAACCTTTTAGAAAGAGACTGGACTAAATTTTGAGGAGCTATGCATGAAGGAAGAGGTGGATCCTTAGGAATGTATCCATATGACAGCTATGCAGATCAGGGAGATTTAGCATTAGGGGCATTTGGGAAAGTGTTAGCAAATGAGGGGTTGTTATTTAGTCCCCCCCCCCCCATTTCCCTCACTACTATAGCTGGGGAATGGTAATAGTTTAATTGACTAAAAAGGGGACAGATAAAATTGTGGCGGTTAAGAGGGTGGTTTTGGTACCCCATAATTTATCCTTCTAGGTGGTGATGGAGAGGCAGAGTCAGCTACCAAATAGCTGGTATTAACTTGAAAGTCCTGTTGACAACTAGAGGTTCCCAAAAGTACAGACTTCACCCCTGTGTAACTATTCACCTCTAGAGCAGACACTTGGCAAGGGATACCTTATAAATATGCATGAAAGTAGTGGTTGGTTTTAAAACCTTGTCAGTATTCAAGGGGAGTATGATGTCTACTGTTAGAAGAAGCTGGACCTGATTCTGTTGACCACAGCACAGTGAAAGATTAGCAAACAGCAAAGGAATATAAGCTTCACCCAGCACCACAATGGAAAAGCCCACTCGATGTACCATAGCATGGGCAAACAGCTCTTCTGGAATAAAAACAAATAGAAATGTTCAGCCAATCTGGAGAGAAGGATGATCTTTGGGGTTAAGGCACTGGAGCTGGAACTCCAAAAACCTGAGTTCTAGTTTTGGCTCTGTGTAGAAGATGCACAACCACCAATAGTGCTGCCTAGTGGTCAAGCAGTGGTAGGCAGGATGTCTCACCATTGAAGGACAGTCTTGTCCCGCAGCATGCCCCCACCCCAGAGGTTTTCAGTCCTTCCCCCTAACAAAGGGACTTTGAGGGCAGGGTCCTTAAACAGTCATAGTCTTTTCCAGAAGGACTCTCACAAGAGGAGAGGGCTCTTGTTGTTGTACTGTCCTCTCAGAGTGGCCACCCCTCTCCACCAGGGTCCAGTCATGGGTAGCTACACCCAATGCCATGAGTTCCTGGGCAGAACTTTCCCCCAGAGCAGCTGTCTGCTCCCTTCTACTGCCTGTCTCTGAACTGCTCATTCCCCTTTCTAAAGCCCTGCCTCCAGCTTGTGCCAGCTCTGCAAGTGTATCTGCGTGAGGCAGCCTGGTGCCAGAGCTGTTCCTTAACTCCTTGATCTCCAGTGTGGGGTCTGTATACCTCATCACACTTTGCCACAGTCTTCTTTGAGCAAGCCACTTCATACCTCTGTGGCTCAGTTCCCCGCCTTGCGTTTGTAGATTGCATTCTGATCTCCTGCCCTTTATCTGGCTTAAATATTTAGAATGTAAGCTCTTTAGGGTAGGGCTGTCTCTTATTGCGTTTGCACAGCAGCTAATACAACAGGAGCCCAATATTGATTGGGGCATTTAGGGGCTACGCTAATAAAAATTATAATCTGATTGGTTGAACATTTGCAGGGGCAGTATTTTAAATATATTAATTTCTAGTTTGATAGTGTCGCCATCAGGTTCTTTGGTAGGTAGTGTAACCACTTTGACCTTTAGTACAGTGTGTGACCTAAGGCAATTAAATGTTAACAGCATCACAGACCAATGTCTCGGTGTGTTTGAATATTATCTACCTTAAACTACCGGCTACCTTGAATTTGTATCAAGCTGGCGTTGATTTATTTAGACATTTAAATTCCAGACATTCCATTCATAGCATTGCTCCCTTCATTCCTGCCAGCTTAATCATTATATGCAGTGTTGTCGTAGCCATGTCGGTCCCAGGATGTTAGAGAGACAAGGTGGGTGAGGTAATATCTTTTATTGGACCAACTTCTGTTGGTGAGAGAGAGAGACAAGCTTTCGAGTTGACAGAGCTCTTCTTCAGCACATGAAAGAAAGTTGGTGCAATAAACAAATACCTCATGGCCACCTTGCCAGCTTAATCATTGTTGAGCAAATGGACGAGTTGTCTTGATTTGTCAGTTTGATTTGTCTCTTGTTGTCATTGGTTACATTTCCTGTAAAACTATTAATTGTGATCCCACATGCATTAACATAACTATGAATTTTGCCTATAACTTCAGTGGGAGCAGGGAAATATAGATATGAATGTTAAATGATGTTAAGTTCATTTCTCTAAAAAAACATTTTAATCTATTTAATATTAGACATTGCCTGTGGCAAGCCAACCCCTTTCTCCACACTGGAGAAAGAAACCTGCAGAGTTCCTCTTGAACATTTTGTCAAGGGTAAGGGCAAGGTTTGCCCATCCAATGGAAGAAGGAGGCAGCCATATAAACCTTGAACTTGCCTCCCGCTATAAGTTCCTTAGGGATCTGCTGGTGAAAACAGAGAAGGGAGCTCTGTGCCTTTGCACCAGCTCCACTATCCTACTGCCTAAATCAGCCCCCAGACACTTCCTGGAAGGGGTCCCCTGCAGAGGGGATAAGGTAATGCAGATTTAGGCTGCATTAACTTTCCTGCTCATTCCTCCATTGGTTGCTGAAGGTGGGAAAAAGAGAATTAAGTGCATAGTGGCCCCATTCCTAGTCCAGGAATGGTGTCAGCGAGGATGATGATGGGCCTACGGAGATCCAGAAAGGGAAGTCACCTCTTTGTACAGATCTTGGATAATTATGAGTAAGTTGCTGCTGATGGGGTCACACGCTTGTTATGCTAAATTTCATGCTCATAGAAGATATTTGTTCCTTATCCATGCACAAATTACATTTCATTTATTACACAGGCATCATAAAACAGTGCTTTCTGGCCACTGCATCATACAGCAAGATATATGCTCTGACAAATCTTGTGGATTTTCAAAAAAATTGGAAAGCATTTAAAGAATGACTGCTCCAGATCCCTATACCACCTCAGATTTATATTGGTATCTATCGTACTGCATGTAACTAAAGTGAGGCATGTTTTTTTTTAAAAGGGTCAAAGACCAATGCCATTTATTACATGTGCAGTTTGCACTCAAAATCTGTGTCTTTAAGAAGAACTATAGGTAGAAATCATAGTAATTTCAAGACCTGATTTTCCTCTATGGTCAGGTAATTAGAGACACAGGCTTACAGGTTTGTTCCTGCAAGGCACAACAATTATTTTTCAGATGCAAACAGCGCCAACAAATGGAACCTCGCCTTGGAAAACATGTCTCATTATGGTAATGTACCTTTATAAAATCTCTTTTCCATTACATCTCAAGTCTTAGCATTGCTGATAGGGACTAAGAGGTTAAGAGATCCTGCAGAGCTAATACTGATTAGCGGGGGGGAGGGAGGGGGAAAGCCTTTTAGAAAGTACCAGTGCTTTTGTTAAAGTGATAATATTTGAACTTTTCTCTCTTTTTTCCCCCTTTCTGTTCGCAAAGCAAAAAAAAAAAAAGATTTCAGGCCTCTAAGCTATGCCATACAAAAATACTAAATTGTTCATCCTACTTTGTCTAAGCATCTGCCTATCAAAATTGTCTCAGAAGTGTTGTTATTGCAGTAAAGATATGTTAGAAAGAAAGATTTTAAGTATCGATCCTGTCTGTCTCTTTGCACTTGGTCATTCACTGACCTCCCAGCTCTTAACAGCCAGACAGTTTCCACCCTTGTTTATACCATAATTGCTTTCCAGAATAAGGAACAGCTTGACATAAGGGATCACCTCCACACCTGCAAGATACAGAGGACATTTGGATAACTGAGAATAGCTAACCATTAATAAAAGGAAAATAGGCTGGTGTACTATAATCTACAGGAATGAAAATCACACATATCTAATGGACTATCATTTGAAAATGCCTCCTTGGAATATAAAGTAAAAGTTGTACCTAAAACAAGATTTGTAGAAGAGATATGTAGTTTCAGTTTCAGAAATAGTTAATCCAGGAGTTTACCCATCCAAAAATTAAAACTATTTAGTAGCATCACAAAACTGTTCATATATCTTTAAGCTAAGTTATATTCTGTTTCTAAAGCTCAATGTGTGTAAATAGTGCTGGGCATCAAGGAAGCTGTACCTCTTTAACTATAATAAAACAGTACAACTCCCATAATATAGGCACAATTCTAGTGGCTTACAGGTATTTTACACAGGTATTGCTTACTCCCCTTCCCATACAGCAATTTTCTACACAGCAGAAGAGTAGAAAGTTGCCTTGCAGTTGTGTGCTTAATTAGCAAGGCCTACACAACTCCTGTCAGTACATGCCAGAGCTCAGCTTTGTCAAGGAAGCAGGGCCAAATCAGGACCCAGCCAAGGAAGAATGGACATGGTAGATAGATCCACATAACAATCAACACCGCAATCATTATCGACCTTCCACCTCCACACAGCTGGTGAACTGATGCTCCTTTCCATGCCTTCTGAGAATCCAAGTCACTTGGGTGATGTCCTAGAATCCAGGATTTGGATGCTAGTTTATATGTTACCCACAACAGTCCTGTCTGTTCTGTATATAAAAACAAAGATACTATTTTTTATTTAGATAACATTTTTCAACTCAAGGTACATACAGCACCACTGAAACACAGCAGGCCTCTGGAGCAGGGCTGGCGGCTAGCACTGTAGAGTAGCTTGGGGAAGAGAAATAGCGCTTAGAAATACCAGGGACAATACTTACTTTACAAAGAAAAAAATATGATCTCTAATGTCTATGAAAATCATAGCAACCTTGAAGAGAAAGGATGGCTTAGTGGTTCCTATGCTACCTGGGACTCAGGATACGGGGATTCAATTCTCTGCTCTGTTACAAATGTCCTGTGTGACCTTTGATGGTCTACACTGCAGCTGGGCGCAAACCTCCCATTCTGGGTAGACAGAGTCATGCTAGTGGGACTTGAGCTTTCACCCATGAGGTGCTAAAAGCTCGCAAGCCCACCTGACCCCTTAGGCTTGAGAGCCTGAGCTCTGGCCTGAGCCACAATGTCCGCACTGCTATTTTTAGCATGCTAGCTCTAGCCCTGCTAGGAGTCTGTCTACCGGCAGATAAGAGGCATGCTCCCAGCTGCAGTGTAGATATAACCTTAGGGCTAGATTTTTAAAGGTATTTAGTCTCCTAAAGATGCAGAGAAACAGCTAATGAAGTTTTCAAAAGCACCTAGGCACCTAGCTCTCATAGAAAAGCCCACTGGTGCCTGTCTGTATCTTTAGGTACCTTTAAAAATCTGGCCATTTGTCTCTGTGTCTCATTTTTCTGTGCTGGGGTATACAAATTCCACACTGGACAACAAGGGGTTAAGAAGCTGCTCTGGGCTCAACCAGCACCACACCTACAAGACATGCACAGGCTGGAGGAAAAGTTTAAAAGGGAAGCAGAACCGCTTAGTTACTATGGAAGCAGGGACCATATGTCCAAAAGACATCTCAACGCAAGAAAATGCATGATACTCAGTAATCTATATTAAAAAGAACGAAGGGCTGAGTCAACCTGGCTAGGCTATGAATTTGTAGTTATAGGAAGCCTACAAAGATCAGGCTTGATATTTATGGAATAGAATGCTGAACCATCCCCTCTCAGATGGGATCAGGGAAACATTGCATATATGCTTCCAGGCTGGATTAAAAATACAAAGACAAACAGAAATGGCTGCAATAAAAGCACTTCATTATGCTGATAAGAAAAGGGATGCTGTTTTCCTCTGCTTGCTGTTGCCAAGGCTACATTTTTGTCTTCCTATCAGCAGACCATAATAGATAGGAGGTTTTTCTTCTGTTCCCCGATTAGTGATATATATGTTCTTGTGGTGGAAAACTCTAAGAAAAGCACCCTTCCCCTTGACATCACTGCAGTCTTACAACATAAGTGCAGTCTAAGTAAATGTCTGCACCATGGAGACTATACTGGCATAGCTATGTCAGATGCAGCCTAGGTGTACATGTAGACATAGGCATGGGAAGTAGCGGTGGCGGCGGGGAGTGCTGCAGCACCCTCAGCTTTTGTGCCTGGCATTCTGGCCGCTGACCCTGAGCCCCTGCGGCCCGGGGTCCCGGCCGCTAGCCCAGCTGCTGCCCGGGGGTTCCGTTGCTGGTTGCAGGGTCCTAGTGGTTGTCTCCATATGTGAGGTCCTGGCTGCTGACCCCAAACCCGGGGCTCCACACCCGCCCCTATCTGTGGTCCCAGTCTCAGCTGCCTTATCTCTCTCTGCATCCCCCCTGCTCCTGGAACCACAGTCTTGCTCCTGGCTCCAGGTCTAGGGGGAAGTGAGGGGCATAGACAGGGGTAAGAGGTGTGAAGCTCAGCACCCCCACTCCAAAAACTGTTCCAGCAACACTAGCTGTAGATGGAAGGGGTTTTTATGTCAGTGTAGGAACACTACTTCCCTGAAGGAAGTTATATATGTCAAAAGAAGCCATCTTCTATTAGCATAGCTTCATCTACACTGGATGGTAGCATAGCAAGCAGGTGCCTGGGGCGGCCAATGAAGAGGGGTGGCATATCTGGCTCTTCAGCGGCAATTCGGCGGCAGGTCCCTCAGGCTCTGTCGGAGTGAAGCACCTGCCGCCGAATTGCCGCTGTAGAATAAAGCGGCAGTAGAATTGTCGCTGATTGTGATCGAGGCTTTTTTTTTTTTTCCTGCTTGGGGCAGTAAAAACGCTGGAGCCGGCCCTGTATGTTGGCATAGCTACATCGGTTGGGGTATGGTTTTTCACTCCCCTGTTCGATGTAGTTATGCCAATATAACTGTTCAGTGCAGATCAGGCCAGAGTGGGGGCTTTTATGAGCATGTGACCATATTTCATCAAACTAGGGTCATGTCTACACTACAAAGTATGGTTGGCGTAAGTTATGTTCACACACCATCTGCACATAGATGTCTATACCTCTTTTGGTGTTCCTTAGCTGTGCTTGAACACTATCTTCTCCCCACAGGCCAATAAGATCCATGACTTCTTTCCTATTCCAGGCAGGAGTAGCTCTCTGTGTGTGGAGCTAGCACAATCAGATCCTCACAAAGGTGGGTTGGTCGGTTTGCATGCCAAGGTGCACAATAAGGAAAAGGCATTTCAAAAACACACTGCAATTTTTAAGGGAGGTGGGTGGTGTGCTTCCAGTCTCTGTGACCTCTGGGAAGTGGAGTTTGAAATTGTGGCCACTGTTGCGGGAACAAGGCATTGGGGACAGCTGCAAGCAGGGCCGGCTCCAGGGCTTTTGCCGCCCCAAGCAGACCAAAAAAAAAAAAAAAGCCACAATCGCGATCTGCGGCTCTACTGCCGCCACTTCATTCTTCAGTGGCAATTCGGTGGCAGGTCCTTCCTGCCGAAAGGGACCGAGGGACCCGCCGACGAATTGCCACTGAAGAGCCGGATGTGCTGCTCCCTTCCATGTGCCACCCCAACCACCAGCTTGCTATGCTGGTGCCTGGAGCCAGCCCTGGCTGCAAGAGGACTTTTAGGGATGACACAGGTAATGCCATGTTTCCACTCGCTCTGCATAGACTGATGCAGGTTGCCTGTGGCGCTAGGGAGGTCGGGTTACTGCATCACTGTAACAAGGCGCTTATCTTGGCGAGAGACAAAATGAGGTGTAGACACATGCACAATGGTTGAAACAAGTCAACTTAGGTCAACTGAACTTTGTAGTGTAGACCAGGCCAAAGTTTCCCTCTGCATGAACTAAAGTTTTGAAAACTAAATTAATTAAATCTGGGTACATGAGAGTAGATCCCTATGTCCAACCAATCTGTGCTCAGCAGAGGACTTCAGGGGAAGGTGGGAACAAAGGTGGTCAGGAAGCATGAGTGGGGGTTTGGGTCCCTGCTTCACTAGTCTGAAATGGGAACGATATTTCATATTCATACCTAAGAAGGGTTGATAGTTTACCTCTTAATTCACAGCCTGCCTCCACCTACAATAGCCTTTGCTCAGTGATAGAGACAGTGAAAATATTTGAACTGGTAACATTGCATTAGTGACACATCTGGTATTTGAGACAGCACTGGCAGTATTTATAGGCTTTACTTCATGTACTTTTGTCTGGGTACTTTTCCCAGCAGCACCAAAGCACTTCAGCAAGTTCTTTGCAAGAAAGAGAAACTGGAGTTTAAAGTAACATGTATCAGAGGGGTAGCCGTGTTAGTGTGAATCTGTAAAAAGCAACAGAGGGTCCTGTGGCACCTTTGAGACTAACAGAAGTACTGGGAGCATAAGCTTTCGTGGGTCAGAACCTCACTTCTTCAGATGCAAAAGTAACATGGAGATCCAAGATTTTAAGGGGGAAAAAACACCCCTTTCCCCCCTCCCCCTTCTTACTTTATATTTACTTATCTTTTGAAGGAAAACACCAAAACAAATAACATGATATATAGAGAATAGTTGAGGAAGACACAGTAAAACTAAAATAGTTATGGCAGGAGCCACTAGATGGCACTGTTAAATAGAACCTTACAACTTTTTTCTTAGCGTGGAAGCAGCATACAGTCTTAGGAGTAATACTAGTAATTTTGTTGATAGCACATCTTTTTGTAGGGGATGTGGGGGGAAGCTGTTGTACACAACAGAAAAGTTTGCTCCTGCCTTAATCTTTCCAACTAGAGTCAATCGGAATTGGGCCCCGGAGTTTGGGCTGAGATCCCTGAAAGAGGGATTTATTTGAGTGCCAACTACACCTACTATATGTAGTGTTGCAATACAATGTAAAAATACTCAGACTCCATGTCACTGATTTTTTCTCTGCCAGGAGAAGAGGCCGACCTGCAGTGCCCTGATATCTGCTCACCATTCAGAGGGTCAATATTATATTAGTAACTGTTGATTTGTAGAAGTATTAAAGTTATAGTAGGAACGTATATCTGATGCTGCATGTAAAGACACACATTCAGAGCAATTTTGGCACCAGAGTGATTTAGGCAAGTGCCTACTGTGACCAAATGAGAAAAAAAAAACACCAGGAAGATGACTAATACAAGATCTGAAATTAGATATCATGTAATTCTTTCAGATGGTCCTAAACAGAATGATATTTCTTCTAGTTATTTCTCCAAGCTAGTGTCAGCTTTTCCATGGTTCTGCCTTGGACAGCTTATATAACTAATCAGGAAAAGTGGGTGAGGTTTCCAACCTGTAAATGCACAGATCTCCTTTCTTTTACTGATTCATAAGCCCACACCCCTTTCCTCCTTCAAATCTCTCTACAAGACCCATCTCCATTAAAAAAAATAAACCTATTAATGGTGGCTCAATTGAGGAACAGCTGGGGACATTTGGTGCTTGATCCATTTACAATAAGCCATTGGCAAATGTATATACAATTGTATATATTTTGGTGTATTTTTCTTTCCACCTTGTCACATGTTTTCTTAGTTTCTTCCTGGAGCAGGAATAATGCAATAGTAGACTCCTGCAACTGTATCGAGTTCCTGGCAGCATCAGGACCTTTGATTGTAGTCTCTTATGGGGAAGCATCATGTCTTTATATGCTTGCACAATACCTATAGTAACAAAGTATGGCCTCTGGACATTGCTGTGTTTATAATAATAATCATCATAATAATAAAAAATTAATAACTTGCTTTGATACTAGCATGGCTATCTAGAACTATTTTCCTATAAGTCAGATAAATCAGTACTTTCAAGTATCTATTAAAGCACGCATTAAAGGTAAAATAAACTTCCTTATGCATGAGATCGTTGGAATGGTTATTTGGCAGATGTTCATGCCACCTTACTGAAACATAACCCTTAAAACGCCATAGTAAATTATACTCTTACAGCAGAAGATTAATTCAGGAGTTAGCTATTAATACCCAGGTCCTGCAGAAAACTGCTAATCCACATCAGTGAAACAAGAACAGAAAAATTAGACACAGTTAGATGCCTGGTTAGATACCCCTGTGTGCAGCATCAATACGCGTATTTTATCACTATTGTTGCTAAAGCAAATACTCTCTAAAGTTCATTTAGGTGTTATGGTCAATGTTCAACTCAGATCTGTGTAAGAATTCATCAAGTAGTCACTTATCATTATGTGGCACTGGCATTAACACGTCAGGAGCTGAATCAACAGCAAGAAAGTTTAATTTCTGCCATTCTAGTCCCCAACTATTACAAAAATATAAAAATGACTGCTTCCATTTACCCCCACCACCACCACCTTAAAGACAAGTTCTTGTTGCTAGTACGTTTTACACTGTGCACCAGTGATTTAATTGAAAACAAACATGTCTGAAATTTGAATGATTACTTTCCATGAACACGGCCAGTGTTTTGGCTGCACAGGCCAATTTTGTTCAAATATTTTCAGATAGCAGCATATTTGTCTGTGAAAAAGTTAGTAACTCCCAAATATTTGATAAATATTATAAGTGATTATTCACTCAATAACTCATACTAGAAAAAACGTGTTCTTTAGTTGTTATTTTCCTGTGTAAAAATTAATGATCCAGTCAGGGAGCAGATATAATACCACATGACATAAGTGACCAATCATTACAGCCATAGTTTATGAAAACAAATTTTAACCTATTTGGGGAAAACTTCCAAATAACAATCACATCTGAAAATCAGGAACAGTCATTAACCATTCATGAACAGAAAAGAAAGGGTAATCATTTTGGATAGGTTATTCAAAATGAATGGTATTATTAAAAATGAATTTGATATTATTTGATTTTTAGGTTGCTACTTAATTTCTGTTGTAAAGAATAGAGGAGCAAATTTGTCCAACAATTTGTTCACAAAATTCTTAACTATTCTCTTTTAAGCAGCATAAGTACACTAATTAAGGCCTGCTTTCACAGATATTGAGCACCAGCACTTCTAACTGAAGTCAATGGGAGCTGTCAGTGCTCAGCAATTCTGCAAGGGGCAAACTCTGCCCCTCATTCATAGGAAGATCCTGAATTCACTTTAATTCACCGAAGTCTGTGCATAGGGCTCTGTGTCTGTGGCACATCGCAGTTCTGCAAGTTCTCTTTTCATCTCTTTTCATCCCAGTAGAGAAGAGGCTTCCCTCAAGCGGCAAGGCTGGTGAAGCTATAACTATGCGGAATCCACCAGCTAGGTGCTCCTCTGTGACCTCAGGAAAGGATTCAATTTTCCCACACCTGTGAGCCTTCCCAACACATGGGCCATATACCTGAGCAATGTTTGGGGTCCAGCATTTGGCCATAATAGTCTTGAGCAACTGTGGTGATTTTGTTGACCAATAAAGAATTTTCTTAAATAAAAGAAATGTTAAATTTAAGAGACGGATACTAAGACAGTGAAAAACAGAAATATAACTGAAAGAAATAGTGCATATATAATACTATCTTCAGTCGTGTAAGCAGCTGGCCATGCCATGATAGATGTTTATCATGCTGATCACAGTATCTTCATTACTTTGTGCTTCCTTCAGTCTTTGTCTTATCCACCTTGTGTGCCTCTCATTTTCTAAGAGAGTTGAATCAGATGAGAGACAAGGGCATGGGGCCTCTAGGTACTACACAACACAAATAATAATAATAACTTATACACATCATGCTTCAATTTCTGTTGTCCTGTTGGTCCACAGTTACCTTTGGACAACAAAAGTGGATAGGAGTGGTCCACAGTACCATAGTGATGAGCCTATATATAATGCATAAAGTAATAATTAAGAGTGCTACAGAGAGAGAAGAAATGCCACCATTTAATGGTTATTTCTGCACAAGAAGTTCCACTAGGTGGGCAAGAAATATGGGTTTACTAATCCACCCCATGTATTGTCCTGACAGATGGCTTTGTCCAAATAGTTTGCTATGTAATAATCTGGCCGTTGGGTTTTCTGGGTAGCTCTTCAGGAGCTCATTTTGTCTCCTATGTACCTCAAAAGGCTAGCAGATAGATAGGAAGGAAAAACAGCAGTTGATGGCCTGAATCTCAGCTGAGACTCTACTTTTTGTCTTGTGGGCTGGTGAGTGACTTGTTACAGTTGCTGAAATCTGTGCCCCGTGGAAAAGAAATGTAATGGTATTGCTGCTATATCCATGAAATATTTAGTACAAAACCCATAATAATGAAACTTGAGTGCACAAAGTTATATATACAAATATTGTATAGCCATCCTTTAATCCCCCAACTTTACTTCCCCATCACTTGATGGGCAGCCAGCTCAGAGAAGGATCATCAGTGACTTTCCATGAATTGCCATGTGTCATTCTCCTCCTAGAGTAAATCCCTTCTGAAATTCAGTCTTAATGAGCTCTCTCTTTAGGTTGGGCTGTTGGCTGTTAGCTCTATGCACTCTCACTAAGTCAGTCTTTCATATCAAATGAGCACTGAAGGAAAATACTTTAAATACTCAATAAAAGCAAATGACCTTTTTATTTCCCTATAAAGAGAACCATTTCTCTCTCTATTTGTAACTGCACGCCATTGACTACTTACCATATTGTATGACATTTGATATTGAGGGACACTTAACATGTTTACTTCCTGCCATTCTCATTGTTCAGCTGGTGAAAAAAGTAAAGTTCACTTCTCCCCTGCAGTCACTTTACTGTTTATGTAGTTTAACAATTAAATTTTATATCGCAGTGCCTTTCCTTAAATCTTTTTCATACTTACAGCTAGCCCATCTATAAGGCATATGTGTCCTGTGCCTGTGTCTGTAAGATATATATGTAGTGGACCTGGAAGCACGTATCAAACTCCTTCATGCTAGGTCAAATCCTGACGTACTTATTCAGTCAAAACTCCCTTTGAAGTCAATAGGAATTGTGGCCGAGGACTTCAAAATTGGGCCCTTTGACATCAGTCAGGTACTTTATTGGCTGGTGAAGACTTTTTGCCCTATGAAATTTTCTGCTTTTAAATTATTCTGGGGGCAGGAACATGCATGTCTCTCTATAAAAGTACTGCAAACCTGGAAGTTAAATGGAACAGATCACTAGATGTCTTTCCCTAACTGTTTCTGAAGATAAACACCTTTCAGTTTCAGTGTATTTCAGCAAGAATGGAATAAACTTCCTGTCAAGCTTACACGGGGTCGTGAGTCAAAAAGGGAAATAGAGGTGGCAGTGACTGAAGGGTGCTCCTTTGACCCAAGAAAAGAACATATCAGATATGTTTAGCTAAAACTAAACAAGAAAAACAGAATAAAAATGGATCTTCCCCCCCCCCTTCTCCATCCAGCTTTCTCCCTAATTGGAATACACTGACATTCTTAGATAGGCTTTTCTTATTGATGCCCATTTTTAGTAGGGGAAGCAAAACACTAATGTATCTGCAAAATATCCAGAACCCCAGGTAATGTTCAGACCCATAATTCAGGCAATTCCCCAGTGAGAGCTGAATCATACTCCAGATGTTAGAGGGGAAAATTGACAGTCCTCTACTCACCTACATTGCTCCACCACCATAGCTAATTGAACTTCTCCTAACAGATTTCACAAGAGTGGAAGAACCAACTGACTGCAATAAAGCAGGGTGAAATGTTTCAGTTGAACAGTGTATTTGCGGAAAAATGCCATTTCAGTCAACCCGAAATTATTCATGAATTGGACACAAATTCGCCAAATAATTTCAGCCAGAAAAAATATGTATTCAGGCTAGATTCACAGAGTGGCCAGAATAGAAGAAGATGGTGGTATTAGTTGCCACAGTTCATGGGTTAACTGCACCGCTGACCCATCCATGGTGACCATGGCACACCTTTTTGTCTCAGGCCCCCTTAGGTCTCCTCTCTATGGGTGGGGATACTCATCTTTTCTCCCTTTAGACTAGGGATTTAGGCTTGCAGTCCCACTGAAATTCACTGTTCTTAACCCAGCAGTCTAACCCTACTCCTTAGCCCAGAGACTGCAGTTGTACTCCCTCCCAGGGGCTATGACGATGGTTACCAGTTTGTTTCATTGATTCACTGAATTTTTTTGAGTTCAGTTTGACCAGTTTTTTTCCCATTATTTTTCAGAACCGCCCGCGAACCAAAAAAAATCAGTTCTTCACCCAGTTCTCCTCTGCACCCAGCTTCCTCCTCAAGTCTTAGCTCATACCCTTCTTTTCTCAGATTCCTTTTGCACATGGAGAAGGTTACCAAGTCTTCCACCAAGTGTCTTATATTAATCAGATGCACAAATGAACATCAAGGAAATAAAACTTGAATACCCCATAGATTGCAACCAGAGGAAAGAAAGGGTAGCCAGAATATATACCTGCTAAGTGGCTTTTCCCTTTTTTTTGTGAAGAATTACATGACTGCTCACAGCTTGGTTCTAAGAGAATGTTCTGTTCCATTAAAGGCATTTTTTCAAACCAAAGACTGAAATAGGTGCAACTAAGCTACAACCTAAAAGCCACCAAATGGTTGCTCCAGAAGCTTCTAATTAGCTCTTAGACTTACATTCATACTGTATGTACTAGGTAGTACAATACTTTTACTTGCAATATGGCTTTGCTATCATGAGACACCTTACTTAAACGTTCTTCCAAATTCTGAATGGCTTATCAATATAACACTCTCCTCTCTATCCCAGCTCCTTCCCACTTCGTTTAAAGGCATAAGTAGAGCATGCTACTACTCCCTAAAGGTGTTTTGTTTTCCTCACAGATAGCTAACTGAGAAACATGTAAAGAAGTTAGTTAGTAAATAATTCATGGGCTACAGGTTTCTGCATGAGCTAGTTCAAAGCTTTCAAGTCTGGTATAGAACAGCACAGAAATTGGAAAAACAGAGGATACAGAAAAGGTTTAGAAGACATTATTGGATTCCTTTTCATAACCAACACAAAACAATCCGAAAACTAGTAGTTTAAATGGCAAAGTAAATATTTGGTGGAAATAATAGTGCTGAAAGGTGTTCAGATCAGAGGACTTTGAAGTGGTAATCAATGTAAATGATTAGTTTTAAATAATCAGGAGGATTAAAAGAATATCAAGATTTTTTTCAGGAAAGGCTGAATGCACTATCAGAAATCAATCTGCTATTGAAAAATATTGGAAAGTAAAATACAGACCGTATTCATTATTGCTTAATATCTTGAACATCATAAGGTATTTACATTAACTTTCAGAGGGGTAGCCATGTTAGTCTGGATCTGTAAAAAGTGACAAAGAGTCCTGTGGCACCTTATAGACTAACAGACGTATTGGAGCATAAGCTTTCGTGGGTGACGCATGCGTCTGACGAAGTGGGTATTCACTTACGAAAGCTTATGCTCCAATGCGTCTGTTAGTCTATAAGGTGTCACAGTACTCTTTGTCGCTTTTTACATTAACTGATTATGCACACTGTCCCACTAAATCAGCAATCAGGCAACCGCTAAACTATTCTAAAATAATTCTTTAGTAATGAAATGCAAAAAGGCCTACATTAATCCTAGTGTAATTCTACTGACCACAGTGGAGTTGTGCCCACTTATACCAGGGCTGAATTTAGCCCCAAGTATTCCCCTCTTTCAGTGTAACTTTGTGAGGCTTCTCTGAGCTAACTGTAGAATTTTTAACACTTTGGGTTTTATTACCCAGTTAGACTCCAGTCCAGCGAAGAATTTAAGCTTGTGCCTAACTTTAAAAATATGATTGGCCCCACATTTGAGTGTGACTATTTGCAAAGGTTTACTAGTCCTGCCTCAGTGCAGCAGGCTGGACTCAATGACTTAGAAATGTAATATTGGATGAGACCTCAATCTATGATTGTGTAATCTTTATGCACACGACTCCAGTTAAAATCGTGTTATATAGAGGAACACAGTTTAGCTATTTTGCAGGTTTATGCTTAGGAGCAGCAGGAGGTTTTTGGTTTTGGATTTTTTTGCGCAATGAGGTCTGTTTGAAAGTGTCCGCTAAGGCAGAGGTGGGCAAACTACGGCCCTCGGGCCACATCCGGCCCGCGGGACCGTCCTGCCTGGCCCTTGAGCTCCCGGCCAGGGAGGCTAGCCCCCAGCCCCTCCCCTGCTGTCCCCTTCCCCCGCAGCCACACAGCCAGTGCTCTGGGCGGCGGAGCTGCGGGCTCCTGCCGAGCAGAGCAACAGCGTGTGTAGCTCCGGCCGGGCGGCGCGGCTGCCAGACATGCTGCTCTGAGCGGCATGGTAAGGGGGCTGGGGCCAGGGCTGGGGGATTGGATAAGAGGTGGGGGGTCTCGGGGGCAGTCAGGGAACAGGGAGCAGGGAGAGGTTGAATAGGTGTGGGTTCTCTGGGAGGGGGCAGTAGGGGACAAGGAGCAGGGGGGGTTGGATGGGTCGGGGGTTCTGAGGGGGGCAGTTAGTGGGCGGGAAGTGGGAGGGGGCGGATAGAGGGTGGGGGCCAGGCTGTTTGGGGAGGCATAGCCTTCCCTACTTGGCCCTCCATACAGTTTTGCAACCCCAATGTTGCTCTCAGGCCAAAAAGTTTGCCACCCCTGCTCTAAGCAAATGCAGCTGTTGAAACGCAGTAAAATTTCGCAGCACATACCCCACCAGAAAGCACTACAATAAACCAGTGTCTTTTGGCAGCATTATTCGGTTACACCAACGCTATTGTCTTTATTGTGTACTTATGTGTGGACATTTTCCCTCCCATTCTGTTCATGTCTCATTCTGAATCCTCAGTTATTTCATTGGTGTATGCATAAAGAACTCTTAAATACAGAGGTTTTTTTTATTAAATACAGAATTATATTAAAAATATACTAAAAGGAAGATAAGGTCATGAAGTCAAGCATTCAAAAGTTAAATGCCAGAACTAAGGTAGCTCATGCACCCTTTCTCCCTTGTGTATATGTCTCATGATGCAGTCTTTAATAACATGATGATATACTGTTTTTTCCCCCGTAGGATAAACTCTTCAGAGATCTTAAGTTGCCAAATTCTAACAAATGTCTACTGAGCATGTATGAATTGAGATTTTCAGAAGTTCATAACTTGGCCAAATTTGGGCAGGTTTTCATGGGATAGCACATCCCTGGTACCAGAACAATCAACTTCCCAAATTTTAAATCCTTACTCCAAAGCATGGAGGGGAGACAGCTTCTCAATTAAAATGTTAGCAAAAATTAACATGGTCAAAAGAATGTATTTTCGACCAACGTTATTCTGAGAAATAGCTAAACTGTTTTTGCTGAAATTTTTTTCAGAAAAATTCAGCTTAAGGCAGATCCCAGCATGGAAAATTTTAGCCCAAACAATTCAAAGTTTGATAAAGTTATAAACAATTAAAAAGTCATATGGGGAAACTATCAGTCTACCTTAAATATAGAATCCTCTATCTTCTCCATCTAGAATACAGTAAACAGAAAGAAATAGATCCAGCAGAGAGTAACAAATTTTGCACCTCATCTATTGTGTTTGACTCTTTCCTAATAATTATAAATAGAAAGAAAACAAAAAGGATCAAGGAGAAATATAGCTCTAATTTATTAAACTTGGAAATATCTTTTACAACTGAAAATCAGGCATATTCATATAACTTTTCAATAACCACCCAGGTTTTCCAGGCTTGACAAGGAGCTTAAATCTGTGTGCCAATCAAACCAAAAGTGTTTTCTCAACTACTTCCATTGTTGACATAACATAGCACTGAAAAACCAAAAAGCGTACATGTTGTGAAGGTTCTCTTTTTATTGATCTGATTTGCTAAGTAACAGAGCCCTGGAACACAGATTTTAAAGGGCTGTGAGTTTTCTTTGTTTTTCTGTCAAGACTCAGTGATCAGACACCTGTTGTGCTGCATGTCTTATTCACATGATCACATCCTTAAATTCTGGGAATATAATAGTTGAATGAAAATATTAAGGGTGTAGTCCCGTGGCCTAGTTTGCCTTCATTATATTCACTGCTACTGTAGCCCAGTGGGCTAGCTTGCCTTTATTATATTTACTGCTTTGCATTATATTCAGCAGTAATGCAAAAAACCTACAGGCTTGTATCCTGTAAGACATTAGCTTCAGCAAGTTAGCATAAGGCTTGAGGCCTATGATCTTTGACGGGATAAACTTTGCACAGATAAAAGGCCCAACGGAAACCCCCAAGTATTTGTTGAGCTGAAAATAGAGTTTAAGGAGAAGTTCTGATCACAGGTACATGTTTCAACCACAGAAGTGTTCTGGCAACGAACTGATGTACATAACAGGTACATGAGATACATTTAAGGCTAGCCTGTTTGCTTGCCTATATATATATATTCTTATAAATTTCCTATTTTCTTATGGGTTTGATTATTTGCTTTATTATAATAGATTTATATTAGAGTATATTTTTGCTGTAATGCAAGGGAACTACAGGCCACATCCTGTATGTTGAGCTAAGTCAAAGTTAGCATACATATGTTTGGGACCTTTCACCTAGATAGCGGATGATGAGCTAAAGCATAAGGTCCATATATGGCTGCGGCATTTAACATGGAGGATGCATTGAAGTAGGTTGGCATAGGGGGCTTCCTAAGTTCAGATCCTTTTAAACTTAACAGGTCCACCACAACTTGGAACTAGGAAAGAAACAAAATAACTGGTTAGGACCGAAATAACAAGTGTGATACCTAACCACAAAAGGGCCATGGTAATGAACTGATGTATATGATAATAAGTTGAGATAATTAATATACTAACCAATAAGGGGGAAAAACACACTCCAACATTAGTAAGGTGAAGAAATACAAAGAAGGAAAAAGGGAAAAATCCCCTACTGAATATGCATTGAACATAACGGTGTCAGAGTAACCTATTATGAAAGTTGCATCCCAGCCTAGGGATGGTAGGAGAAAGAGATGAAGTCCTTGGGAAGTGCCAGAATGATGGCCACTGCTTCAGATGGGGAAGGTGATGGTGATGAGGAAGATGATGGCTAACACTTCAGGTTGCTCTACAAGAGATCGTGTGAGTATATGGATGTGCAGATGTACATTCTGTAGCATCTCTATCTACCTTATTAAGTTGGGGTGTTTGTGACTGTGCTAAATGTATTAATAAACTATATTTGTAAATATAAAAGAGTTCCTATACTGTGAGTGTTGCAACTGTGCACATTGGGGTTCCCAACTATATAATAATTTAAATAATTCTGGGCCTGATCTTGGGACAAGAACCTATCAACGCTCAAAATAATAACAGGGATTCAATATAATTAATACATAATTTAAAGATCGGCAACAAGGCTAAAATCCTGACTCCATTGAAATCAGTGGCAAAACTCCCACTGAATTCAATAAAATAAGGGTTTCATCTTAAATGTTTCATTATTCTTAGAGGTTACTGATACATTAATAACACATACTTCTGACTCTTTTAAAGTAAAAGTTTTAGGGTCTGATTCAAAGCCCACTGAAGGTTCCCATTCACTTCACTTCACTTTGGATAAGGTTCTCAGGGGGACACAGAGAGGGGAAAAGAGGGGAGGAGCACAGAGTGAAGAACAGGAGCACAGGTCCATAAAGACACAAAAAGGAGAGAGAATTCAAGAAATAGAATTCAGAGCTTGGCTTCTGGTGGTTCTTCCTATGCTAATGGTACTGTTTCCCTTAGAGAAATGGTTTCCCATAAACATGTAAGACACAAAAGGAAGGAGAAACGTCAGTTTGGACGTTGAAGACCAGCAAGGATATTAAAAAGAAAAAGCCCAAAGAGCTCAGCACATGGGTCAGCCTTATGATGATGACAATCACCATTCTCAGTGGCTCCCAAGCTGAAAAACAATGTAACTGGCTAGTTGTGCATTGCTATGCACTGGGGAATACTTTTTTCTTCCTGGCAGCAATCGCCTGAAGCACATGACTGGATTTCAAAACTCAAACAGACAGAATGCTAGCAAATGCATAGCAGGGAATATACCTACTTTGGCAGGAAGATGGGTTAAATGACTTAACTGGCCTTTTTCAATCTCAAATGTGTATGACACTTCTTTTTCTGCAGTCCTAAATGAAAGGTTGGGCTTAATTCTCAGTTGAGATATGGTCCCTTTGTGCCTCTCCAGCAGTGCCAAGAACTGTAAAATCCAACCAGATATTTTCCCATTATAGGGGGAATGTTTGAGTGCCAAGGAAAAAGCCAGTATAGCCAGCTCCACATCATGTTCTTTCTTGACCCCAGTGTAATTGCCATGGTTATAAGAGACTGTGGGCTAAACTAATTCCTGATCTAACTCCAGTGACTGCAGTGAAGCTACACACCAACAAGGAATGTGCCCCTGTGAATCTGAGGGTTTAATGGCAAAATGCTCTATATACCTTAACTTACTATATAAGCTTCAGCTACTAACATTATCGGATGGAACAATTCACTATTTAATTGACTGGACTAATGAAATCCCTACTCTAATCTAGAGAACAAAACATCATAGTGCCATTAATGAAAGAGAGGGGGAATGCCAGCTAAAAGAATATATGCAGCATTACTGCTACGTTTATTTCTCTAGATTAGCACTACTGCTCTAATGAAGTCAATAAGCCATGTTCTGTCATTAGTTGCACCCAGGACCCTTGCAACCCCAGGTGACAGCAAAAGTTATCCCTGGTTTTGAATAGAGAAAAAGTCTCTAGAATGAAGAAAGGTACAGCAGCCACAGACCATTAAAGGGATGATTTGCTGACGTCGTGCTCATCATGACATGGAGGATAGCCATTCTTTTCCGTAATAACAATGGAATGTAATAGTGCAAGCGTCAAGAGAAGTTGTTCGAGAGTGTGTCTGCACTCTAAATCGAGGTGTGATTGCACCATGGGTAGACACACCTGTATTAGCTTTACCCATGCCAGAATGACTAAAAGTAGCAGTGCTTCAACATCGGTCTGTTTACTGCCAGGCCACAGGTTTAATTCAGAAACTTTTCATTTACATTGAAACACCTTGGTGCTAGACTGTGTTGATGCATTTCTACTTACAGTAATACAATTAGGCGCTTAATCAGATGCTTATGCAACATACAGTGATTAGTAATTGATATGCTTTCATTAGTTAACTTGCTTGTGTGCTGAACAGTTCTTTTCCGAGACAGTATGAGCGAGAGCCAATCTTTTGAGGCAATAATAATGGGTAGTTGTCCATTTATTTCCTATGAGTTTAACTCCTAATTTTAATTTCATGGTTTTAACAGAATTAATATTAATAGCATTGCACAAGCTTTATGTAATTCTTTGGGTAGGTCTATACTTACCTCCGGGTCTGGCAGTAAGCAATCGATCTTCTGGGATCGATTTATCGTGACTTGTCTAGACGTGATAAATCGATCCCTGATCGATCCCGGAAGTGCTCGCCATCGACACCGGCACTCCTGCTCTGCGAGAGGAGTACGCGGAGTCGACAGGGGAACCTACCTGCCGCGTCTGGACCTGTGGTAAGTTCGAACTAAGGTACTTCGACTTCAGCTACGTTATTCACGTAGCTGAAGTTGCGTATCTTAGTTCGAAGTTGGTGGTTAGTGTGGACCAGGCCTTTGTTTTCAAGATTTTATTGGACTACTTTCAACTGGCATCCTTAACCTTTTATTTGGAGATTAATAAATAAAAGTTGGCATAGCACTTTGGTCCCAAACAGTGCCCTTTGGTCTGCCAAGATTTGGACATTACCTTATCTGGTTCACCAACAAATGTAATTGAATACCACTGCTATAGAGAGCTAGGTAATTAAATCTATAGCATCACTATGTGTATTACTACCAGTTATGTGCCAACATTAAAATGGTTTTGTTCGTTTTAACTTTCATTCAGTTTTAAATTGGTAAATCATATTTAAAAAACTAGAACTAAATAACCAAGTTCATTTAACAATAGAATGGTTGGTGTCAGGCCTGGGTAGTGGTAAAACATTAAAGGGAAGGAACTGAATATGCAAATAGGGCTCCCCAAAACTATAACAGCCCTGGGCCCCCATCAAACAATCTGTATACAAGCCCATCTGGAGACAACGTTACCCACTCATGTTACTGAAGCCTGTGCTGCTGCTGCTGCTATGTGGTGCTGCTATTTTTATCCGTTCTACCTAGATTAAAGGTAGCCTGGGTGCATCTACTGAAATTGCAATTACATCTTGTGTTGTCCCCTGAGATTATCTGAATGGGGTGCTGCTGTGCCTAACATCCCTGACTATACAAGAGAATGCGAAAACATTTGGAGTTTCATGAAGACGTTTGTAAAGTAGCCATTCAACGATACGGGAAACGCCATGGCACAATGACCATCAATACCACCCATATTTAGTTCCTTAGGTGGAGACTAACATTCCATGGATTTGGGTGCTTTTGAAAATCTCACCCCCTCAATAAAAACAGCCTTTCAGATGTGCAGAGCACCTACAGCTCCCAATGACTTCAGCACCTCTGCTAACACCACTTCTATTCTGGTGCCTATATGTGCATTTAGGGGTTTATCTATAGGCACCCTAGTTTGAAAATGTTGGCTTAAGCTTACTAATGGGACAAACATGAAAGTGGAGTTCCTTGCTGTTACCATTTCAGTGAATCCTCATGATTACTTTTCAAGGACTGTTTTCATTTGAGACTCAGTCATACTGTTGCACCCTGAAGTTGAAGCTTTCTAAAGCACGAAAAGCAGCAGCAGTAGCGAGGACTCAGTCCTTAGAATTAATCCAAAATTGTGATCTCAAGCAGATGGAGCATGATTTTACAGCTGTCATGATGTAGGTTCCCACTTGTGTCCTAGATCTACCACACTTTCATTAAATGAATGCTTTCCAGTGAGCTGTGGACTTCTGATATGATTCCTTCTTTTTGCTACACCCGGAAAGCTCAGTTCTAATAACAATGGTCTTTATAGTCTGTGATTTAATATTTTTAATTCCAGTGCTAGCTTCTCTTCACCTGCCAATAATTAACAAGGTGACAAAACAGTCGACCTTGGAATCATTATTTTTTCCTCCTGATTTGAATCAAACAAGATCACTGGAAAAATGAAGAGTCGAGAAATCAAAAGGAGATGAATGTGGAATACAGAACATTTTCTTTTTAGAGATGTATTTCTCTTTCCCCTCTTTGTTAAAATCTTTACTTGACCACAGACTGATGTTCCCACAGCACATACTATTGAACTCTCTAGCACAAAGATCCATATGGCACTGTACAATCATATATAACTTGTGTTTGATCTCCTCAAACAGCGGCAGAGATAGCAGTCTGAATATGAAACTTTTAAATAAAACATTTATGTTCATTTCATTCATTGCTCTTCTTTTTGCAAATATAAAAATAGTGTGTGCCTTGGATTTTAAAGTGACAGTTAAAGGTAACTGACAAGAAGAGATGCTTAAATATAATTCAGATTTTGAGAGTTTTAAATATAAGCAGCTATTCAGAACATCCAATAGCACAAAAGTAGAAAAAGATCTATTAAAATTGTGGCACTAATTTGAAATTCTGAAAAGTCACTTTAATTTAGCAAAATAAAAAAAAGGCAGATTGCAATCAAATATCCAGACTTTGCTACTTTTCCCCCACAACTCTCAATAGGGCTGTATTTGACCTCTACTCTGATTATTATGCAAATCAAGCATGTAACACAAAGAAAATACCTTAAATAAGATATGTGGCATAGGCAGGGCTAGGGTGACCAGATGTCCCGATTTTATAGGGACAATCCCGATTTTTGGGGCTTTTTCTTATATAGGCTCCTATTATCTCCTACCCCCATCCCAATTTTTCAAATTTGCTGTCTGGTCACCCTAGACAGGGCAATTATACAGTTGCTCCCAAATTATTTCTTAAATGAGAGTAGTTTCTTCAATCCTTTAGTGGGTGATTTTCAGGCTAGAGTGAGGCGGGGAAAATAATGTCCCAGTTCAGTAAGTTTATCCTACTGAATAAAGCACATTTTATTAACTGAAGTACTGAAAGAGGTTGGGAGAATAATTCCCTCACTTGAAATGATCTGCAACTAACAAGAATACCTCTTTCTTAATTGACACATCAGACTATGTCTCAACAAATCTACATGGGATTTAATATTCTAAAGGTTAATTAGGCTGGGGTAAAATAAATTGCTTTCATATTGCTTTCAGGAACTTGGTTGCAATCCTCTCATGAACATGACTGTACAGTTGTATCAAGCAACATTTGAATTCCAAACATTTTTTCTTATTCCACTTACTTTCTGTTAGGGTAACTAGCAATATACATATTCTAATGTTTACATGATTAATGGCGACAACACGTATAACAAAGATTCTGTGGGGGCAGATGAAAAGGCTGAATTAGAGGAGGCAATTTGCTATAATTTTCTAAGTCTCTCACTTATTGTACATTGCTGTTTAATAACTAGACTGCATGGCAGATTGTGGGGGTTCACAGTCTGCTTGTAGATTTGCAAGATTCAGA
Organism: Trachemys scripta elegans; assembly: GCF_013100865.1. Classification (NCBI taxonomy): domain Eukaryota; kingdom Metazoa; phylum Chordata; order Testudines; family Emydidae; genus Trachemys; species Trachemys scripta. Next base: position 74,697,317 of record NC_048298.1, read on the forward strand.
TCTAAGTGAGGGGGAATTGGGTTCTGGTGATGGGGAAAAGTAACATAAAATAAGGAAAGTTCATCACAAAAGTCTCTTCTCCCCATGCTTTTTAAAATATTCTTCTACTTTCTTTATGAATATAAGAATGGCTATAGTGCAGGGATCGGCAACCTTTGGCACGCGGCTCGCCAGGGTGCTGGGCCGGTTTGTTTACCTGCCGCGTCCGCAGGTTCGGCCAATCGTGGCACCCATTGGCCTGAACGGCGAACTACTGCCATTGGGAGCCACGATTGGCTGAACCTGCGGACGCGGCAGGTAAACAAACCGGCCCGGCCCGCCAGGGTGCTTACCCTGGCGAGCCGCATGCCAAAGGTTGCCGATCCCTGCTATAGTGGATCAGATGAATGGTCCATCTACCCGAGTATCCTGTCTTCCAATAGTGGCTGGTGCCAGGTGCTTCAGAGGGGAAGTACAGAACAGGACAATTTATCATGTGATCCATTCTGTCATTCAGTCCCAGCTTCCTGCAGTCAGAGATTTAGGGACACTCCGAGGATGGCATTGCATCCCTGACCATCTTGGCTAATAGCCATTGAGGGACCTATCCTCCATGAACTTATCAAATGCTTTTTGGAACCCAGTTATACTTTTGGCCTTCACAACATTTCTGGCAACCATTCAAAAGATGGCACTCTCATGTTACAGAGATCTGGTTCGCTGATGATATCAACACAAGCAAGACGATTATATGCTTTTGACATAACCACTCACCAAAGCTATGCCTGCAAGAGAAAATTCCAAACAAAAACCAAAAGTGAAATTGAGTCTGTTGAGATCTCCAAACAAAGAACCTAAATAGCCAACAAGTTTGATAACTGGCACCTTTAAAGTGCCACAGAACAAATTAGTTATTTAATTGTAAATTAAGGAAAATGTGCAACATCAATTAAATCTTCCAACAACTGACATTTCCCATCGGCTCCCACAAACAAATTGGAGGCCAAGTTTTTAGGTGGAATATTCTAACCTCTGTTAGCTGCTTTTGTACTAATTAAGAGCATTAATAAGTGTAAATTCTGCCCCTCAGTCCTCTGGTCAGTGGGCTGCTCACTGACTAATCATCTTCCTCCATTTTCCCTCCCAGCTTCTTGTGTTTTGTGAGCCATTAATGGAATGTCTCCCATGTGATTTAAAGTCTGGACATTCTTAGTCTTTCATAACAGCAGCAAAGAAAACAAAGGGCTGGACTGGGGAGGTGGTGCCCAGGCTCTCTTATACCTAATAACCCAGTGGTTAGAGCACTTGGCTGGAAAGTGGGAGACCCGGGATTTAATTTGTTTGTTTTGTCTTTTAACTTGTTTGTTTTTTAATGAGAAAGCTGGTGGGATGGACATGGTAAATTTATCAGTGTCTTTCTTTTTAGTACAAGCTTTGTTGTTATAAATATCAATATCAAAAGACTTAGCATTGGTGGCAATTTGGTTAATTAGGAAACAACTGTGGAAATGATAGCAAAGTCATCATTCTCTTTTAAATTAATTGGTGCCATGTGCGAAATGGAAGGTTGCAGACTCAAATATAATCAAAACTTGATTATTAAGGTTTATGGATGTATTGTGATGACTTATAAGATCATCAACTAAATGAATATGAAGATAGATAAGAGTGAGCACCTGTATTTCACCAGTTGTTCAGAGGACTGTTTTTCATGTAACATGGTGTGGACAATGTAGAAGAGGGAACAAAAGCACCTTGATATACATTAGAGACTCAACAGAGGGTCCTGTGGCACCTTAAAGACTAACAGAAGTATTGGGAGCATAAGCTTTCGTGGGTAAGAACCTCACTTCTTGCATTTGAAGAAGTGAGGTTCTTACCCACGAAAGCTTATCCTCCCAATACTTCTGTTAGTCTTAAAGGTGCCACAGGACCCTCTGTTGCTTTTTACAGATTCACACTAACACGACTACCCCTCTGATATTAGAGACTCAGAGTAGGTATAATGCTGCTGTAACCCGCAAACATGTTGGCAGTGGGGATTGAACTTGGGATCTCTGGATCTTAGAGCATTAGCATCTACTTGAGCTAAAAGGTCTGTTACCCAAGGCTGTAGCAAGCTCATCAACTTCTGAACATGGCCCAGTTACTAGGAGAGAGCAACAGAGTGCCACATTGAAAGGGTGTAAGTTACACTTATATCATTCCCAAGAGTCAGATGAAAAAGTGTTCAATTACTATTTCTGGGGCCTAGTAGAAGCCAATAACATCTTGAGCTTGAAAAGCAAAGCTGACATTTTAACTTGGGGATTTGGAGGGATCAATCCCTGTGATTCATTTAACTATATTTTATCTGTAAGCACTTCTTGAAATTTATAAGCACACTTATCAAAATTTGTAGATATGACATGACCCAAGGATTAACATGTCTGGAGAGGCATCCACTACAAATAGAAAGTAATAAAAGAAAAAATGTAAAAGGTGCATTTGGAAAAGGAAAGGAAGAGAAAAAGGGAATTATGTGATGCTCCCATACAAAATGTAATAACACTGAAGAAATAAATATACATATCTTCTCTTCTACAGACATTGGCCCATAGCCTCCCCAGAATAGGACAGCTTTGTGCTACTCTACTGGTTCACAGCCACCATAAAGCTGCCTTACCCAACCACAGTATGTTACCCTAGTGCAGGGGAGCCACGCTGGCACCTCCTACACCTTCTTCGCCTTTCCCTGCAGCCTACGTGGGATGATCATGAGGAAGGGGTCAAGACTAGGTCCCCCTGCACCTTGGCAATCCCCAGTTGTCATAAGAGCTCCAGGAGGATGTTGACAGATGGAACAATAACTAGCCTGAAAGTGGCTCTGATTTGTACCCTGGGATCAGTTCCTGGATGGAAGAAAGAGGAATATAAAGGTGCCTTAAAATAACCTTTGACTGGGTCTCGGCTGTTTTTCTTCTAAAGCTTTACTCTGTTTCAATCCCCTTCACTTTCATTTTGTATTTCATTTCTTCTTCCTAACCCTCTCCTACTTCCTTCCTCATTTTGAACTTTCTTCTTTCCTCGTTTCGAGCTTCCTACCTATCTTTTGTTTTACCTAAAATCCTTCTTTTCCCTCCAGCTCTCCTTACTTATTATTATGATTAACAACTATTTGTATCACAGTAGGATCTAGAGGCTCTAACTGAGATGAGGCCTCCGAAGTGCTGGAAACTGTACAGTTTCATATTTTAAGAGATGGATCTTGCCCTGACTACAATCTAAATAGATAAGACAGACAAAGAGTGAGGAGAAAAGTATAATTTCTCCCATTTTCACAGAAGAGAAACTGAGTCACAGACAGATAAAGGCTCTGATTCAGCAAAGATTTAAAACACATTCTTAAGTCTAAACATGTTCTTAAATACTCTGCTGAATCCAGTGCTCAGCAATTGCTCAGGCCTCAGAGGAAGTCTGTAAACCTGGGAATCATCCTTCCTCTCTTCCTACAGAGAAATAATTTTCATGCAGTGGATCAAAACAGCTGCAGACTGCGTGTGCACAAAAGGAAGGTACGTGGGCTAGTAGTCAATTATATCAGTTAACATCACCAAGTAAAGCAACTGGTCACAATAACTGGTAAAAGCAAACATGAAACCTGATTTTCAATAAAGATTAAGCTTACCTAAGGAATTGGATTTTCTTGTTTTGTACTTATCTTCCTGTTATAAATATGGCTATGAATAAAATTACACCATTAGAGATATACCCAGATTACCAAAACTATTTTTGCTTACTGTCTAATTGTTGAGTTAATCCCATTTCACATCAAGTGGCAGGGAAGATGAAAAATGCCTTGTATCTGTTCTTGTCCTCTGCATTACATTAGGAAAGAATTATGTAGAAAAAGGTTGCTCAAGTTTTCTAAGCAGTAAAGTTTGTAGAGCAGTCTGCCAGACAGCTGCAGCAAAAGGTTATTGAACAGTCTTAAAGAGATTTCCGTGCTAAAAAGGAGGCAAAAGGTTTGCTTTTAAGTATTTATATTGTCAATGTGCTAACGGTGAGCTCAAAGAAAGCCTGATCTGTCTGCTTTCAAGTACATGACTCAAACTGGCTCAAGCTGGCATGTACTTCTGGCAATGCCATCCTTAAATATTAATATGCTAGGTATCACATCTGCTATACAAGTGGAGAGGAGGAAATGTTGTACAGGACCACAAAGGTCAGCATTGTTACAGAGTGAGGTGTGATCTCTTGCTCACACTGATAGCCTGTGTGGGCCCTTAGGAGGGCCTGAAGTGGTGCAGACACTCTCTCTGTTTGGAGAGAGACTGTCAAAATATTCCTTGCTTCCCCATGTTCCCTGAGCATTTTGTATCTACAGAAAATGAGCATGTTATGCTTCTGAGTTAAAGGGATCCAATCTCTCTGATAGATAATTATTTAAACGCTATGGTTTGGCTCTGTGTAAATTAAGAGAGGTAAAGAACAACTTCCAGATGAGATATGCTTAACCCAATCCCTAATGGTTTAGCTAGGGCAGGGGTTCCCAAACTTGGTTTGTGGCTTGTTCAGGATAAGCCCCTGGTGGGCTGTGAGACGCTTTGTTTACCTGAGCGTCCACAGGTATGGCCGCTCGCAGCTCCCAGTGGCTGCGGTGCGGGCCGGGCCACAGCTTCCTGCAGCTCCCATTGGCCGGGAACGGCGAACCGTGGCCACTGGGAGCTGCGAGTGGCCGTACCTGCGGACGCTTAGGTAAACAAAGTTTCTCGCGGCCTGCCAGGGGCTTACCCTGAACAAGCCACAAACCAAGTTCGGGAACCCCTGAGCTAGGGGGAGGATCTCCGTAGTTCACAGTGCCATCTAGAAGTAACACTGCAAGTTATATTGGTGTTAGCATGCAGGATTCTCATGCATCAATTCTATCCAACAAATAGGGGACTCTACAAATTGGTTGAGTGCACTTTTGTTTATGGCTCATTGGTTATTGCAACGCAACATTAGTCTATGTACAGTATCACCGCTTAATAGTTTTGATGAGTGAGTAACAGATTCAATTGCTTTCATCACATCACATTACTGCCCCCTCACTTTGCCCATAAAAAACATACTAAAATGGCTTTTTTTTTTAAATGAGATGAGATAATAAGCAGCCCCCACCTCCCGTCTTTGTCCTGCAGCACTTAAGTACTTTACACAGCACAAACATAAATATTACAAAAACAACCGTTTCCAGGCTCGAGAAGAGTTAATGTAAATATCATCAGGTGTATTCCATGCTATTACCCTGGCTGTAAAGAACTTAGACACACAGAATGCCCAGAGAGAAAGCCTCATTACCAGGCAACATTACTGAGCTATAATCTGTAAACAAACCTGACATGACTGAATAAACACATACTTTTTCTAAAGTAGAAGCAAGTATGTATATACAACACTGCTTAAAAACACATTTTCTTTATTTCTTTTTTGTTGTTGTTGCTCAGTTATAAGAACGGCATCAATATGTATATGCTTTAAGGGTCTTTCTGTTGATAAAAATCACATCATTGAGAGTCACTTAGGAAAACAAAGCTATAACTAGTTTGTATACATTCTCTTAAAAGACAGTTCTATTCTGAAAAGTGACTCTAAAATGGCATCCCATATTGAGTTTCCACACAAAAAAACACTCTCTCTATCAACCCTGTACTCTCCAGCTTTGAGATCTGAAAGCTAAAGTGTTTTCCCCCCAGATCTCACACATATTATGCCCAATAACAAGGGTTTTGCAGGACAAATGGTACCCTGACCACAGCCTGAGTGGATTTGCACAGATGTAGCTGACTGAAAGGTAATAAATAATTCTTAGGTAGTTCCACTGATCATGCATAGGAAGAGGCAAAATCCATCCCTCTCCTATTACAAGAGGAGTTGAGTGAGCTCAGGGCAGTTTGGATTGTGATGGGAGTTTGATGCTGAGAGGAATAGGCTGCTTAATTACTCTTTAGTAAGCTAAAGCAAAGAAAATCCATTGAATACATAGATAAAAGCCCTTAGCTTCTAACAACGACAAAAGCTGTCACACAGGTCAACATAAAATCCAGTCACAGAGCAGAAATCACAGTATAACCAATGGATTCAGGAGTTCAGCAACAGATTAGTGCACAGATTATAGAACCACTTCCCTTGTAGCCATGGGCACATATGTGTACGGGGTGCAAGCAGCTCTTAGCACTCACAGGCCAAGTACAGCAAGGCCAGAGTAGCTATAGAGGACAAAGTTTAGAAAAAGCAGGTTTCTCAACACTTTAAATATTGCATCTTGGACTTTGTATAGTGAGTTTTATAACACACAAGGAGAGGCAGCTCTAGTCTTGACCTCATCCTAAATAATATACAGTAGTTAGTTCAATTAGTAAATATAGTTGAGCCATTAAGTAATCCTTACCATTGTATTAGTTTGTAATGTAGAGATCCTACCAAAAGCTGCCATGTCAGAACAGTGAGAGGAGTAGGGGGTTGAAAGCAAATTAGGAAGTTAAAAGACCTTAAACTCAAAATTGTGGAAATGTAAACCCTTAGATTCAGTATGGAGTCTACTTAAGCATACCATGATTGGGCCACAAAAGACCGCCAGGAGAACAGAAAAGAAGAAAAAGCAGCTAGACTATTCTCAAACTGAGATCTGAGTATGGGCCAAAAACTGAACAAATAATTTCTACCCCACTGAAGCAACTGGAGAAAAACACAAAAGCAAAAGCTTCTAAAATGGAGGTGACATTACCACACATTAGATTGAATCCACTTCCTTTACCATGATTAATCTTTTTTTTTTTTAATTTTTTTTTTTTTTCTATTTACACAACAGGGTAATTTAAAGCCAGGTCAAGGTCTGCTCCAAAGAACACACAGATCTCTCACGGCTATCATTTTGCTTTCATCCATTTTGTCTGCTATAGTTTTGTCAGGTATAAGACAGCTGTAAGGAATGACAGGAAACCCAAGAGATTCAAAGTTGGAATTTGGTTCAGATAAACATCCAAGAGTTTTGGATTCTACCTGAAGCTTATTGGAACTCTCTGAGCATTTGAAGTCTCCAAAATGGGGCTGGGAATCTCACAAGAACCATTTTTCTTGCAAAAGTTCTGGCACAATCATAGCTGGAAATATCATAGTCAAGATTTTCATTTTCAAAAGTGAATTGTTGGGTGCAATTTAAGACACTCTCAAGGGGCCTAATTTTCAGAGGGAAAATACTCAGTACTTTCTGAAAACCAGGCTCCTTTAAGATGTCTCATGTTGGGCCCCCCAAAACTGAGACACCTAAAAGTTATTTTGAAAATCTTGATCCATGAGAGCAACCTCTTCTCTTGGTACATCAGTTCTTTTGGCCCCACTTTTGGAATTTGGAAGATTTCACAGCCACAGGAAAACTTCATTTTGAATTCATTTTTAAAATGGGCTAGAGTTTATTTGAATCAATTCACCCATCTCTAAACTGCAGGGAAATTTCTGTCCAAACTAATGTACTTACTGTGACCTCCTTTCCTACTATTTTTTTAAATCTCACTAGCAACCAAACCATTCTTAGAAGCCCATCTCAGTGCTTTCTTTAGTGAGAGTCATGTTAATGGATATATAAATTACATTTTTGGTTTCCCCTCCCTGACCTTTCTACTTGTCTGTAGTCTTTACATGTGCCTTAGCTTGTAAGGTCCTCAGGACAGGAATTTTCCTGTCTCGTATGTCTTGCAAGCAGTTAGCACATCATGGGCACTACTAAATACAAATAATATATGATCGGGGTTCTCAGTGATCACCTTGTGGTTACATATGTAGGTGTTATTTAAAAGTTGTGCATGGTTTTCAGAAGCTTAGATTCAAACTAATTTTCATTTTTGATATTCTTTATTCTTTATTCCTAGTTTATACTAGGAAATACAAAAAAGACAACACAGGTTGAGAATCAGTACAGAACCACTATAACTTCCATAAACATTACCTAACAAACCCAGCATATATTATAGCTCAGTATCCCATATGTTAGACTACAGTATTGTGCAGGTATAAAGATTCGGGAATTCTATTAGAGATCTTGTAAGAAGTGGTAGATTTCACAAAATTGCTTTGGAGAATTTATAATACAGCATTACATTTTTTCTATAAATATATCAGTCTCTTTGTTATAAATTATAAAGCTGTTGCTAGGGTACAATTCAGCTCTATAATGTGTTTAGAAATTCAACCTGAATCCTTCTCGTAATTTTGAGCATTATTTTAATTTACTGTATGCACATTGTTTCCCTGAAAGGACTATAATAAGCATTAATAAGTGAAACATTCTCTATCAGCATCACTGAAATCTGGAAAGTCCCAACCTGTGCCCTACACCAGGAGCTCAGACGTCACTTTCCGTTGAACTTACAGCAAGTTGGTGGAAAACTTTAGCCACATTATTGCTGTTAAATCAAGGGAAAAATTATCACTGCCAAAAACAATTCCCTTTGCAATTTGTTACCTCAGTTATCTGCAGCATTCTGGCCGTAATATGTTTTCTCTGTTCATTGTTATGATTGGTAGAGGAAGTACAGGTCACTCTGCAGTGACACCAGAACACAGCTGCACAGACCATTCCTTGTAATGAAGACATTATTACACAATAGTGAGAAATAAAAAAATGCACATTTCCTGCCCTAGGCAAAAGGTATCCCTTTGAAAAGGATACATGATGTAAAGGGGAAAAAGAGAATCCTTCACATTCATATTTCTTTTTATAAGTCTTGTACAGAGCAAGGTGTTATTAATAAGACAACTGACAGTGAGTGGAGAAATGTCTGTTGGATAAAAAAAAGTGTTCTGATCAAATGAAATACAAGCCCCATTAATAACAGTTTGCAAGGGGCTTTCTTATGCCCTCACAGAACACTTCTGTGTCTTCCAAGGTCCACATCCGTAATGTGCTATATGATGTTGACTATGGAAAGAAAAGAAAAGCTACATCCCTCAGACACATCATGCTACAGTCTTCAGTGTCTGTTATGTTATAATGTATATTGTGTAATCAAGTATGCAACATACTGTGGTGAGGGTTATGCACTACAATGATATGATTAGCTGCATATGAATTTTAAGTCATTCACAGCAGGGAATCACAGACCAGAGCAGCCAAAAAGCTATCTTTGCATATTTTAAATGATCAAGTGTCAATTGTCTTTTACTCAATTATGTCAAATTCAAGTCACTGCTGATTAATGCTGTAGTTAAATAATTGAGGTATATTGTTTATTCATTGGTTTTGCATATCTCACCTGGAAGTCCACATTTTTTGGCTAATTCACTTACACTGTGTATACAGATTGCTGATTAAATGGCTGGATTTCACTTCATTCTGCATAGGTCAACAGCTGATGGGCAGGGAGGAATATACTGGAAAAGAAAGCCTACAAAAATGCCAAGGTCAGACTTAGAGGCCTAGACTGAATGAACCCATTTCAAATTAACAATGAAACCAGTTAAGTACTGAGGTGCCATTTTGTGTGGTCAGCTTGGAGAATTAATTCTTGAATAGGATCAACATCAAAATATTTAATTAGTTGTGATTATGAGGATTATGTATTAATTATTATGTTATTTGGGGACCTCCTAGTCCTACTTTAATTCCTCCTCTCAAAGGATTCATTGTGTTCCTCTCTTAGGATAAGAACCCAGAATACTTTGAGGCTCATCAGCATTGCTTCATATTTTCAGTAGACAATGTCATTTGCGGGGATGAGCAAACTGGGAAAGGTGAAGAGGAACTCAAGCCCTCCCAAGATGTCACTCTTTTTTTTTTCCAGAAATAAATTCCAAGTGAGCTTTCTTTGAGATCTGAAATCCCTGGATGTATTTTTGTTTCTTTGTTAAACATCTTTCCTCCTCTCAACATTACAGTTTTGCATAGCAGGCATTGGGCAGAAGTGTTCAAATACCATGAGAAAGGGTATTTGCACCCAAGATCAAGAATGGGAAGTGCTGAAAACTCTTAAGGTTTTGCAGACTTAGTGGTTCACACAAACAACGGAAACTTATCTGAGCCGAATCAAACCCAAACCTTTAGAGATTCATCTCTCTCCTCCCCTCAAGTAGTGTGAGAGGGAAACCCAGCATGAAGGACTAGATTCAACTCAGTAAAGTCAGTGGAAAGGCTCCCATTTACTTCAGTAAATATCCCCACCTTAGCCAGTCCATTTCCTCCTATTGGCTTGTGTGGAGGGAAGAATGTTAGTATGCTTGTATGGCAGCACACTGCACTACTTCTGTAAGGGAATTATTTTATGGGCATCTTATCACTTAATCCAGGCTTTCTTCTCTCTTTCTCTGACTCTTTTTTCTCAGCCTGACAATTTTTGAGAAAAAAAAAGCAGAACCCTGCAGTGTTATTTCTTCTTACATGTGCTTTAGTCATCTCTCTTCACTTCCTCTCAGTGTCTTTCATCCTTAATGGCTAGAGGGAAAAAAGTACACTTAAAAGTGTTATATATAGCTTATGCTAGATACATTTTCCTCCATTTCTCCACTCTCTTTCTTGTCACTTCTCTCACAGACAGGGCCGGTGCAACCACTAGGCAAACTAGGCAGCCGCCTAGGGCACCAAGATTTGAGGGCACCAAAAAGCGGTGCCCAAAATGCCTGGGATGCTCACCCGGCACCGACTAAACGTGTAACCCTCTTCCCGTCACTGTGAGAGGGGGCGCTGCGGCTTTGACCAGCTCTGGCCGGCTGGGAAGTGATGTCATTCCTCCTCTGGCCGCCGGGGGTGCTGCGCTGCTCCCTGCTGCTCTGGCTCTTCCCCAGGGCCCCTGCCCCTGCTCAGCCCCGCCCTGCCCACACTCCCCTGAGCTCTGCAGCAGGGCCGGGCCTGCACTCACCAGCAGCGAGACATGCAGAGACCTGGCCCCAGCCGCGCTGCCAATGAGTGCTGGGGAGTGGTTCCCCACTGCCCTCCAAGCCAGCCCCGACCCCCTGGAGGCCTGCCCCCTCATTGAAGCCTCCCCCCCCGCTGCCCTTCCCCCCCACACATGGAGGCCTGGGGCACACACACACCCCGCGGAGGGGCTGCGGAGGGCCCCAGAATATCTAGGGACGGCCCTCGTACCTGCCACCCTGCCCACAGCCAGCCCCTGCTGCACCCCCTGCCCTGCCTGCAGCCAGCCCCACACTCCCGTCTCCAGCCAGCCCCTGCTGCACCCCCCTGCCCGAAGCCAGCCAGCCCTGCATCCCCTGTCTCCAGCCAACCCCTGCCACACACCCCTGCCTGAAGCCAGCCAGCCCCACACCCCCTGTCTTCAGCCAGCCCCTGCTGTACCCTCCTGCCCAAAGCCAGCCAGCCCCACACCCTGTCAAGTTATGCATTTATTTATGAATAATGAAATTCATAAATTTTCAAGCCGAATGTGTATTAATTCTAATGAACAATGCCACATTATGCAGTATTCATTTTTGAAAGTTTATAATAATAGGGTTACCATACGTCCGTTTTTTCCCAGACATGTCCGGCTTTTTGGTAATCAAACCCCCGTCCGGAGGGAATTGCCAAAAAGCCAAACATGTCCGGGAAAATGCCGGCTGGGCACTTCCCCTCCCGCAGCTGCTCTGCTCCTCCCCTGACTCTTCAGCTCTGTTTAAGAGCCGAGCTGCCCGAGCGCTATCAGCTTCGAGCAGCTCCCTTGCCTCCAGACCCCAGCCGCCGGCCGGGCACTTCCCCTCCCAGGCTCCGGCGGCGCAGGGTCCGGAGGCATGGGGGCTGCCCGAAGCCGGTAGCGCTGGGGCAGCTCGGCTCTTAAACAGAGCCGAAGAGTCAGGAGACGAGCAGAGCCTCCGGCCGCGGCGGCTCTGCTCCTCCCCGACTCTTCGGCTCTATTTAAGAGCCGCGGCGGCTCTGCTCCTCCCCTGACTCTTCGGCTCTGTTTAAGAGCCGAGCACTACGGGCTTTGGGCAGCCCCCATGCCTCTGGACCCTGCGCCACCGGAGCCCAGGAGGGGAAGTGCCCGGCCGGGGGCGCAGGGTCCGGAGGCATAGGGGCTGCCCGAAGCCCAAGCACTACCGGCTTCATGGTTTGCCAGGCAGCCTCCAGACCCTGCGCCCCCGGCTGGGTGCTTCCCCTCCCGGGCTCCAGCTGCGTTTGGGAAGCGCCGGCCGGGGGTGCAGGGTCTGGGGGCTGCCCAGCAAACCATGAAGCCGGTAGCGCTCGGGCAGCCCTTTTCGCGTGGCTGGGAGTGGGAGGGAGGAGGGGGCGGGGTTGGCCGGGGAAGGGGCAAAGTTGGGGCGGGGCTGGGGGGTGGGAAATGGGCGGGGCTAGGGGCCATGGAGGGTCCTCTTTTTTTATTTGTTAAATATGGTAACCGTAATAATAAGCGATGCTCTGGGGGGAGGGTGGGGGACGCAAGGTGGAAGTTTCGCCTAGGGCACAATATATCCTTGCACTGGCCCTGCTCACAGATATGCAACAGGCTTGTTTCACACACACTGTTATGTTTGGAAGGAAATTTTAACAGCCTGATGAGAAGGGATTTGAATAGAGGTCTTCCATCTCTCAGATGAGTGCCCTAAACACTGGCCTATAGTGTCATCCTGAGTCTCTTTGGCCCAATGCAGATTTGTGTAGTTATACATAGAGAAACAACTTCAACAGGAGAGACAGAGATACCCACATCAGAATATCCTAGTGCACCTGTGTTTAGGGAACTCACTTGAGAGGTGGAAAACTCATGTATAAATCCCTTCTCAGCAGGCAGAGAGCGGAATTGAACTGAGACCTTTCATGTCCTAAGTGAGTACTTTAATCACTGGGCTAAAGGTTATAAGGGAGGGCTCCTCCTCCTTCCTATGCATTTTGTGTGGAGTTAGGCATGTGTTCCCACAATTACTGCAAGAACAACTTATTCCCCTGATTGCAGGGGTTCTTAGCTGTAGATCCCAAGCAGAGGTAGGTAGATAGGTAGGTAGGTAGGTTCCTTCCTCCAGCCTGGAGTTAAGCGCTTAACTCCCTGAAAGGGGCAGGGCTTAGATCCCATCTCTTTCCTCAGCATCTGCTATTGACTCCCTGCCTAGCATGCTGGCTTTTGTGAATCCTATTGTTAGGCACTTATTCTTCTCCATTATTTGTATAGAGAGCTTCGGAACCTACCTAAGGAGTTATGGATTCCATTGGTTAACTAGGCACCTAAAAGTTCTGTGCTGCAACTTTCAGAATTGCAATCCCTTGTGGATCTGGCCCCAAATGCAAACCCCTACATATAATATTAAAAGCATTCTGACTCCTACTATTGATTTTCATCATTCATAGTATTAAAAATTAAGCTGGTCAACATTTTTAAAATTTTTATGTTTCACAATTTTTCCCACACAATTTTTAAAAGATTAGAGTAACTGCTGTAAATTTCCAAAAATTTAAAATGACAGTGATTTTTCCCTGAACATTTTATTACTTTTCCAAAAAGTTTTGACCATTCTTTGCTAGTTCAAAATAAATAAATACATAAATATTAGGAAGAGTTAGTGTGTGTAATATGATTAAAGTTATGTTTCCCACTGTGACGCATGACCAGAAAGGGTTAAGCATCCTGCAGGATAAATCACTCACATTCAACCCTTAAAAACATATAGGGAGATCATGTTTGTGTATTTACATATACATTGGTAGAGGTCAACAATGTAATCAAACAGTCCCTGTCCATGCTGTATTCTGTTAATTCAGAGATCAAAGGAACGTCTTAACATTTAAATGAACAGTAAACATAGGATATCCCTGTATTCATCTCTCTTTGTAATGTATAGCATCATCTATGAATGGTGGGAAAACAGGCAATTGCCCTATGTTAATTCATGTAGCTAATTACTTGTGATGCTTAGGAAATAGACTTACTTCAAAGTCCACATGAGTGCGTATTGTTCAATTAAGGACAGTCAAAGAAGGCCTGGAATTGTATAAAAGTCTTTTGAGTCCCAATCCTTTTTATCTCAGATCTGCTTGAGGTTCCATGCAGGGGAAGCCTAAGCCACAAGGGCTAAGATCCCATTTCTGACTGGACCGCTCTGAAATATAAACATTGGACTATAACCTTTGAACTATTTCTGAAAGAACTCTTTGGATCTACAAAGCTCACCATCTCTGCTATGAATCTGAATCTCAAGACTTACTCATGTCTGTGTGTATACTGTTCTTTTAACCAATTCTCTCTCCCTTTTCTTTTTAAATTTTAATAAATTTTAGTTTAGTTAATAAGAATGGGCTGTAAGCCTATATTTGGGAAAGGTCTGGAATATTCATTAACCTGGGGGGGTAATGTGTCCAATCCTTTGGGATTGGTAGAACCTTTTTTATATGATAAAATAAGATTTTCAGAAATCCTCATCATACCTGACTTGGGCGTCTAGGTGGAGGTCTGAGGCTGGGTTACTTTAAGGGATCTGTGTTGTTGACTTCTGAGTAACTAGTGAGGTTTAATAGAAGCTTCTTTGTACTGGCTTGGTACATCTAAGTATTGGAATATCCACTAGCTTTGAGGATTGTCTGCCCCATTCTTTGCAGTTCATCCTAATTGAGTGACCTCAGCTGGCTCTCCTGGGATTGCAGTCACACCCACAAACTAAATTGATCAGTTTAATCTTCAAAAATACAGTGTGCTTACTGAGGTGTACATAACTGCATTTATCAAAGTTGAAGCTTGATTAGGTGAGCATTCAAATCATAAAAGTATTCAGGCTGACTATCTAAAATGTACAGTGCATACAATATCTCATTTCAGAGCATCTCCCAGCATCTACACTAACAGAAGTGTAGTGGATTGAGAGCCAAGCGAGAGGAATTTAACGTTACCAAGTTTCTGAGATGCTTTCCACCAAGTTCAACCTAGAGATAAAACAGACTCAGAAGCTAGAATGAGCAGAAAATATTTCAGATGGTCTGTTTGGACATTGAGTTAATTCGGAGTGATGAAGCAACCTAGATTTATTATCCCCAAGTAACAATCCAGTTTGAGAAAGGCTCTGGAGAGGGAAGATAATTTGATCTGATCCTTTCATGGACTATAAGACTATAACTCAAAATGAATATTCTCCCAGAGTCTCATTTGTATTTCACATTAGGCTTATATCAGTTGTACAGAAGGTCTGTATTGTGTTAAACTCCATTCGTACATCTGCTCAATGTAATTCTCTAATAAGTAATAATTCTCAAATCCAAATCTAATATTAGCAAACACTACTGCTCAGACTGATTGGACTAGTCAGAGTTAGCAAACTTCTCATCTTCTCATGATTGTTAATGATATATACTGTCCCAGTTGCCTAAGCACACAATTACTGACTGGACAAATTTAAACATACCTCCAGGGGTACTCTTAAAGAAGTATAAAGAGAGATGTGACTCACTTTGTCATGAGGCCTCTTTGATTTTAAATGCCACTAATCTGTTGGTTCCTCTTCCTCTGGCCTCATCAGAATGGATATTTCTTCCTTGTCTGTCATATAATTTGCAGCACTTGCTATATCCTTCCTCATTACATAGTACCATAGTGTTCTCAACATACACTTCTCCCCCAATTTCCTCATTCTCATCAACACCATATAGTCTCTTCTGGTGACTTGCTTCCACAATTACTTGGGATTTCTAACTGGTTTTAGCATCTAGCTAACATACTGATATAATGCTCCCACAGTTTCTTGATAGTTGACTAATATTCCCCCATTTTCTACCAGCTCCTTGTAAACACCCAGCTACCTGCCTCTCAGCCAGACATGCATAATCTCAGGCTTATGAAGAATTTTTCAGGCCCTCAGGATTTCCTCTAAAATCTCAAGAATTTTGCCAGTTCTGTAGCCATTGGACCTGTGGATATAAACAAGGCAGCTATGAAAGTAAATGAATAGACTGAAGGAGGAATAAGAAAATGGGGCCTGAATATACAAGCCATTAAGATGATAGTTCTTGAGTGCTAGTGTGGTCCAAATTCATGTAGGGTAGTGATATATTAGGACTTTAAAATAATAAATCTACTTCATATCAGTTATTTCAAATAGAAAATATCAGATGAATTCTGCAAAGGGGAAAATCTAGCACTTCAGTTTTTCCTTAGCTGAGCTATCCTGGCTGTAGTTCACACAAGTCATGCAGCCATATCCCTACCTATCTGCCTCTTGTACTAATTGCAGAGCTACAGTTGGCTGAACTACTGTTTATGAATATTAGTTAAGAAATTAACACTTGTTTTAGCATCCACAATGCACGAGGTGATTTTCAGACAGAGAAGTCTGCCCAGGCCCTGCCCCAAGAAGCTCCCAAGCTAAATGCAGACACATAGCGAGTGGATAGGAAGATTGGGAACATCATACACATGGAGTGTTCCACTGCTGCCACTGATTCATAGGAGTTGGTTGTTGTCCTTTTTTGCCGTAGCAGATTAAAACATACTCTACAAGTACTACTACAAGACTCTTACACTAACATTCTTGGCAGCTCCTAAAATAGAGGAAATGCCTGTTTAGCCTCTTTGGGACAGAATGCACAGGCCTTGCATTACAGAGCAATTTTTATTTTTTGTATAGCACCCTCAAGTTCTTTTGGAAACAGTTTATGTAAATGTTTACAATCAGTTTATAAACCTGTATCCAAAACCACATTATGAAGTTAACTTATAATATGAGGGAGTAAGAAATAAAGAGTTATAGTCAAGGACTTGGCAATTTGGAGAGAGATGAAAAGTGGGATCCCAGTCCAACTCTCAGTGGGAGTCTTTACATTGAGTTAAATGGGAGCTGGACTGGGCTCTTAAGGTGAGGAGTTACAGGAATGCTAGTCTAATCAGCAGATGCTGCCGTACAGAAGGGTACCACACCAACAGAGAGAAGATAGGTATGAAGCACCAGTGCTAACAGAAGAAAAAAGGAGGAAGCAGAAATGGAAGGTAAGAAAAATAAATTCTGTGAGTCAGAGGGCGAGTAGGTCTATCAATGACACAACAAGCAAGGAGTTAAATTTCTGAACTCTGATCCTTAAATGAAGTGTGGAATCTGGAGATCTAGGATCTGAGGAGGTCATAGGAAAGGGTAAAAGTCACAGTCAATGTAGTATCAGGGTAATCATCAATCTCAATTACTTAGATACATCTTCTCAAATAGTAAGTAGCAACCACAAATAACCAACTGGTGCAACACTAAAATAAATAAATAAATGTCAGAGGTACATTCAAGAGTTTCTCAAACTTATGGTATCAAAGTGAGGTGTGCATACAATAGCTGGTGACTTTGCAGATAAGATTCAGGATAGCTCTAAACTGATGGAGGTGAGAATAGGAGAGAGAGAGATCACCATAAAAAGCACAGTCAGTGAGATAAATATGTGAGAATTCAAAACGGCAAGTATAGTTCAGCTAGAAATAAAGAAGTATAGAACCCATGAGCTGACAGACTTCAGGACAGCAAAAACAAGGGTAGGGTAGGTAGACAATGAGAGAAGAGATGTAAAGGGTCACGAGACCGCTATTAGATTTTTAAATATGTGGTTGCATCAACTCTGAGAAAGAGGAACATTGGATTATCATGAGGAGTACTGTAATTGACCTCTGATTATATCACTCTCACACTCTTCTCAAATACAAAAGTAATGAAAAACTCCATTAAAATGTACAGGATCTAAAAAGCTTAGGAGCTTCTGCAGGGCCTAAATAGTTTATGACTCTTTATACATTACACTTAGGGCCAAACCCCATCTTCACTTTACATCGATCCAAGCCAATACATTTCACCCATAATGGGCCACATTCTGTGGCCCAAGTAATGCATTATATGACCTGTTTTATTCAGCAGATCAGATTAGATAATCACAATGGTCCCTTCTGGCCTTAGAAGCTATGACTATGAACCTTTTTTTCCCTCTATAGATTCATACAAGTATTATTTAGTTAAAAATATTGCACTATAACACCACCTAATTAGAAACAGATTCATAAATCATTATTATTAAAGTGAGATGAAAGCTAAATTAACTGTCTCTATAGTAAGTGAGGTTATGAGCAATTGTTTACATAAATTAAATTTCTTTGCATTTCAGAAGATGTATTTACTACTTCAAAAAGTACAGCTTTTCTTTCTAATGCCTAATTTATGAGGATCTCTTTAATCTTTGATATATAACCCCATTTCATAAGGACCATTTGAATAATGGCATTTGGATCTTGGAGTACAAGGATTTAGCACAGCCATTTAAATGTGAGGGGTAACAAATTTATTGTGGAATCGTACTGTGGAAATGCAAAAGTGGATGATTTATTATAATAAACTAACATGACCAATTGACACGTCTTTGGTGACTAGAGTTATAAATGAACCCATATAGTTATCTCAACCACTTTGGTGTGGCACAGTTTAAGACCAGGGACTCTTGTGATGTTATCCATTGCTTCTCCATTTCATCCTAGTCCATTGATTTTATAGTTTCCAAATACACAGTGATGCCCCTTTGCCCACATAGTTCAAATCTCTGAGAGGCCTTAGATGTGTCTTTGTTTTGGGCACTAACATGAGCTTGTGTTTCAGTTTGGAGACTGCTGTTATTTCATAAAGGAGGGTAACTGTTTCTACTGTCTTAAATGACAGGTGGCAGTTATATCCAGCAGTTTCAATTAGGTTTAATCCAGCCTATAACAATACACAGGGTTCATCTTCACTGTAGCATTTGCTTGAGCTGTAACTCAAGTGCGGTCCCAAACTGGACTGTCTTGCTCTCACAAATCTCTAACTAGCTAGGGTATGGATTGAAGCTCGACTAGTAAGTGGAGTGAGGGTGCAGGTACAGTCCACTCAAATGCTGGGAATCTCCTACTGCCTTCCCAAAATTCCTGCAGGGGTATTTTTTGCATCTGTCTTCCTCTTGCCTCCAGATCAGAAGTTATCCCCAGCCAGTTATAAATACACGGTTTTGACTTCTGGACCTAGCTTCAGCATGTGGCTCTCTGCACCTCCACTATCTGCCCTAGCTCTATTATTACACCTGTTCAGTCAGATCCATCCAGGGAAGGTGGCGCAGGAGATGATGCTCCCATCATGCCACGAGCTGCCCTGAAAGTGACACTGAACAGCTTGTGCAATTGTGATGCTAGCAGGACTTAGGAATTTGGGTCCTGGACCCCAAATCAACAAACTTATGACATCTTTGGTAAATGTTTTGAGAAAGGGATCCACTGGACTGGCCAGCAGTACTGGGAGATGATAAAATCCCTGAAAATTCTACTGCCAGGCAGAGGGACACAACTCCGAGTCTGGTGAAATCCCTGAGAGCTCTCTGCACTATGAGCAGTTTGACTGGTGCTCTGCAGCATCCTAAGTAGGGAGCCCATCTACATCCTGGATAGTTTAAGAGCCGCTGGGAACTGAGCATGGGAGACCATGAGGGCCCCGCAGAGCTGGGGCCAGTGCTAGCTAGAGTGATCTTGGCTGAAGCAAAGCAAGCACTCACCACTTGGGGCCACAGCCACTTTGAGCTCACCCAGGACCTTTTTGGGTAGCAGATGAAGAAATAGGACAGGGAGGAAGCAGCAGCTAAATCAGCATCTCTTCAGCCAGGCACTATTGTATGATTAGTGGGAATATGTGACTGGGGGGATATGACAACATAGGAGGGCTGTCATTTACTGTGGGGGACCAATCTATTACTGTAGTGGGGTATATTTCATGGTGGAGGGTGCTTTTTCTTACACTATCACTGGCATTTCAGCATTTTCAGAGGCAGTCAGAACTTTTTAAAATAATCCTGGCTCAGAAAATAAGCCCATTGAATAGCCTGTGGTGGCATAAAATCCAGAGCAGTTCAGAAGTCTCAGAAATACAGAACCAAGTTCCCAGTGCCACGTTATACTGTTAAAAGAATCACTAGCACTGTTCTGCTGTGCCAGGCATGCCCCCTGCCACCTCAAACCATGTTTAGGGGTCTTTTTTTAAAGTAACCAATGTAAACCACCTGCCATTCTTTGGATGGGCAGGAACCCTGGGATCCAGCAGGTACAGAGCACAGAGTTTCAGAGGTGAAGGAGAGTTTGTGCCACTGAGATAAAAGTTGCAACTTTTGCCTTGCTGTGATGCAGAAAATTAAAGGGGAAAACTTTTCCTTTTATCACCTGGACAGAAAAGTTATGTACTGTTTGGTTGCTCTAGAGGCCCACCTGCCTAAGTGCAGCCCAGCTGCTCACCCAGAGGGCCACTGTCCATCCGTGCCAGGGTCCAGAACCTCAGAAGCAGAAGAAAAAGAACTGAGGTGAACCTGCTAATGGAGATACACAATGACTTTGGCAGAAGGTCTGACCACCACTTCAAGCTTCAAAAGGAGATTCTGAATCAGAAACAGCTATCCCAGGCTCCAGCTGAGAGGATGCTGGAGAGGGAGGGGAGGATGGTGGCTGAGTACATCACCCAGGACCATATCATGAGGGAACAGGACTGTCAGCTGCAGTGAAGAGTTCCAGCAGCTGATGGACCTGTCTGAACTCAAGTTGGGCATAGTGATGAGTAGGTTTCAGAACATTTTGGCCTCTGTCTAGCCTCACCCTGTTGCAATCATGTCCCCTCCATGCTACCACATCCTGTAAAGACTTCTGGTACTGGATACCAGATATACTCCACTCCGACACAGACTGGTGGACGGATGACAGGTAACCTGACATGCACTGCCAGTACACGTGACAGGGTACCATACCCTATGCGCACCTACCATCCCCTGCTTCTGCAACTTTGATATTATACTGTGCCCCTTGTGCACATACAAATACACGCATCCCCCGGAACACACCTGGTTAAGGCAGCTGGACTTCCATTATTAATCACTTTGAATAAATTCTTTTTGATTAAGCCCTTTGTTGATGTGAGTACTTAAACAGAGAGGGAGAGAAACTTTACAACAGACATTTTAATATAGTCACCTTCACAATACATGCATATAGACTTTCATACAACCATATTAGAGATTAGTTTACTGAGGAAAAAGTTGCCAGCTACATCAGCTGCAAATGCAAATGTGGCAAAAAAATGGAATGTGACCTGTGACATGCTGAAAGTTTATTAGAATGGGTAATGCATGTTCTTTGTATGGAAGCACCTGATAGGAAACATCGGCCTCTTTCTCGGTCCCATTGAGACCTGCAGAATATCTTGACCCAGAGCTCTTGGAGCAAGGTCATTTTTCGCATTAGCTTTACCAAGTTATGCTCAGAGTGATCTTTAAATAAATGTTATATGATGTCACTTGCTTAAAATAGAAAAAAAAGAGGATTTTAGTGAATGGTTCAGTATAGAGAAGACATCAACCTCTTTCAAGCTTAACTTTAAAGCTTTGGAAATGTCATCACATCTAATAAAAATCAATGGACATGTATTCCTATTAGAGAAATATAGTGTTATTCTTCACTTGTTCTTCTAGATCAGTGGTTCCCAAACTTGTTCCGCCGTTTGTGCAGGGAAAGCCCCTGACGGGCTGGGCCGGTTTGTTTACCTGCCGCGTCCACAGGTTTGGCCGATCATGGCTCCGAGTGGCCGCGGTTCGCCGCTCCAGGAAAATGGGAACTGCTGGAAGTGGCAGCAAGTATGTCCCTCGGCCTGCACCGCCTCCAGCAGCTCCCATTGGCCTGGAGCAGCGAACCGTGGCCACTGGGAGCCGTGATCAGCCGAACCTGTGGACAGGGCAGGTAAACAAACCGGCTCGGCCCGCCAGGGGCTTTCCCTGCACAAGCGGCAGAACAAGTTTGAGAACCACTGTTCTAGATTATTCTCCTAAACAGTTAGGGTATGTCTACATTGGCAAAGTTACAGTGCTGCTCAGAGAGTGCTGAAGGGAAACCGCTGTTGTGTGTTGATACTGTCAGCTGCCAGTGCAATGGCGTATTGGCATTTGTGGCACTTGCAGCGGTATTCGGAGCGGTGCACTCTGGGCAGCTATCTCACAGAGCATTTCTTTGTCTTCTGCTGCTAAGAGTTGTGGGAAGATGGAGGGGGTTGCGGGGCATCCTGGGTCCTGTACCAATGTCCCGTGATGCATTGCTTTGCATCCCAGCAATCCCTGTGCTTCCATCTACATTTGGCACCATCTTTCAACTGTTTGTGTAGTGCGCGCTCTGCCTCTTTGGTCTGCAGGAATGGATCCCGCACAGTTGACCAATATGCTGCTCACTCTCACTAACATGTTATGAGTGGAAGTGGAGTTAGTCCTTAAAGGCAAGGAGGAGTTGGACATTGATCTCGCCACACATGGTAGCTACAACACAGGATTGCTTGTGGCATTCACGGAGGTGCTGACCACAGTGGAACGCTACTTTTAGGCTTGGGAAATAAGCACTGAGTGGCGGGATCACATCGTCATGCACGTCTGGGATGTCGAGCAGTGGCTGCAGAACTTTCAGATGAGGAAAGCCACATTCATGGGACTGTGTGATGAGCTCGCCCTAGCCCTGCGGCACAAGGACACGAGAATGAGAGCTGCCCTGCTGTTGGAGAAGCAGGTGGTGATTGCATTGTGGAAGCTGGCTAATCCAGACTGCTACCGATTGGTCGCTAACCAGCTCAGAGTGGAAAAGTCGATCATTGGATACATGTTGACGGAAGTGTGCAGGGCCATAAATTGCATCCTGCTCCGAAAGACCGTGACTCTGGGCAAGGTGCGTGACATTGCGGATGGCTTTGCACAAATGGGCTTCCCTAACTGTGGAGGGGCGATAGATGGCACGCACATTCTAATTCTGGCGCCAGACCACCTAGCCACCGAGGATATTAATCACAAGGGGTATTTCTCTATGGTTCTCCAGCCGCTTGTGGATCACCGTGGGTCTTTCACGGACATTAATGCAGGCTAGTCCGGAAAGATGAATGACGTGTGCATCTTTCGGAACACAGGCTTGTTCAGGAAGGTGCAAGCAGGGACTTTATTCCTGGACCAGAAGATCACCATAGGGAAAGTCAAAATACCCTTGTGATCCTGGGAGACCCCGCCTACCCTGAATGCTGTAGCTTATGAAGCCATACATGGAGAACCTTGACAGCAGAAAGGAGCGGTTCAACAACAGGCTGAGCAAATGCAGAATGATTGTTGAGTGTGCTTTTGGCTGTTTAAAGGCATGCTGGCACTGCCTTTATGGGAGGCTGGACCTGGCCGATGACAATATTCCTATGCTTATAGCCGAGTGCTGTATGCTCTACAATACTGGTGAAGGGACAGGTGAAAGCTTCACTCAGGGCTAGACTGCTGAGGCTCAGCGCCTGGAGGCTGACTTTGAACAGCCAGAGACCAGGGCTATTAGAAGGGCACAGCGTGGGGCCATAAGGATCAGGGATGCCTTGAGGCAGCAATTTGAAGCTGAAAGCCACTAATATTTGTTGCTATGCTTGGGAGTGCAATGCTTGTAATGCTAGGAGGTGATTGTGATTGGTGCAAATTATGCACTATGAAGTTTTAAGAAAATTGCTTGTTGCTTTGCAGGGCTCTGTTTGCTTTCAATTAATGGAATAAAGATTGCTTTCAAACCAAAACAATCATTTTATTAAAAAAGAACCAGAGGAGAGAGTCAAATAAAAAAAACACATCATCACTGTGGGGGATGGGGAAAGGGAGGGTCCCAGGAGGAGGTGGGATTCAGGGATGGTTAAAGATTTGTGTATGTCCAGGTATCATATGCAACCTTGTCCTTTGGAGTACAGTGCAATGGGTACTTCAGCAGGGCTAAACTGCAGAGTGATGGGAGTTGAGTGCAGTGGGTACTGGGAGTCCGCAGGGCTGGACTGTGACGGGGAAGGAGTGGAATGCAGCAGGTTACAGACTGGAGCCAGGAAGTTGAAAAGAGTATGTTGGCGGTGTCTGGGGGGCGCATGAGAAAGAATTTTGTGACAGAGGTTGCAGGGGAGGGTGGGCACGGAGCTGCTCGGGTTGCAGTGCTAGTAGCGCCTAGAGCGTGTCTGCTTGGTGCTCCATAATGCTTAAGAGTCGCTCTGTGGCTTCGTTCTGGCATGTCGTGTTCTCCTTTTGGTTCCTCTTCTCATTGTGCCGCCACGCCTTCAATTCTTTTTTTTTTCGGAAGCGGAGTGCATCATGACATCATGGAGAAAGTCCTCTTTAGTTCTTCATGGCCGCTTTCTAATTCTCCGCAGCCATTCAGCCGGTGAGAGCAAAGAGGGAGGCTGGGCTCCCATGGTCATCTGTGAAGCCAAAATGCAACATTTTACAGAAGCAGTATTGTTTGCAACACAGAGACCACTGATTCCGTGATTTACAACACAGCCACTATTCACATACAGTACCTGTCACTAACTGGCTGACCCCAGGCAAGCACACATGAACCACAAGACCCCCAAAATGGTGAGTAGCTGCAGAGGCAGGGGAAATCAATGTTCTAGGACCATACTGTACACTGTAGGGGGGCCATATAATCATTATTGTCCCTACATTTTCCACAGGCTGTGTTCATTATGGAAGATATCTCGCTGCTGAGGTTGAACAGGAAATCAAGGGAGGGTCTTCTCCAAGACTGCAGCTTCCGCCCTGGCCCTTAGGCAGCTTGCCTGTGTGCAGCAATGGATTCCCCCCACCCCCGACAGCAGAGTGGCATGGGAAAGTTACCCTTAATGGGGCAAGAAACAAAACAGCTCTGCCAAAGAACCTGCAGCAGTGGATTGCCCAGTTTCTCCATGAGAGTTTTGTGGAGCTCTGAGGCAGATTTCCGTGAAGTGAGGGAGTCAATCAACACCCTGTTCTGCTGCTCAGACTAGGCATGTGATGGTACGCACATCATACAGACACAAGACTGCTTTCTGCAACACTCCTGCCCCCAACAACTCACTTCAGTGATTCCCAAAATCAAAACCACTTACCAGGGGCCTCCTCTCCTGTTTGTGCTTCACCAACACTATGACTGGCTAGCTTCCTCTAGGGTAGAGAAGAGCTCCAGGCTGCATGCATCTCTGACCTCCAAGTCATCCTCTGCCTCTGGGTCCCCCTCCTCCTACACATCCTCGTCCAAGATTTCCTTCTCCTGGCTCGGTCCATTCTCGACTGGCATGCGAGCCATCGAAATATTCACAGTGGAGGTGGGGTCGCCACCTAGTATTACGACCAGCTTTTAGTAGAACCAGCAACTCGTGGGCGCAGCACCAGAGCGGTGGTTTGCCTCCCGCACCTTGTGGTAGGCATTCCGCAGATCCTTCACTTTGACTCTGCACTGCAGTGTGTCCCAGTTATGGCCCCTTTCTGTCATGAATCATGAAATCTGTCTATAGGTACCATAATTCCTGTGGCTGGAGCGCAGTTGGGACTGGACATCCTCCTCTCCCCAAATGCTGATGAGGTCCAGCAGCTCAGCATTGCTCCAAGTGGGGAATCGTCTGGTACATGGAGCAGGCCTGGTCACCTGGAAAGATGTGCTAAGACCACTGCACATGTCACTGAGCAAACAGGAAGGGGACTTTCAAAATTCCCAAGGAATTTAAGGGGTGGGGCTCATGGTTGGTCTCCTGAGGGCAGGGCAGTAGAGTTCAAACTAATGACCAGAGAGGTGAGAACAGGCATTGTGGGACACCTCCTGGAGGCCAATTACAGTGTTGTAATCAACCAGGGTGTCTACACTGGCACCGCGGAGCTATAGCCCTGGCACAGAAAGCTGTATGCCTCTCGTTGGAGTGGTTTTTTTACAGCACTGCAACTTCGCAGTTTCAGCGCACTACGTGGCTTGGCAGTGTGTACACCTCAGGAGTTACAACGCAGAAAGCTGCTTTATTGTGCAGAAACTTGCCAGTGTAGATAAGGCCTTAGTGTTTTATTGGTCTCTAAGCCTCCAGGTTTCCAACAAACAAAACCGCCCTTTTTTCGCCATGGATAGGCCAAATCAGCTGTTTCACTACCTTTCATGGAACCATGGTTGACTCTCCTGCAGACTAGAGCAGAAAGTGGGTATGTATACCATAAGCAACTGAAACTGCAGGGAAAACTTAGATGCGGAAAAAATAAGTACCTGAGCTGGAATGTTCAGACACAGGGGTCAATATACTCCTATTCTTATAAAAATGGACTCTTTAATGCCCCCTTCGATCAGGACTTTGGTTTGTCTAGATAAAAGCACGTCCTGTAGAGCATGGCTCCTTATCACCATTTAGGATTAGAGCTGGCCAGAAAATGTAAATCCCTTCAAAAAATTTCATGGTTTTGAAAAATTTTCACCCTGGACCATGACAAAATATCAAAAACATGAAATGTCACAAGAAAGGGTTTCAAGAAAAAATTCCATCGCTGAAGAGCCAAAATGGATTTTTCTTTTGGACTTCCCAGCTGCCCACCTCGAATTCTCTTGTAAATTTCACTTTCCACCTACAGCCTGGCAGACAGAGAGCCAGTTCGCTATGGCATTCAAAATTTCTGGTGCTCAGAAGAGGTAGAGTGACTGAGAACCCTGGGATCTCTGCTTCTTCAGCTCCAGAGGAGGTGAAAAGGCTCAGAGGCAGAATCAGGAAGCTCAGCTTTGGCAGCCCTCCTGGAAAACGTCTCAATTTCACTTTCTGTCAGAATGTGAAATTGACAAAAGCCTTCCAAGCCACTGCCAGGGGTCCCTCATTTTGAGTTTGCCAATGGAAAAAAAATTGAAGTTTTTTGGCAAACCTGAAAGTTGTGCAAAAAAGGGCAAATCAGGGTAAGTTCAAGTTCTAGTCAAACCCATGAAAAATTATCCCAGGCATATGAGCTGTAGCAGACCTGGCCAATGCAGTTTTGTGTCACCCTCCCTTTCTCCGCTCCACTACTAATTCCCCCTCACTTCTGGGGACACTGTCCGAAT
Organism: Trachemys scripta elegans; assembly: GCF_013100865.1. Lineage (NCBI taxonomy): Eukaryota > Metazoa > Chordata > Testudines > Emydidae > Trachemys > Trachemys scripta. The sequence goes on from NC_048298.1 coordinate 74,724,091, forward strand.
TTACCATTGCTGTCTTCCTGAGCCACAGGCCCAACTCACCGCCCTATTATGAAGATGGATGCTGCCTCTTCTCTTTTGTCAAGGATTATTGGGTGACAATACTCCAATTCCTCCTGTGTGTGTGTGTTGGGGGGGGCACTATTACGTCTAGTCTTCAAGGGCAGCAAGCATGGAGACACTCACTTGTGTATCCAGTGTTTGTAAATGAGATGGCAGAAGTAGACATCATACCATAAAGCTTGACGTGGGAGTTAGAGAACCAGTTGGGATCCCTAGCACTTAGCTCACCTACGTACTCTTTAATGATCACAGTGTGGCCAGAAGCTTTAGACAACAAGCAACTGCTTCCTAAAAAATAGATATCTGAAGCATGGGAGTTATGTCTCTGACCCAAGCCTTTTCATAACAATTGCTTACATGGATTTTTTTCCCCTATACACTGTATCTCATATTTCAAATTAAACTTTCCCCAGGCCCCCAACAATGAGTTAGTTATTAAATAGGTATCAAAAGGGCCATCAATGAGGAAAACAGAAGAAAGCAATTATAAAAGTACAATAATTTAGACCGGTGTTTAAATGCAATGATATCAACTCATTGGTGAACACCACAGTGAAAGGAAATATATACGTATACTGCAAGAAACCATGATAAAGCCCTTCTAAAAAGGATATAACTAATATGAGGCAAAAATCTTCTTAACTTCTACATAGGCAAAGAAATATTTTCTACTTAGACATTCTTCCATAATTACTAGAGCTGCCATTGGTACTCCTGTGAAGATTTATGTATGGTACCTACAAAGGTGTATATCAAAGCTTTGAGTACCCATGAGCCTACTGGTAGCAGGGAGACATATTTCTGGGAGAGATGTCACAGTCTGAAGGAGCTTTGATTAAGTGACACTATGTTCTTACTCCCAGACAAACTCATGTTCTTACTCCCAGAAGAAAAGTCATATTCCAAAACAAACAACTTCATTAAGGTTAAGTTAAGGTTGCAAGCACAGATCCGTGATTTGAGCTCGTTACCTTTCAAGAATGTTAGAGTTCAAATTTTAAAACCAATCAACCAACCAAGAACTCCAGCACTAAAGCTGCACATCTTAAACAAGTCTGAAATAGCTTGACTCTGAACCCATAGAAATGCCAATCCACCAACTTCCTTTGTCTGCAAAGCATAGAAAATATTGGGTTTATGATTGATTCCACACATCTATTTCTCCAGTGTTAAGTTGGATGATTTGTCAGCATACTGATGTTCTCTTTTCTTGTATGTGGTCAAATTGCATGATCTAAGCAACATACAAAGGAGCTATCCCAGCTCTATGTCTTATGATACTTGAAGAATTGTCTGTTACATGGAATGATAGACTCACGCTCCAATGTGTTGAGCATTAGGTGTATGATACGGAGACTCCTTAATGGGGAGTGGGGACTGATTTACTTCAACAAGTTATTTCTCTAATCAGAAATTTGTAAAGTTATTTGTATGTATATTGGTTATGACAGTACATAAAGTAGTAAAGCAGTACAAACACCAGCAGGTAGGATTGAGGCATTCTAGTTCCACGATCACTGATAAAAATGAAACTCTTCGTTATGGATGGATTGGTAGTATGTCAGGTTATAGTTAATTTATGCTTTGTTTGAGAAGTGCAACCTTAGATGTGCATGGTGGGTTTCTCCTTCTCCTTCCCCACTCCCCTAACTAGGGCCGGATTAACTCTCCTGTGGGCCCGGGGCTATTAGATTTTGTGTGGCCCCTGTAAACAAGTATTTTTTTCAAAATTTAAAACAAAATTATCACAATTATGACATCGAGGCTATTAATGCTATATTAAACTTGCATTTTAACTAACATACAGCCATTTTGTGGTTACATTTCAGTCTTAAGACATGTAGAATATAGTTAAGTTAATTCAAAATTAGCTTCTTCTTACCTTAGAACAGCTGTTATATTAGTTTCTTTCTGGGAGAGAGTTTGAGCGCAGGCGGGGGCACCAGGCTGGGGCAGAGTGTTGGAGTGCAGGAGAGGGTGAGGGTTGCAGGTTCTGGGATGGAGTTTGGGTGCAGGAGGGGATTCTGACCTGGGGCAGGAGATTGGGGTGTAAGAGGGGATGCGAGGTGTAGGCTCCAGATGGGAGGCGCTTATCACAGGTGGCTCCCGGCTGGCAGCACAGCAGGGCTAAGGCAGGCTGCCTGCATGGCACCATGCTGCTCCCGGAAGTGGCCGGCTGTTTGCACATCTCTGCGTGCCCCTGGAGGGAGGGGGACAGTGTGTCTCCATGTGCTGCCCATGCCCGCAAGCGCCTCCCCTTCAGCTCCTATTGGCCGGTTTCTGGCCAATGGGAGCTGTGGGAACGGTGCTGGGGCCGTGCACAGAGTCACCTCCCCCTCCCCCGCTAGGCCCCCTGTGTTAATGCAGCCCTGCCACTAACCCCCAACATCTGAGGGCTTTTTTAACTTATGAAGTTGATATGTACAACTGTACAGGTCTAGACATGTTGGTTTCTCTTCCTGGCTACATTCCACATTGCTTACATATTGTGCAAGCACACAGACACCTCCACTTGTCAAGCACCAGAATCAAAATGAAAAAAAAAGCTAGAGTTTAACTTCCTTTGTGGAGAAGGAAATGAAAAAAATGCCTTGTGTACAAGATGATACATTGCCAAGGTTAATAAGCCTAAAGAGTGAGGGCACTGCCTTTTTACTGAATTGTTTAGTGGTGATTAAGGTTGTAAATTACAGAAACAAAAGGAAGTGCACTGCTGAAGTAATTGCTGAAGCAGTGGGATTTAACCCTGTTGTATCTTGCTATCTTCATGGCACAGTTCTTATGTTTCAGAACTCAGTACAGAACAAACAAAAAACTTAGTTGGAAAATAAAAAGCAAAAATTTCCACTGAGAACTGATCACTCATTTCACAAAAGATTTGGTGGACTAAGTAATAAGAAACTTCAAGGACATTTATTTGTCCAGATTTTGCAACCTGTTTACTCAGTACATACCAGGACTGTACAACTGTACTGGCACATTAAACAGGTCAGTTGAAAGGGCAAATGCTTCTATTTATACAAGAGTGACTATTAAAATAACTTGTGCAGCCTTCCATAGAGAAGGCCTTTCATCGGCAATTATTACAAAATCAAGGGATCATCATAGTGAAGCAAAACCCTTTGATGTTCTAACCATTGGACTGATTAATAGCCTCCTATTACATCAAAACTGAAGGCTCTCAGAAGTTCTCCTCCTTCAGTTTTAAATCATGAGTTAACAACAATATATCCCTTCGGCATGTTGAAATGCCAGCAAATTACTACTGCAGTTTGATTTGAGTAAGTGAGGTCTCTTGAGGCACCAACAGCAAATCTGTGCATGTAAGTGTTACACTAGCTGCCCTTTCTTTGTCATTGCTTGTCTAACTGAAATGTCCTCTGGACAGTACAGATCTGGACTTGAAGTGCAGTTTAATAATGATATTTTCTTCTCTTTGTGAAAAAAAAATCCAAGATTTTTTGTACAACAAAAAATGGCCAAATCACCATGGATGGTGATCTCCTCATATCTCAAACTAATTGGGATTGGTACTTGATAATATATAGATAGGACACCTTCAAGGAAAATGAGAATAGTGTTACCCTTTTAATAGGTGGCACTCTAATTATTACTTTTTAAGCACTAGCAGTGTGCCTAAGCCTACACAGGACATAAATATGAAGATTTCACAGACTTTGCAGGCCTAGGCCCCTCCACAACATCCTTCTTTAAAAGAAAATGCCTGTAGTAATCATGCATCCCCTTCCTACCTCAAGTTCAAGGAACTTGAAATTTCCTGGCAAATTATGTACCCAGTGCTGTGAACCAAAGTGTTAATCTGGCTCAGGAAGAGACAATTCTCTCATTAGCCTCTGGAGGACATTTTAGTTTCACCCATTTTCAATTAAACAAACATTCTTTTGACAGCTGATTCCACTTAGTAAGCAGAACTTCCCAGCAGCCTTATGCTGATATCAGTACTGGATAAAAGTCCATGTCTGAGTCTGAAAAAAATATTTATAATTATTGTAAATCTTTAATAGGATTTAGAATTGACAGGATGTTATATATTAAAAATTCAGAGAGGATAGTAGCAAAGCATTCATGTTGAGATTTAATACAGTGTGGAACAAATAACACTGGTCTACAATTTTGGAGAAGTCGTCTGCTTCAGAGATAAAATGTGCTATTTATTATGTATTTTGATGTGCTGAATTTAAATATGACAATTTCAACAACTGATTTGCTACTGTTTCTAAGATATTTAAGTTTTTACATTTTATGTCTATGTATATTGTGTAGATAGTAGAGATTTAATCATAAATTGTAAACCTAGGTCTTTTCATGTGTTTATGGTTGCTTTACATGATAATATTTCACCTGTCCGGTTTATGTAACACTTTAAAAATCAGCAAAAGGGTTATATCAATAAAATGTATTATGAAACAAAAGGCAAAAAACTATTATGTACATAGTTTAGTCCTATTCAGTGTCTACTCGGCGCTGCTTGTCTTGTCTCTTGTATTCATTAAATGGAGCATCTCTTGTCACTCTCCAGCAATAGTCTGCAAGCATTGATGGGCTCCATTTGCCCTGATAGAGTTTCTCCATTGTTGCAATGTCCTGGTGAAATCACTCGCCATGCTCGTCGCTCACTGCTCCGCAGTTTGGTGGAAAAAAATCTAGATGAGAGTGCAAAAAATGTATCTTTAGTGACATGTTGCAACCAAGGCTTTTGTATGCCTTGAGGAGGTTTTCCACCAACAACCTGTAGTTGTCTGCCTTGTTGTTTCCGAGAAAATTTATTGGCACTAGCTGGAAGGCTTTCCATGCCGTCTTTTCCTTGCCACGCAGTGCATGGTCAAATGCATCATTTCGAAGAAGTTCACAAATCTGAGGACCAACAAAGACACCTTCCTTTATCTTAGCTTCACTTAACCTTGGAAATTTTCCATGGAGGTACTTGAAAGCTGCTTGTGTTTTGTCAATGGCCTTGACAAAGTTCTTCATCAGACCCAGCTTGATGTGTAAGGGTGGTAACAAAATCTTCCTTGATTCAACAAGTGGTGGATGCTGAACACTTTTCCTCCCAGGCTCCAATGACTGTCGGAGTGGTCAATCTTCCTTGATGTAGTGGGAATGTCTTGCACGACTATCCCATTCGCAGAGAAAACAGCAGTACTTTGTGTATCCAGTCTGCAGACCAAGTAAGAGAGCAACAACCTTCCAATCGCCACAAAGCTGCCACTGATGTTGGTCATAGTTTATGCACCTCAAAAGTTGTTTCATGTTGTCATAGGTTTCCTTCATATGGACTGCATGACCAACTGGAATTGATGGCAAAGCATTGCCATTATGCAGTAAAACAGCTTTAAGACTCGTCTTCGATGAATCAGTGAACAGTCTCCACTCATCTGGATCGTGAACGATGTTGAGGGCTGCCATCACACCATCGATGTTGTTGCAGGCTACAAGATCACCTTCCATGAAGAAGAATGGGACAAGATCCTTTTGACGGTCATGGAACATGGAAACCCTAACATCACCTGCCAGGAGATTCCACTGCTGTAGTCTGGAGCCCAACAGTTCTGCCTTACTCTTGGGTAATTCCAAATCCCTGACTAGGTCATTCAGTTCACCTTGTGTTATGAGATGTGGTTCAGAGGAGGAGGATGGGAGAAAATGTGGGTCCTGTGACACTGATGGTTCAGGACCAGAAGTTTCATCCTCTTCCTCTTCCTCGTCTGACTCAAGTGAGAATGATTCTGGTGCATCAGGAACCGGCAGTCCTTCTCTGTGGGGTACTGGACGTATAGCTGATGGAATGTTTGGATAATGCACAGTCCACTTTTTCTTCTTTGACACACCTTTCCCAACTGGAGACACCATGCAGAAGTAACAATTGCTGGTATGATCTGTTGGCTCTCTCCAAATCATTGACACTGCAAAAGGCACAGATTTCCTTTTCCTGTTCAACCACTGGTGAAGATTTGTTGCACAAGTGTTGCAGCATATGTGTGGGGCCCACCTCTTGTCCCGATCTCCAATTTTGCAGCCAAAATAAAGGTGATAGGCTTTCTTAATCATAATGGTTACAGTGTGCTTTTCTGATGCAAAAGTCACTTCACCACAAACATAGCAGAAGTTATCTGCACTGTTCACACAAGTACGAGGCATCTCTGCTCACTTTGGCTAACCAGAAATGTGTCCCTTTGCAAAATCAAACACTGACAAATAAGAGAGCACGACACTGTATGATTTCTAGAGCTGATATAAGGCAATTTGTTCAGCAGAGTGATGTAAGCTTCGTTATGATTGCATCATCCATGACTTCTAGGAATAACATGACGCAATTCATATCATGTATGACTCAATACCAGCTTCAGATTGCATCATTCATTGTTTTGCCTAAAAAGCAAGTACTGTCCAAACCCAGTCATAGATTTATTCATAGATCCAGTCAAAGATGTATTTTAGTCATTTCTGGTTTAAATTGAGATCCCTTCCCTTTATAACTCACTTATCCTCCGCCATTCCCAAGTCAAGTATATACTGACCCAATAGCATATCTTGAAAACTGGAGCCAATCAACAATTTTAAGCATCATTTTCATTCTCAGTGACCCAGAATTAGTAAAGTTTGACTACATTTATTTCAGAAGCATTTTGGCTGTGGAGCAGTGTAATTAACTCAAATAGTTGTTAAACCTCAATAAATATGAATTTACAAATTAATGGTCATTTGAAATGTACTAATTGTCTTCTTAAATACCATTATTCCTCATTAGGGACACCTATTTAATGAAATAACTGATTTAAAGTAATACTCCCAATAGTAACATAAAAGCAATATATTACAAGTTTAAAGAATCTGATATAATGATCGAGCTATATTATTTTGTTCTCTCCGACTGTCATTTATGAAAAGGCAAAAAAGTGTTAGAATGAATTATTTCACAAAGTCCTTCACAATGTTCTTTGGTTTCTGCGGTGATATTCTCTGTTTTAGTTCTGCTTGCCAGTAGGACAGTGTGCTGAGAGAGATAAAAAGATGAAGAACATTATTTTTAGAACCAGTTTCTTTGCCCAGGAAAATGCAACACCAGGCATAGAGGTACCATTGTTAGTTTTGTCTGTGTTGTCCTTTTAGATAAATAGTTTAAAACAGAAGGCCTTGAGGAAACCAACCTTTATAATTTGACTTGAAACATTAATCTGTTTCCTATCTGAAGAAAAGCAGCTGGTCTAGACCAACTTACAATATTGAAAGCCAAATTCAACCTGAAGTAACTAAAATGATGATCGGCCTAAATTGACAAAATATATCAGAAGGAAAGAACAGGTTATGCTGGTAGGGGAGTGGAATTATATGCGAAAGAAAGCGTAGAATTAAATGAAGTAAAAATCATAATTGAATCAAACTGTACCATAGAATCTATATGGATAGAAATCCCATGCTTTAATAAGAATATAGCAGTAGGGCTATATTGCTGACCACCTGACCAGGGTGGTGATAGTGACTGAAATGCTCAGGCAGATTAGAGAGGCTATTAAAATAAAAAAAAACTCAATAATAATAATGGGGGATTTCAATTATCCCCATATTGACTGGGTACATGTCACCTCAGGACGAGATAAAGTTTCTAGACACCTTAAATGACTGCTTCTTGGAGCATCTGGTCCTGGAACCCACCAGAAGAGAGACAATTCTTGTCCTAAGTGGAGCACGGGATCTGGTCCAAGAGGACTGGTCCATAGCTGGACTGCTTGGTAATAGTGATCATAACATAATTAAATTTAACATCCCTGTGGCAGTAAAAACACTACAGCGGCCCAGCACTGTATCATTTAATTTCAGAAAGGGGAACTACACAAAAATGAGAAGGTTAGTTAAATAGAAATTAAAGGGTATAGCACCAAAAGTGAAATCTCTGCAAGCTGTGTGAAAACTTTTTAAAGACACCACAATAGAGGCTCAACTTAAATATATTCCCCAAATTTAAAAAAAAAAAAAAAAAACATAGTAAGAGAACCAAAAAAGAGCCACCAGGGCTAAACAACAAAGTCAAAGAAGCAGTGAGAGGCAAAAAGGCATCCTTTCAAAAGTGGAAGTTAAATCCTAGTGAGGAAAATAGAAAGGAGCATAAACACTGGCAAATGAAGTGTAAAAATACAATTAGGAAGGCCAAAAAAGAATTTGAGGAACAGTTAGCCAAAGACTAAAAAAGTAATTGCAATTTTTTTTTAAGTACATCAGAAGCAGGAAGCCTGCTAAACAACCAGTGCGGCCACTGGATGATCAAGGTGCTAAAGGAGCACTCAAGGATGATAAGGTCATTGTGGAGGAACTAAATGAATTCTTTGCATCAGTTTTCATGGCTGAGGATGTGAGGGAGATTTCCAAATCTGAGCCATTCTTTTTGGGTGACAGATCTGAGGAACTGTCCCAGATTGAGGTGTCATTACAGGAGGTTTTGGAACAAATTGATAAATTAAACAGCAATAAGTCACCAAGACCAGATGGTGTTCACCCAAGAGTTCTGAAGGAACTCAAATGTGAAATTGCAGACCTATTAACTGAAGTTTGTAACCTATCATTTAAATTAGCTTCTGTACCAGATGCCTGGAGAATAGCTAATGTAATACCCATTTTTAAAAAGGGCTTCAGAGGTGATCCCGGCAATTATAGGCCTGTAAACCTGACTTCAGTACTGGAAAAACTGGTTGAAACTATAATAAAGAACAATATTGTCAGACATATAGATGAATATAATTTGTTGAGGGAGAGCCAACATGTTTTTAGTAAAGGGAAATCATGCCTCACCAATCTACTAGAATTCTTTGAGGGGGTCAACAAGCCTGTGGACCAAGGGTATCCAGTGGATATAGTGTACTTAGATTTTCAGAAAGCCTTTGACAAGGTCCCTCACCAAAGGCTCTTATGCAAAGTAAACCGCCACGGGTAAGATACTCTCATGGATTAGTAACTGGTTAAAAGATAGGAAACAAAGGGTAGGTATAAATGGTCAGTTTTCAGAATGGAGAGAGGTAAATAGTGGTGTTCCGCAGGGGTTTGTACTGGGACCAGTCTTATTCAACATATTCATAAGTGACCTGGAAAAAGGGGTAAACAGCGAGGCGTGAAAATTTGCAGATGATACGAAATTACTAAAGATAGTTAAGACCCAGGCAGACTGCGAAGAGCTACAAAAGGATCTCTCAAAACTGGATGACTAGGCAACAAAATGGCAAATTTAATGTTGATAAATGCAAAGCAATGCACATTGGAAAGCATAATCCCAACTATACATATAAAATGATGGGGACTAAATTTGCTGTTACCACTCAAGAAAGATCTTGGAGTCATTGTGGATAATTCTCTGAAAACATCCACTCAATGTGCAGCAGTGGTCAAAAAAGCGAACGGAATGCTAGGAATAATTAAGAAAGGGATAGATAATAGGACAGAAAATATCATGTTGCCTCTATATAAATCCATGGTACTCCCACATCTTGAATACTGTGTGCAGAAGTGATCGCCCCATCTCAAAAAAGATATATTGGAATTGAAAAAGATTCAGAAAAAGGCAACAAAAATGATTAGGGATATGGAATGACTTCCGTATGAGGAGAGATTAATAAGACTGGGACATTTCAGCTCGGAAAAGAGAAGACTAAGGGGAGATATGATTGGGGTCTATAAAATCATGACTGGTGAAGTATTTCTTCACACAACACAGTGTCCAACTGTGGAACTCCTTGCCAGAGGATGTTGTGAAGGCCAAGACCATAACAGGGTTAAAAAAAGAACTAGATAAATTCAAGGAGGATAGGTCCATCAATGGCTATTAGCCAGGATGGGCAGGATAGTGTCCCTAGCCTTTTTTTGCCAGAAGCTGGGAATGAGCAACAGGGGATGGATCTTTTGATAATTACCTGTTCTGTTCATTCCCTCTGGGGAACCTGGCAATGGCCACTGTCAGAAGACTGGGCTAGATGGACCTTTGGTCTGACCGAGTAGGGCCATTATGTTCTTATGTAATTCTTTCATGCATTTATTCTTAAATAAAATGTGGTGATACAGTTATAAATCTCGAACTTTCTTGACTATTTAAGTGCCTGAAAGATGCACTGTATAAAGTCAGGCTCACTATAAAGAGCACCAAAAAGTAACCGAAACTGAGTACTTAATGTAGGTGCAAGTGTTATGGTGAACAAGATAGTGTTCCAATAGCAGGAGTGAACACTGTCAGTGAATTTTGAATTTACAATTCTACAATAACCTTAACAAAACACTTGAAAGTATGTTTCAGTCAAATTGTATTGTCTAGGTAATTTAAACAACAACAAAAAACACCTTAAATTTGTAGGACTAGATTAGAATGAAGAGACAAAAGGGAAATTTAAGATTCATCACTATAATAGACTAAGGGCCATATACTGGCTCCAGCTCTTTCCCCTTTGCACCACTCTGACAGCACATCCTGTTACCGAAAGTGTCATTACTTGGCTTGAAATTCCATCTTCAGACAAGAGCAGTCTCATGCTTACATATATTGACTTTTAAACTGCCAATTATAAAACATCATTTTTGTCTGGTTAATCATTCCCAGAGAAGATGAAATAGGACTTAATTTACATAAGTAAGATATATATGATGGTGGTTAAATCTTCTAAAACCCACTTATCTTGCCTTAGGTCAAATAGCAACTTTGCTTAATCCACACAAGTTCAAATACCCATTTAAACCAGACTCTTGGTTGACAGAGCAATCCATTACCTTGTAAGAACCCCATTTCTAATCCAACCTTTTGAAGAAAAGGTCCTAAAATATGAATTATATTTTCTGTCTCTAGTACATGATGCAGACATGTGGCTGTCTGTGTGACAGCTCCCTTTTGACACCATTTCAGTGCTCTAATACCTCCACCGAGTGCCATTACTTTTCCCATAACACTAGCATCCAGTTTATTTTTCTGACATTGTCTGAAATTTTTTGCCCAGCTCTAATGGTGAGTGAAAATATGTAGAGTGAATAACAATCTCTTTTCACCAAAAAAAGCCGATTTGGGTCAGACATTTTGTAAATTCATGTCAAATTTATCAAATTGTTTTGGTCAAACAAAGGGGGAAAAAATCCAAAAATGTCACAACATTCCATTTAGAAATCTTCAAAATTAAACATTTTGACTTGAATGGAAATTACTTTTTGTATCAAATTTCACTTCAATTTAATTAAAGTAAGTATACATCCCTATGGTTTTGCTGGAGTTTACAAATTCTCTGGGGGCAGCATTTATGTTTTATTCTGTTTTCTGTATTTATACATTGTAGCAAATTGTATAGAGACCCCGTGCCATTTCCCGCAGCTCCCATAGGCTGGGAACAGCAAACCACAGCCACTGGGAGCTGCGGGCAGCTGTGCCTGTGGATGGTCAATGTAAACAAACTGTCTCGCAGCCCGCCAGCAGATTACCCTGATGGGGCGCATGTGGCCCGCATGTCATACATAAAAATGGTCTATCAAGTGCCAGGATAATTGAAATTTAAAACCACACACAATCAATCCCAGACACAGTTTCTAGTGAGAAATGAAGGAAAGAAAATAAAGAGATCGCATAAGCTATAAAAAGCCTCCTAAAAAGACAACCACGTCACAGTGTAAAATTGAGAAAATGAGTGTAAAAAATTAGAAATTAGGTTTTTGTTTAACCAATCTGAGGCTATGTCTACACTTATGGCGGCATGTAGAGTACATACACTGCATGCCCCCATAGCATGGATATACATAGCAGTGTAGATGGTGAGGCACTGCTTTGGCAAGTAAATAAAGATGTGCCTGAACCTACACAGCTCTCTGCATGCTCCATCGGTGTCTCCCCCTTCTGTCTGGCTTTTTTTAAAATTATATTATTATTATTATAGTGTAATGTCCCATTGCCTCCCTATTGCCGGAGTGTTTCCTCACCAAAGGCTTTGGAATCTGCCTGCTGCTGGAGCCTTTCCTGCTGCAGGGAGCTAGCAGAGCCTTACCCCGCCTTGGGAAAAGGCTCCAGCTGTGTGGAAAAGCTCTGGCAGGGAGAGGTGGCAGAGAAAGGCTCCGGCAGCTTCCCACTGCCGTAACCTTTTCTTGCTGCTTTGTCCCCTACCAGAGCCTTACACTAATACGTTGCTATGCATCACAATGTGGAAGTGGCCTGCTTTTAGTGCAGCATGTAGCTACACGTACCCTATATGTTACCACCATAGACTAGCCTGAGTAATTCTACTGAAGTCCTTTGTCTGTAAGTTCAAGGTGCCTTAGCAAAGTAGTCATCACTACTCACTAGAAAGTGAATGATTGAAGGATCAAACTCATACCTTGATACTTACTGCAACTGTAACAAAACAAAATTTGTATTGATTGCTGTAAATGTTGCAGCATAAGGGCCTGATGCATGTAATCTAGCACATTAGATCTCCCTGCCTTCGTGCCCTGATGCAGATTCACAATAAGAGAGAGTGATGGTATTGTAGCCATCACTCTCTGTTAGGATTTTCTTCTGGGGGCAATTTTAAATTGCTTAAAGGAGTCCCATCAGGAGAAACTGCTGAGCAAATGCACTGAATTGGTAAACAGAGCTACCCAATTAATCATCGCAGAACCTGGCCCATTGTTTTTAGACCATCATCATGAAATCTGACAATGCAATGTCCAAAAAAAGATATGCCCCCTTTTTTGACCTCAACTACATTTATAGGAGAGAAAGAGAGAGCGGGAGAGCGAGAAAGAGACCTTCTCTTTAAAACACATTAGATTTCAAAATCGAGACTTAATTCATGCTACTATAGGTCATACATTTTAAAAGATTTCTGGCAGACGGGGAGCCTGATCCAAACCCCACTGAACTAATTGGAAAGTTTCCCCTTTAATTAGCTGTGGATCAGGCTTCATATGAATGATGAGAAATTCTACATGTGTCCACGGAGGGAGGGACATCATTGCTATAACTGATACAAAAGAAACAAAATGCTAAAAAAACAAGTATGTGTAAGGGGGGACAGTGCAACATCCGTAATTCATAATGTGCCTGCTGTATCTTTGATTACTGCTATAAGGAATGCAATTTTTGTAAATGTGAACAAAGGAATGAAAAAAAAGAGGATAATAGGCCCCTCTCAGCTGAACTTTGACTAGAAGGATATGTGCTTTAAATTACTTCAAAATACTTTATACTCTGGATTCACCAAGCCAACTATAGATGATACTGTGATTTTGAACATCTTCATTCTGAACAGTCACTGGAATCTGTCACTGATGTCATACAATGAAAGTGATCTTTCATTTTAAAAACTTTTGCAGGGGAGGAAAGAAGGGGACAGCAATCAAAAAGAAAGAGAAATCATTGCCTAATTCTTAAGCACTAACACCCAGAATAAGAGATGACTTTGAATAAAAGTTAAAGTTGTTCATTCACTACACAGCAGTAGCCTGATTTTTGCATTTGAATTTAATAGGAAGAGTGTGGTCTACAGATGAATGGACATGGGAACAGGATCTCCTAAATTCGAATGCTGGCTCCTTGAATGAATCATTGGGCTGCCTTGGGATATGCCACTTGACCTCCTATCTGTGTCTACACTAGAACATGGAACTTATACTTGAAATGGCAGGATAGAAATGATTGAAGCATAGACAGTTCAGTGCAGTCATACTAGCCATATGGAATCCGTTAAGGAACACTAGCATATTTGCCTCACGTCCATGATAGCAGTGTTCTAAACTGTTTCAGTTGCAAAGCTCTCTGGATATCCAATGCACAGTTACTGGCACAGCTTCCAGAAGCAGCAGATTCTGGGATACTTTAAAAGGCCACCGGGTACACTGTGGAGCAGTGCAGGTAAACACTAGTTGAACCATTTCTACTTTTCTTTGTCTACACTGGAAGCAAATCAGTTCAGATTGAACCATTCTAGAACTGTTGAAAGCACGCTACACTTTCCAAACAATTCTTAGAACACGAGTAAAATTGGTGGGGCACTTGTGTGTTTATCTAAGTGGCTTATAACAAATGATATGTCTAGAGAAATGTGGTTTTTTGAGTTTCAGTTTTCCCCTCTGTTAATAAAAAGGGCTAAAACTTACTTCAAAGATAATTGTGGGGATGAATTTCAATGCCAACTAACAGGTAACATTCCAGACCATAAAGCTCATTAACATGAATTCACGATTTTTTGCTTTTTGTTTTTAAACTTTTCATTAAGTTATCTCTACTACATCAGTGTTTTCTTTATTTTCTTGCCAGAAGCTTCACTCCTCTACTGTGCATATCCTGCACACATTCCCTAATGATGCTTTCCCATCTTGGCTGGCAGTATTCCAAGCTTCAGGACATCTTATTAACAGCTTTCTGTTCACAGTGAAACAAAATACCACCACAAAATGTAGCACAAGTTTGTTGTTTGTCAGTGGGTGTTATTGTAATTGAGAGAATATTGGTGTGACTGTGGCTGAGAGTATTTACTTTGGGTACTTAGACATTAAATATACAACAGCTTTGGAAATAAATAAATAAAAGCAATTTTGAAAGGTCAACCTGATTAGAGTGGAGATATCCTGGAGTGCATCAAGCTTGATGTTTGTTGTAATTAATGAAGCTTCATTCATAATGCTGGAGTGTTCCACTGTTAATCCATTATACCCAATGATAGATGATCAGGAATATGCATAGTGGTTGTTGTGATGTCTTTTGTAACATGATGTAAGACAGAAGGAGTCATCAGTTCAGCATTGAACTCTGGGAGCCAATACACTTCAGACTTTGGAAAAGGCCCACAGAAGAAGAGAGTGGGGAATGGGGCAGCAGAAGGCATCTGCCACCTCTTTTAACCAGGGATCCAGAAAGCCAGCATATGTCCAGAAGTGGGTAGAGCTGTCCAAGTAGGAAATAAGGTGAATAGAGACTGCACTGATTAAATACAACCCTTCACTTGTGGTGGAGATTAAAGTTCCCTTTAAGGTAGTTGTGCAGTCACCTTCCTCAGGTGAATGACCCTGGGAACAGCAAACCAGATTGGCACAATTTGCATTTCTCTGCACCATCAGACGTGAACACAGCCATGCCTTCTGTGAGCAGTGAGGAGAGATGGGACTTAGAAGCAGTACTGCATGGAACTTTCACACACACAAAAAATCCTCAAAACTTTTATGTTTCATTATAAATCAAACCAAAGCTAGGGACAGATTTGTAAAAAGGTTCATAAAACTCCTCCAGCAGGTTTCAGTCCAGTTTGAGCACTCCTTAGTTATTTATGTTTATGCTTCAAAAACCAAATGAAACTTTCATATGGTCAAGACACAAGACTAGCAAGACCCAGCTGCCTGTTAACTTTCACTCTAAATTGCTGAGTTCATTTTAACCCTCAAACTCAAAGCCCAGGTCAGGGACTGAGACTGAAAAAGGATTTGCATGAACTACTATCAGTTGCACTAGCTCTAGTTATAGCAGGATAGTATTTCAAGGAAGTCTGTAAATGAAAAAAAATCAATTGGTTACCCTGAGCATACTTCACTTGAACAATTCTAAATTTGAATCATCTACTTCAAAAATGGAACCTTCTTTTTTATGTTACAAAGTAGCAGCCGTGTTAGTCTGTATCCGCAAAAAGAACAGGAGTACTTGTGGCACCTTAGAGACTAACAAATTTATTTCAGCATAAGCTTTCCTGGGCTACAGCTCACTTCTTCAGATGCATAGAGAGGAATACACAGACAGAAGATATTTATACATACAGAGAACATGAAAAAGTGGAAGTACGCATACCAATTGTAAGAGGCCAATCAATTGAGATGAGCTATCAGTAGCAGCAGCAGAAAAACAAACAAACAAGCAAACAAAAAAAACCTTTGAAGTAATAATCGAGATGACCCATAGAATGTGTGAGGAGAACTTTCCCCCATGTTAAGTTCTCCTCACACCTTCTATGGGTCATCTCGATTATCACTTCAAAGGTTTTTTTTTCTGCTGTTGCTACTGATAGCTCTTCTTTTTTATGTTACTAAACAAAAATTCTGCAGTATATATTATGACAAGCTATAGTGTTTTAGGCCATCATTGTAGAATATTTTGGTATTTAATTATTATTTTTTAAAGAAAAGAATGGGCATAGAATTCCCTGTGCAGAGCAGACTTGGGGTGCAATCCAGCTCCATTGAATTCAACTGGAATTTTTGCATTGAACTCAATCGGAGCTGAATCTTTCTCTACACGTATGTGGTCTCGAGGTCAGGACTGAAGGTGCAGATGGAGAGCGTGTTGATTCACTCCCTAAACTGGCTCACTTATAGTAGGTTTCTGAGAAAGCCATTCATAGTTTGGAGAACTAGTTCAGACCTCATACAAACCAATTCAAAATCAGACTAACTAGACCAAACCACAGGATCATAATGGTCCCTTCTGGCCTTAAAAATCTATGAAGATATGAAACCTTAGGAAACATCCCAGGCTGAAATTGAAGCTTTTTGATGGTATGAATTAGCTTACATAAGTAATCTCAGATCTATGTGCCCCAAACACACTTTTCTCCATCGTTTGCTTGCACTTAATCCATCGCCTGAACAATATCATCTGGGCTAGCTGTTGCCACACACTGTCACTTGTATGTTTGGAGAAGTTCATGGAACTAATTCTGGATTCTGCAAGATCAGGGGAAACTTCAGAGGACACAATAGATCATGATATCATGTAAAATAGTCAATTTTCTCCGAAGACTTTATATAGTGAACTGTCTAGGGCTGACAGTATCTGATAAGCAATGATCAGAGGAGCTTGCTTTCTAGAATGTTTTTGAACCTTGTTCTGATGGTCTTGGATAGATCTAGGTCTTTCTTTCTCATTGTGCTTTTAATACAGGCCCAAGACTCCTTATCATGAATATAAACACCATGCTACAAAGTTACAACTGAAAGAACATTGCTCCTTTGCCATTTAAAATGTATTTAGTGTCACTATGAAAAACTCCTTTAGAAATCAATTGAACAATCCAAAGTAAAATGGCCTCCAATTACAATTGAGCTCTGTGAAATTATTATAGTATCTTTAAAAGAATAGGAATTTGCAAATTTGATCAAGGGCAAAATATTATCACCACCACAATTCAATAAAGGTTATTCTGTACCAAGATGATGAAATTTCAATATCGTGCAAACTTGTGATTTGACTAAGAAACATCAATATTCAGATAAAAATGGTGATGCTTGTCAACCTTTTGTTTTCATGGAAGGCAGCAAGAGTGCAAAGTGATTCATGAAAGCAATAGTTGACAGCAGGTTCTGCAAGTAAGTGAAAACGTAGAGGCATATAAATAGGCTGTCTGACTTCATATGGTTCCAAGCCTCTTTATTTATTTGTTTATTTATTTTAAAAGGAATAGCTTGTTCACTGCAGTCACTGCCATTAAATCCCTCATATTTGTTGTTAATGTGTAATTAATGTTATCATGGTAATAACTATACTACTGGGCAATTTTTTAACTCTAAAGAAATATCAAAAGTTAAAATGTGAAAATAGAACTTAGTTCCATATTGTGAGTTTTATGGGGGTTATTTTGTCTGCCAAATGGTGATCAGACACTACAGCCAACTAGCAATGAATACAGATGGTGTGGATTTTTTGTTTCTGTTATTGTTTTCATTGGAAAATGATGATTTCATTTCACAACCAAAACTTTTTTTCTGGAAACTTATCAGTTTCAACAGGAACATTGCTCAGGTCAATGGTGGAATTTCTGGTCAAAAGCAGGAGGAGAACATGCACAATCTCCCCTAAAAATAGACAACAGCCAAGGGGTTAGGATGTTCATCTAAAATATAGGAGACCCAGGTTCAAGTCCTATCAGATTTCAAGTGGGATCTCCCAAGCAAGTGCCCTAACTGCTGGACTCTTGGCTGTTCTGGGGCAGGCTTCTCTCACATTTTTCATGAAAATGTGAGAGAAGCCTGTCTCTGTTTAATGCTGATGAGGAATGAAACCAAATACCAAAGCTTCAAAAGTTTTCATGAACTTGGAATTCGTGTTGTCTGGCCCACTCTACAGTTAACCAGGACTGCTTCATTTTAGTCAAGTGTATCAGACCTGAACTGTGCTGAGGTTATCTGAGGTGGAAATAGCTCTTCACATCACAGCAGTTGTATGCTCCTGATGAAATAAGATGGCTGAAATTACAATGCAAAAAATTTAATGGACAAAAATGTCAGATAATTTTAAAAGGCACTATGTAATTTGCTTGAAAAGTACATCTTGTTATTCAGAATGCATTTCTATTTTATAATGTATCAGAGCAGAATTGCCACCTTCAAACTGATCACTATTTGAAATGTATAAACGCTTTTCCTTACTTATAGTTTTCCCTTTGGACCTATTTAAAACACATTTTTTAAAAAGCCCCCTGATATTACATTGGATAAAAAAAAGTGTTTTTATAAGACAGCACATAGCCAATGACGTAAGGTCCATATCCTGCACCCACTGGAGTCAACTGGACTTTTGTTATTGACAACTGGGGCTCAGTTGAAAAGAGATGTACTAGCAGCAAATAGAAGATAAATATTTTTTATTATTTTGAATTGATATTTTCAGAGGATTTTAAAATGAAAAAAAAAAAAACATTACAAGCCATTCTGCTAGTTTGAGAATATCTTTCTGGAATACCAGATCAATCATCAACATTTTATTTTGCTTGAAACAAGTTATTTCAATGTCTCTTTTGCTCGGGGATTACTGATCCAGTGTGTGGTTAGCATTTTAGATGAAAATGTGTTCCAGGCTATTGTACATTTTTACATTATAGCAATATAATGGTTTAGTAAAACACAATTTAATTTGTTGTGAAGTGTTAATAAATTAATCTGAAAATTCTTGTCTGAATCAACTCTATACTATGTGGCAAATCTGTAACCATAGAAACAAAATTGATATTTTAATACTTACACTATGGAACTCATTAAGGTACACACCAAATAGTCATTTCACAACACTGGGGTAATGGGTGTGTGTATATATTCAAGCCATAAAATGGACCATAAAATATACAAGAGTCTCCCAGATATTAGTGAGCCATAAGGAATATTTTTAAGTAAGTAGAAATGCTAAGCATGTCTGGTAATTGTACTAAAGCTGATCCTTACAGCCGGTTGTATGTTTAATAATAATCCTTTCAGTATGATAAGAGTTACACTGTTTGCCTTTGTTATCATTCAATAGCTTTATATTGATCCTTGTAAGTTGAAATGGACTCCTTGGTTTCTTTAACAAATAAAGAGACATACTGGCTGTTCATGATTTATGCTAGTTTTCAGGTCAATGAATCAGAAGAGATTTGTTCTACTAAAATGAACAATTAACAATAGAATTTCAAAATAAGGAACATGTTCCCCAATACCCTCCTTGCTTGAGTGCACTTTGAAAGGGCTCTGGTCTAAAATTTGCTTTACTTGTAATCTGCTTATCAGAGATTTGAGCACAGTTTGATAGAGAATAGGTGCTATGTGCTTCTCATGTTCAAATTACTATTTTGCATTTTGGTATCTTTCCAGGGATACAAGGGAGAGATGTCTCTTATTGACCATGGGGGGCAAGAGAAGGCAGAGAAGGAAAGACTCAGATGGTAAATTGCAGATATTACCTTTAAATTGCTTGGAAATTTTGAATAGAAATGAGTTCTTACATGAAAGCTCCTTCTCACCCCACAAAACCCAGAAGCATTAGCTTGCCCAT
Organism: Trachemys scripta elegans; assembly: GCF_013100865.1. Taxonomy (NCBI): domain Eukaryota; kingdom Metazoa; phylum Chordata; order Testudines; family Emydidae; genus Trachemys; species Trachemys scripta. The sequence continues at coordinate 74,743,886 of NC_048298.1, forward strand.
TAGCAGTTGTACAAAGAAGCATCTTGTTTCTCTCTCATTTTGGCAGAGTAAGAGGGATCACATTTTCACAGATAATCTGATTTTGGACAATTTCTCCAGTGTTTTATACAACAAGCAGCTTTTCTTCATAATTTAAATACTCTTGTCTTCTATTTCTACCTTCCCTAATAAAAACGTGTTTTGGCCAATGCCCTGTAGAGTCTTTGTGTTTCCTGAGGACCTCTGTAAAATATGCAGGGGTTAATGCAGCAAGACTACACATCGTTCCATACTCAAGCCCCTGTTGGTGTGTAACCCGGTGCTCAAGCTCAACTGGTAGTAACATTATTGTGGAAAATGTAAATAATGGGGATAGATATTAATTGTGCCCATAATGGATTGTGAAGATGAATACATCTCCCTCCACCTGTCCCCATCTGTGAAGAATTTATGATGCTACCAGCAACCAAGTCAGAAGATTTCTGTGCAGCAGAATTAGCAGCAGCAGAATGGTTATACTGTATTGATGGCGTGTTTTTACTGACCAAGAACTGAAGCAATATTTGTACAAATGATAGAATCTACCATAGTGGTAGATTACTGTAAGAAGAGTATTGCATGCCAAGGGCTTATTTACAGAAGGAGTTCCTAATTTGGACATCTTGCTTCCATTCTTGATTTTGAAGGCCACTTTCTATTCACAAATACATGCAATCCCTGAGGTAATTACAGCAATTGCTCATTTGGAAAAAAAAGTAAATTTTAGCTGATGTTTAATGCAATTAGTCAGCCGGAAAAAGCAGGAGACAGAATCATATAACCAGCCTGGCAATCTCTGTGGTAGGGGTAAGTTGAGGGGTAAAGTTGTGTACAGCCCTGCACAGCCCCAGAAGCAGGCAAACAAATTGGGTTGAATAAAGCAAAAGCTAGTGAGGCAGTATACAGTTGCCATGTAAATGGGGCACTGAGGCTGGTTGTGGGGCAAAAAAATTGCAATAAAAATCAAAAATTCAGATCAGTTGGCCCGTTAGATAGAAATACCAGCAAGTATCTTTATAGTTGCCAAGGCAACAAGAGGCCTCAGCCTGAGCCTTAGAAAGGGTCAATTATAACTGCATAGCCAGGCAGATGCAAGATTAACCTCTTTTACATACTCTGCCCCAGAGTTGCTATCATAGTGCTGAAAATCTTCTAAATAATAAACAGAAGCTACAGCTGGTTATGGAACATAGTCTCAAACAAAGCTCTAACCAAATCCATCCATCCCATTATAGGTTCTAACAAGGTGAAATTCACTACAAGGGCTGAAGTGCTCAGATATTGTAATAAGCATGGTATAACAATCTTGACAGATAGCAAAACAAGCACACAGACACTGTACAAAAATATGGCCATAGACACTCAGCTCTCAGGGTTCAAGCAGAGCAAAGATACTAGTCCCTACAAGTCACTGGGTGGATGTAGGTTGCATAACAAGCTGGCAAAGTGTTCTGCTGCAACAATGACTGATAGATACAGCAACACAGCTGTGAAATGAAGACAAAGACAGCAGTGCCACAACAGAAATCGTTCCAGTTTTCCCTGGCTAGTGAAAACAGGCCATCCAGAGAATTTTATTTCTGCCAAGATTTTTTGATACACTGATAACGTCTTCACTACTACATGTAGATCCTTCAAAATCTTCTTAAAGTAGAGCACAGAAATACAATACGGTAACCCTGTTTAAACTGACTTTTTGAGATTTACTCATATTTCGAGCACATGTAACAGAATCATTCTCATACTGATATTCCCTCTAGTCCTTAAAATCAAAAGTCTTACTCTCAAAGATTGGACTCATGTGTGGCTTTAATACACACATAGCTGAGAACTAATTTAAGCAAAGTGTCCCTTGATTATGCTGCAAATCAACATATAGCAGAAGAATGCACCTGCATACAATCTTATCTCTATATTCTGTATAGTAACACAAAGCGAAGTGCACTTCATCAGGAGGACAAATATGGGCTAATTGTGCACAAAACCTGCCATAATGAAAATAATCTTTCCTGGGTCAAGTCAACATCTCTGGTATTAAACCACAACATACCTATAGCCATTCTCCACACAGTAGGTTTAGAAAGATGCCAATATACTGCAAGGGTTCCCAGACAAATTATTTTTTTCAGGTTGCAGTAGATAGCACTTTCAGAAGTCGATATTGGTACTTTTCGTCATTTCAAAGTGGCCCTAGCCCCTGCATGTGTAGCACAACCCTTTAACCAACATCCCATGAGAAGTGTTTCCAGACAGGTGCCACTATCTGCACAGTGACATTGCCCAGGATCAATGAAAATCCAAATGAAGCAAACTCCAAGAAGTATGAGAAAACCCTGATGCATGCTTAATGAACAAGGAGAAGCCAATTCCTTTTGTTAAGGCCTTCACTTTGGAGCGCTGAGTACCATCATTAAGCATATAAGAACCATAAAAGAGGCCTTCTATAAGGACTGGGCAATTAGACAGCTATATTTGCTAAGAATACAATTGGCGGGAAAGGCATGGTAAATGGACTTTGTAACCATGGGAAGTGCTTATTTATTACACCACATATCCTGGATAACTTAGCTGACATCCTGCCCCTCACCTGTTTAGGCTGATATTTTGGTCAGTGTGGCACTCAACCTCAAAACTGCACTCTAACCCCCATATTCACTACTGTGATATGATGATATGTTTTGTACAAAGTATGTATTATGAGATATCATTTAAAAAGTCTTGACCTATTGAACATTACTATCCTATTGGATTGTATGTACTATAATTATATGTGAAGTTATGAAGTATTGCTCTATGTTTGTTACTAAAATATGTGATAAGTGGGAAATGCCCACAGCTAGCCTTTTAGTGATAAGAAAGGAGCAACGAACACTGACAAAACTGATTTACATCAGGATGAGCCAGACATGTATTGATGGCCATCAAGAAGAATCCACTTTCCCAGAGACTCCTCAGAGATGACATGTACACAGTGGGGGCTATCTAACCCCCTTCATCACAGCAGGGATCTTTCTAGCACCTGGAGAGAAAATATAAATGAAGGTTGGCCTCTCTCCTCCCCCATCTCAACACCTGGAAGATTGTCTGGAAGGCAAAGACTTTGACCTGGGAAGATTGGTCCCAGGCTGACAAGAGAATTCAGCCTGTGTATTAAGAGCTGTAAACTGCCTGTAACAGTCAATGGGCTGAGAAAAGCTGGTTGATTCAAATCTTGCATAGTTTATTAAAGTTAGAATTTAGACTGTGATTCTGTTTTTATTTTTTATGTAACTAACTTTGACCTCTGTGCCTAACACTTATAATCACTTGAAATCTATCTTCCTGTAGTTAATAAAAACTTATTTTAATCTTTTATCCTTACCAGTGAGTTTGTCTAAAGTGTTTGGGGAATCTGCTTCGATTATAAAGGCTGGTGCATATCCACTTTCCTTAGATCAAATGGCAAATTAATTAATGATCTTGCACTGTTCAAGAGAGGATCTTGAGCAGTGTAAAATGGGACATCACTGTAGTGCAAGATTTGGAGGCTGGGGAAATTGGCTGGAGTCTCCCTGTGTATAATTCATGAGTGCCTTAAAGAACATTCATGCAACTCAGCTGGGTGTGTGCCTCCACATATTGATGGCTGAGTGATCAGGGCATCTGGAGGGGGTTGCTGCTTGTCATTGGCATAGTATTGTGAGAGACAGATGAGGCTGAAGAGTTTAAGGGGACTCAGCGGTCCCACAGTTCCAGGTTATACCCCAGGGGTATGTCACAGTCAGAGCAATGTGCCCAAATGTAAACAACCTAATTGCCTACATAGCCTAAACAATATAAGTCTCTAAGGAATTATGAATGCTTTCAATCAGTGATGTTCAACTCCAAGGGCTCTCCCAGGACCAAGGCAGACAGAAGGTATTGTGCAAGTGAGCCAATAGGCAGCCATCTTGCAGCTGAAAACAAATCTACAGCTGTGAACGTGGCTACCCAAATCCTTCTCGATTCTCTAATTGAGAGGCCACAGAGCACCTCAGATTCACATAGGTGATTGTAGTATACAGCAGACTTCATCAAGGCTGAGTATTTTAGCCAATATCCCTTTTCCTCGGCCAGTTAACATACTGCTTGAAGCTGTATTTATAGCTGGCAATTATGATAGTGTCATGTTTATGCTCCAATCATTCACAGGTAATGCAAGTGTTTAGTGTAAGTAATCAAAGGGCAAGTGCTAATGATGGCACACATTAAACATCCATTTCAACATCTTACACACTGCAAACATCCATGCTACATGTTCAGGGAAATGAAGGGGCTGCCAGATAGGGCACTAGGATGACAGATCAGGAGTGCACTTTGTGTCTTGTTGCACAATCGCCTTCAGGCAATAAGATCCAGCAATACATTGATTGAAGTGTGAGTTGCCCTTTTAGGCCTCAAAGTGCTGATGTCTGCGCTAACTACTAGGTAGGAAAAGTGCATGCAACAGAAACCCGTAGTCCATATGAATACTCAATACCCCCTAATAATGGGACAGAAATCTGATCCGTCCAGAAGAGGGTACAGGACCCCCAAAACCTTTAACTGCACTTCTGCAGCTGGGCAATAGTGGCAGATATGGTGGAGCTGGATTTTATACCATCTCCTCTGTTCCATGAAGAAGGAGTTGAGCTGCCCTGACCGAACCACACCCACACCAGAGACCGTGCAGGAGCCCTGTGATTTGGAAGTTCCCTGGAATGCTAAGTGCCATAGGACAAGTGGCTGCTGAGCTCATGAAGAAAAGTCTGGCAGATACTAGAGCAGGGATTGGTGACAAATATGATAGGATTACACCTAATGTGCAAAACCTGTCTCTACTTGTGTGTATTAGGGAGGAATGTGGGTAATGGAGAGGGTTGTGTAAAGGAAGAGGAGATTTAATGGAAGTACCATCTTGTCCCAGAGATGCCACACATTATGTGTGGATATATAATCAAGTGAAGAAAGTGAAGATAAAAGAAAAAAACAAAGAACCCAAACTTAAGATAAAAGAATTTGATTTTAAAGTGGCAAATGGAAACAAGTAGGCCAAGAAGATTCTTGAGAACAGTACGGTAACTAATGCTCTGTCATGATACATTTTCCGGGAAAATTCAATTAAAATAAATATTGCCTCATTTTAACTTTGAATTCTTCAGTTAATTTTATTTTAGAAGTGTTTGCCTTACAAATTAATAAAAACAGATGGAGAAACTGAGGTACAGAAGTACTGCATTCATTGAATGTATAAATTGTGTATATTATTGTGCACATTTTAACAGGACATCAACTGTGTCTCATTCTATTCCTTTATAATTATAATTAACACATTTATATTGGATAGTACAATGAGAACAAACAACTGGGGAAGTGTATAATTTAATCCAAACCATCCTAATCCTGCAGGCCAAATTCTGGGACCTTTATTAACAGAATTTATTATAGAAAAAAAAAAGTCTATTCAAAATGCAACCCTGTTTATACAGTTAAAAGTTATATACAATTCCTTATTTTTCATGCAACAGGAAACCTTTAATCTACCCCACTGGGGACAGCGGGGGCTGGGGGGAAATACGCATAAATGGAGATTATATAGCCAGTGCTGTACATGTAATTAGAAAAGGTTAATTACTTTTACTACTCTGTGATTTACAGCTTCAAGAAGTGCTGCCTGTTCAAGGCATTTACTTGAAAGATTTCAGTTCGGTAAAATTAACCTTTTGTTAAAAATATCCCCATAGTACCAGGCAAAGTGAATTATTGCCCAAATCGTTATGTGAGGTTATGTATTTTCTCTATTATTCTTTTGTTTCAATTTTCTTTTTCTTCTTCCCCCTCCCCCACTTTCCCTGATAGAAAGGCCCTGTGTCTTTTCAATCACCATACAAATTAAATGGGTTGCGTGGGAAATAAAGAAACAAATCAGTAACATTATGTAATACAGGTTTTAAAATTTCCCCAATTGTCTTCAGCTCAGAAAAGAAATATCTTTCATAATCAAAGTGTTAAAGGAAAATTTAATTTACTGAGTGTTAGGGATAGGAATATATTCTATATGAAATCCACATTTATATAATTGCTTTAATTTCCAATTTTTTGTATCATGAAAGTAAATCTAGATTGCATTGCAGCTTTCTGCTAGAAATGGTCTGTGCATACATATTATAACGAGAATAGATTATACACACACACACATTAGTTAGCTAGCTAGATGGTTAGACAGACAGCTATAGCTAAATCTATCTCCTGGACTCCAATCAGCTTGTATTCTTTCCAAGAATGTCTTTATGCTTCCTCATAGAGATTAAGATTCTCTTTGGCTAATAAAGGACATAATCTCATTTAACAGCATGAGAAACTGCATTTAGGGATAGGTGAGCACTGAATTGGTATGATGGACAAGATTCAGATATCAGTGTCATTCATTGAGCAGCTCCCTAAATAAAATACAATCTTGTCCCCTTTCTTTTATTGAGAAAACAGGTGCAGAGTTTAGAGCCAGGAGTCTACGTGTGAAAGGCTATGATCTGCTCTGAATTATGTCATGGAATCTCAGCATGGGTTCAACAAAGTAGAATTTGCCATAAGGGTTGTCATTGAACATACGTATGTTTTCAGTGTGATTACATGGCTTTCTATACCCTGGACCCCAATGCTTACTGCAGCATGAGTGTAAAGGCTGATTCCCCACTCTGGCACTTTGAGTGCAGAAGGTGGAGGTCTGCAAGGATTCTAAAAATTAATATTGGCCACTCCAGGCTGGTATTAAACTCCCAAGATTACTGCTTCTCTCTGACATTGGATGGGTAGATGCTGCCACCACCCAAGTGCAAAAAAACCCTTTTGACTCAGGAAGGCGCACTTGGGAATTCCTCCCTGTGGGGTATCCTCAAGCCCTTTCACCACCACCACCATCCTGGGAAAGAGCTGAGAAAGAAAACAAAGGAAATCAGCTGTTGCCACCAGCTAATTAAACAGCATATGCACAAACCTCTTAGGACACAAAAAACCCAATCCTGTTCTTACAAAAATGTACATTTTATTAAAAACAAAAAGAAAGAAAATACATATGGAACTTAGGTTATTGCTAGATTTAAAAGGAGCAAATAAAATTAAGCATCTAGAATGGTTTTCTTGAGGTCCAGCAAAATGGTTACAAGCAAAGCAAAAGCATTTGGAGGTTAGCACAGAGGAGTCCACAAGCCTTACAGAAATAAAAGAGAGAAACCTAATCGCATCTTCCTAGACATTCTCTGATGTACTTACATATCTGGGGTTTCAGATAAATAGTTTCTAGGTATGATTTGATGATTTTTCATACCTGGTTTAAAGCATTGCTGCTCTGTGTTTCCTCTCTCCAGAGAACAGACAGACAGACAAAGGGAAAGTTTTTTCCCAATTTTAAAAAGTTCTAGGCCTCCCATTGGCTCTTTTGGTCAGGTGCCGACTTCCTTCCTTTTACCTATGGACTTTGTTAATCCTTTACAGGTAAAACAAGTAGAGAACAGCTACTAAGAAGGATTTTGTAGTTAGCTGGCTGGCTGGGTTTCCATAAAAGGGACCCTCCCCCTCATTTATCAGAATGACTAACTCAGAGTGAAGTCATTGGACGTAATTGTATTTTGGGGCACTGAGGGCTGCAAATCAATCGCAATCTCAGGAATGTTTCTCTGATAGGACATAACCCCATACATTTGTGCTAATTCTATCTTCTGGTTTAAAGATGTGCATAACTGTTTAGATTACAAGTAAACCTTATTTCACAATTAAAAAAACAAACAAACCAACAATACATACTAGGCAGGGGCGGCTCTATGTATTTTGCCGTCCCAAGCACGGCAGTCAGAAGGCTTCTGGCGGTGCACCTGCAGGAGGTCTGCTGGTAACGCAGATTCGGCGGCATGCCTGCGGGAGGTCGGTCAGTACCACGACTTTGATGTACCCGCCGCCGAATTGCCGCCGAAGCCACCAGTGGACCTCCCGCAGGTGCACCGCCGAAGGCTACCTGACTGCCGCCTCCACAGCGACCGGCAGGCTGCCCCCCGCGGCTTGCTGCCCCAGGCATGCGCTTGGTGCACTGGTGCCTGGAACCGCCCCTGATACCAGGGAATACCCAGGTATGTATTGTTAGTGTGCCCTTGAGATATAAGAGAATAATGGAGAAATTCATATTAATTTTAACATACTATGTGCCATTCCTTTTAGACAGTAAACACCGTACAAAGGTCCATACTGATGAACAATTTCCATACACGATCCATCGTCTACAGCCAAGCATTGAGGTACAACCGCCTTTGCTCCAACCCCTCAGATAGAGACCAACACCTACAAGAGCTTCACCAAGCATTCTCAAAACTACGATACCCGCACGAGGAAATAAGGAAACAAATCAACAGAGCCAGACATGTACCCAGAAGCCTCCTGCTGCAAGACAAGCCCAAGAAAGAAACCAACAGACCTCCACTGGCCATCACCTACAGTCCTCAGCTAAAACCTCTCCAATGCAACATCAGTGATCTACAACCCATTCTGGACAACAATCCCTCGCTTTCACAGGCCTTGGGAGGCAGGCCAGTCCTCGCCCACAGACAACCCACCAACCTTAAACATATTCTCACCAGCAATCACACACCGCACCATAGTAACTCTAACTCAGGAACCAATCCATGCAACAAACCTCGATGCCAACTCTGCCCACATATCTACACCAGTGACACCATCACAGGACCTAACCAGATCAGCTACAATATCACCGTTTCATTCACCTGCACATCCACCAATGTAATATACGCCATCATGTGCCAGCAATGCCCCTTTGCTATGTACATCGGCCAAACTGGACAGTCCCTACATAAAAGGATAAATGGACACAAGTCAGATATTAGGAATGGCAATATACAAAAACTTGTAGGAGAACACTTCAACCACCCTGGACACACAATAGAAGATTTAAAGGTAGCCATCCTGCAGCAAAATAACTTCAGGACCAGACTTCAAAGAGAAACTGCTGATCTTCAGTTCATTTGCAAATTTGACACCATCAGCTCAGGATTAAACAAAGACTGTGAATGGCTAGCCAACTACAAAAGCAGTTTCTTCTCCCTTGTTGTTCACACCTCAACTGCTAGAAGAGGGCCTCATCCTCCCTGATTGAACTAACCTCGTTATCTCTAAACTGATTCTTGCCTGCATATTTATACCTGCCTCTGGCTATTTCCACTACATGTGACTGATGAAGTGGGTATTTACCCACGAAAGCTTATGCTCCAATACATCTGTTAGTCTATAAGGTGCCACAGGACTCTGTTGCAATTTCCATACAGTGGTGCCTGAGATACTATAATTTCCACTATACATAGAAATCCAGTATTTTATGATTTCAGTGGCATTTTAGGATATATCCTGTTTGCATCATTATACTAGGATGCTGCCCTTATTAGGGATTCCAGTATTGGCTTAGTTCCCTGAGAGAATTTTTTAAAAAGGGTAAAATTAGAACTTTTCAAATATTCAGCTATAGTTTTTATTATAAAATTGCTTGAATTTTAAAAAGCTGCTTCAAATAAAAAATAAGTATACAAAAATCTAACAGTTAGCCAATCCTCTTGTTAAAAGTTTATAATTATTCAACAGTAATAGTATAATGCTTTATATGTTTTGCATCTGGTTAGTTATTAGAAATAAACTTTGTAGTATCTGGAGTACTGGCACAATTATCTCCTATAGTTAATATGATTTGTTGAGCAAAAAGCACAGCAGTTATTGAGTTCCAGAATAATCTATTTCAGCTATGATTGTGGCAAATTCTTCCTACAGGAAAACATCTGAAAATTAACAACGTTGCTCAGAAAGCAAATTTAATCATGATTTGTTGTTACTACTAGTGTTTGTGGGTGGAAATTGTAAGATCTGATTGTTGATTAATTTTGCAAATGCTTCTGACTTTCTTTTTTTTAAGCTACACACAAGTTTTAGGCCTGGTCTACACTGCGGGAAGGGGGGGTCGATGTAAGATACGCAACTTCTGCTACGGGAATAGCGTAGCTGAAGTCAACGTATCTTAGATCAACTTACCTCCCGTCCTCACGGCGTGGGATTGATGGCCGTGGCTCCCCAGTTGACTCTGCTACCACCGCTCGCCCTGGTGGAGTTCTGGAGTCGATGGGAGCGCGTTCGGGGATCAATCTATCACGTCTAGATGAGACGTGATAGATCGATCCCCGATAGATCGATCGCTACCCGCTGATCCGGCAGGTAATCTGGACATACCCACAGAGACAACATTCTGGAAAGACTGGTTCTTTTCTGTTGGAACATTACTATTATGAAATTTCTTCTCTATAATTTTTCCCTTCTATTCCATGTAAATTTTCTTGGTTAAAACAGAAAGCGTGACAGAGCATCATTCACCAGCCCAAACGCCTAGAAGTATTTTTCTCTATTTAAAGCAACTTCTTACATAGTGTGTTCACGCATGAGAGTGGATGATCCCCTGAGAAAAAGAACGAAACCACAATGCTTTTTATCTTGAGAGGGGGAAAGAATTTACCAGAAAACAAAACAAAAACAATCACAAGTTATATAAATCTGAACTAATTACCTAAGGATATATCATCCCTCCACTTTTTCCCCACAGAGAAGCTGTAAGGATTGGAAAACCTATTTCTTGGTCCTGAAATCTGTTGGAAATGAGGGAGGAAGGATTGATGTCATCTATAATCATCCCTCACTCTTTCTCATGGAAACTGCCCTGTGTGAGTAGCTTCCCTTCCAGGGGTTTGAGGGAGATTGTCTGTGTGATAAGGGGTTAGACTTGGAGGAAGGGATACCCTAGCCTCTCAATAACTCCCTGCAGACCAAAAGGCCTTTTTTTCTTGCATTATACACGAGGGATAGCTCAGTGGTTTGAGCATTGGCCTGCTAAACCCAGGGTTGTGAATTCAATCCTTGAGTGGGGCATTTAGGGATCTGGGGCAAAATCAATATGCTAGTGAAGGCTGGGAACTGGACTCCTTGACCTTTCAAGGTCACTTCCAGTTCTAAGAGATAGGTATATCTCCATATATTATTAATAATTTAAATTAGAGCTGTCAAACAATTAAAAAAAGTAATTGTGATTAATCACAGTTTTAATTGCACTGTTAAACAATAGAATAGGGATAGGCAAACTTTGGCACATGGCTTGTCAGGGAAATCCACTGGCGGGCCGGGATGGTTTGTTTACCCGCAGCATCTGCAGGTTTGTCTGATCGCAGCTCCCACTAGCTGCGGTTCGCTGTTCCAGGCCAATGGAGGCTGCGGGAAGCAATGCGGGCTGAGGGATGTGCTGGCTGCCACTTCTGACAGCTCCCATTGGCCTGGAACAGCGAACCATGGCCAGTGGGAGCTGCGATCAGCCGAACCTGCGGACACTGCAGGTAAACAAACCATCTTGACCTGCCAGTGGATTTCCCTGATGGGCCACGGGCCAAAGGTTGCTGATCCCTGCAATAGAATACCAATTTAAATTTACTATAAATATTTTTGGATGTTTTTCTACATTTTCAAATATATTGATTTCAGTTACAATGCTAAATGCAAAATGTACAGTGCTCACTTTATATTATTATTTTTTATTACAAATCTTTGCGATCTATAAGTCAAAGCATGAAGGGGGCATATGAATGTTTAGCATATCGGGCACGTAAATACCTTGCAATGCTGGCTACAACAGTGTCATGCGAGTGTCTGTTCTCACTTTCAGGGGACATTGCAAATAAGAAGCGGGCAGCATTATCTCCTATAAATGTAAACAAATTTGTTTGTCTTAGCAATTGGCTGAACAAGAACCTCTAAAAGATTTCACTAATTTTTGAGAAAACAGTGGAACTTGCACTTGGGTACTGATGGTCTCTGCTTACCTACACACTTCCATGGCCATCCTCACTATTCCACACTGGGAGCTCATGTTCAGTTGGTTATTCACCAGTACCCTTAAACCTCTTGCAGAGTTATTGCTTTCCAGGACACAGCCCACTATCCCACAGCAAAACCTAGATTTTTCATAGATGCATGACCTTGCATATGTCTATATTAAAATGTGTCTTTAAATGAGCCCCGCTTACTATGCAATCCAGATCACTGCATAGAACTGACCTGTAATTATTTACCATTTCACCAATGTATCTCATTTGTACACTTTAGTAGCTCTCTAGCCACCCGGCTCAAAATCACAGACACTTGTGCATATTTCAAAAATCCACTCAGATGGAGATTGGAGGACCAAAAGAGAGGCCATGTCTGGGAAAACCCAGACATATGGTAACCTTAATAATACTTTGAGATATTACTAATTAGGACTATATTCTGTTTACACATAAATATAATTAGGCCATGAGCACCATGCAACCACTAATTTTTAGTTCAGTGGTCAATTCCTGTTCATCCATCAAAATGAGGTCCAATATAGAATTTCTCCAAATTGAGAGCAATACTTAAGAAAACTGAAATGGCAGAAAATTTTCTAAACATAGCTGAAAAATTGTTATGCTGATTTTACCTCTGTTTATTAGAAAAACAAAGTAAAAAAGCTGCTTAAATTAAGACTTCTGTTTGGTTTTATTTTTTTACAGTGAAGTAAAAAAGCAGCGGTTGGTATTCTAATATTTGGACAGATGTGTTTTCCACACGATTTTAAGTTCAGAGAGCCCATCTGCTCCCCATTGTTGCTTTAACCTGCATTTTCTCTCTCTTCCGAGCTTTGCTTTGAACTATGGCTTCACTTTTTTCATGAATTCTCTATCTTTTCTGTTGCACAACAGAGACATGTCAGGCAAGGATTATTGCTGAGGTCAGAATCAGAGTAACCTTGACAACGCACAGCTTTTGTGGAAGTATGTGACTTTTGAATTACATTACTTTTGGACTCATGATCTAAATACTACAAATAGTTTGAGAGTGTTGCCTTTAGAAGTGCTTTTTCTCCTACATGTGCATGCCAATTAAAGGGGTTAAAAACAGGGAAAAAAAACAATTAAAAAGAAGCATTTGTTTAAATTAGTAACGAATTTGCTTTGGTCATGATCAGGTTCCTTTTGTTTTCATTTTGAGTGAACATTTGAGTGGTCATATTCTACTCACATGAGTACCTGGGGGCTTGAGTATTCACACCAGAGTTGGTATGTTTTATTATGACGGGATATTGCTTTATAAACAAGGAAACAGGGTTCCCAAATCTCCTGCACTGTGTCTTGACCCAGAGGCAATTAAAATTAAACCTGCTGAGCACTCTGATGGCCCTGATCCAACAAAGCACTTACACCCTGATTCCGTAAAACCATTAAGCACATTCTTAACTTCCAAGCACAAGAGTGGTTCAATTGAACTAAATTGGACTACTCAGATGCTTACATGTAAGTCCATACTTAATTGCTCTGTGGGCTTAGGGCCAGAGTGCTCAGCACCTTGCCTGATGGAGTCTAAATGAGCCGAATAACCATCTGACTGCATAGTCCTAGCTGAGGGGGATGCAAGCAATTACTTATAATTGGCTGACATGATGACAATTACACACAGGTAACTGTAATGCACTTGGTATATTTCATGAGATGGGACAGAAGAGGGAGGAGAGTTCACAAAGCCTCTTTCCAGAGCCTTGGTACAGCAGCAGTTAAGCAAGGATCTGACCGCACCCTTCAAAATGAGTACCATGCATGCCCACACAATTACTTTGTGTGTCTGTGCTGAGAGAAGATTAAATGTACATTCAGCACCCAGCCAATAAATCTTACACTAGCCCATTTTTTCTAGGAATGACACCTCATGAAGGGCCCGTGTGGCAAGGAAAATAAAAGATTTAACATTTTAGAAAATCCCCCAAGACTGTTTTTATATTTCCCTGAACTGCTCCCTTTCCCCAAGAGATCAGTGTCTTCTAATCCACCCCTTCCACCAGTTATTATTAACATTATGTTCATTCATCCAGGGTACAGAAAACATACCAGTTATAACAAATATCTATCGGTGAAACTTGTAATGAACTGTCCTCAATCAGTCCTGTTTATAACAGATTTTGCAAAAGAAATGTGTCAGTGACATTTGAATAGCAGACACATTTGATTAATTATGCCTTTAAGAGGCAAAAATTGTCAATGGAATTATTTGCTCAGCTCTAGTATCTACACACACATATTCCTCAATTATTGAATCAGGGTCATGTGATTTAGAACTATAGCATATACAACTATATGTCTGCTACCTCTGTTTCCTATATACTGAACCTTGAAATTTCTAGTAGTCTGCTCTCTGTTAGAGGTGGGGGACATTCTACATTCAGTTCAAAAGAAACTTGTAGCAGTGGAGAAACACACTGTGCTCTCTCATGGAAGCTTAATTTTTTTCTTTGTTTTGTGGACTTTGTGATTGTGAAGACATCATGTTACATTTTCCTTCCTAACTGGTCAATAAAGTGTTGACCTACTAGCTGTTGACTAAGATATTGCTAAACCAATGTGTGTTTAAAATATAGAGTTTCTGCATATTAGTATCTGATTTGTCTAGCATTTAGTGCTAAAATTTAGTGCACTGTAACCCAAGTTAGCCACCTGTAGTGAGGTCAGCCACCTCTTGGGCACCCCCTCATGGCCAGAGGTCACTCTGCTGTGCCCTGGTACCATTTCTCCCCTTTCCAGAGCCTCTTAACTCACAGTCCACAGGTAGTTACAACATTACGCTCCTAGGGACCAATTTAATGACTCCTTACATACTGACCCTCTAGGACCCAACCCTAGTTCAGTCATTCTGTCACTTTATAGCGGGAGTCCCCATCCCTTCTTTCCAGAGCTAGGTTCCCATTTCAAAGTCTCAGCCTTATCCTGTCAGGAGCTCATCCTTCCTTCAGCCCTCTGGCTTCCAGGCTCCCAAATCCTTTTCCCATTCACTGTCTATGGTAGGAGCTGGGCCTGGTACTCTCTGACTTCACCTTACCGGGAAGCTTAGCCTTCCTCAGCCCTCTGATCTGGCTTCCAGGCCCAACCCTTCTCTCAATTAGGGTTTCTCCCAAGAGCCTCCTGCTCATTGCAACTTCTCTGTTACAACTTCCTTGATCTCAGGGTCTTCCCTGAATGCTGTCTTTACTTGCACACTCTCCGCAGTCTCTCTACCATTTTTTGAGCGTCCCCATTTAAATTTTCTTTTTTCTTTGCGTTTTTTATGGCTAAGCAGATTGGACTGAATAGTCTATAGCTGCCTCTAACAATAATTCCTCAATACTTAGTGGTTTACATTCTCTCGCTCTTCCCTGTATCTTTTAGGTAATATAAGAACGCCTTTTGAATAATACACTATTTCCTCAGTGTTTTAGTTAAAACATGTAATTTTTGTTACCTTAGTGTTTGAATTCCTCAGAAAGTTTTTCCCTTCCTTTAATAAAAGTCTTACCTATCCAAAAAGGTGATCAATTGTTTCTTCCACCCTACACAAAGATGGATTGTGTGCTATTTATTAAAAAAAAAAAAAATCTTTAAGCCAAATGGCCAGTCAGTACTCTAAATAAATACACTTATTACTCCTATCTTGACTGCTATGTAGTTTAATCTTTCCCTTATGAAAGTACATATGCCCCCTCCTCTTCCCAGTTTTTGGTCTTGACTAAAGACAACATACTCTGGAATTTTAAAAGCAAGCTTTTCAACCAGCCATATTTCCTGGATGCATATAATATCTGGCTTAGTTTTCATTTCCAGGATATTTTCTTTTAGTTTTGACCATATGCTATCAAAATTCCAGCAAAAAGACTGATCTCCATATTACTCATATTTCACTAGTAATATAATTCAAAATTGCATGACTACAGTTCATTGACAAACTGCTACCATACAAGTATTTTTTCCACTGCCCTTGCTATAATTTTCATTTTTTCTGAGTTTTTTTTAACCTGTTTATCACTTCTATCCTAAATGCAATAAATCCCTCTTTTCTCATTTTTGGTACATCATTGACAATTCTTCCACAGTGTTTATCATATTCTTTATAGAATGAGGCTGTGTCTGCAGTTCCCCTTTTCCTGTGCTGATTGTCTGTTCCTTCTCTGCTGGATGCTTTGAGAGTCACGGCTGCTACTCTGAAACTCCTCATAAAATTGTTAATAAAATCTTAGGCAGAAGCTGTCTTTTGTAGCGCTTTAGCTGGTCTTGCCACAATACACCCTCTATATGCTGGACTGTAATTACTACTGCAGTTACTATATTTGACCTCCATCCCTTCTATACAGTTTTCATAGGAATGTTCTTCCCCACATTTATTTCATCTCATTTTCCCTTTACAAACAGTTGCTACATGCCCATACCATCAGCACTTATATTCCCCCCATCCCCCTCTAAAGTGGTATATGACTTGATTCTGAATATCTGAGACTTTAATGTTACTTTCTCAGTTAGAGTTCCTCCCTTAAATGTAATCAGGAATGTTGTTGCTGGCTAGCTTGCTCCTCCTCTTTTACTAATTAATTATCTACTAACCCTTTATCTGATCTTATGCTTTTGGTTCTCATCATTGTCCCCATCATTGCAACTTCCTGCTGCTCTTTATAGGGAACTGGCCCTGATCTCTCCCAGGTGTAGTTCATTCTAGTCATCAGGTTGCTAGCCCCAGCCCTCCAGCCTGTAAGGGGTGAGCTACCCTTTTACACCAGCCTTGGGTTAACCAAACTCCCAGTTAAATGAATATGTCACAGTGTCTTGACCTAGAGGAGACCTCTCCTGCTTATTAAACCTCCCCTTGTTCCAAAGGAATCTACAAATCATTTCCACTTTGGGAGACATGAGTCCCCTTTGAATCTTGCTAAATGCTTGGCCTCTGTGACATCTTGTATCAACAAGTTCCATGGTCTATGTACTCATTGTGTGAACAGAATATTTTATTAGCTTTGCTTATCCACTTTGGTTCATTTAATGTCCTTTTGTCTGTTTCAAGGAGAACAGAAGTTCCCAATCTACCGTCTCTAAACCATTCATTATATTTAGATATTTTTCTCATATCTCCTTCCTAAGGTGAACAATCCCAATCTTTTCAATCTCTCTTTATATGAACATATTTATACTTTTGATCATCCTCATCCCCACTCTATGAACTCCCTCTAGTTTTGCAATATCCTTTTTGAGATTGAGTGACTTGTACTGCACACAGGATTCTAGAGAATGATGGACTACTGAGAGCAAGGCAGCCACGCTCCCATATTTGAGATATCCAGGGAAAGTGGTAAAAAGTGTTTTATTTCCTTACATAGAAAAAATTACTTAGGAGCAAAATATTGAAAACAGAAAAATTTCAGCAGAAAACTCATTTGAAACAAAAATATTTATTAAAAAAAATCAATTTTGTTGCCTAATGGGAGTTGTAATTCAAGTGCCCTAGACCCCCATTCTCTCCGTATGCTGGACTCCCTGCCCCCCCCCATCTACATTTCCCATGATACAGCATGGCCTTCCCTCACGATGAGCCTTCACCATGTGCCATGGAAAATGTAGTCTGGCAATGAACCTGACTCAGGGAGGAGAATTGGGGCATGGATCATCCAAACTACAACTCACATAAAGCATCCTGGTGCCATTTCCAAATCAGAGATTCAGTTTTCAGTGTTTTGGGGTGTTTTTCTTTCTCTTTTCTTTTTTTTCTTTTTTTTTAAATGTGAAAAGCTGAAGTTTTCCATGGGAAGTAGACACTTCTTGTGGGGAAAAAATCGTTTAGCCAAAAACCTAGTTTTGACGTATAATCTTAAATCATCTCTAATATCCAGTACTAAAAGCTAAGCTTCATTTTACAGCATTTAGCTAAGCTACTAAGAATAATATTCTACAATATGGGCATAACTGGATTCTAGGAATTTTGAGGGAGTAATTTTGAGGGATAAATACTCTACTCATTTATCCAGTAAAGTAAAACTGGAATTGTTTCTCCCACCCTATTAACATAGAAGCTGGAAAGAGACTTCTACTCAAAAAATGTATGGTACCTACGAGATATATTTACAATGTCATTCTCTCTCTCTCTCTGCAAGTGAGCACTACACCAGCGTGGGAAATTATTCAACCAGGATTTGCAACCACTGTGTATTGTTAATATTTATTTTATAGTAGAGCTAGGGATAACTGGAAACGAGTATCTCAGAAAGATGACATGTTTCATTCTCCAATGAATTTTACCTTAAAAATGCATTCTGATTTCACCAAGTATTTTGTCATCTGTATTAAGTGCCATTGCCAAGTCAAGAAGGGGAGAAATAGATAAAAAAATCCTTAAGTGAGTTTTGTGTTTTTTCTTCATTTCACTCATATTTCTTCTCTTACCTTTCAGGTAGGTACTTAACAGTTCAGTATCTTTTTTGAAGAGGAAGTGTGGTGACTGAAGTAGCTCCATTATTTCACAGACACATAATAGTGTAATTCTCATATTTTTACTTACAAATAATGAGGCTAGTTCTCACCATAAACCTAAGAGAATTTCCCAGGAACACTGAATATCCTTTAACTGATGTAGAACCATTAGATCAGGAGTTCCCAAACTGGGGGTTGGGACCCCTCAGGGGCTTATGAGATTATAATGTGGGGGGTCATGAGCTGTTAGCCTTCACCCCAAACTCTGCTTTGCCTCCAGCATTTATAATGGTGTTAAATATACAAAAAAGTGTTTTTAATTTTTGCACTCAGAGGTTTGCTATGTGAAAGGGGTCATCAGTACAAAAGTTTGAGAATCACTACATTAGATCAAATTAAAAAAAAATTCCAGTTTTGCATGCTCGGACAGCTGTGTGTGCAGAAATTGGGCAAAATTGCTAGAGCTGTACAAAGTGTTCGACTCAAACTGAAAAAGTAATCAAAATCTGCTAATTTGTTCTGCATGTGACAAGCAGCCTGATTCATTAGTAAGTTAGTTCCTAGACACAATCTGTAGAAGCTTTTTGTAAAGTTTTTTGTTCTGTGTATGACTATGTCTACACTATCGGATTAATCCGAATTTATATAATTAGAATTTGGAAAACAGGTTGTATAAAGTCGAAATGTATGCGGCCACATTAAGCACATTAATTCGGCGGTGTGCGTCCAAGTACCGGGGCTAGCGTCGATTTCTGCAGCGTTGCACTGTGGGTAGCTATCCCATAGCTATCCCATAGTTCCTGCAGTCTCCTGCGCCCATTGGAATTCTGGGTTGAGATCCCAGTGTCTGATGGGACAAAAAACATCGTCGCAGGTGGTTCTGGGTACAGCCTCACCTCCTCCCTCCCTCCCTCCCTCCCTGCATGAAAGCAACGGACGGCAGACAACCATTTCGCGCCTTTTTTCCTGGGTGGGTGAACACTGCAGACTCCATACCAGGGCAAGCATGGAGCCCGCTCAGCTCAAAACAGCAGGCATGAACATTGTAAACACCTCGCGCGTTCTCGTGGAGTTTATGCTCAGCCAGGACCAGAAAAACGAGGCGAGGAGGCAGCGGCGGCGGCAGCGCAGCGACAAGCATGATGAGGACATGGACATGGACATGGAAACAGACACGGATACAGAATTCTGTGAAACCGCGGGCCCCGGTGCTTTGGAGATCATGTTGTTAATGGGGCAGATTCTATCCATGGAACGCCGATTCTGGGCAAGGGAAACAAGCACAGACTGGTGGGACCGCATAGTGTTGCAGGTGTGGGATGATTCCCAGTGGCTGCGGAACTTTCGCATGCATAAGGGCACTTTCATGGAACTTTGTGACTTGCTGTCCCCTGCCCTGAAACGCCAGAATACCAAGATGAGAGCTGCCCTCACAGTTGAGAAGCGCGTGGCAATAGCCCTGTGGAAGCTTGCAACGCCAGACAGCTACCGGTCAGTCGGGAATCAATTTGGAGTGGGCAAATCTACTGTGGGGGCTGCTGTGATGAAAGTAGCCAAAGCAATCACTCAGGTGCTGCTACGAAAGTTAGTGACTCTGGGAAATGTGCAGGCCATAGTGGATGGTTTTGCTGCAATGGGATTCCCTAACTGTGGTGGGGCGATAGATGGAACCCATATCCCTATCTTGGCACCGGAGCACCAAGCCACCGAGTACATAAACCGCAAGGGGTACTTTTCAATGGTGCTGCAAGCACTTGTGGATCACAAGGGACGTTTCACCAACATCAACGCGGGCTGGGCGGGAAGGGTTCATGACGCTCGCGTCTTCAGGAACACTACTCTGTTTAAAGGGCTGCAGCAAGGGACTTACTTTC